>NW_022681470.1:13023504-13623504 GCF_009764315.1 Trachypithecus francoisi
AAAATTAGAAATAATATATATGTGAGAAATAGAGTATTGAAAGGGAGAATTGCCCTCTGGATTATAAAATATTATACAACTATGATCATTAGAGTATTATGGTACTGATGAAAGGACAGACGAATGCAAAACCGCGGCTTGGAAACAAATACTATTACGTTAAAAAATTTTAACAAATTGAGGTAATGTCATAAAGTAATAGGGAAATAATGGGCCAGGACAATAGTTAGCTATACGAAAAAAATTAATTTTGAGATCCTTGCATTACACCATATTCCTAAATAAATTCCAGATGGATTAAAACATTAAATAAAACAAACAAGAATATTGACCAGATCTCATGATCAGAATCATCCTAAAATACGGAAAAAAAATTAAATATTGATCGTTTGAATTTATAAAAATTTAAAGTGTTTTTGTGTCCTAAAAGTTATAAAATTAGAAGGCAAGAAAACTGAGGAAAAATAAATGGCTTATACAAATGGATAAAAGGCAAGATACATGAATAATTCACAAAAGAAATAGAAACAGCTAATGAACATAAGAATATTCAGTCTCACTGATGAAAAAGTTTTGTCCTTTGAATTAGTTAAGAACTTTTTAAAAATATAAGGTAAGTGGGATAAGAGAAACCTATTGAAGGCAGACATACACATTGAAACAATAGCAGTATGAATAAAGCGGCTTAAAAATAATATCAGAAAAGGAAATTATCTGAAATGTGGAAAAGGTTTGTGCACAGAAGTGGCAGTATTACTTCTTATAGTGGAATAATGGAAACAACCTTCATGTCCAATAATACGGGACCAGATAAGAAATTATGGTGTGGACAAATGATTACGTTATATTTTCTGAGACTACTAATTAAATATGAGAAGGCTTATAGGTTAGGTGAAAATAGTTGGATATAAATTCTTATTTATAGTATGCATGGCAAATTTTTTAAATGAAAAAACTTTAAAAAATGTATGAATTGTATGTAGTATGATTTTATATTTTTCTGTTTTCCAAATTCCTTTTCATGATCATGTATTACTTTTGTAATCAGAAAAAAAAAAAAAATTCTTCTCTAGAGCCTTCACAATAAAGTCCAAATTCCTTAGCATAGTTTACGATTACAACCTGGCCTCTGCCTTCTGTTCACCTTCTCATCATTGCCCTGTTCCTAACTTGCACTAAGGTCATACCAATTGCTTACATTTCCCTAACTGCCGTGTCATCACTAGTTCAGGTTTATTTATTTTATTTTTTATTTTTTTTGCCTACAGTGCTCTTGAATGCCCTTCCTACTTTCTGGCCTTGTTAACTGACCCCTTTGACTTCAAGCCTAGCCCTGTATTTTCAAGGAATAGCCTCCTCTGGGGACTCTCAAGTAGAGTTAAATAGAGTTGGCCCTCCATATCCCTGGGTACTGCATCTGTGAATTCAACCAACCTCAAATTCAGAAAAAAGCAAACTTGAATTTGCTGCATGCCATTGAATCCACGTGAATGAAGTGGCACGTAGACATCATATTAGGTATTATAAGTAACTTAGAGAAAATTTAGAGTATATGAGAGGATGTGTGTACGTTACATGCAGATATTATACCATTTTATATAAGGGAGTTGAACATTCATGAATTTTGGTATCCATAGAAGGTCCTAGAACCAATCCCCCATGAGTAGAGACAGCTGTACCCCTGTTTTGTGCCGTTCTAACATCCTGTGCATTCCTTTCTCAGAGCACTTTTCACACTGAATTGCCATCATGGTTACCAACCACCCTCGTTTGTCTCTCCCTAATTCTAATTCTGTGAACTTGTTCCTACTTACACTATGAGCCCCTTGACTGCACAGACTATTCATATCACTACTGAGTTTTTCTATTCTTTCCATTATACATACTGTCACTCTTACTTTTTTTTTTTTTTTTTTAGAGACAAGGTCCCACTCTGTCACCCAGGCTGAGTCCAGTGGTGTGATCACAGCTCACTCTAACCTTGAATTCTGGGGCTTAAGTGGTCCTCCTGCCTCAGCCTCCCGAGTAGCTGGAACCATAGGCGTATACCACCATGCCCAGCTAATTGTTAATTTTTTTGTAGAGACGAGGTCTTGCTATGTTGTCCAGGCTGGTCTTGAACTCCTGGACTAAGTGATCCTCCCACCTCAGCCTCTTAAAGTGCTGGGATTACAGGAGTTACTCTCTTGCAATCTTAACTCACTTTAGTCATGAGATTATTAGGGGATAGTAGAAAACAGGTAAGTGGAAAGGTCCCTGGTCCTATGAACAAGTACTATAGACAGCTCCCACTGTGATGTGGTTCGAAGGATGTTACAAAGTTATTCAAAACTATTTTTGTTACAAGCCTGTAAGAGTGCCAGTGAAAAACTTCCCCTCTAGGTTGTGAAGTGAAACAACATCTTGATTATTTAAAATATTAGGATGACTTATGTTTATTCTTCCCTTTAGTGCTCATTGTAACTTTGAACAGCTGTTTAAATACTGCTATTTAATACTGCAATCTGTCCCATTTCAATCTCACACTCACAATTCCCCTACCCGGCCCTAATTGTTATATTTTCCAGAGCAGGAATAACCTTCTAACATGCTGGTTGAGTATATTTCTTTATTATGTCTATAGTCTGCGCCCTACCCCCCATCGACACAGGATAGGGATCTTTAGTTTTTTCACAGGTGTACTTAAAGTACCTACAAAAGCTCCTGGCACATAATGGAAGCTCAGTAAGTATTTGTCAAATGACTAGCTCTGCTAAAATGAGGGATTAGTCCTCTTTTTGGATAACTCACTCTAATTATCCACAAAATGAAAATTTTACAATATCAACAGAGGCCATTTACTACTTTTCTTGAGGATAAAAATAGTATTCCTTTTCTGGCAACCAATTATTATTTTCTTAGGGTTTTTTTGTTTATTTGTTTGTTTTTTTTTGTTTGTTTGTTTTGAGACAGAGTCTCTTTCTGTCACCCAGGCTGGAGTGCAGTGGCGCGATCTCGGCTCACTGCAACCTCCGCCTCCTGGGTTCAAGCGATTCTCCTGCCTCAGCCTCCTGAGTAGCTGGGAACTACAGATGCCCATCGCTACGCCCGACTAATTTTTGTATTTTTAGTAGAGACAGGTTTCACCATGTTACCCAGGCTAGTCTCAAACTCCTGTCCTCAAGTGATCCGCCCACCTCGGCCTTCCAAAGTGCTGGGATTACACGCGTGAGCCACCGCGAGCCAAAGTATTTTTTTGGTCTGAGGTGGATCTTCTCTCATCCAAGACTTTTTTTCAATAATACAGTCACCTGTTTCCACACTTGTGGAAACTTAAAAACAACAACCGCGGCCGAGCGCGGTGGCTCACGCCTGTAATCCAGCATTTTGGGAGGCCGAGGCGGGCGGATCACCTTAGGTCAGGAGCTCAAGACCAGCCTGGCCAACATGGTGAAACCTCGTCTCTACTGAAAAAACACAAAAATTAGCTGGGCGCAGTGGCGGGCGCCTGTAATCCCAGCTACTCGGGAGGCTGAGTCAGGAGAATCGCTTGAACCTGGGAGGCGGAGGTTGTAGTGAGCTGAGATCGCGCCACTGGCACTCCAGCCTGGATGACAGAGTGAAACTCCGTTTCAAAAACAAAAACAAAAGCCGCCCCATAGCCCAGTCGCTCGTTCTCATCCTTCTCTCCCATCCTCACCCCAATGCCCTCACCGCCCCGTCCCCGCTTTCCGGCTGCCTCGGCGCGGGCCCGGAGGGCCAGGAGGGCTCCCACCCCTGGCAAAGCCGCAAGACGCGGGGCCGGCATTCTGCCTGGAAGGCGCGCTGCGGCCGCCCTTCCTCGGGTCCCCGAAGCCCACGTTCTCCCAGCTCGCCCGGCTCCCGTTTCGCTCCCAGCTCCAGTATGAATCCGGAGCACGTGCAGTTCTATCCTGATTGGCCCGTCGTCATCGTGCTCCACAGCCTAGTCCCCCCTTCGCTGTCTGTCGCCCTGCGTTCCCAGAGCACAGAACCGGGCAAAGAGCCGGGAACCAACGGCACCAGAGCTAATCCTTGATGATTCACCGCTCCAGGCGCCGGCACTTGGGCTTCCTCGCCCGCTCTTCGGGCCAAGGAGACGTCAGCAGGATCCCACCTCCCACAGCAGGCGAACAAGCAAGCACCCAGAACAAAGGCGCTCTGCGTGATTTCACACAAGAGCCACTCGGATTTCCTTCAAATCTGAGGCAAAGCGCATTTCCCTTCTCGGCTCGGGGCAGCCTCTGAGCACCGGGTCTCCGGCACTACCTTCCCTGGGCCGTAGGGTGGCAGCAAACGCCAAGGAGGATGCACATGCTCTGTGTGGGGCCTCCCGCTTTGCCTCCGCGGCTGCCGAGTGACGGAAGCGCGTGCTTAGGATTATGGGAAATGTGGTTTCTAAACCGCGGGCGCCCCCTGCCTGGGCCCAGAGCGGGACTTCAGCTCCCGGCCGGCCGGCGGGCGCGGGTGGGAACGCGGAAGGAGAGGGCGGGGCGAGTGGGAGAAAAGGTGGGCGGAGCCGGTGGGAAGGCCGGGCGGAGGGGGCGGGGCTTCGGCCGGCTAAGCCGCGGCCACCCGCGGTCTGAGGGACCGGAGGAGCGGGGCAGGTAGCAGCTAGGAGTGCCCCGAACGGCGCCGAGCGCGAGGGCGGGCGTGCTCGGAGTGGTCGCGCGTCAGCCGCCGCCCCTCAATCTCCGCACTTGCAGGTCCCCTCCCTCTCTGCTAGGACGCGGGAGAGCCCGGCTCGCGGCGGGGGCGGCCAATGCGAAACTGGCTGGTGCTGCTGTGCCCGTGTGTGCTCGGGGCCGCGCTGCACCTCTGGCTGCGGCTGCGCTCCCCGCCGCCCGCCCGCTCCTCCGGGGCCGGCCCTGCAGGTGAGGTTCGGGGAGCCGGGCGAGTTGGCGGCCGTGGGGGGTGGGAGGCCCGGCTCCGTGCCGCGGGGCTTCGCCGGGAATTGCTGGAGGCGGGGGAAGGGCCAAACGCGACGGTCCCCAGACGAAACAAATGGCTCTTTTCATTCTTGGAGCGTTAACATCGGGCAAACTTGAGGGAGCTTTTCTCTCTTCGTGTCCCCGCCACTTCTCACCTCCCCGTTTCCCTTAACGGCCGCAGAGCCGGCGCCCGCAGCTGCAAGTCCTTCGCCTGTTCCCAGGCCTGGCCGGTGATGTCGGACGCCGCGGGTTCGCCCGGGAGCGGAACCTCGTGTGCCCTTCAGCCGCCAGCGCCTGCTGCTTTGGGAGCTCGGGCTCTGAAGTTGTTTTCTAACCCCCCAAGTTGTTGGTCTTTCTCCGTCAAGACTGGTGTTTTAGTGCCACGGATAATGTGTGTGCGTGCTTTCAAAGGTGGCTGGGTTTTGCTTTTAAGGAATAACTTTGCTGTAAGAATATACAGTAGTTCGTATTCTTGGATTATGATGTAAGTTGGTTAAACAAATCTAGACATGAAATAGGGCATGGCCGAGAGTGGAGTTGTTCCTGTGAGTTTGGGTCGCATAACCTGCTAATGCAGTTTACGTGGAAATATCGAATTCTTTAACGATCATGTCTGTTTACTCTAAAACTTAATCGCTCGTAGGAATGAGACCTTTGTTCTTGTTTCGCGTCACAGCCTAATAGAATGCTTTACTCACGGTGCCCAGTGGATTATTTTGTTAGTGGGTTCCACCACCCTGAACACTACCTTAGCTTTCCCTGTATCTTTAAGGGCTTGCCCTAGGACATGAAAGAAACCTAGAAAGCTCTTTTAAATATTGTATAATATTTATTTTGTAACTATACTGGGACTTTGTTTTCCTTACTGTCTCTCCCAAAAACAGCTGTTTTCTAATCCAAAAGTTCTTAAAATTAGAATTGAGTATTTGCAGTTCAGCACTCTATGCCTTATAAGTAGAAAGTATTCGGCAATCCTCAAAACAGTCTCAGTTATATGAAATTATGTTGAGGTTATTTTGGTAACAATCTCTTTTCTTATTAGATCACTAGCTCTTTGAAAAGAATTTGTGTGACCTGAATAGAATTGAACGGTATTTAAGTGATTTAACGAAAGTACAGTGTTACTGTGCACTTAACCAGTTAATGGGCCAGGGTTTTACTCAGTGTTTTTTAGGTTTTTGTAAAGTGAACTAAGAAGAGAGTGCCATATATAAAAAATGCTTTGTAACATCTGCTTGTGTGTTACAGCTTTCTCTCTTTTGTTATATGAGTGAGCCCTGCTGGAATCTCCTTGCAGAGCGTCATTAAGTCTGTGGATGACCTTAATGGTTGTTTAGGGTTCAGTAAAACAAACAAAAACGGAAATCTTAGTAGACTTCAAACTGAAATCTTGGTAGACTTGCTAGGCAGTTTCTTAGTTTGAGACAAGTTTTTCCTACTCCCTTACTGCACGTGAAGGATGATTCCTTTATCTACCATCCAGTTAGACCAGGCTAGATTAAGGAAATGAAGAAATAGAACGTAGAAAGGGACAGGGTAATAACGTAGGTAAGAAGATCAACACTGGTTATGTTAATTAACTGTGGCTTTGAATGAGTACTGTGTATCTGATCAGATAATAAATAGGATTTTTTTTTTTAAGTTCCGGGATATGTGTGCGGGATGTGCAAGTTTGTTACATAGGTAAACGTGTGCCATGGTGGTTTGCTGCACCTGTCAACCCATCGATATTTTAATAATCTAAGTTAAACTTGACTGGCGGGGCACGGTGGCTCACGCCTGTAATCCCAACACTTTGGGAAGCTGTGGTGGGTGGATCACCTGAGGTCAGGAGTTCAAGACCAGCCTGGCCAACATGGCGAAACCCTGTATCTACTGAAAATACAAAAATTTGCCGGTCATGGTGGTGCATGCTTGTAATCCCAGCTACTCAGGAGGCTGAGGCAGGAGAATCACTTGAACCTGGGAGGTGGAGGTTGCAGTGAGCCAAGATTGCACCATTGCACTCCAGCCTCAGTGACAAGAGCGAAACTCCATCTCAAAAAAATTAATTAGTTAATTAATTAAACACGACTGACTCCTACCTTTCCTTTTTTCCTTTTGGTACTTTCAAAACTAAAAGCAGTGGAAGCATCTTAAATGCTAAAATTTCCCATGGTTCCTTTACTGTCACATGGTCACCTTTACAGTGACCATTGTGCTGTCACCATGTTGAAACTAAAATAGTTGGGTGTTTTTACAATTGAATGCTTTTACTTTAAGCCTAATGGGAGAAAAAAAAAAAACACAAGATTTTGCTAAGTATTCTTTTCTTGAATTAACTTTTTTTTTTTTTGAGATGGAGTCTTGCTCTGTTGCCCAGGCTGGAGTGCAGTAGCGCGATCTCGGCTCACTGCAAGCTCGGCCTCCTGGGTTCATGCCATTCTCCTGCCTCAGCCTCCAGAGTAGCTGGGACTACAGGCGCCCGCCACCACACCCGGCTAATTTTTTGTATTTTTAGTAGAGATGGGGTTTCACCGTGTTAGCCAGGATGGTCTCGATCTCCTAACCTCGTGATCCGCCCGCCTCGGCCTCCCAAAGTGCTGGGATTACAGGCGTGAGCCACTGCGCCCGGCCAAATTAACATTTTTAAATGTATTTTTTTTTTCTTCTACTGCTTTGTCTGTCTTCAGTCTCATTAAGTCATGGCAGTTTTGTTTTGTTTTTTGGGTTTTTTTTTTGAAAGATTTACCTTCCCTGAATGTTAAAAAAAAAAAAGGCTCTCTGGCTGGCAGTTGATTCAGCAAATATTTGAGAGCCTACTCTGTGCCAGCTCCGATTGTAGGTGTGGAATTACAGCAATAATCAAGCCAAACTTCCTGCCCTCGTATAGTTTACAATTTAGAAGGGAAGACAGAACATCAGGAAATAATTATAAATATCACAGCGGTAGTGATAAGTATAGTGAAAAAAGATAAAGCAGTGTTAAGAGATTAAAGAGATGGTTTTAAATAGGTCAGGGAAGTCTATTCCATTCTGAAGAGGTAACAGTTGAGCAGGGACCAGAATGAAGTGAGTGAGTCACGTTAGTTCCAGAATCAGCAACTTTTTAAATGTGATAGCTTCCCTTAAACCAGTCAGGGAAAGCAACTGATAAAGAGAAAGTGAAATCCAGCACACCTGAGGGTGACAGAGGAAAATGCAGGTGGAGATAACCATCGGACTAAGGAATCTAAACATAGGCTGTCTTGATTACAAAATACTCGTTTTGGGCCCGGCGCGGTGGCTCAAGCCTGTAATCCCAGCACTTTGGGAGGCCGAGACGGGCGGATCACAAGGTCAGGAGATCGAGACCATCCTGGCTAACCCGGTGAAACCCCGTCTCTACTAAAAAATACAAAAAACTAGCCGGGCGAGGTGGCGGGCGCCTGTAGTCCCAGCTACTGGGAGGCTGAGGCAGGAGAATGGCGTAAACCCGGGAGGCGGAGCTTGCAGTGAGCTGAGATCCGGCCACTGCACTCCAGTTTGGGCGACAGAGAGAGAGACTGTCTCAAAAAAAAAAAAAAAAAACTCGTTTTGGGTAATGCCTTAAGTAGGAATTATTTAACGGTTAATTTAGAAAAATGATGTGACAAAAGAAGACTTCTCTTTCTCTTTGGAAAGAAAGAAACCAAGACAAAGGAGCATATTCACTCAGCAAGTACTTGAGTGTTAGGTTCTGTGCTGGATGCCGAGTCCTTGCTCCCAAGGTGCTCACAGTATCTAATGGAAACAGACGTAGGGCCAGTAGAAGGTCAAAAAACAAATTGAGCTTGCTTTGTAATTTTGCCTGGGGTGAGTTTTTCCAAAATTATCCCTATATGCTAATCGTGTCTCTGTGCTTCAGTTTCCTTATTTATAAAATGATGATCTCATAGACTTATTGTGTAGATTCAGTTAATGAAACACCCAGAACAGTGCCTGTTTCATAGTAAACACTCCATGAGTTTTAGAGAGGGGTGGTAGTCTGGTGGCAGCTGATGCCTGTGCTAGTGTGTTTTGGGAGGTGTCTTTGGTAGTGTGTATGATGATTGTCCTTATCATTAGATCTATGATAGGCTTACATGTTTTCTTCATTTTCAGGATTTGTATCTATTTGTCACTGATCTCTTCCAAGAGCATGCATATGCGAGTGGAATTTTGGTCTGATTTTTAAGACTCTTAGGCTTATTTTGAGCAATCAATTTTGATGTCAACCTTCTTTAGACTTTTTTTTTTTTTTTTTTTTTTTGTGGATACACAGTTTCACTCTGTCGCCCAGGCTGGAGTACAGTGGCACTCCATCTTGGCTAACTGCAACCTCTGCTTCCAGGTTCAAGCCATTCTCCTGCCTCAGCCTCCGGAGTAGCAGGGATTACACGTGTGCACCACCACGTCCAGCTAATTTTTGTATTATCAGTAGAGACTGCATTTTGCCATGTTGGCCAGGCTGGTCTCGAACTCCTGACCTCAAGTGATATATTCACCTCGGCCTCCCAAAGTGCTAGGATTACAGGCATGAGCCACTGCGCCAGGCCCTCGCGTAAACTTTAGTATACCTTTGGGTGTCCACTCAGTGCAGAGTCGAGCAGGTTGCCAGACTCTTAGGATATATTACATATTAAAGAAAAGAAATAGTTCTTACTGTAGGGTCTCAGAAGAAAACAATACCCCAAAATAAGGCCTCAGAAGCAGCTGTCTCTGGCCTGCTGCTGCTGTCCTCTCTCTGGCCTTGCATTCTCACCTGAGGCTAACTGGAGAAACTAAAATCCCTCGTCCCCAAAGCCATAAAACCTAAACATACTACTCTTAACCACCACCCCCCACCACCACTTTTCTATGTAAAAATTACCTAACCTACCTTCTTTGATTACAGGTCATAAGAACCTCATATCAGGGTGGGTCCTATCCCATACCCAGTAGGAAGGTGTATACTCTGAGAGGACAAGAAGAATCTAGATAGGCCTTGCCGGGTTTTCCAGCTCCGTCTGTTAACATTAGATCCTAACCTTTCTGTCCAATCTTACTTCCACATAGCTATCCATACTTTGTTAAACCTAAGCATAGAAATGAGCATTTTCTCCTGTATCTTTACTGATCAAATAAATTTATATGCCTTTCTCCTATCAATCTTTTATTAGTGATTTTCTCCGAACCTTCAGAGGGAAAACTTTCCCATGGCCCTTAGGTTACTCTCAGGGAGCTTGCTTGGGACTGTGATTTATTCCTGACGTTATGAAGATTTTGTTTACTGCTGTATCTGTGCCATCTAGAACAGTGAGCATAGGAGATGCTCTATCATTTGAGTGAATAAATCAGGAGAATAAAACTGGCGCAGCTTGATATATTTTCACAAATTGAACACACCCAACTAATCACCACCCAAATTTAAAAAAAGAAAACTATCAATGCTTCAGAAGTTCCCTTCATGCTCTATTCTGTGGCTACCAGGGATAGTAACCAGTGGCAGAAATTTGGCTACTTTTGTACTTTATATAAAGGGAACCATCTAGTATCTACATAGTTCCTATAGCCTGTTTGTCTTAATATATATTAATAGAATAATGTTTAATGATATGATTAACATGTAATTTTAATGGCTGCATAGTATTCTGTCATATAGCTACACCATAATTTATTTAATGAGTCCCTTATTTATGCATTTATGTAGCTTGCAGTTTTTTGCTATTAATAGGTGACACTATGATTAATAAAGATCTTTGAGTATATCACTGATTATTTCTTTAGGATGAGTTCTTAGAATTGCTGGACAAAATTATACCATTCTAAATTATTTGACACATTGCCAAATTGCCCTGCAGATGGCTGTACCAAATTACATTCCTTCCAGCAATGCAAGAGAGTAGCCACTTTTTTTTTTTTTTTTAGAAGGAGTCTCACTCTGTCACCCAGACTGGAGTGCAGTGGCGCAATCTCGGCTCACTGTAACCTCCGCCTCCCAGGTTCAAGCAATTCTCCTGCCTCAGACTCCCAAGTAGCTGTGATTACAGGCATGCACCACCACGCCCAGCTAATTTTTTTTTTATTTTTAATAAAGACGGGGTTTCGCCATATTGGCCAGGCTGGTCTCGAAATTCTGACCTTGTGATCTGCCCTCCTCGGCCTCCCAGAGTTGAAGCTGGGATTACAGACATGAGACACCATGCCTGGTGGAGAGTAGCCACTTTCTTGAAATCACTAACAACATTTCCTTGAAGTACCCATTATTTAGTTACTATCATTTAAGAAGACATTTGTCAGTTTGAATGTAGGAGAAAACTGGTGTCTCATTGCTGTAATTCAAACTTGATTCTTATTGAAGTTGAACATGTTTTCATAGTTTTGCTATTTGCCTTTTTTCTTTTCTGTATTATCTTTATGTCGTTTTGTATCACATTTACTTCTTAGCACTTTTTTTTCCCTCTGTTTCTAGACACCGGAATCAACTAGGTACCCTGTTCTTGTAACATAAAACAGAAGGTGGTAAGAGTTCAGAGCCAGATTGGTAAGGGGAGCTAGAAATTTGAGGAACATTCTTACACAGGTATTTTATTATGCAGCTACTTTGGGTTTTGTACTGTGTAACACAGTACTCAGGAGTGTTGGACTAATTTACTTTAATGGTATGTGGTTAAAAAACCTATTTTTCTGAAATTTGACTTCAGTATATCTGGAAGTAGTTCTCTAAAAGACCGCAGTATGCCGTGTCACTTCTCCTCTGCAAGAAAAAGAGAAATGCCTGTAAAGTAAAGCAGCTGAACAGAAGCAGCTTAGACATGGGTTAGAAGCAGGGGGCATTGAGAGTGGCAGAGGTGGAATAAGATCAAAAAGTAGTTTACATCCATAATCCATGGGATTTTCATGCCACGTGGTAATCTTTGTATTTCTTTATTATTTTTAGAAAAATCTTGTTTGACAATTATATGGAGAATTCAGGTAGAAACCAGTTAGGATGCCCTCATATTAGTCCAGGTGAAAAAACAGACCAAACTGAGCCGCAGCTAGAATTAATAATGACAAGAAAGGGATAGATTTGAGAAATTTTCATGAAGATTTTGAGACTTCAAGAAAAGATTAAATTATTCTCTATGTAATCTATTTCTAAAAAATTTGCTTTGATTAGCCATCAAAAATAAGGTAGTAAATTTTTGGCATTAAAAGTGATGTTTCAAATATTGTGAAAGTTTGCTTTTGTGCAGCATCCTTATTTTCTGATGATGTCAGATAAAAGAGGCATTTAGATTAAATGTGGTTTTTGCCCTACAGCTTTTAATCTTTTGAGATGAGACTTTGAAACAAATGAAATAGAATATCTAAAACATTTTTTTGTGTCAGTTTTCTCTAAATAAGAAGTTGCCGGGCGCGGTGGCTCAAGCCTGTAATCCCAGCACTTTGGGAGGCCGAGACGGGCGGATCACGAGGTCAGGAGATCGAGACCATCCTGGCTAACATGATGAAACCCCGTCTCTACTAAAAAAATACAAAAAATTAGCCGGGCGAGGTGGCGGGCGCCTGTAGTCCCAGCTACTCGGGAGGCTGAGGCAGGAGAATGGCGTGAACCCAGGAGGCGGAGCTTGCAGTGAGCTGAGATCCAGCCACTGCACTCCAGCCTGGGCGACAGAGCGAGACTCCGTCTCAAAAAAAAAAAAAAAAAAAGTTGAAGCACAGGGATTTAAATAACTTCATACTTACGTAATACAATATGTTGGCTGTGGAATCAGTGTCAGAACCTTTGCCTCCTTCCTGACACTAGAATGTACATAATATTTCTGTGTGAAAAAGGTGGGGAGGCATATTGTCAATTTTATGTAGTCATTTAAATTAGTCTCCGAATTCAGACACTCATTTAGAGTGAGTTCCAGCACTAGGTACAACTTTCATCATATAATTATGTATCTGAGAAAAAACGTTCTGAGCCATGAATTCAAAAAAATGGATGTGTTACCCAGCGTGTTGAGATCCGCTTGTTGCTAATTCACCAGTTGAACTGGTATTGTGCATTAAAAGATCAGAATTTAGACTCAGATAAGCTGTATTAAGCTGTATAGCTATAGACTAGAACAGTGATAAAGAATGGAGTTAGATTGCCTGGGATTAAATCTTAGCCCAGCCATTTCCAAGCTGTTTGACTTCAGTTACAGAATTCTCTGTGTGTTTCATTTGTTCAACAAGTACCAGACCAGGCGTGGTGGCTCACCCCTGTAATCCCAGCACTTTGGGAGGCCGACGTGGTGGATCACAAGGTCAGGAGTTCAAGACCAGCCTGGCCAAGATGGTGAAACCCCATCTCTACTAAAACTACAGAAATTAGCCAGGCATGGTGGCAGGCGCCTTTAATCCCAGCTACTGGGGAGCCTGAGGCAGGAGAATCACTTGAACCTGGGCGGCAGAGGTCGCAGTGAGCCGAGATCGCGCCACTGCACTCCAGACTGGGCCACAGAGTGGGACTCCGTCTCAAAAAAAGAACAAGTACCTACCTCAATGGGTTGTGAACGTTAAATGATACTCTATATGTAGTGCTTTTCACAGATTAGGTATTCAATAAATATGGCCTATTAATAAGCTTAATCCATGAAAATTTGAGTTTATTTAAAAATACATTTTGTCTTTATAAAAGAATTCCTTTTAGTACATGACTCATTGTAGGGTGAAATAATAAATACCTATATTCCATTTGGAATGGAACTTTTTTTTGTTGTTTTTTGAGGTGGAGTCTCACTCTTGTTGCCCAGGCTGGAGTGCAATGGTGTGATCTTGGCTCACCGCAGCCTCCATCTCCCAGGTTCAAGAGATTCTCCTGCCTCAGCCTCCCCAGTAGCTGGGAAGACAGGCAAGTGCCACCGCACCCAGCTAATTTTGTATTTTTAGTAGAGACAGGGTTTCTCCATGTTGGTCAGGCTGGTTTCAAACTTCCGACCTCAGGTGATCCGCCCCCCTTGGCCTTCCAAAGTGCTGGGATTACAGGTGTGAGCACTGTGCCTGCCCTAGAATGGAACATTTTAAGAAATATATCTACTGTGGAAAATAAGGTATCTACACAAAAATTTCTGTATTAGATCCTTATCCTAGTAGAAAGATCTGTTTTTATTATTTTAATTGGGCCTTTGAAAAAAATATCAACGTGGTTTTGTTGTCTTTTAGACTGAATACCTAGATCCCATGGTATATAAAAACATTGCATTTAATGTAGTAAAGAGTCTGGGCTTCAGTAATTTATTTTTGGAAACTTTTTGGATCAGTTCCCACCACTGGAGAAAGAGATGAAATGGATACCTCATCATAGCTATATATAGTCTTGTAGCTCTCAAGCCTTAAAACTGGTGATGAAAAACAAGGACAAAGTATATCTTTCTCTTCTGTCCTCTAAGGACAAGTTTTAGATGGAAATGTAACCCTGCCCATTAGACCTTATGACAATAAAAAATGAGCCGTTCAGAATGACTTGTTACTTTATTTTTTTTTTTTTTTTTACTAAAAATATTGCTTTCCCGTCATTCTTTAGAATATTTAGTAGGTAGTAAAAGGTTTACGGGCTGTAGAATTCATTGACATAAATAAGGGTTGCATTACTTTCCAGTATGGAAGTCCTTCAACTTCATCCGCCAAACTTAATACCTAACATTAATGTAGGACCTCACTTTCCAAAGCACATTTTTTTAGTTGCCATTGAATGCCTCCTGTATAACTGATACTAAACCATGAGCTTTATACATGTTATCTCATTTAATTTTTACAACAGCGTTATGAGAAGTATTATTATACCCATTTTGTAGTTGAGGAAACTGAAGCTCAAGAAGCTAAATAACTTATAGCTAATGTATGACTGAGCCTGGATTCTAACTGTGGCCTAATTGACTTTTAATGCCTACTATTTTTTTATGCTACATTGCCTTTTGAAACAGATTCTTACCACAAACATTTGTTTTGAAGAATTAATATACTTATGTGAGCATGAATACATACATATATACGTGAAAGACAAAAAAGACTCTACACCAAAATGTTATTAGTGGTTGTCTCTGGATACTGGGTTTATATGTGATTTAAAAATTCTTTTCTTTGTATTTATCTGAATTTCGTACAAACATATACTTACTTTGTAATAAACTTATGATACATATTGAACTTCATAGTAATTGATACATGACTTATTTCTAATGTATTGTTCTTATTTCTAGATCAGTCGGCCTTATTTCCTCAGTGGAAATCTACTCACTATGATGTGGTAGTTGGTGTGTTGTCAGCTCGCAATAACCATGAACTTCGAAACGTGATAAGAAGCACCTGGATGGGGCATTTGCTACAGCATCCCACATTAAGTCAACGGTAGGTTTTCTGAGTTGTTGCCTTGCCTGGTTTATTGAAATAAGAGTTCTGAAAAACCTAGCCAGGCATGGTGGTGCGTGCCTGTAGTCCTAGCTACCCGGGAGGCTGAGGTAGAAGGATTGCTGGAGCCTAGAAAATTGAGGCTGCAGTGAGCCGTGATTGCACCACTGCATTCCAGCCTGCGTGATGAGAATGAGTCCCTGCGTAATTAAAAAAAAAAAAAAGTTCTGAAAAACCTTATTTTGAATAGAAATGTTCATTCAGATATGTGGCTTCTTCCTGGGAGAAATGGCTGTTTCATTTGCTTTTCTTCCGTATAGTTTGGGCCAAAAAGTAAATTTAACCAACATTTTAAGCCAAATGATAGTTGGAAGAGAGTATATTCACTGGTTAGCATATGTAGTATTTAGATACCCAGTGTGATTTGTTTGCTTTTCGCTTTGATTTAGAATAGCAATTCTTAAAAGGTTCCATTTTAGAGCAGTTTTCTCCTTAGACACGTGCATGTCTAAATATACTTTTCACTAACTTCACAGAGATAAATTTAATTTTTTTCAGTTTTGTAGTATTTTTTAGTTGTGTAATCTGCAGTGTGTAATATGCCATGCTCTTTTTCCTGACTACCCTTCCAAAACTGAGCTTTGGTAATCCCTTTCATGCTGATGTTAGATAGCTCTCAGTTATTAGTTAGGAGCCCAGAGCCTTAGGCTGTTCTCAATGAGATCAGCCTCTGAAGATTGTGTGGTGAGGGACTAGGAGAAGAAATGCATAGAAAGTTGACTTCTATTTATGTGAAGACTCGGGTGATAAGCAGAGAATGCCCTTTCAGGATAGAATAGCACTGGCACATTTGTGACTAAGTAGCTATACAAGCAAATTGCAGTTGTGAATTTATTTTTATTTTTATTTTTTGAGACGGAATTTCGCTCTGTCGCTCAGGCTGAAGTGCAGTGGCCCGATCTCAGCTCACTGCAACCTCCACTTCCTTGGGTTCAAGCGATTCTCCTGCCTCAGCCTCCCAAGTAGCTGGGATTACAGGCACCTGCCACCGTGCCTGGCTAATTTTTGTATTTTTAGTAGAGATGGGGTTTCACCATGTTGGCCAGGTTGGTCTTGAACTCCTGACCTCAGGTGATCTGCTTGCCTCGGCCTCCCAAAGTGCTGGGATTACAAGCGTGAGCCACCGAACCCAGCTTAATTGTGAATTTTCTTGTCGCTAGTAGTGCTTTCTCATAGTAGCTTTCATTCCTTTTGAAGACCGTTTTCTTTAGTTCATGGTTGCAGTGATAATAGAGCCTATTACACAGCAAATGAAAGACCTCAGAATCATCACTACTATCAGAACCACCTCCAAAAGCTGTACTTCCTACAGTATTTCCCTGTCAGAAAATAGTGACTCCTCCACCGGTTGCTCAGACCAAAACCCTTGGTGTTATCCTGATTTTTCCTTTTACCTGCCACATCCAGTCGATCAGCATACCTTCCTAATGCTGCTTAGACCAGCCCCAGAATGTGACTTCTCACCGCCTTTACCACTACCATCTGATCTAGGCTGCCGTTACTTCTCACCTGGGTTATTGCAGAAGCCCCCTTCTTTGAACTTACTGCTTCTACCTTTGACCCCCTACATTGTATTTTCCATACAGCAGCCAGAGTGATCCTTTTAAAATTAGTCAAATTATGTCAATTCTCTATTCATACCCCTCCATTGACCTCCTTTCTTGCTCAGAATGAAACCCCAAGTCTTTGTTGTGGTCTTTGACCTTATCTACATCTACTTTCCGTACCCTGGCCGCCTTACTGTACTTTCATACACTAAAAGTGCTCCTGCCTCAGGGCCTTTGCATTTGCTATGTCCTCCCTCACTAATGTGCTCGGGACTCACTTCCTTCAGGTGTCTGCTTAGATGTCACTCGAGCAGACAGCCCCATATGAAATAGCAACCCATCCCTATCTTGTTTCTGTCTCCCTTAGTTGGCTTTAATTTTTTTTGGTAACACTTACCACCAACTGGCATCTGTATTGTATATAGTTGTAAAATTGTTTGTCTTCCTCCACTTGAATGTAGGTTTCATGAGCACTGGGGGTTCAGGTTTTTTTCACTGGTGTTTTCCCAATACCTAAAACCTAGCTTGGTGCAGACAAAGGCACTCAACAACTATTGAATGAATGACTCAGAACCAAATGTAATGAGTAAAGTTAATATTCAGACATTCGCCACTAATTTATTTGCCATCATAACAGTCTTGATTTAAATTTTGCACGCTCGATTTGTGTTATGAAAATAATCAGCTGTCTGTATAAAAATAGATATTAGGCAAAAACACCTTCCTGGGACATAGTAATTTTGTGGATCTAGTAAGAGTACCTAGTAAGATGGCTCCAAAAACAAATTTGATACACACTAGCAATAATTTAGTTAGCACATTTACTCATTTCTGTTTATACTTTTATTCCAAATGCTAGTTGTCTATGAAAGGTATTCTGCCTTAATTGGTAATTAGTAACAGAAACTGTGGTTCTGTGGTTATGGCATATTTTCCATTCTTGCATTTCTCCAAAGGACCCAAACTCAACACTAAGTACTTCTGTAAGTAGATAGTGTGGTATGTGTGGTAGAATACAAAGAGAAATACAGTGTAGCCTGAGTGTTAGGAGGGGCTTGACATTTAGTAGAAGGAAATAGGTGTGATAGTGTAATAAAATGTTACATGTGCTGTGATATAAGTAGATAGCAAAGAGCCCGGGGTGTATGAGAAACTCCTAACGCTTCTATATAACTGGAGCACAGGGCTTGTGGTGGTGGGGGAAGGGTTGTGGCACAGTGTGAGAGAAGTAACCAGGAGAGGTAGGAGAGCAGAGAGATGTATATAAAGAAAAGAGGGGGGAAGCATATGACTGTGAGAGGCAGACAGCAGATCATGTATAACAGGCATGCGGAAGGTTGAGTGCTGAGGAGCTGATCTGCAGAGGTGACCTTATGAGAGAATAAGG
Source organism: Trachypithecus francoisi (assembly GCF_009764315.1). NCBI lineage: Eukaryota > Metazoa > Chordata > Mammalia > Primates > Cercopithecidae > Trachypithecus > Trachypithecus francoisi. The sequence goes on from NW_022681470.1 coordinate 13,041,750, forward strand.
TCATTGACTGTAGAAAATGAAGGAGGAGGCTGGGAAGATTGCTAGTGTTCTGACTTGGAGAATAGTGGAATCAATCAAAACAAAAATACTACATGAGAAGAGCAGGTTTCATGGGAAAGAAGCTCAGTTGTGTATATGTTGACCTTGAGGTTCCTACAGGCAGTGGTGTACTGTTAAAGGTTTACTAACTGGCTTTCTGGGTTTAAAAAGGATGCTTATGTGTACATACATGTTTATTATACATTTTATTGACATAAAGGATATACAGCAGTAATTGACAGATAATAACCTATACAATACTGTTTATCGTAAATTCCATGAAGTCGGTTGATTCTCATAGAACGCTTTTGTTGTGTGTCAGACTCTCCTATCTACGACCAACTTATGGTTGCATTTAACAAAAGAGTATAGTTCTGACAAAAGTCTTTATTTTAAGTTAAACAGTGAAGACTAAATTGACAAGATATGTCAGCTTTACACTTAATAAAGTCAGTGAGTTCTATGCTGTATCAGGTAATAGTTTTTGAATACTGGAATTGTATCTTCCTTGACTGTTTTTATGAACTATTCACTCTGTAATGGCTATAGACAGACACATTACATTAAGCTTAATTTGTATTATCAGCAAAACAATAAACCAAACCCTTATTTGTACAATGTGCCAGTTTCTGGGGTGTGAATATTCCCACCATGGCCAATACGGGTGACTAACGTAACATCTCTGAACACAGAGTCGGGGAAAGATAAGCAATAGCTTGCCATGTATACTATTTCACCATGTAGATGTAATAAATATAAATTACCTCAAGAACATAAACAATAGTAAAATGTAGTAAAACATTGTGGTTAATTTGAGTATTCCCTTTTTTTGATATATATTTAATTATAAGGTTATATAATTTAATTTTAAATAAAGGCTGTGTTTAATAACCGTCTCACAAAATTTCTGAAAAGTTGACAGTTGACTCTCAGAAGTCAGTAGTAGCAGGCTTTAGCACACAGCTGTCTGTGGGTTATCTAGATGAAGACGTCCAATGAATTTATAGGTCCTTTACTTAGAACATGGGTCTAAACTAGAGTTACTAATTCAGGACTGGGCACAGTGGCTCGCACTTGTAATCCCAGCACTTTGGGAGGCCAAGGCAGGCAGATCACTTGAGGCCAAGAGTTCGAGACCAGCCTGGCCAAAATGGTGAAACCCCATCTCTACTAAAAATACAAAAATTAGCCATGCATGGTGGCACATGCCTGTATTCCCAGCTATTTGGGAGGCTGAGGCAGGAGAATCGCTTGAACCTGGAAGGTGGAGGCTGCAGAGAGCCGAGACTGCGCCGTTGCACTCCAGCCTGGGTGACAAAGCGAGACTCTGTCTCACAAAAAAAAGGAAAAAAAGGAATAAAACTAGAGTTACTAATTCAGGAATCATTCCCATGCTAGTTGAAGCCTTGAGAAAAAATAGTATTGTCTAGGGAAAGGAAGTAAAAAAAAGGAGTAGATTGAGAAGAAACCCAAGGGCCGAACCCTGAACTAATCCCCCTCTCAGTGGACAAGCTGGGGAATAAGAGCCAGTGAAGATGACTGAGCAGGCCGCGGAAGGAAGGGAAGAGAGCATTTTAGGGAACTGGGCAGTATCAAGCTGTGGAGAAGCCAGGAAGGTAAGAGTTGAAGAGTGTCTATTGATTTAGCAGCAGCTCATTGGTTACATTAGTGGAATCTCAGTGGAGGTGGTGATGTTAAAGCTAAAACTCTTGTTTTATAAAATGAGTGGGAAGTAAGAAACAAGAGGCTGCAATTTTAGTTTCTTTGTAGGACCTCAGTGTAAAGTGTGATAGCAAGGAAGGATGGAAGGTGAAGAGAATAATCAGAGTCAGGATTTTATCATGTTTTTACTGTGGAGAGAAGGAGCCACTAGTTACAGGGGTAACCAGTGAAGCAAGGTCTAGGAGAGAAGGGGATATCCTCTTGGATGGAAAGACCTAATCCTGAGCAAAAGGAACACCTTCTGAAATAGAAGAAGGCAACAAAGGAAAATTTTAGATATAGATATGTTTTTAGGTGTGGGCATGAGAAGCTGACTTTACTATAGTTTGCTTCTAAATGATACGAACATTTGCTGGTAGCGAGGCCAGACATATTCTTACTTGCTTTAATATAGCATTGCAATGAAGGACTCGTGCATAAATAACTTGGTAGTTAGCAACTTTCAATTTGCTTGTTCCCCCATTTTGCTAGACTAGAAGAATAAAGGTAGAGAATTAATCCTCATAAACACTTGTGTCTCAAAGTAAAAGCTCTGAAATGGGCGTGAGGAAACGTGCATGTGCGAGGTGAAGATCAGTAACTGATGTTAATGCCCACACATCTCTCAGTGTGCTTGTGAAGTTCATAATAGGTGCTCATGGCTGTGACGTGCCTGTGGAAGACAGGGAGGACCCTTATTCCTGTAAACTACTCAACATCACAAATCCAGGTAAGTCATCTTTTCTCTCGACTGCCATACACATTCTTGGTGTTGAGTCAAAGTTGCTAAGCTTAATAGTATGGAGTCTGTTTTCGTTTTTTGTTATTTTATTTTATTATGTGTTTTAGAGACACGGTCTTGTTCTGTCACCTAGGCTAGCATGCAGTGGCACAATCATGGCTCACTATAACCTCAAACTCCTGGGCTCATGTGATCCTCATGCCTCACCACCCTGCTAGGACTACAGGCACGTGCCACGACACCTGGCTAATTTTTTGTAGAGCTGAGGTCTCGCTGTCTTGCCTGGGCTGATCTTGAATTGCTGCCCTCAAGGGATCCACCAGCCTCAGCATCCCAAAGCACTGGAATTGCAGGCATGAGCCACCATGCCCTGGAGTCTGTTTTTAATAGACTAAAATATCTTTCATCTAAATTTATGTCTCTTTTTTTTTTTTTTTTTTTGGAGATGGAGTCTTGCTATGTTGCCCAGGCTGGAGTGCAGTTGTGCCATCTTGGCTCACTGCAACCTCTGCCACCTGGGTTCAAGAAATTCTCCTGCCTCAGCCTCCCAAGTAGCTGGGATTACAGGTGCCCACAACTGCGCCTAGCTAATTTTTGTATTTTTAGTAGAAATGGAGTTTCACCATCTTGGCCAGGCCGGCCTCGAACTCCTGACCTCGTAATCCACCCGCCTCAGCCTCCCAAAGTGCTGAGATTACAGGCATGAGCCACCACGCCCGACCTGTTTCATCATTTTTGAGAGATTGACTTGGGGTATCTGTAGAGATTCTTTACAGAATCGAAACTTTAGGATCCAGGAGACTCTCTTTTTCAGTGTGATTCATATGCATTTGGAAGTTCCTTATGCTTAGATAAATCCTGAATTACCAAATTTTGAACTTTTGGAAAACTGCTGGTTTTACCAGTTAATTTATAATAACCTTGAAGAAACAAATATTATGAATCACTTTCTCTTAGAATTATTGTCTAATTTATTTCTGTAAAAGAAAAAATTGTAAAAAAATTTAAAACACAAGTAATATTATTTATGCCTTAAAATTAAAAGTTGGTAAAAATTTTGGTGAGGGTAAAGAAAGCTTCTCCAGCACTTTGGGATACCAAGGCGGGAGGAAGAGCACAAAACCAGCCTGGGCAACATAGTGAGACCCTATGTCTCCAGAAAAAAAAAAATTAGCCAAGTGTGGTGGCTCACACCTGTAGTTCCAGCTGCTTGGGAGGCTGAGATAGGAGGACTGCAGTTCGAGGCTACAGTCTGAGCCCAGCAGTTTGAGGCTGCAGTAAGCTATGATCTGTTCACTCTACTGCACTCCAGCCTGGGTAACAGAGCGAGACCCTGTCTCAAAAACAAAAAAACAAAGACCACAAAGAAAGCTGATCCTAATTAGGTTCTCTGTGTCATCGGGGAACCAATTTTAGGAACCTGATAAATTTATAACTGTCTGTGTTTATTAGCACTTCCCATTATGTTCAGCTGTGTTTCTAAGGGAGGTTAAACTTCCAAGTCTTAAATACGCTGATTAGGACTTCTGATATTTTAAGGTTTGTTAAAACTGTATAGTTAAATAACACCTCACTTTTATAAGCAGGCTCCATGGCTCTCAATCCAAGCTCTGCCATTTTCTAGCTGTGTGACCTCCTCTGCCTCAGTTTTATCATCTGTAAACTTAGGGATAAAAGAATCTCCCTCATGGAGATTAACATAGGGATGAAATGTTGATATATATAATGTATTTAGAATAGTTCCTAGAAGGTAGAAGGTACTGAACATTATTTTAAAGAGCCTGCCATTTTATAAAGTTGGGCTTCAAACAGCTTTTTAAAATAAATTGGACAATATATTCAGATCTGTATTATAAAACAGAGGTTTCTTTTTTTTTTTTTTTTTTTTTTTTGAGACGGAGTCTCGCTCTGTCGCCCAGGCTGGAGTGCAGTGGCCGGATCTCAGCTCACTGCAAGCTCTGCCTCCCGGGTTTATGCCATTCTCCTGCCTCAGCCTCCCGAGTAGCTGGGACTACAGGCGCCCGCCACCTCGCCCGGCTAGTTTTTTATATTTTTTAGTAGAGACAGGGTTTCACCGTGTTAGCCAGGATGGTCTCCATCTCCTGACCTTGTGATCCGCCCGTCTCGGCGCCCCAAAGTGCTGGGATTACAGGCTTGAGCCACCACGCCCGGCCAAAACAGAGGTTTCTTAATTAGGATGTCTATGAATTCAGTTAACATTGTAACCAGATTTTATATATGAATTATGAGAAAGTCCTTTGGCTTTCACTGGGAGTCTTTTTTTTTTTTGAGATGGAGTTTCTCTCTTGTTGCCCAGGCTGGAGTGCAATGGCGTGATCTTGGCTCACTGCAACCTCCACCTCCTGGGTTCAAGCGAGTTTCCTGCCTCAGTCTCCCGAGTAGCTAGGATTACAGGTACCCACCACCACGCCTGACTAATTTTTGTATTTTTAGTAGACACGGGGTTTCACCACATTGGCCAGGCTGGTCTTGAATTCCTGACCTCAGGTGATCTATCCGCCTCAGCCTCCCAAAGTGCTGGGATTACAGGCGTGAGCCACCGCACCCAGCCTCACTGGAGTCTTAAAGGGATCAGAAACCCCATAGAATGTTATGTCACTGATGATGTGGTATCCTCCAACAAATTACAATTGAAAAACAAAAAGAAGCCCTTCACTTTTAAATTAACCATATTTATTTATCTTAAGTGCTGTTATTTATTAAAAGTAAAGAAGTAGAACTTTCTGTTAATAAAACATTTTCATATATGTAATACCTAGATTATGAATTTTTAAATGTGTATATAACTTAATATTGAATCTAATCTTTTCGATAATCCAAAGGCAGTTATGGTTATTTCAGTACCAGAAGGTCATGGTAAGCATTAATCATTGTAATATTGTGGCTGGGGTAGAAGGGTTGATTAATAGCACTGTAATGCAGCGGGATTTCCTGTGTCCACGTAACTTGAAGCCCAAGGCACATTTCTTTTAGATAAGAAAATATCTAAAAATGCTGTATTATAATGTGCTTGCCCTATTGCTTTTAATAAAGAGGTTTTTCCTATGGATATCTTTTATTTACTGAATATCTTAAAGAGAAAAAAATTGTATTGTTGTCCATTATGTTGTAGTCTAGACTCTCCAGTTAATGCTTGCCCAGCCCATGACAAAAAACTGTATTTTTCCTTTTTTCCCTGCTGCTCATGTCTGTAATTAGGTAAGAGTCATCACTTCCCGTTAGTCCCATTTTATTGAGTATCTACTGAGTGTAGAGAGCTTCTAGGAAGTCTGATGTAGGCATCCAAATGATCTGCTAGAGTATAGGAAGAAAGTATAATTTCTTTTTTTTTGAGACAGGGTCTTGCTCTGTTGCCCAGGCTGCACTGCAGTGGCACAATCTCAGGTCACTGCAGCCTCTTCCTCCTAGGCTCAAGCAATTCTCGTGCCTTCGCCTTCCAAGTAGCTGAGATTACAGGTGTGTGCCACCACGCCCAGCTAACTTTCGTATCTTAGTAAAGACAGGATTTTGCCATGCTGCCCAGGCTTAGAATTTCTATTTATCTGAAAATAAGAAAATACAGTCTTTATTAATACTGAATATATAAACTTACCACAATATATGCATATATTTTGTAAGTAAATAGGTGTGTGTACAAATATTTTTAACTGATGGGGTTGTGTAGTCAGCAAAATTTGAAAACCACAGCTCTAAAAGATACAAAGAACTTTGATATAATCTTTTAAAATAGGATTTTATATTATTAAAGCAGCACTGATATTCCCTGCCTATGAACTGCTTTATTTAATGTATTCTGATTCACTTATGGTAATTAGAAAATTTATTTGAAGGCTGGGCACAGTGGCTCATGCCTGTAATCCCAGCACTTTGGGAGGCTGAGGTGGGAGGACTGCTTGAGGTCAGGAGTTCAAGACGAGCCTGGGTAACATGATGAGACCCCCATCTCTACAGAAAATTAGCAAGACCTGATGGTGTGTGTCTACGGTCCCAGCTACTCAGGAGGCTGAGGCAAGAGGATCCATTGAGCAAAGGAAGTTGAAACTTCAATAAGCCATGTTAATGCCACTGCACTGCAGCCTGAGTGACTGGGTGACTGTCTCAGAATTAAATAAATCAAATAAAAGAAAAATTATTTGAAAAGAACTCTTTTGGCACTGATTAGACAGCCATGGGGGAGTGGAAAGGGGACTGACTTTGGAATCACTCAATGGGACTCGATTCCTGGATCTGCCACTTTCTATGACCTTAGGTGAATTGCTTAATTTTGGGCCTCAGTTTCTTAATATTTAAACTGAAGATAACGCCACAACCACAAGGGTAGTAGTGAAGATGTAAATGTGATGGGGAATGGTACATAGAAGGTGGCTCAAAACTGTGTTTGATATGCGCACCTTTTATCAATGCTGTATAGCAAGAGTTTTTCAGTGTTATCTGAAGTGACTTCAGTTGCTTATTTATACTGTGATAATTGCCTCACGTATCACAAATATTTTAAATTGCCTATCAAGAAGTAGGAGTTTTGGAATTTGCAGAGTAAGACCAAATTTACTGATTATTTATGACTACATTAGTACTGTTTTTATTATTTCTATGTATCCAACCCTTCCAAATAGATGACTTAAATTTAATATCTCCTGTGGCATTTATACATATATATGCACCCGTGTATGCAAAAAGCTATTAAACCAGTTCTGATAATTAACTTACTTAGATGTGGCTGAAAACTGTATTCTTAAATTTCAAAAATGTTTATGCAGAAGCAGCCATTTTTCTCAAGCATTTTTAAAAAATTCCTGCCATTTGTGAATTATATAGCAAATGATTACCTAGGTTTTGGCATTAAGTCCACTTCACTACTTCCTACTGGTAAAACAAAGGATTGTATTTGTTCAATTATATAAACCTGTTCTCATTACTTAGTTTTGAATCAGGAAATTGAAGCGTTCAGTCTGTCCGAAGACTCTTCATCAGGGCTGTCTGAGGATCGAATTGTCAGCGTGAGTTTCCGAGTTCTCTACCCCATCGTTATTACCAGTCTTGGAGTGTTCTATGATGCCAGTGATGTGGGTTTCCAGAGGAACATCACTGTCAAACTTTATCAGGCAGAACAAGAGGTATGCACTGCTCTGTACAGGTTTTTTCTCTTTTTTCTTTTTCAAAAACATCAACTTTTCCTTGTGACATACAGTAAGTAGATTGGAAGACTATATAATTCTCTCTGGTTGAAAGCCTTTCACCTTTCTTCCCCTATTGACTAAATACACTGTAGTGTGATGTAAGACTAGTTTGGGGATAGATTATCTATGAATAAATGTGCTATATCTAGAAAAGAAGGAGTTGACTAGATTAGAAATCTCCAACTTAAAATTCCCTAAAGCCTAGGGAATTTTGAAAATTGGTAATGGATATAAAAAAAGTTTGGGATTCTTAGGATGAGTATTATTGCCTCTTTCTTCCAACTGTAAAAGTCCATGATACAAAGCTAATAACTGCTTCAAACCTTTTTTGTAATAAGATACAGAAGAAATAAAAGTTATTCTTTTACCGAAAACAGAAAATCCCTGAAGTTTCTCTGTTCCTGATATGTGGGGAAATCTGATTTGTTCACAGAATGCATCTGAAAGAGTAGCATGGAATTGTATTTTTTAAACGTGAAGAAAACTGGAAGGAATTATTCAGTAAACAACCCTATAGCCACTAACTACATTCTACAACAGTTAACGTTTTTCTGTATTTGGTTTATTACATGTTTGTATCCACTCCCAAGTAGCTGGGATTACAGGTGCATGCCACCACACCTGGCTCATTTTTGTATTTTTAGTAAAGACGGAGTTTTGCCATGTTGGCTAGGCTGGTGTCGAACTCCTGACCTCAAGTGATCTGCCCTCCTCAGCCTTCCAAAGTGCTGTCTCCGCCTTCCAAAGTCCTGGGATTACAGGCATGAGGCACCGCACCAGGCATGGTGTGCTTTTTCTTTGTTTGTTCAAGGTGTGCTACATGTTTCTTCAATCTGTAAATTTATGTCTTTTACCAAATTTGGGGGATTTTCAGCTATTAATGTCTTCAGAACCTTTTCTGACTTCACTTGCTCTCTCTACTCCTCCTGGAATTCCAATTACATGTATGTTAGATCTTTTGGTATTGTCCTACAGATCACAAGACTGTTCATTTTTTTCAGTGTTTTTGTCTCTTTTCCAGTGTAGATAACTTCTGTTAATCTGTATTCAAGTTTAGTGACTCTTCTGTCATCTCAAATCTGAAGTTAAGCCTATCCAATGAATTTTTTATTTTAGATTTATTTTAAATATTATACTTGTTAGTGCTTCAGTTTCCATTTAGTTCTTTTTTACTGTTTCTATTTCTCTAAAATTTCCTACGTGTTCATTGTTTGAGAATATTTTTCTCTACAGCTTTGACCATAGTTGTAACAGCAGCTTTAAAATCTGTGTACGCTTATTCTGAGTCATCTCATCATCTGTCTTTATTGATTAATATCTTTCCTCTAAAATATGGGTAACATTTTTCTGTTTTGTGTCTAGTATTTTGGGGGTCTTTTGGTTTGGGTTTTGGTGGTGATGGTGGTGGTGGTGGTGGTGGTGGTGGTGGTGGTGGTGGTTGACAGGGTCTCGCTCTTTTGCCTGGGCTGGAGTGCAGTGGTCTAGTCACGATTCACTGCAGCCTTAAACTCCTGGGCTCAAGCTGTCTGCCCTCCTCAGCCTCCTGAGTAGCTGGGACTACATGCGTGTGCCACCATACCCAGCTACTGGTAAAATTTTTTGTAGAGCAGGGTCTCACCATGTTGCCCAGGCTAGTGTCAAACTCTTAACCTCAAGTGATCTTCCTGCCTTGACTTCCCAAAGTGCTGGGATTACAGGTGTGAGCCACCACACCTGGCCCTTATATTTGCATCCAGATCCTATTATATTCTGGATCTTATTATATTCCTCAAAGAGTAATTTTGTTTGTTTGTTTGTTTGAGCAGGCAGTTAAATTGGCTGGACACAGACTGTAAACATTGTCTCACTTTCAATGAGAAACAGCTAAAATCTCTATTGAGTTGTTTTGGCCTTGGATGAGCTACTTGGATTCTGCCTTGAATGTGTATTTTATGAGTCAGCCACAGATTTGGGCAGAGTTTATATGAAGAATTTACAGTTCTCTCTGTGATCCTTTCCTTTCTGGGATGTTCCCCCTCACGCCTTTTATTAATTGATGTGTTTACCCCAACTCTGTCCTCTTAATTTTCAAGCAGAACGACTACAGATTTTCACTCAAATTTCTAGTTGCCCTAGAGTTGTACCCTCAGACAAAGAGTCAAGAAGAGGGGTAGGGAGGAGATGCATATTTGGAGCCTTTTCCTTCTTCCAAGTACTGATTCTTCTCCAGTTTCTGCCTGTTTGAATTCCAGTACCTTCAAATCATTGTTTTTTATGTTTCATCCAGAGTTCATAATTATTATCTATAGGAGAACTGGTCTGATATTACTGGAAACAGAACTCTGTTCAGTTTTTTACAATGTGTTTGTATTATTAATGTTGATTATTAGCAATGAATACAATGTTAGAGATAAATATACAATTGTATATGTATATACCAATACATATACAATTGTATATGTACATACCAATACATATACAATTGTATATTTTATACAATTGTATATGTATATACAATACATATACAATTGTATATTTATATACAATACATATACAATTGTATATTTATATACCAATACATATACAATTGTATATTTATATACCAATACATATACAATTGTATATTTTACACAATTGTATATTTATATACCATACATATACAATTGTATATTTATATACCAATACATATACAATTGTATATTTATATACCAATAAATATACCATGGTATATTTTATACAATGGTATATTTATATACCAATAAATATACCATGGTATATTTTATACAATGGTATATTTATATACCAATAAATATACCATGGTATATTTTATACCATGGTATATTTATATACCAATAAATCCCAAAGTGCTGGGATTACAGGCATGAGCCACTGCACCTGGCCCCAGTCCTCTTTTATATTCACTTTTTTGTTTTGTTTATATTTTCTTCTGAAGATTCTTTTTGGAGGGAGTTTCCTGAGTGCTTTTGTTCCCAGTAAAAATCTGTGTTATTTCAGTTTAGTCTTAACCCTTTGAGGGAGTTCTGACACTATAATATGTTGGCTTAATTTTACAACACTGCTCACTTCCCTTAATATTTTTTCTTTCAAGGTGGGTTTGAAAATATTTTTTCTTTCAAGGTGGGCTGCAGTCTTGGCTCACTGCAGCCTCCACCTCCTGGGTTCAAGTGATTCTCCTGCTTCAGCCTCCCAAGTAGCTGGGACTACAGGTGTCTGCCACCACGCCTAGCTAATTTTTGTATTTTTAGTAGAGATACGGAATTTCACATGTTGGCCAGGCTGGTCTGGAACTCCTCACCTCAAGTGATCTGCCTGCCTCAGCCTCCCAAAGTGCTGGGATTACAGGCGTGAGCCACTGCACCTGGCCCCAGTCCTCTTTTATATTCCCTTTTTTGTTTTGTTTATATTTTCTTCTGAAGATTCTTTTTGGAGGGAGTTTCCTGAGTGCTTTTGTTCCCAGTAAAAATCTGTGTTATTTCAGTTTAGTCTTAACCCTTTGAGGGAGTTCTGACACTATAATATGTTGGCTTAATTTTACAACACTGCTCACTTCCCTTAATATTTTTTCTTTCAAGGTGGGTTTTTTTTTTAAGGTTATGTGGATTTTGTTTAGCATTTGAGAACTTCATGACAACTTTGATTACCTTAAATATCGTTATTTAGTAACCATGACTGCACTAGAAAACCCAGTGACGCCAAAACCACAGTGGAACCATGTTAGTGACCGTGGTTAGGGCCATTGTGGATTTAGCTGACCAAGATGTAAGGTATTTGAAAACTTGCTGCATATGCAATGGTATAACATGAAGTATTTTTTCTTGACTTCTTCTCCCAATTTGTAGGAGGCCCTCTTCATTGCTCGCTTCAGTCCTCCGAGCTGTGGTGTGCAGGTGAACAAGCTGTGGTACAAGCCCGTGGAACAGTTCATCTTACCAGAGGTACAGGGTGGCAGGAAAAGACTGTAGTGCCAATGCAGTCCTTCATAGGAGTGGGCATGTGTTTTCAGGGGCAGGTGCTTGGTATTTTCTTGTACCAGGGCAGCACTCCAGAGTGATAGATGAAGGGACCAACTGTGGATGTGCTAAAACATAGCACTCTGTATTCAGACCTCCTGAGGACTTCATGAGGCCTCAGAGGTTCCAAAACCACTTTTTGAAAAATGTTGCACTTTGCCATAGTTTATTTAGTGGAGTAGAGAACTGCGCAACTATTTTAATGACAAAGGATGGTGTTGGGTGTGGATTGATAGAACGACCAGACAGATATACCATTTGGGTAAAATAAAATAGTTTGCTTATCTAAAGAATGAAAAGAAAAAAAAGTCAGTGCAGACAGGATAATGACAGAGATGGGTCACATTTCCAAGTTAAATAAAATTTCTCCAAAGGGTGAACAGTTGTGGATGATGGCCTGAAAACATAACCTGTCACCTTCTGGGTCCCTCTAGGTCCAGTCATAAGTAGATACGCACTTGGCCGGGCGCGGTGGCTCAAGCCTGTAATCCCAGCACTTTGGGAGGCCGAGACGGGCGGATCACGAGGTCAGGAGATCGAGACCATCCTGGCTAACCCGGTGAAACCCCGTCTCTACTAAAAAATACAAAAAACTAGCCGGGCGTGGTGGCGGGCGCCTGTAGTCCCAGCTACTCGGGAGGCTGAGGCAGGAGAATGGCGTAAACCCGGGAGGCAGAGCATGCAGTGAGCTGAGATCCGGCCACTGCACTCCAGCCTGGGTGACAGAGCAAGACTCCGTCTCAAAAAAAAAAAAAAAAAAATAAGTAGATACGCACTAAAGAACGCCTCGCCTGCCAGGTGCCCTCATTAGTCCTGGAGTTAAGCCATACAGTATGGTCACAGAGTGTGACAGAATCAGGATCAGACATGAACAAATTATTCATTCATCAACTTCAGCCTTTCTAGGCTGTTTTAGTCTAGGCTGAGTACATTCCTGAAGTCAGTGCTCTGGAACCACAATCGGGGTCAGTTTCCCAGACATCTCTGGAGTTCACTTTAGATCACCTATAGAGTTCATCCCGCAGCATCACAGCTGAGTTAAGGTGTGGAGGCTAGACAACTGACCGGTCCTGGTGACTAACCAAGAAACTTTTTCCTACCCAGACTGTGGGGTGCCATTCAGAATTTGTTCAACAATAGGAACCACACATTTTTATAACACACTATGGGTCTTTGGAATTGAGTACAAGTAGTTGAAGCTATGTGTTAATTCCGTCAATGTCAAAGGGATCTCCTTTTCATTTGTATATGAACTTCCATTTTAAAAACTTTTGAATACGCTACTCTCAGCATACTGCTTATGGGGTAGCCTGCTCCGCAAGAGCAGTCAAAAAATAAATTTAAAAAAAACAAAACTTTTAAATAAAAGCCAAACCAAAACCGGGGGTGGAAAAAAGGAAAATGCAGATAAGCCAAAGGCAAACAAGACTACTAGAATGTCATATTTGGAGATAATCACAGTTAACATTTTTGCTTCTATGTGTATATAGTTGCTAGGATTATGCCATTCATTCTACTTTATAATTTACTTACTTTAACGTATCACGAACGTCTTTTGATATGATATGCTGTATTATTTGTAATGGCTATATAGAATTACATTGTACGAAAGTGTTGTCATTTAACTCTGTATTTGGATATTGATAGAGTTTCAATTTTTCGGTGTTATGGAAAAGACTAGTAAATATCACTGCACCTCTGTTTTATATGTATAACTGGTTATTAGGATGAATTGTTGGGTCAAAGGGCATACACATTTTTAAGTCACATGATTCCTTCATGGAGGGGAGTTTAGCAGTTTGTACCAGTGTGAACAATCATCAGCAATATATGAGAGTGCCTGTTTTCCTACATCCTTTTATTAATTTCACATATGAATTTTTTTCCTTTTTAAGTGCAGTATGTACCATCGAAGTTATCTTTTACTGTAAGAATGGTGTTTCAGGTCAGGCTCAGTGGCTCACACCTGTAATCCCAGCACTTTGGGAGGCCAAGGCGGGTGGATCACAAGGTCAGGAGTTCAAGATCAGCCTGGCCAAGATGGCAAAACCCCATCTCTACTAAAAATAACAAAAATTAGCTGGGTGCGGTGGCAGGCGCCTGTAATCCCAGTTACTCGGGAGGCTGAGGCAGGAGAATCGCTTGAACCCGGCGGACAGGTTGCAGTGAGCTGAGATCACATCACTACACTCCAGCCTGGGCAACAGAGTGAGAGAGACTCCCTCTCAAAAAAAAAAAAAAGAATAGTGTTTCAGCTACATAGTGTTGGATCTCAGTTTTTGCAGGAAGCCATTCTTTGGTTTGTTCATTCACATGAGGTACTTAATCTCACTGTGTCTATTTCCTCCTCTAAGATGAAGGTGGTACACCTTCCATTTCAGATGGTTATTCTGGGGGCTAAATGATTTAACACATGTAGACTGCTTAGAACATGCTGCCACATGCCACGAGTTCAGTAGATCAGTAGATGCTGTCATTATCATTATACTCCCCATCTGGATTGAGGGAGTCCTGTTCTTTCAGAGCAGTGTTTCTTCACCAGGGGCAATTTCCCTTCTGTGCACAGAGCAGTGTATATAGATACTTTCAGTTGTTAAAACTGGATGTAGGGTGATACTGGCATCTAGTGGGTAAAGGGACAGGGATTATGCTAAACATCCTGCAGTCACAGAACACCCCCCCCAACCTGCCCCAGCAAATAATTATCTGGCCCAAAATGTCATTGGTGCTGAGGTTGAGGAACTGTATTCCAAAAGAAAGTCACATGGGGTGCAGCAAAGAGGAAGAAAATAAACTTTAATGCTTCAAGCTAACCACAGTTTTATGGAGTCTACTCCATTATCTTGGTCAGCCTTATAGAAAGAATTGCAAATTTTGATTAGTTCATAAAAAATACTACTTTCGCTTAGAATGTCCTTGTTCTTAGGAAATACATGCTGAAATACTTAAAAATTCATGATATCTGCATTTTATTTTTAAGTGATTCAACAACAGAAAAGTATGTGTGTAGAGAGAGAAAAGGCAAATATGGCAAAATGTGAGCAATTGGTGAGTCTAGGTAATTTGAATGGTAATTTGAACTTTTCTATAGGTTTGAAGTTTTTCAAAATAAAAATTGGGTTCGGGGAGAGGGGTTAACCTTCCTTGCTGGTGTTCAGAATGGTATATCTGGCAGTGGGTACTAACGATGGGAAGTACTCAGCCAAAATGATGAGTTACCTTTGTAGTTGTTAAAAGACTTTTTTTCCCCCTGATTTTTATTTATTTATATTTTTTTGAGACAGGCTCTGGCTCTGCTGCCCAGGCAGGAGTCCAGTGGCATGATCATAGCTCACTGCAGCCTCAACCACCTGGGCTCAAGTGATCGTCCTACCTCAACCTCCTGAGTAGATGGGACTACAGGCACCTGCCACCATGCCCAACTAAATTTTTTTATCTTTTTTTTTTGTTTAAGACAGTGTTTTGCTCTGTCACCCAGACTGAAGTGCACTGGCATGATCCTGGCTCACTGCAACCTCTGCCTCCCATGTTCAAGTGATTCTCCTGCCCCAGCCTCTCAAGTAGTTGGGATTATAGGCACATGCCACCACACCGGCTCATTTTTTATTTTTTATTAGAGACATGGTTTCACCATGTTGGCCAGGCTGGTCTCGAACTCCTGACCCCAGGTGATCCACCTACCTTGGCCTCCCAAAGTGCTGGGATTATAGCCGTGAGCCACTGTGCTATGTTGACAGGTTAGTCTTGAACTCCTGGCCTCAAGCAATCCTCTCACCTCTCAAAGGTCTGGGATTACAGACTTGAGCCACCACACCAGGTTTTGTTCGTTTGTTTGTTTAGAAACAGAATCTCGCTCTCTCACCCAGGCAGGAGTACAGTGGCGCGATCTCAGCTCACTGCAACCTCCGCCTCCCGGGTTCAAGCAGTTCTCCTGCCTCAGCCTCCTGAGTAGCTGGTACTACAGGCGTGTGCCACCACGCCCGGCTAATTTTTTGTATTTTTAGTAGAGACGGGGTTTCACCGTGTTAGCCAGGATGGTCTTGATCTCCTGATCTCATGATCCGCCCGCCTGCCTTGGCCTCCCAAAGTGCTGGGATTACAGGCCTGAACCACTGTGCCTGGTCATCAAGTCTAGTTATTAAGAGTTTTAATGACTATAGCCTTGTGCTTTTTGTCTCCCTTCAAGCTTTAGGCTAAATAGACTTTTGATTTCATTACTTTTATTAATTTTGTATAATATTTTTTCTTTTAAAAACAAGCAGGCCAGGTGTGGTGTCTCAGGCTTATCCTCCCAGCACTTTGGGAGGCTGAGGTGGGCAGATCGTTGAGCCCATGAGTTTGAGACCAGCCTGGGCAACTTGATGAAACCCAGTCCCTATTCAAACAGCAAAAATAACCACACACACAAAAAGCAAGCAATTATTTAATAGTGGCTATACCTGGGGGGGAGCTAAGATTATGGATGATTTTAATTTTCTTCTTTTTGTATATCTATCTTCTAAGTGTTCCATAATAAACATATATTAGCTTTATATAACAGAAAGAAAAAACAAACTTTTAGCAATTAAAAAAATTCTCTCCAGTTGTACAAAATTCTGTTTTTGTTGAAAATATGTTTAATTTTAAATACTCTTTTTTGCTGCATCAAGGCTGATTGGGTTTATTTGCTCGGAAAAGTGATAGTGATGGTTGGCTGGCATATGATCAGCAAAAAGTAACACAAGAGAAATAGGTAGTGTATTCCATTTGCAAGAGGAAGTTCATCATCTTATTCCCTCCACACTTGGTGATTGCCTGGAGTCACATGTCAGCAGTATAGCTTGTCCAATAAGCAGGTCGCCGGTAAGGTTTTCATTGTGTAGCTCACTAAAGCATAAATCTCAGTGGGCGTCACAAGTGATTCTTCACAAGTGAAGACTACTGTGTATTTCTCTTAAAGTATTTATGTTTTGGCTGGGCGTGGTGGCTCACATCTGTAATCCCAGCACTTCGGGAGGCTGAGGCGGGTGGATAACGAGGTCAGGAAATCCAGACCATCCTGGCTAACACAGTGAAACCCCGTCTCTACTAAAAATACAAACAATTAGCAGAGTGTGGTGGCGCACCCCTGTAGTACCAGCTACGCAGAGGCTGAGGCAGGAGAATCACTTGAACCTGGGAGGCAGAGGTTGTAGTGAGCCAAGATCGCACCACTGCACTGCAGCCTGGGTGAGGTGACAGAGCGAGACTCCATCTTAAAAAAAAAAAAAAAAAGTGTCTCTAATTTTATGTTGTCCTTAATAGTACAGTTGGAACCTGAAACTAATTTTAGTAAAAAGCGGACTATTTTTGTTCACCTGAGTCACTAGTGACATTATTGTTGGCATTATGGACACTTATATCCTTAGACAGAGTTTAACTCCTGTTGCCCAGGCTGTAGTGTGATGGCTCCATCTCAGCTCACTGCAACCTCCACCTCCCAGGTTCAGATGATTCTCCTGCCTCAGCTTCCCAAATAGCTGGGATTACGAGTGCCTGCCACCACACCTAGCTAATTTTTGTATTTTTAATAAAGACAGAGTTTCACCATGTTGGCCAGGCTGACTTTGAACTCGTGACTTCAGGTGATCCACCCGCCTTGGCCTCCCAAAGTGCTGGGATTACAGGTATGAGCCACCGCGCCTGGCCTATATCCTTACTTTTTATGAAGGTTGAAATTCTTTATATGTAGTCATTTCTCCAATCCACAAGAAGTTGTTAGTGTTTATAGGCACAGAAGTACTGTATATATTTAAACTACTCTGTTGTTTGGATGAGAAATTAGAAGCTCTATGGAAAAGAATTGATGCCTGAAAGGAGTTACAGCTTGCTTATGTTATGGGAGAGATACATATGATACCTCATTTTTCTAACCTGTACCATACTGTTTTTTCCCAACTTTTATTTTTATTTATTTATTTATTTTTTTTTTTGAGACGGATTCTCGTTCTGTTGCCCAGGCTGGAGTGCAGTGGCCGGATCTCAGCTCACTGCAAGCTCCGCCTCCCGGGTTCCCGCCATTCTCCTGCCTCAGTCTTCTGAGTAGCTGGGACTACAGGCGCTCACCACCTCGCCCGGCTACATTTTTGTATTTCTTAGTAGAGACAGGGTTTCACCGTGTTAGCCAGGATGGTCTTGATCTCCTGACCTCGTGATCCGCCCGTCTCGGCCTTCCAAAGTGCTGGGATTACAGGCTTGAGCCACCGCACCCGGCCTATTTTGGTTTTTATGATCTTAGCAGGGAATTGCCATAAAAAAGTTGTTTTGGATCTTAAGAGATCCCTGGTTTCATAATTGTCTTACATCAGAATAAAAAGTAGGTATATGAGAGCAGAGGTGAGGAATAGAAATTAAACTGTGTTGTGGAGCAGAAACAGGTATAGGAGACAGGCAGAAGATAAAGCTTCTTCTTTCCTTGGTAACAAAACAGCTGGTGGGTTATGTAAGTTCCATGAATAAGTCAAGATGATTTGGGGGGACTAGGGAATTTTTCTGCTAACTATTCAATTATTCATTGAATTTGTTTGTTGTATCATAGCCTAGTCACAGACAAAATGGAGTTGGGTGCCAGGAAGGACCCATGTGAAGTAGCATGTCCCATGTCATGTCAATTGAATGGACAGTGCAGAGAATTACTCGTTTTATCATCATCTTTTCTAGATTTGTAGTTTTAAGGTGAGGGTTTTTGTCTGGTCACTATAGTTTTTACTTTCGGTATGATTCATTATTTCCTTTTTGCTGTCCTCTGAAATGTAAGTCATTCGGATTTGCTACCTAGCCTTCTGTTTTATTTTACTCATTCTTCCCAGGCAATTTCATTCATGACTGCCTGTATGCTGAAGGCTGTTAAATCTATAATTACAGCCTCAGCATCTCTTGTGAACTCCAGACGTGCTTTGAGCTGCCTACTGAACTTCTCCACTGGAATGTTCTGTGGGCATTCTAATGTTAGCATTGTCTCCATCCCACCTGTTCTCATCGCCTGTATTTTTAATCTTGGGTGTGTTCGCTTCGGCAGCACATATACTAAAATTTAATCTTATGTAACCATCTCCTTTTCCTCAGTCACCTAAACCAGAATCGTGAGAGTTATCCTCACTCTTATGTCCAAGTACTCACCAAGTCCTGTCAGTTCCTTATCGTAAGTATATATGCTATCGGTCCTTCCAAACTTTATCACTATTCAAGTTTTAGAAGAAAATAGAGTATATTTAAGGGCAAGAGGTTGTTGCAACGAGAAAGAGACATGATTAACACAAAGCAGCCTCACGTGGTCAGGCATATTCGTCCATTTAGTGTTTCTACAAAGGAATACCTGAGGCTGGGTAATTTACAGAGAAAAGAGGTTTATTTGGCTCATGGGTCTGCAGGCTATACAAGAAGCATGGCAGCCAGGCATGGTGGCTCATGCCTGTAACCCCAGGACTTTGGAAGGCTGAGGCAGGCAGATCTCTTCAGGTCAGGAGTTCGAGACCAGCCTGGCCAACATGGTGAAACTCCGTCTCTATTAAAAATACAAAAATTAGCTGGGTGTGGTAGCACGTGCCTGTAATCCCAGCTACTCAGGAGGCTGAGGCATGAAAATCACTTCAACCTGGGAGATGGAGGTTGCAGTTAGCAGAGATTGTGCCACTGCACTCCAGGCTGGGCAACAGAGCGAGACTCCATCTAAAAAAAAAAAAAGAAAAGAAAAGAAACATGGCACCAGCATCTGCTTCTGGTGAAGGCTTCAGGAAGCTTCCACTCATAGTGGAAGGCGAGGGGGAGTAACATGTCACGTGGTGAGAAAGGGAACAAGAAAGAGATGCCAGTCTCTTTTTAAAAAAACAGCTCTCATATACAAATAGAGCAAGAACTCACTCATTACTGTAGGGAAGGAGTCAAGCCATTCTTGAGGGATCAGCTCCCATGACTCAAACACCTCCTGCTAGGCCCTACCACCAGCGTTGGGGGTCACATTTCAAAATGTGATTTGGAGGGACCATATATCCAAACTATATCATCAAGGGGTCTGGGACTTAGCAACAGGACGTAACACTGACCTTCCAGTTCACCTAGAGATTATCAGTTGCTTACTGAATGTGTCAATTCACAGAAAATCAGTGTGTAAACCAAAATGTCAGTTCATTCATCTTTAATGCTCTTGGCTCATTCAAGTGATTTCAATGTTCAGGTCCCCTATCTAGGAACCTCCTACTTAGTTTGTCAAAGTACCTAAAAAACTAAATCTGAACTGTGCTAGATTTGAGCATGGAACTTAAATTATAACAGCGGAAGAGTGGGTGTTTTAGAGTGCTATTTTATCTAGGTAGAATGTGACCAGTGCCTTTTTTTTTTTTTTTTTTTTTTGAGACAGAGTTTCGCCCTTATTGCCCAGGCTGGAGTGCAATGGTGCAACCTCAGCTCACCGTAACCTCTGCCTCTTGGGTTCAAGTGATTCTCCTGCCTCAGACTCCCAAGTAGCTGGGATTACAGGCATGTACCACCACACCCAGCTAATTTTTTTGTATTTTTAGTAGAGATGGAGTTTCTTCGTGTGTTGGTCAGGCTGATCTTGAACTTCCAACCTCAGGTGATTGGCCCACCTTGACCTCCCAGAGTGCTGGGATTGTAGGTGTGAGCCACCGCACCTGGCCCAAAATGCTTTTTATCTTGCAGTTATTGCATCTTTCTCCCGCTTGACATTGCTGCATTGCCAAACTTTTTCTCTTAACCCAGTCTTCCTATACTGGCCTGTTGATATGTTTCATACATTGTCTTAAGATACTGACTTTACTAATTAAGCTTCAATCATACAGTTCTTCTCAATTATTAGAAATGTTGTTTCTTCTGGGGCCGGGCGTGGTGGCTTATGCCTGTAATCCCAGCACTTTAGGAGGCCAACGCAGCCTGATCACTGGAGGTCAGGAGTTCGAGACCAGCCTGACCAATATGATGAAACCCTGTCTCTACTAAAAATACAAAAATTAGCCAGATGCGATGGCGTGTACCTATAGTCCCAGCTACTCTGGAGGCTGAGGCAAGAGAAACGCTTGAACCCGGAGGCAGAGGTTGCAGTGAGCTGAGATCGTACCGCTGCACTCCAGCTTGGGCAACAGCAAAACACCGTCTCAAAAAAAAAAAGAAAGAAGTGTTGTTTCCTCTTATGTAGGGATTTAATTATTTAAGATTTGATCTCAAGTTTGAGAGAATATTAAGGCCTCAGAAGGAATAGAATTGAAAAAGAACAAATAAATAAATGTTTAAAAAGAGAGTTAAGGCTATCTAGGGGACGTATAGAAACAATCAGCACCTATTTCAAAGATATGAAAATGGAATCTTCTAAAGAGGCAGTTCCATTTCTGTGTGCCTTTTAGTGGTAATAAAGGCACTATTTCACTAAGTAAACGCACTTCACCATATACTTTATCACTAATCTTCTAAACAGCCCTTTGAGGCCAGTATCATTTTCTCTCTTTTGAAGATTAGAAAATGATGACACTGCTTAAGGTGGATCTGCACGATCTGCTCTGAGAACCCTAGGGCCCCACCCATTGCATCCGGAGTTTCACAGATAATGCAGATTAAGGATACATTAGCTGAATAGAAAGTAATAAACTGCCTGAGAAACCTGGACTCTTGGAATATTTTTATCTGTTATGGAGGAGAAAAAAAGTATTATTTCTTAAAAAAAAAAAAAAGAAAAAGAAGAAAAGAAAAGGTTGGGCCGGGCGCGGTGGCTCATGCCTGTAATCCTAGCACTTTGGGAGGCTGAGGTAGGCGGATCACTAGGTCAGGAGTTCAAGACCAGCCTGGCCAACATGGTGAACCCCCCCGCCATCTCTACTGAAAATACAAAAATTAGCTAGGCGTGGTGGCACGTTCCTGTAATCCTAGCTACTCGGGAGGCTGAGGCAGGAGAATTGCTTGAACCAGGACCCGGGAGGCTGGGTTTGCAGTGAGCCGAGATGGCGCCACTGCACTCTAGCCGGGGCTATAGAACAAGACTCCGTCTCAAAACAATAAAAATTAAAAAAAAAAACAAAAAAAAGAGAGAGAGAAAAAAAGTTTATATCACTCTGTACAGAGGAAAAAGAAAAGTTTATAAACCACTGACCTAGCTTATCAGACAAGTTGAATTTTGTATGGTTTCCCTATAATACTGGCTAAAATGAGACATTATTGTAAAGTACTTTATCTCTTCATTTTAACATATGAAAGTTTTTAGAGTATTAGAGCTGTATCTTTCATTTAATTCTCTATACCGTAGTCAATTCTAGTTGATTTTTAGTTGAACATTATTTGTTCAGCACACATTTTGAGTTTTCAGTCATGTCAGGCTGGGCTCGATGCTGGGGATATAGTGGTTGATCAGACAAGCTCCTTCCTGTTCTCAAGGTGTTTGTCTTCTAGTAGAGGCAGTTAGTTTAATAATAAAATAAACAAGAAATATCAGAGTGATAAATGGTATTAAGAAGGTAAAACAAGTTGATGTGATAGAAGTTGGGAGTTGGAGTCTTCTAGAGGACATCTGGAGAAAGCCTCTCGGAGGAGAAGGTGTGGAGCTGAGACCTGAGCAGGACCAAGGAGCCAGCTGTGCACAGAATTAAAAATGGGATCGTGGAGAAATGAGAAGACATTAAGATTTCAATATGTATCAGACCTTGGGACAGGAGGGCATAGCTCTCTAAGCTCAGAATCTGACAGTAATAATCACAAAGGGAAAGTTCGTCGGATTTGCCAAGGTAAAATTTATGGACTTCTGAATTTCAAAAATAACATTAAGTAGCAAACGAAAAACTATTTTAGCATATAAAATGTGCACAGGATTAAGATAATTTATCAAAAGCTTGCATAGATGAATAAGAAAAATAGAAAACTCAGAGGGCAGATGGCAAAGCAGCATGATAAGACAGTCCTCAGAAGAGAACATGCAATTCATAAACATCACTAGGAATCAGAAATCCAACTAAGCCAATCTTTTTTTTTTTTTTTTTTAATTCAGGCAGGGTGCTGTGGCTCATGCCTATAATCCCAGCACTTTGGGAGGCCGAGGCAGGCAGATTACTTCAGGTCAGGAGTTCCAGACCAGCCTGGCCAACATGGCGAAACCCCATCTCTACTAAATATCCAAAATTAACTGGGCGTGATGGTAAGCGCCTGTAATCCCAACTACTCGGGAGGCTGAAGCAAGAGAATCGCTTAAACCTGGAGAGCGAAGGTTACAGTGAGCCAAGATCGCACCATTGCACTCCAGCCTGGGTAGCAGAGCGAGGCTCTGTGTTAAAAAATGAAAAATAAATCCAACTAAATGAGGAATCATTTTGTAAAAATCTACTATATTAGGTTAAACTTTTTTTTACTAGTATCCCATACCAGGGAGAATACAGTGCAATTGTCCTTCTCATACATTGCTGATAACCCTATAAATTAGTAAAAGTTGCTTTCAAAAAGCAGTTGGTGGTGTGTTCCAAAATCCACAAAAAATACCTCTTTCTTGTCCCAGTAATTTCACCTTTGGGAATTTATTTTAAGTAAAAAACAAATTGTTAGGGGTAAATAAACATTTACACCAAAACATGCCTACATTATTTTAGTAGATACTTAGTAGATGTTTTAGTAGACATTTAGTAGCAACCAAATGTCTAACAGTAGGGGAAAATGAATAAATCAGGATGTGTCTGCTCATTGGGATGTATACACACATGAGGAAGAATGGTTGTGACAGCTGCAACAGCAGAAGGAAATGCTTTTGATACAATGGGAAATGGCAAACAGCAGCATGCAAAATTGTCTATATGCTCTTTGTGATTGGTTTTTTATATGTGCATGGAAAAAACGGTCAAGGATATACACCAAACGCTAACAGTGGTATGTCAGAGTTATGGGGTGAACATTTTAAATGATATGTTTTCGGAAAAATATTTCTCTAAAATCTTACCTGAAAACATACTTAAAACCTAAATGACAGCAATAAGGAAATTGACTCACTCTTCATCTTTCCACAAAAGAGCTTTGAAGGTACAATCGTGTGGGAGAGCCAAGACCTCCACGGCCTTGTGTCAAGAAATCTCCACAAAGTGACAGTGAATGATGGAGGGGGAGTTCTCAGAGTCGTTACAGTAAGTCATTTTTTTTAAGGTTTAATTGCATATTTTAGCGTCTTTTTAATACACAAAAATGTTCTAAAATTTACCTTAGAGCCCAGGCAGCATGGAGCAATGATTCTGGTGTGTTTTACAACATATTATATAGTAGCAAATGTTGTTGTCTTCATAGTAAAGGCAAAAACTCATACGATCTACAGCTCCAGCGTTAGTGAGTTTACAGTTTTGCCTTAAGATTGGTGCATTTTTAAAGTGCAATATTTCATTTCTCATTTTTGTTTCTTTTTTTGAGAGAGTCTCACTTTGTTGCCCAGGCTGGGGTGCAGTAGCACGATCACAGCTCACTGCAGCCTCCACCTCCTGGCTTAAACAATCCTCCCACATAGCTGGGACTACAGGTGTGCACCGCCACACCCAGCTAATTGTTTGTGTTTTTTGTAGAGATGGGGTTTCACCACGTTGCCTAGGCTGGTTGCAAACTTCTGAGCTCAAGTGATCCGCCCACCTACACTTCCCAAAATGCTGTATTACAGGCATGAGCCACTGCGCCTGGCCTATTTCTCAGTAATTTTTAAGTTAGCATTCATTAAGAACACTTGCTCAGTAGTATTCAGAGTATTTACTATCTCACCTTGAAAATAAAATCTCGGCCGGGCGCAGTGGCTCAAGCCTGTAATCCCAGCACTTTGGGAGGCCGAGACGGGCGGATCACGAGGTCAGGAGATCGAGACCATCCTGGCTAACACGGTGAAACCCCCTCTCTACTAAAAAATACAAAAAAAAACTAGCCGGGCGAGGTGGCGGGCGCCTGTAGTCCCAGCTACTCGGGAGGCTGAGGCAGGAGAATGGCGTAAACCCGGGAGGCGGAGCTTGCAGTGAGCTGAGATCCGGCCACTGCACGCCAGCCCGGGCGATAGAGCGAGACTCCGTCTCAAAAAAAAAAAAAAAGAAAGAAAATAAAATCTCAGTTAAAATACTATAGATAGCCAGGCATGGTGGCTCATGCCAATAATCCCAGAACTTTAGGAGGCTGAGGCAGGCGGATCACTTGAGGCCAGGAGTTTAACACCAGCCTGGGCAACACAGCAAGACCCCATCTGTACTAAAAATACAAAAACTTAACCAGGCATGGTGGCACATGCCTGGAATCCCAACTACTTGGGTGACTGAGGCATGAAAATTGCTTGAACCTAGGAGGCAGAAGTTTCAGTGAGCTGAGATCACACCACTGCACTCCAGCCTGGGTGGCAGAATGAGACTCTGTCTCAAAAAAAAAAAAAATGCCAAACTACTATAGATAAAAATATTGGAAAATAAGGTGGAGTGTACTGGCTTATGCCTGTAATCCCAGCACTTTGGGAGGGTAAGGTGGGTGGACCACTGGAGGTCAGGAGGTTGAGACCAGCCTGGCCAACATGATGAAACCCCCATCCCTACTAAAAATACAAAAAATAAATAAATAAATAACTGGGCATGGTGGCACATGCCTGTAATCCTAGCTACTTGAGAGGCTGAGGTGGGAGGATTGCTTGAACCCCAGAGGTGGAGGTTGCAGTGAACCAAGATCACACCACTGCACTCCAGCCTGGGCAACAGAGCAAGACTCCATCTCAAAAAAATAAATAAATAAATAGAAAATAAGATTGAGTACTTTCATTTATTTTGCTGAAGCAACTCTGGGATTTCTGACTCTCATATTTCTCATTCAGCTTTGCTTTAAATTTAAAACAGTTTGACAGGTGAATTTCTCAAAGTAAATGTAGGACAATAAAGGTGTAGGAAGACTTAAAATGAACTTTAGTAAACAAATGGTGTATATGGTGGAATCATAGACAATCTTTTATTCCCCTTGATCTCCTGTCTAATGATTAGGAATGTACTTGGCATTTAAACTCACAAGCTTAGTGAATGAATATTAACCTCATTCACATGGATTAATTTCTGAGTTGAAATGAATATGTAATATGTTATTACTCATTCAAAAAGCATTTACTGCACACCTGTTGTAAGGCAGAAACAATGGCAGGGTAAAATAGACATACTAGTGGCCTACAGTGGAACTTACAGTCCAGTGAGGAAGAAAGATATTAAAGAAATAGACCATAAATTCATATGTAGTTATACATTTAGATTTGTAGGCCATGTTTAGGATTTCATTGATGTTTATAGGATTTAGGATTTATTATGACAAGTAAATTTCACAAAGTAAATGGAGGGCAATAAAGATGGTATTTACTTTAGTAGACACACACACCATTTGTTTACTAAAGTTCATTTTAAGTCTTACGAAAAATTTTTTTATTTAAAATAGAAAGTTTTATGGAATTATGATGTTTTTCTTTCCTTATTTTCAAGGCAAATACCTTTACTATCTTGCCTCCTTTTCTATTTATGAAACTTTAAAATACCCAGCATATGCCGAAATTCTATAGTATTGGTTACACTAAAAGAGATAAGTTGGCTGGGCACAGTGGCTCACCTTGTAATCCCAGCACTTTGGGAGGCTGAGGTGGGAGGATCACGAGGTCAAGAGATCAAAACCAGCCTGGCCAACATGGTGAAACCCCATCTCTACTAAAAATACTGGGCGTGGTGGCAGGTGCCTGTAGTCCCAGCTACTCGGAAGGCTGAGGCAGGAGAATTGCTTGAATCCAGGAGGTGGAGGTTGCAGTGAGCCGAGATCGCGCCACTGCACTCCAGCCTGGCTCCAGAGCAAGACTCCATTGCAAAAAAAAAGAAATAAGTTTACTTCTGAGTTGAGAACTAGGTTCAAATGTAAAGACTCAAATGATCTGCTTTGGGAGTAAAAAATATAGAGGGCTAAAGATAGCTTAAACATACAGTTAACCTAAAAAAAACAAAAACGAAACCAGGGCTGGGCGTGGTGGCTCACGCCTGTAATCTCAGCACTTTGGGAGACCGAGGCTGGCGGATCATGAGGTCAGGAGATGAAGACCATCCTGGCCAACACAGTGAAACCGCGTCTCTACTAAAAATACAAAATATTAGCCGGGCGTGGTGGTGGGCGCATGTAGTCCCAGCTACTTGAGAGGCTGAGGCTGGCTGGAGAATGTCATGAACCTGGGAGGCGAAGCTTGCAGTGAGCCGAGATGGAGCCACTGCACTGCAGCCTGGGCGACAGAGCAAGACTCCATCTCAAAAAACAAACAAAAAACAAACAAAAAAACAAAAAAAACAGGTAACTTTAAAGCCCCCGCTAAGAAACCCCAGGTGCAAATTAAGGTTTTCATCACAAATGCGTACAGCTGAGCGTTTTCACTAAGTTTTATTCCCCTGCCAACAAGTGATGTCAGAAAAATTTTAAAGACAAACAAAAAGCCAAGTTGTGACCTTTCCAGAGATAAGTTAGTAAACAGAAATTACTATTGAGTTCTAAAGCCAAAACAATACAGAAATATACAATAAAAAATAAAGCATAGGCTGGGCGCTGTGGCTCACACCTGTAATTCCAGCATTTTGGGAGGCCGAGTTGGGCAGATCACCGGAAATCAGGAGTTCAAGACCAGCCTGGCCAACATGGTGAAACACCCGTCTCTACTAAAAATACAGAATTTAGCCAGGCATGCTGGCAGGTGCCTGTAATCTCAGCTACTTGAGAGGCTGAGGCAAGAGAATCGCTTGAACCTGGGAGATGGAGATTGTGGTGAGTCAAGATGGCACCACCACATTCCAGCCTGGGGGACAAGAGCAAGACTTCGTCTCAAAAAAAAAAGTAAATAACAAACAAAGCATATACAATCTTTTATGGAACTACAAGGTTGGAATCTATAGCATGCACCTTTAGTAATTTTCACAGCATTTGGCTACAAACATTTTATTTTATTTATTTAATTTTTTTGAGATGGAGTCTCGCTGTGTCACCCAGGCTGGAGTACAGTGGCACGATCTTGGCTCACTGCAATCTCCTACTCCCGGGTTCAAGTGATACTCCTGCCTCAGCCTCCAGAGTAGCTGGGGTTATAGGCACGCACCACCATGCCTAGCTAATTTTTTTGTATTTTTAGTAGAGACAGTGTTTCACCATATTAGCCAGGATGGCCTTGATCTCCTGACCTCATGATCCGCCCACCTCCACCTCCCAAAGTGCTGGGATTACAGGTGTAAGCCACCACGCCTGGCCTACAGACATATTTTAAATTAAATGACATGTTACTACAGTGACCTCAGATGACTTGTTCTACTGGCCTTAAAACATTGCTTTATACAGTACAACTCTGCTGAAAAGATCTGTTTAAGAATAGCCAAGCAGTAGCTCTCTTGATTAAATGAAGGTGTAGAAAAAATCCTGTAAATACACTGAATATGGACTCTAACAGTCTGATCTAGCCCACAACAGCCAGACAATACTCTGGTAGATGTACCATAGTGGTTTACTGTACACAGAAGTGAAACAGCTCACTCTGAGTAAGGCCATTGGGTAACTTTTGAAGAGAGATAACTCTCTAATAATAAAAGATTCTCCATTCTAAGAGGTAGAAAGGACTATCATTGGCTGCTGGCACGATAGGCTTAGGCACCTTCAACAACATCAGCAGGCCGAGCACAGTGGCCCACACCTGTAATCCTAGCACTTTGGGAGACCGAGGCAGGAGGATGGCCTGAGCCCAGGAATTCAAGACCAGCCCAGGCAATACACTGAGATCTCTTCTCACAAAAAATTTTATAAATATTAGCTGGGCATGGTGGCACACACCTGTAGTCCCAGCTACTTGTGAGGCTGAGGTGGGAAGATTGTATGTTCAAGGCTAGAATGAGGTATCATTGCACCACTGCACTCAGCCTGAGCATCAGAGTGAAACCCTGTCTGTAAAATGAAATTAGGCCAGGTGTCCCAGCACTTTGGGAGGCTGAGGCAGGCAGATCACCCGAGGTCAGGAGTTCGAGACCAGCCTGACCAACGTGGTGAAATCCTGTCTCTTATTTAAAAAAAAATTTTAAACTTAAATTTTTAAATCAATATTCAGTAGAGTTCAATTTGAATATTTGGGACAGATTGTTGATTTTGAGCCTTTCTCTGCGTTGTCACTTAACTTTAAAGTGTGCCAAGATGTATTTGAACTCATGAGAATTTTTAGTTTCCAAAAAATCAAAGGTCATAATAATATTTTTTTAAGTGGTGGGGTTGGGATATAAAATAAATTGCTTTTTGTACCATTAGAGTAGCAAGTACATAAATATGATTCTATGTAAGTTGCAATTCTGAACACCTTATGGAATGTTGGGTATACCTTATCTTTAGTATTGTAATTAGATAACAAAAATAGTAGAATACCGTATGTCATCCTGATATTATAAGCCTCTAGTGCACCAGCATCTTAGATGCATTTATCTGCTGCAAGTGGAGTCATATTATGACTTGTCAAATCAATTTTAAAATATGATAAATGTATTTTTAGTAACGAAACATTGAGTACATTCTTATTCCTTTCAGGCTGGGGAGGGTGCATTGCCTCATGAATTCTTGGAAGGTGTGGAGGGAGTTGCAGGTGGTTTTATATATACTATTCAGGGTAAGTTGGCTAGTTGAAACTTGAAAAATACACTGAATCTCATACACTTAATCTTTATACTTGACAGAAAAGGAGTCTTTTTTTTGTCTTTTAAAAAACTTTATTCAGATAAAAGTCACCCTTTTAAAGTGGTTGAGTGGTTTTAGTGTATTCATAGAGTTCTACAACCGGCTCATCTCCCAAAAGGAAACCCCACACCCATTAGCAGTTACTCCTCATTCTTCCCTCCCCAACCTCCCACCCCCTAACAACTACTGATGTGCTTTCTTTCTCTATGGATTTGCCTATTTTTAACATTTCACAATGGAAATGTACAGTATGTACTCTGTGTGTCGGTTTCTTGCTGTAACATGTTTTCCAGGTCCGTCCATTTTGTATGTGTCAGTACTCTTTTTTATGATCATATAATATTCTATTGCATCGATATGCCCTATTTTATTCATTCATTAATTGATGGACATTTAGATTGCTTCTACTTTTTGAATATGAATAATTCTGTAGTAAACATGTAGGTACAAGTTTTTGTGTGGTCATATATTTCCATTTCTCTTAAATCTCTAGGAGTAGAAGACCTGGGTCATGTAATTGTGTGTTTAATCACTTGAGCACTGCCAGGTTGTTTTCTAAAGCAGCAGCCCAGTTTACATTTCCATAGTCCATATATGAGGATTCTGGTTTCTCAGTATTCTTGTCGACACTTACTAAATTGTCTTATCTTTTAAAATATACCAATCCTAGTGGGTGTAAATTGTTATTTCATTGTGATTTTTATTTGTATTTCCATAATAACTAATGCTGTTGAGCATTTTTTTCATTTGCTTATTGGCCATTTGTATATCTTCCTTTTTTATTTTATTGTTTTTCTTCTTCTTCTTTTTTTTTTTTTGAGACGGGGCCTCACGCTGTTGCCCAGTCTGGAGTGCAGTGGCATGATCACAGCTCACTGTAGCCTCAGCCTCCCTGGGCTGAAGTGAACTTCCCATCTCAGCCTCCTGAATAGCTGGGACTACAAGTGCATGCCACCGTGCCCAGCTAATCATTAAATATTTTGTAGAGACAGGATTTTGTCATATTGCTCAGGCTGCACACTGTTAAAAGGGTGAATTACTATGGTATGTGAACTAGATGTGGAAAGTGAGGGAGAGAGGAGGAGGAAGGAAGTGAGGGAGGCAGGGGTGGAGAGAGGGAGAAGGTAGTGAGGGAGGGGAGGGGTAGAGGGAAGGAGGGAGGAAAGGAGGGGAGAGAGACAGAGAGAGTCATTTGTATATCTTTAGAGAAATATCTATTCAGATCCTTTGCCCATTTATAAAATTATTTTGTTATTGTTGAATTGTAAGAGTTCTTTATATTCTGGATACAAGTCCCTTATCAGATACACGCTTTGCAAACGGTGCCCTTTAACACACAAAAGTAAGTTTTGATGAAGTCCAGTTTTGTCACATGTTTTTGCTGTCATATGTGAGGAACCATTTGTCTAATGTGAGGTCACAAAGATCTGTGTTTTGTTTTACAGTTCCAAGAGTTTTATAGTTTTGGCACTTATATGTAGGCCTTGGATCCATGTTCATTTTCATATATGGCATGAAATAGAGGTTTAACTTCATTATTTTGCATGTGGATATCCAGTTGTCCCGGCACCCATTTGTTGAAAATCAATGACTGTAAATGTAAGGATTTATTTCTGGACTCTTAATTCTATTCCATTGATCTGTATGTCTGTGTCCTTAACCAGTACTACACTGTCTTGATTATGTAGCTTTTTAGTAAGATTTAAAATTGGGAGGCTGGGCGTGGTGGCTCACGCCTGTAATCCCAGCACTTTGGGAGGCTGAGGCAGGTGGATCATGAGGTCAGGAGTTCGAGATCAGCCTGACCAACATGGTGAAACTCTGTCTCTACTAAGAATGCAAAAAAAAAGTGAGCCAGGCGTGGTGTCGGGCGCCTGTAGTCCCAGCTACTCCAGAGACAGGCAGGAGAATCGCTTGAACCTGGGAGGCGGAGGTTGCAGTGAGCTGAGATTGCCACTGCACTTCAGCCTGAGTGACAGAGCAAGACTCCGTCTCAAAAAAAAAAAATAAGAAATTAGGAAATGTGAATCCTCCAACCTTATTCTTTATCAAGCTTGATTGGCTATTCTGGGTCTCTTGCACTTCCATATGAATTTTATGATCAGCTTGTCAATTTGTGCAAAAAAAAGAAAACCTAACTGGAATGTTTTACGGGATTGCGCATATATATATATATATATATATATTCATATATATGAATAAATATATATTTAATTTCAATAGGTTTTGGGGGAACAGGTCATGTTTGATTACATGAATAAGTTCTTTAGTGGTGATTTCTGAGATTTTGGTGCACCCATCACCCAAGCAGTGTACACTGTAACCAATGTGTAGTCTTATTCCTACCCCCTCCCACCCTTTCCCCACCGAGTCCCCAGAGTCCATTGTATCATTCTTACGCCTTTGCATCCTCATAGCTTAGCTCCCACTTAGGAGTGAGAACATACGATGTTTGCATTTCCATTCCTGAGTTACTTTGCTTAGAATAATGGCCTCCGGCTCCACGCAGGTGCTGTGAATGCCATTATTTTGTTTCTTTCTATGGCCGAGTAGTATTCTATATATATACACATACATACCACATTTTCTTTACTCATTAATTGATGGACATTTGGCCTGGTTCATATTTTTGCAGTTGCGAATTGTGCTGCTATAAACATGCATGTGCAAGTATCTTTTTCATATAATGATTTATTTTCCTTTGGTAGATACCCAGTAATGGGATTGCTGGATCAAATGGTAATCTACCTTTAGTTCTTCAAGGAATCTCCACACTGTTTTCCATAGTGGTTGTACTAGTTCACATAACCATCAGGGATTGCATTCTGTCTGTGGACCAACCTGGGGAGTATTGCCATGTTAACGGTATTAAGTCTCTGAGCATCCATGTCTTATTAAATTTCCTTCGGTGATGTTTGATTTTCAGTATAAAAGTATTGCACTTCTAGGCCGGGCTCGGTGTGGCTCATGCCTGTAATTCCGGCACTTTGGGAGGCTGAGGTGGGCGGATGACCAGGTCAGGAGATCCAGACCATTATGGCTAACACGGTGAAACCCCGTGTCTACTAAAAATACAAAAAACAATTAGCCGGGCATGGTGGCGGGCGCCTGTAATCCCAGCTACTCAAGATGCTGAGGCAGGAGAATGGCATGAACCCAGGAGGCGGAGCTTGCAGTGAGCCGAGATCGCGCCCCTGCACTCCAGCCCAGGCGACAGAGCGAGACTCCGTCTCAAAAAAAAAAAAAGTCTTGCACTTCCTTTGTTAAATTCTTAAATACTTATATTATCTTTTTGATGCTGTTGTAAGTGGAATTGTTTTTCTAATTTGATTTCAAGATTGTTCATTGCGAGTATATAAACATACAGTTGGTTTTTGTGATTGATCTGTGTGCTGCAACATTGCCGAACAGGTCCATGTATTACTTAATCATTTTATAGTTAGACCTTATGATTTTCTACATGCAAGGTCATTTCATCTGTAAGAAAAGATAGTTTTGCTTCTTCCTTTTCAATCCGGATGCCTTTTATTTTTCTTATCTGATTGTCCTGGCTAGAACATGTATGTTGAATAGAAGTGGCAAAAGCAGACATCCTTTCATGTTCCTGACATATTAATTTATGCTCATATTTTTCAGATACATGCAGTGAAACAAAATGTGTTCCTAGTCTAAAAGGCTTGTATTTAATTTCTGCACTCCTGTTGTTACCAGCCATTTTCCTGTTACTACAATTTTATAACACTTTCACTTTCCTTCAAGTGTTAAATTATACAGATGCTCCTTGACTTATGATGTTACACCCTGATGAACCCATCTTAAGTTAAAAATGTATGTTGAAAATGCATTTCATACACTTAGCCTGCCGAATGTTATAGCTTAGCCTCACCTACCTTAAACTTGCTCGGAACACTTACATTAGCCCACAGTTGGGCAAAATAATCTAACACAAAGCCTATTGCATAATAAGGAATGAACATCTCACATAATTAAAGACTAGTCACATGATAAACAGAATGGTTGCATGTGTACTCAAAGCATGGTTTCTGGTGAACATGTATTGTTTTTACCTTACTGTAAAGTCAAAAAATTGTAAGTCTAAACAGGAGTTCAGGCCAGGCACAGTAGCTCATGCCTGTAATCCCAGCACTTTGGGAGGCCAAGGCAGGTGGATCACAAGGTCAGGAGTTCAAGACCAGCCAGACCAACATGATGAAACCCTGTCTCTACTAAAAATACAAAAATTAGCCAAGCGTGGTGGTGCATGCCTGTAATCCTAGCTATTCGGGAGGCCGAGGCAGGAGAATCGCTTGAATCTGGGAGGCAGAGGTTGCAGTAAGCTGAGATAGCACTACTGCACTCCAACCTGGGTGACAGAGCAAGACTCCATCTCAAAAAAACAGGAAGTCATATACCTCTGTGTTTCTCAAAGGCTGGTCTGTGTTCTCTCTGCCTGCATCAGGGTCGCAGCAGTGGCCATTAAAAATACAAATTCCTGGGAAGCAGGGCAAAAGGAAAAACATAGATTCCTGGGCTCCACCCCAGACCTACTGAATCTTTAGGCTTAGGACCCAGGAATCTGCATTTCAGCAAGCATTCCCAAGAATCACTGACTGAATCCAGCACCATTTTCTACAAGTGGGACTGCTGTGGTCTAGAGACAGCAGAACTTGTCCAGTATCTCACAAGTCATGAGAGGCAGAAGTCACATATAGGCCTTCAGCTCCCCACCTCATCCTTTCCAGTTGCAGTGATAAAGAGTGCAGTGGCAAATTGTATTTCATTTCCTTCGCCACCCTCAGCAGCTCACTTTCTTTGTATTTTTCAAAAATTTTCTTTAATTTGATTGAGACATTTTTAGAAAATCCTGATGTCTCCTGCCACAGCGAAAGTATTGCCTTAAATCAGGAGGATCTGGGGATAGTCCCTGCACACATGTGACAAGTGACTCATTAACTTGTGAAGTGGCAGATAAATTGTCTTTTAAGCACGTTAGTAATCATTTTTATTATGAAATATCTTGGCCAGGCACAGTAGCTCTCGCCTGTAATCCCAGAATTTTGGGAGACTGAGGCAAGAGGATCTCTTGAGCCCAGAATTTCGAGACCAGCCTGGACAACATAGCAAGACCCCATCTCTACAAAAAACTTAAAAATTTCCTTGGTGTGGTGACAGGTGCTGGTAGTACCAGCTACTTGGGAAGCTGAGATGGGAGGATCACTTGAGCCCAGGAAGCTGAGGCTGCAGTGAGCTGTGATTGCACCACTGCATTCTAGCCCAGGTGATAGAACAAGACCCTGTCTCAGAAGAAAAAAAAGGAAATAATCATAAATACACCAGAAATAGTACTGAAACTCCCAGGTACCCAGCGCTCAGAATTAACAAATGTTTACATTTTTTCATATTCGTTTGTGATTTTTTTTTTTTTTAATAAAACATGGCCAGGCACGGTGGCGCGTGCCCGTAATCTTAGCACTTTGGGAGGCCGAGGTGGGTGGATCACCTGAGGTTAGGAGTTTGAGACCAGCCTGGCCAACATGGCAAAACCCCGCCTCTTGTTACAAACAATTTTTACAATTGTTTGTAAAAATACAAACAATTAGCTGGGCGTGGTGGCAGGCTCCTGTAATCACAGCTACTCACGAGGGAGGCTGAGACAGGAGAATCCTTGAACCCGGGAGGTGGAGATTACAGTGTGCTGAGATCATACCACTGTACTCCAGTCTGGGCAACAGAGTGAGACTCTGTCTCAAAAAAAAAAAGAAAAGAAAAAAAAGAAACCATTATATGCCAGGTGCGGTGGCTCACGCCTGTAATCCCAACACTTCGGGAGGCTGAGGCAGGTGGATCACTTGAGGTCAGGAGTTCAAGACCAGCTGGCCAACATGGTGAAACCTCGTCTCTACTAAAAATACAAAAATTAGCTGGGCGTGGTGGCGCGCGCCTGTAATCCCAGCTACTTGGGAGGCTGAGGCAGGAGAATCACTTGAATCCGGGAGGTGGAGGTTGCAGTGAACCGAGATGACGCCACTGCACTCTAGCCTGGACAACAGAGTGAGACTGTCTCAAAAAAAATAAATAAAAAGAAAGAAAACACTGTAGGTACAGTTGAAACCTTCCTCTTGTGGTTCTCCCTAGATGTATTCCTCTTCCTTCTCCTCAAAGGGGGTGCCACTTTCCTAAAATTCATGTGTACCCTTCCCATTCTTATTTTTCTTTTTTTTTTTTTTTTTGAGACGGAGTCTCGCTCTGTCGCCCAGGCTGGAGTGCAGTGGCAGGACCTCAGCTCACTGCAAGCTCTGCCTCCCGGGTTTACGCCATTCTCCTGCCTCAGCCTCCCGAGTAGCTGGGACTACAGGCGCCTGCCACCTCGCCCGGCTAGTTTTGTGTATTTTTTAGTAGAGACGGGATTTCACCATGTTAGCCAGGATGGTCTCGATCTCCTGACCTCGTGATCCGCCCGTCTCGGCCTCCCAAAGTGCTGGGATTACAGGCTTGAGCCACCGCACCTGGCCCCCATTCTTATTTTTCTACTTTGAACATATTTACATCTCTTTATTTATTTATTTGAGACAGGGTCTCGCTCTGTTGCCCAGGCTGGATGGAGTTCAGTGGTATGACCATAGCTCACTGCAGCCTTGAACTCCTGAGCTCCAGGGATCCTCCTGCCTTGGCCTCCCAAGAAGCTGGGACCAGAGGCATGCGCCACGATGCCTGGCTAATTTTTAAATTTTATTTAGAGATGGGGGTCTCCCTGTATTACCTAGAGTGATCTCAAACTTCTGGTCTTAAGCGTCCTCGGCCTCCCAAAGTGCTGGGATTACAGGCATAAGGCACCACGCCTGACGATGTCTTTAAATAACATAGTTTTGAATATTTTATAATTGATATCTGTGGTGTCATATTGTATTACCACTTGGCAATTTTCACTCAACTTTATTTTTCCATCCCAATCCTTTTAACATGCAAGATCAGGGTAATTTTTTTAACTGCTATATTTCATGATGTGAATATACCACAACCTGGCTATTTTTTTTTCTCTCAGTGGACATTTAGGTTGGTCCCGTTTTTCTGCCACAATTACAAACAGTGCTGTAATGAATAGCCTCATGTGAAATAACGTTGGTAGGGATATATCTACAAGTGGCCTCAACTGAACCATAAGGTGTACACATTTTCAGCCTAAATAGATATTGCCAAATTGCTTTCCAGAGTGGGGGCATCCACTTAAACCTACTGGCAGTGTATGAGAGTTCCCATTTTTCTACCTAAAGTTCCAAACAACTGTATGTGTTTCTGTTAGGTTACCTTGGGCAAAGAACTGTAGTGTACATCGTAAGTTCTGAGTGGTAAGTTTACAATAGCATTTTTCTCCAACTCTCAACTTTTCCTTTTTAGAAGGTGATGCTCTCTTACACAGCCTTCATTCTTGCCCTCAAAGACTTATTGATCATATAAGGAATCTCCATGAGGAAGATGCCTTACTGAAGGAGGAAAGCAGCATCTATGATGATATTGTTTTTGTGGATGTTGTCGACACTTACCGTAATGTTCCTGCAAAATTATTGAACTTCTATAGATGGTAGGTTGTAAAAATGTTGGGTAGGTAGAACTTGTTTTATTGTTAGTTTCTTTTTTTATGAGATGGGGTTCTTACTATGTTTCCTAGGCTGGTCTTGAACTCCTGAGTGCAAGCAAACCTCTTGCCTTAGCCTCCTGAGTAGCTAAGATTACAGGCGCATGACACTGTGCCTGTCTTATTGTTCTTTTGCTATCGAGACAATTTATCAACTTCAAACCACTGAGATCTCAACAAATAAAAACAAACCTAAGGCCACTGAGCACCTGGGATATGACCTATTGTATCCCAGTTCCTTGTGAAAACTAAGCTTCTAAGATGCTGCCTCTTTATTTTGATAAAGATCCACAATGTGATATTAACCTATCAAAAACACGGCAAAAATTGGCTGGTGGCTTGTGCCTGCCGGCAGCACTTTTGGGAAGCCAAGGCAGGCAGATCACTTGAGATCTGGAGTCTGAGACCAGCCTGGCCGCCATGGTAAAACCCCGTTTCTACTAAAAATACAAAAATTAGCCAAGTGTGGTGGCGAGCGCCTATAATCCCAGCTACTCAGGAGGCTGAGGCATGAGAATCACTTGCACCCAGAAGGCGGAGGTTGCAGTGAACCAAGATCACACCACTCCACTCCAGCCTGGGCAGCAGAGTGAGACTCTGTCTCAAAAAAAAAAAAAAGAAAAAGGCAAAAATTGATTGATTTTGAGTGATTTCTACTTGCCTTGGTTTTCTCAAGCCAGCATTAGACAAAAATCAGTGAGTCTGGGAATGGTTCATTTTTAGTTGTATTTATACCCACCTACCCAGATTCCCCAGTTATAGCCACTCACATTTAGGTTACTGATAGAAATTCTCTTCTACTGAATATCCACCTTATACTTCCAGTCTCTACTGCATCCAGTTAAAACTACCTCCCTGATTCTAAAACTCTTATATAGCTGGCTTACTGAAATTCCACAACTCCCAGAATCAATCGTATTTATAATTTCCCAGACCCTCCAGTGTTTCTTGGAACTTACTTGTAACTCCTACTTTTATAACAATAATAACAGTAACAATATATAATAATAGTAACATATATATATGAAATCTTAACATGTATAGTTATTAGAATTATTAGTTACTCTAGGATCTCAGAATTTTCTGTTGAGTCTCCTGATACTGTCTATCCTGACCGTGGAGCTAAAACTTTTAAACTGTATCTCTGATTAGGCCAACCCTGTAAAGGGTATTCTCTTTTTATTTTTTTCACTTTTATTTTTAAAAACGTTCTCCTGTTCCTTGGTGAGGCCCAGGGTCTGTCTCCTTCTTTTCTTTTCTGTTGCCCTAGACAGAGTGGGAAGTTACCAAGAACAGTACTTTACGGATACAGTTCCCTGGTCCTTAGGGGTAGATGGTTTAATTAGTTTATGGAAGGTAATGTTTCTTAGCTGGGGCACTTTATTTATTTATTTATTTATAAATAAATAAATAGAAATAAGGTCTCAAGCAGTCTTCCTGCCTCGGCCTCCCAAAGTGCCGGGATTATAGGCGTGAGCCACCATACCTGGCCAGCTGGGGCAAATTAATATAATTTGGAACTCATCCTGTGGGTAGAGGGCAGAAGTAAATGAGGGTTGGAAATCTGGGTGTGTCAAATACTGGTTAAGTTTAGACAGCTGTAATAAGAAAAAGAACCTCCTTTTAATTTGGGGCCACAAATGAGAGTTGCAATTATAGGTGAGGCTGAGGTGAGGAATGGGCATGGAGGTCCCAAGGGTGGGAAGTCAGGGCTGTTGGGTTCTAGGACTCTCTTTAGAGCGGGCTATTTCCCAGGCATGGAAGTATCTTAGCCTCTCCCTTTGTCTCCACTGCCACTGTTCTGACTGCCACCTTCTCTCCCTGGATCGCTGCAGTAACCTTCAATAGGACTCTGATCTGGGACCTGCGTCCCCATAGCTGGCATCGCCCATCTCCACACTGCAAATGAGTTTCATTATTTCTTCCTCTTTATTTCAGTTATCAGTGACCCAAATATTCTTTATCATAAAAATTTATTTCTAATTAGCAAATATTATGTATGCCTTTTGCTATTAATTGGAAATAAACTTTAGAAACATGGGGTGATGCTGTTTGGTGTGGACCCATTATTGTTAAATTCACCATTCTCTGACCTAATGAAATTCTAAATTTATTTTATTGAGATTTCTGACATATGACTGGCCCCCTAGCAAAACTACGTTTTTAAACAGCTGTAC
Source organism: Trachypithecus francoisi (assembly GCF_009764315.1). Taxonomy (NCBI): domain Eukaryota; kingdom Metazoa; phylum Chordata; class Mammalia; order Primates; family Cercopithecidae; genus Trachypithecus; species Trachypithecus francoisi. Next base: position 13,080,953 of record NW_022681470.1, read on the forward strand.
AGGGATTGTCAATGTGAAATGAAGGAGTCAATTTTGTCTTTACTCAGGATTATATGTTTTACGTCTAGATAATGAGGTCACTCTCCTTTGCCTTCCAGGTCATTTATAATGGTTTAATTGCTGGAAGCTGTTTCCAAGGGAAAATATGTTTCAATGTAATAAGTCAGGTTTTTTTAAGCCATAAAATATTTTGAGTGTAATATAAATAGTAGCATCAGATGCATATTGTACAATAGTGTTCTGTGTGAGAGGCCCAGATATAACGCCTAATTCCTTATGCTGGGCCTTTGTTGTTGAGAACACACAGGGTAGGGTTCAGACATTTAATAGATTTGGCAGCAGGGCTTGAATGATACCTAAGAAGCATTTGTTTGAACGTATGTTCCATTTAAGCCAGATATTTTCCTTCATCATGCTCTTCCTTTACCTCTTCAAATCAGCTTAGTCCTTCTCTGTGTTATGCCACTTAGTAAAGACCAAGTGATGGCCTTAGTTGATAGCAGCAAAATTTTGTTAGAGCAAATATTTTCAACATTTGAGGAATGAGAAATACAGATAATGACAGGTACAGTTTTGAATGAAGTGTTAGTGACGCCACTGCATTGGTGTTTCTTTGTTCTTTGTCTGGTTGCACTGACTTTCATATCCCTTTTGTGTCAACAGGACTATGGAAACAACCAGCTTCAATTTGTTGCTGAAGACAGATGACGACTGTTACATAGACCTCGAAGCTGTATTTAATAGGATTGCCCAAAAGAATCTGGATGGGCCTAATTTTTGGTGGGGAAAGTAAGTTAACCATTCTTAGCTCATTGGCATTCATGTACCTGATCAAATGTAATTAATTAAGCATAAAACATCCTTTTTTTTTTTAAATGTGGTTGGGATATACAATTTCTTACTAGACTCCTAGGTTAATATATATTTCATTACTCTAGGTCAGTCATGCTGGCTCACATCTGTCATCTCAGAGTTTTGGGACAGCTGAGGTAGGAGGATCCTTTGAGGCCAAGAGTTCAAAACTAGCCTGGGCAACATTGCAAGACCCTGTCCCTACAAAACATAAAAAAGGTGATGTGAGCCTGTAGCCCGTAGCTACTTGGGAGGCTGAGGCAGGGGGACTGCTTGAGCCTAGGAGTTGGAGGCTGCAATGAGCTATGATTTTGCAACTGCACTGCAGCCTGGGCAGCAGAGGGAGACCCTATCTTAAAAATAATAAATTTTATATTACTGTACAATTGGAGGAAAATTTGTTTAAATGAAAAGCCTCAGGCTAATGTAGTAAAGGAGGGAAAACAATATGGCTTTTATTCTTACACCAAAGAAATAAATGGTATTCACATTAGAAGCTACTGTATATTTTGTTAGAATAAGTTTGTGACGCATCTCTGAAACCATTTTCTGTGCTTCCTCAGGAATACAATATGGATTAGTGATTTGGTTTTTTGTTTTCATATGTACTAAAACACAGGGTGTTCTAGTGCTTTTCATTCAGAAACGTTACAAATGCAACTTTGAGAAAATTTAACATACCAATCTTATCTAAAACAACACTGGATAAATGATAATTCCTTTCCTTAGATTAAAAAAATTTTTTTCTGGTGGGGCACAGTGGCTCACACCTGTAATCCCAGCACTTTGGGAGGCCGAGGTGGGTGGATCACCTGAAATCAGGAGTTCGAGACCAGCCTGGCCAACATGGTGAAACCCTGTCTCTACTAAAAATATAAAAAATTAGCTGGTCATGATGGCGCATGCCTGTAATCCCAGCTACTCGGGAGGCTGAGGCAGGAGAATCGCTTGGACCTGGGAGGCGGGGTTGCAGTGAGCCAAGATGGCGCCACTGCCCTCCAGCCTGGGCAACAAGAGCAAAACTCCGTCTCAAAAAAAAAAGAAATTTTCTTATTTTTTTTCCTCACTTCTACAAGTTTATTCCTTTGCAGTGATGATAAAGGAGTCAAGTTTAAGTTAGTCAAGTTAGTCTGACACAGGATATGTGTCAGACTAACAAAAGAGGCCATATTATTTTTCATCTCAGTTTCAGACTGAATTGGGCAGTTGACCGAACCGGAAAGTGGCAGGAGTTGGAGTACCCCAGCCCCGCTTACCCTGCCTTTGCATGTGGGTCAGGGTATGTGATCTCCAAGGACATCGTCAGCTGGCTGGCAAGCAACTCGGGGAGGTTAAAGACCTATCAGGTAATTAAGAATTTCTTAGCTTGGCATGGTGGCTCTCGCCTGTAATCACAGCACTTTGGGAGGCTAAGGCAGGTAGATCACTTGAGCCCAGGAATTCAAGACCAGCCTGGGTGACATAGCAAGACCCCATCTCTATAATAAAAAATAAAATAAAAAATTAAGGATTTCCCACCTACGTATACACTCATCACACCAAGTTTCATCTCACTCAGCATTCCATCATGAAAAGCAGAGCCCGCTTACTTTAGGGAAAAGCACGTTACTCTGTATAGGAATCACCTCTCAAAGGTTAAGGATGCACCACATATCCCTCAAATCTTGCCTTTAAATTCTATTCCTAAATCTTTTTTGAGCCTACTTATGTTTTCAGCTAGTATTTACAGGCGTAGTCCCTGGAGGCTGGGCACTGTGGCTCATGCCTGTAATCGTAGCACTTTGGGAGGCTGAGGCAGGCAGATCACTTGAGGTTAGGAGTTCGAAACCAGCCTAACATGGTGAAATCCCATCTCTACTAAAAATACAAAAAATGAGCCGGGCGTGGTGGTGCACACCTGTATTCCCAACTACTTGGGAGGCTGAGGCAGGAGAATCATGTGAACCCGGAGGCAGAGGTTGCAGTGAGCTGAGATCGCACCACTGCATGCCAGCCTGGGTGACAGAGGGAGACTCGGTCTCACACACACAAAAAAAGTATAGTCCCTGGAGGAAGAGAAAGATTTTAATTCCTAAGGAGGGAGTCCAAAGTGCTTCCCGAAAGCTTACGGTACACGAGGAGGATGGGTCGTCTACTCGCGGTTTCATCTTATTACCTTGTGGGGGGGGTGCTTCATAGGCCACTAACTTTGACTTTGTGTGAATCCATTTTTGCTATTTCATATTAGAATAATAACAAAGCAAAAAAGTAGAAAGGTGGTTTATGATGGGAGTGGCCATGGTTTTGTCTTTACAAATAAAATAGCATTTAAAATTGTTACATTTAAACTTTATGGGCCATGTATAGGGTGAAGATGTAAGCATGGGCATCTGGATGGCAGCCATAGGACCTAAAAGATACCAGGTAAGTCTTTGGGGATGGCCTCAGGCTTCTTAAGAGTTGAAGAGGTGAGATTTCTATATACAGGTTGAGTGTCCCTTATCCAAAATGCCTGGGATCAGAAGTATTGGGGATTTCAGATTTTTTTGGATTTTAGAATAATTGCATTGTACTTACAAGTTTCACATCCCAAATCTGAAAACTGAAATGCTTCAGTGAGCATTTCCTTTGAGTGTCATGTTGGCTCTCAAAAAGTTTTGGGCTTGGCATAGTGGCACACGCCTGTAATCCCAACACTAGGAGGCCAAGGTGGGCATTATCACTTGAGCCCAGGAGTTCAAGACCAGCCTGGGCAACATGGCAAAACTCTCATCTCTACAAAAAGTACAAAAAAATTAGCTGGGCATGGCAGCGCCTGCCTGTGGTTCCAGCTACTCAGGAGGCTAAGGTAGGAGGATCAACTTGAGCATGGGAGGTCGAGGATGCAGTGAGCTGTGAATGCACTGCTGCACTCCCACCTGAGCAACAGAGCGAGAGAGACCCTGTCTCCAAAAAAAAAAAAAAGTTTTGGATTTTGGAGCATTTTGGATTTCAAATTTTCATATTTGGAATGCTCAGCCTGTAATGTATATCACACCATGGGCAGAAAGAATGAGAATCTTCTACCATAATAGCTACGCTGTTGCTTTAATTCACCAGGTTATTTTGCTATAATCCACCTAGGTTATTTCTCATACAGTATTTTTCTGAGTTGAAAGCAAAAGGTTATAAATGAAAGTTCCCCTACCTACAAAAAATTCAGTTTCCATAGGTTTGATCAGAAATTATTTTCAGCTTTAAAACTTAACAACAGAAGGCTGGGCGTGGTGGTTCACGCCTGTAAACCCAGCACTTTGGGAGGCCGAGGTGGGCAGATCACGAGGTCAGGAGATGGAGACCATCCTGGCTAACATGGTGAAACCCCATCTCTACTAAAAATACAAAAAAAATTAGCCGGATGTAGTGGCGGGCGCCTGTAGGCCCAGCTGCTCGGGAGGCTGAAGCAGGAGAATGACATGAACCCAGGAGGCGGAGCTTGCAGTGAGCCAAGATCACGCCACTGCACTCCAGCCTGGGCGACAGAGCGAGACTCTGTCTCAAAAAAAATAATAATGACAGAATCCACTGATTGAGTGTGGCAGTCTAAGGATCCTTCAACCCTTCTGACCGATACAAATAAGACACTGCATGAAATGTAAGACATCATTTAAAACACGCTATTGCTGAACCAGAAAAAAAAAAATGAATCTGCAGAGACCAAAATGGAAACTAGAGACCTGGGAAGAAACCAAGCACAAAGCTGACTTTAGCTTTAGAGATTTCTGTTGAGTTCTGGATTCTTGCAACTTCCACTTTGGCCATCGAAGGTGCAGGGGACAGAAGGCACAGGCAGTGTCTGTCAGTTAGAAGCCCAGCATAGAGCTGGGGCCCCAGAGCAGCTCTCGGAAGTCAACCCACATCTATGTAGTCCACTTTGATAGTCCGATTCCCTTGGTGTACTTTCAGTCTCATCTTTGAATAGAATTATTTTTGTATCTGATAACTTTGGGATCTGTAGTCTTTGCTGGGTCTGATTCTGCAGTTTCCTGTTTCTACAGACTGTTGTTCATAGGGCTTGTTTTCTGATGTGTTGAAAAGTTGTTTTTGTTTGTTTTTGTTGTTTTTTTTGTGACCGTGTTGTCTTTGGAAACTGAGTCCTTATTTAAAATGCATTCCTACAGAGAGGATTTACATTTTTTTCTACCATGCCCCTAGGAAAACTACCATCTATGAATACCATCTATGAATAGTTCAGATTTTTGACTTGGAACTGTTGGGCTTACACAGACTGACTACCAGCCCCAGACCTACCTAAGTGCAAGCTGTGGGTAGGCGCTCAGGGGAGAGACTCCTTTCCATCCCACTGAGGGGCAAGACTGAGACAGACAAGCCGAGTTTGTTTTCTTATATACCCCCTGAGGCTGTGGCCCCTCAGAGATCCTAGCTCTGTGTCAGTCTCCCATTAGCCTCCTGTCCCTGGGCTTGGCCTCTCATAACCCAAGGATCAGCAACTGCCGTCAGGGCACATGCTGACTCAGCACTTTGTCCTACCCGGTTTCTTCTTTCTTCATGGAGTTCAGCCATGCTTTTTTTTTTTTTTTTTTTTTGAGACGGAGTCTTGCTCTGTCACCCAGGCTGGAGTGCAGTGGCCGGATCTCAGCTCACTGCAAGCTCCTCCTCTTGGGTTCATGCCATTCTCCTGCCTCAGCCTCCCGAGCAGTTGGGACTACAGGCGCCCGCCACCTCGCCCGGCTAGTTTTTTTTGTATTTTTTAGTAGAGACGGGGTTTCACCATGTTAGCCAGGATGGTCTCGATCTCCTGATCTCGTGATCCGCCCGTCTCGGCCTCCCAAAGTGCTGGGATTACAGGCTTGAGCCACCGCACCCGGCCTTCAGCCATGCTTTATAAAGGTGTTTAATTTTACTCAACATTTGTGTATTGTCAAAACATTGAATGAGTTTCTCCCTGTGTTCTGCTATATTGCTGAAAACAGAAGCCAATTCATGTAGCTAGGAAATAGTCTAGTGGTTAAGAACTTGAGCTTGGGAGTCTTTAATCCCTCCTCTTCATTTACCAGCCCTGTGACCTTGAACAAGTTACTTAACTCTTAGTTTGTTCCTCAGTTGTAAGAGGGAAATAGCTCCTACCTCACAGTGTTACTGTGAGAATTGAGTGAAATATTTACAGAGTGCTTGGGTAGAGTCCCCACAATATTGTAAGCATTCCATCAGAATAATAGCTGTTATTAATACTGCCATGACACACCTTTAGTAGCAAACATGAAACTCACTTGTGGTTTCTAAAATCATTCATTACAGAATTGCATTTGTTGACTAACTCTTCATCCACACACTGCCTTGTTTCTGTATTCCACAGCCACAGGGACCTGGTGTTTTCCCCAATCAGGAGGTGCCACCCCCAAACCTCACCAGTTAGTCCACACATGGAGTTATCCTTGAAGTAATTTCAGCATCATTCGAATAGATAAAAACTGTCTACGTGCAGACTTTCTGACGCTCTTAGAACAGTTTCACCACTCTCAGATCGGCTTTGGTTGTTTTTCAACAGGACAGCCTGTGGCTGTGTGAGAAGACCTGTGAGACAGGAATGCTGTCTTCTCCTCAGTATTCTCCATGGGAACTGACAGAACTGTGGAAACTGAAGGAACGGTGCGGTGATCCTTGTCGATGTGAAGCAAGATAACAGGGACTTGAATTAGCAGCATCTAAAATCAGGGCAGGCACACGATAATCTGAGTGCAAGTCTGAGGAGTCCCAGGGTTTAGCAGTAGACTGTACGGTCTTTCAAGAGAGTTCCAGACCGGCACTTTCACCCAGAACCAATGCGGTGTTTCTTAATGTTTGCACAAATTTTCTTCTTAAAAATCAACTGGTACTGTAGCATAAGAAAAGTTTAGATATTGGAAGATTATCAGAAAAATACCAAGTTATTTTATAAAAAAAAAAAAAATTTCTAAATCCTGATGCATTGTGGCTAATTAGTAATTCACCATTACCTGTAATTTTTGGTTAAAACTTGGCCTAGTTCAGAATCTGTAGTGCTGAGAGTTTGAGTTTCAACCTGGATTGCAGGATAGCTCTGTAGAGTTTAATGAGATAATTACCAGACAAAAAGAACTCACAGGAATGCTGTGTGATCATGTGATCACATATTTGAGCAGTGGTCACTTATACCAAAGTTTGGGGTTTCTGGAAATAACATCAGATTTTGTGGATCTCTGAAGTGGGCAACTTGAACTTGAAGAGGAACCAATATGATTCTCAGTTCTGAACCTTGCTTTTAAAGAAGTCCATTTATATGGTAGACGAATACCCAAGTTTTCTTTCTGCCATCTAACATAAATCCTGAAGGTCACAGTTTAGTACTCATAGTTTTTAAATGCTAAATTTTTGTGAGTATGAATAAAAGCAAATGCCTCTCAGGGTTTTAGTGGCATTGGAAGGATAGTTCTAAATTGTTGACATTTTGAAAGAATTAGTTTTGCTTTCCTCCTATCATTGCCTAAAGTTTACCTAATATGAGTGCATTTCAATCAGAGCTGGTTATCTTCTATGCAAGAAGATACAGTCAGCTTAGGTATAATTGTAGGGAAAAGCATGTGATTAATTTAAGTACTCTTAGAAAATAGTGCAACTGAGAAGACAGATAATAGCATATTGTTATACATAGTAGAGGATGTGTCTCCCCAAGTTTAAGGGACATTTCCCAAAATGACCAGCCAAATCATTTTAGTAACCCTTTAAAATAGTAGTATCAATAGAGAATTCCACTAAAACTAGTCTTATGACAGACATTAACTGTGTTCAGATTTTATTAGGCTAGCTAGTTTCTATTTAATATTTAAATCTTATCATGAAATGCAGTGATGAACTGTAAAAATAAATATGAAATAAGATCAGAGAATTGTTGGTAGGGTCAAAGCCTTTATTACTGCTATTATGTATAAGCCTAGAAATGGTCGCTTCCCAACAAAAACTACATCAGTGGTGAAAATACATCCCTTGTTATCCTTAGGGCAAGTTGTAAACCCCTTTGTTTTTGACAGAATTGTTCCAGTGGATCATTTATTTCTGATGAACCCCAGACATGATAAGCAGTGTAGTCTCTAAATTTTATTAGTTGGTTGTTACCATCGCACTAATAGACAATCTTCATTTTCCACAGAATAAAAACGTAATGACTGCAGGTCATTTTCCAGCTTGATTTCTATGCCCGGCTCCTAAAATTAGAAGGAAGGTAGGGAAGGATGTGATTAAGACAGATCTGAAAAAGCATGTTACACATCCTCTACCCCACCCCTTCCCCAGGCAGTAGCTTACCCTTAAAATCAAACAGATCTATGGTCTCCATTTAGAATCAAACTGTTGCTATCTAGAGACAGTTTAATGTCATCATGAGGACGAAGCTTGACTTTGTTTTTTCCTGGGCAACTTACTTTGGGACTTTCATAGGACAACAGAAGGTCTGACACAGGAACTTTGAGAAGACGTGACAGCCATCCCTTCACCTTTTGAATTGTCATGGAGCCTATCAAAAGACAAGAAAAGTCCATTCGTTCTCTCAAATGACACTTACTTGTAAAACTAGCTCATGTGATGAGACCACAGTATCACTGCAATGATAGCTGTATCTGTCTTTTTTTTTTTTTTTTTTTTTTGAGACCGTCTCGCTCTGTTGCCCAGGCTGGAGTGCAATGGTGCAATCTCAGTTCACTGCAACCTCCGCTTCCCGGGTTCAAACGATTCTCCTGCCTCAGCCTCCCGAGTAGCTGGTGCCCGTCACCACACCCAGCTAACTTTGGTATTTTTAGTAGAGACGGGGTTTCACCATGTTGGCCAGGCTGGTCTCAAACTCCCGACCTCGTGATCCGCCCTGGCCTCCCAAAGTGCTGGGATTACAGGCGTGAGCCCAGGGCCTGGCCGTATCTGTCATTTTACCCAAGTCACTTTACCCAAGTAAGTAAGTAGGGGAAAGCCTGAGTCTTTGTACCACGTGTTCATTTGGGGAACTGGGGGAAACCGAGCCAACGGACCTAAGTGCCCTTTGACAGTGAGTTTCATACCATTTCAGTAGTGTATTTCTTTCTTAATCTGAATAAACCAGAATGATACTCTCAGCACAGAATAATAATGGGAGTGAGTCATTAACATTTTCTTTTTAAACCTTTGTGATGACTTCCTTATGAATTACTGAACAAACCCTGGAATGGGACTCAGGTGTCCTGAGGACATCTCTCAACTCTGGCCTTAGTTCCTCCTCTGTAAAAGGAGGGTGTCGACTAAATGATCTACAAAGTCCCTTCCAGCGCCACCATTCTGTAATTATGTCATGTGTAACTGTGTTAAACATACACAAGTGACTGCCAGGCATGGGAATGTAACTTCTGAGTCTACGCTTTGGCTTGTTCAGAATACACTATGAACTTCTTTCCAAAGATGGGTTGTGGTAAATAGTGGGTATTTTGATTATGAGAAACAGAGTTTCCTTGAAGCTTTAGCTGGAGATACAGCAATAGTGTGGTGTTCCTACAAATATCACAGTGTATTCAAACATATTTTTCTATCAAAAATCATTTTTGTAAAAGCTGTGTGTTTTTATGCAACTTGTGATAATAAATGTTATCTTTATTTTAGAATAAAAACTGGCCTTTTTGTATGTATTGAATACGGTTAATAGAATGTATAATTTTAATTAACAAAATTTGCTCTTTCATGTGTGACTATGTGATAGTCTAGTCCTTTCAAAAGATTTAGATGGACTGGCTTTCATTGTTGGAGCCTGGTTAGAGAAGGGGTTAACTGCTGCACACCAGTGGGAAATGACATACTCCTAACATGTGACAGAAACAGAAAGTTTGGTCATAAAACAATTCTAATAAGAAATCTGCCTGGCCTGCTCACACCTGTAACTCCAGCACTTTGGGAGGCAGAGGGATCAGAGCCCAGGAATTCGAGACCAGCATGGGCAACATGAGGACACCCCATCTCTACAAAAAATAAAAAATTAGCCAAGCATAACAATGTACGCTCTAGTCCCAGCTACTTGGGAGGATCGCTGGGGCACAGGAGGTCAAGGCTACAGTGAGCCATGATGGCGCCACGTTCTCCATCCAGCCTGGGTGACCAAGGGAGCCTTGTCTCAAAAACAATCTGCCTACTCATACCGCTTCTATAGAAGAAAGTAGCAATTTGTATGTCATAAATAGCATTACCATTTTTAGTATACTAACATGACTGTCTTAACATTCAGAGAATTTGGAAATAGCTAATTATTTCTTTTTACCTGCCTATGACCAATGTTAAAAATTTGAGAGGTTTACCTCTAGGCCTTTTTTTTTCTATGTTCATATAAGGATGTATAGGTTTTAAGCCAGGCGCAGTGGCTCACGCCTGTAATCCCAACACTTTGGGAGGCTGAGGTGGGCAGATCACCAGAGGTCAGGAGTTTGAGACCAGCCTGGCCAACATGGAGAAACCCTGTCTACTAAAAATACAAAAATTAGCCGGGCGTGGTGATGGGCGCCTGTTAACCCAGCTACTTGGGAAGCTGAGGCAGGGAGAGTTGCTTGAACCTGGAAGGCAGAGTTTGCAGTGAGCCAAGATCATGCCACTGCACTCTAGCTTGGGTGACAGAATGAGACTCCGTCTCAAAAAAAAAAAAAAAAAGGATGTATAGGTTTTATAATATATTGACCTGCTACATTTGTATTTCTTTATGACATGATGGTATAGCTTTTCATGCCAATTCCATGCCATGTCCTCTAGACATACACTGCCCAATATAGCAGCCACATGTGGTACTGAGCACCTGGAATGCGGCGAGTATGACTGAAGAACTGAATTTATTTTATTTTAATGAATTTAGCCACATGTGGTTATTGCGGTCACACTGGACAGCGCAGCTCCAGACCTGCTTCATTCTCCTCAGTGACACATGACAGTGCCTTGTGTGCTGTGTGGTTCTACCAGAGCTTATTCCCCCACTGGCAAGTATTTAGATTCTTATTATCTTTACCATCACAAATGCTGCAAGACACAATGCTTGGTCAAAGCATATGTGTATTTTTAACTTTGTATAGTAATTCCCACATGACTTTACAAAAAAGGTATACTGCTTTTTCATGCCAGCCAGTATTATTTTAATTTTGCTAATCTAATGGGTAAAAAAAATGATATTGCTTTTTTTTTTTTTTTTTTTTTAATTTTAGACAGGGCCTCACTCTGTCACCCAGGCCAGATTGCAGTGGCTCAATCACAGCTCACTGTGGCCTCAACTTCCCGGGCTCAAACCATCCTCCCACCTCAGCTGCCCAAGTAGCTGGGACTACAGGCATGCACCACCACACCCAGCTAATTTTTGTATTTATTTATTTTTGTAGAGACGGGGTTTCTCCATGTTGTTCAGGCTGGTCTCGAACTCCTGGGCTCAAGCAATTTGCCCACCTTGGCCTCCCAAAGTGCTAGGATTACAGGTGTAAGCCACCATACCTGGCTATTACTTTTCTTTTTAGAAGACGTTTACCTATGGTAGTGGTTACATATTCGCAGCATGTGGCACAAGAATTAGTATTAAGAACCTTTGTATGAGTGAGTGAGTGAGTGCACATTTGAGGAACAGAAAAGCAAATAAAAAAGGGGGAAAAAAGAACCCTCGTAATCTGCTGGCTTACTGCTGAGTTTATAGAATATAGGACTCAGACTCTGAACAGTTTAAAGTAGTAATTCTTACATATAATTTCTATGGATAGTCGAATCTCTGCAGCTCTACCTGAAGATGAATAAAAACAGCATGAATGCAGTGAGTGTTCCCAAAATGGCTAACTGAATTCAGAAGACCTGGGATACCAGTCAGGTGTACAGTGTGGAAGTAGAGAAGGGTAAGGTGGCACTGTCACCCCCAGCCAAGGGCTGCATTCAGGCATATGCCCAGATGACAGGACAGGTCTACCTCAGTGCCTTCCAGAGGAAGACTGCAGAGGAAAGCTTAACGAAGCAGGTCTGATGACAATATTCTTGAGCAAATACTCCATAGTGGTGACATTCCCATTAATTGATGTATCTGCAAAGGCAAAAGGAAACACGCAAAGACATCGAAGGCCAAAAACATTCACAGAAAGTCCTGGCCCTCCAGGCATGGTGGCTCACACCTATAATCCCAGCACTTTGGGAGGTGATGATAGGAGAACAGCTTGAGCTCAGGAGTTTGAGGCCAGCCTTAGCAACACAGCAAGGCTTCATCTCTACTAAAAATCAAAAAAATAGCAGGGTGTGGTGGTTCATGCCTATAGTCCCAGCTACTCAAGAGGCGGAGGTGGGAAGATCACTTGAGCCCGGGATCAAGGTGATGGAGCCTGCAGTGAGCCGAGATGGCACCACTGCACTCCAGCCTGAGTGACAGCCAGACCCCGTCTGAAAAACAATAAAAAAAATAAAACAGTCCTGGCCCTCTTTGACTAGTCTGTGTCCACCAGGGCCTTTACTGGCAGTATTTTAAGTTTGAAAACAGAATAATGAAGGGGGAAATCACTAATTCTAATCCATTATATAGCAGTACCCAAATTACGTATTATAGGAGTAGAAACTAGATTGTGAATAAATAAAAATGGAGACGTTCTGGTAAATTAACACTAAATGGATGGTTATCAATCAGAAAGCTGCTTCTCTGAACACAAGTAAAGCCTTCTTCATATAAGCAACACCACGGTAAGCTTGCTTTATCTGATAGAAACGAATTTAAAAATCAATGGGAATTGACTGCACTGACGGGCGAACAAACCCAGTGTGCTAGAGTCGTTAAGCTGATGTGTATTTCACTTATTTCAATCCTCACTGCTCTAAATTGACCGTTTATATTTTAGCAGTTAGCTATGAGTCAAGTTTAATCTTGAGAATTCACAGTATCATGGCAAACTCAAAAATAGACTATAATTTCATTTTTATTTTGAGTGAAAGTTTAAGGTAAGTTATGTGGATCTAATTTATTGACACAAGCATATTTATTTTCCAAATAAAAGTAATTTAGTTCCAGTAGCACTTTTTTTTTTTTTTTTTTTTTTTAAGTTCTAAGGTAGTTTTCCCAAAACCATTTCAGGGTGTCCATTAAAAGAGCATCTACAAATGTTTTTACAGGGACTCCTGATCCGTCAGGAGCGGAAGTAGAAAGTAAGCAAAGTCACAAACCTCCCATAAGAATTCAGTTCACCAGGACACAACTCCTCTCTTATGAAGGGATGAGAAGCAGACCCCAAACCCAGTGTCACAGTCTCCCTGGAAACAGCAACAGGCTTGGGGAATGCTTCTGAAAGTCTATGCCATTCAAGATCTCAGGCTTTTGGTTAAAAATACAATTTATGCCAACTGCAGTGGCGCATGCCTATAACCCCATCACTTTGGGAGACTGAGGCAGGCGGATGGCTTTGAGCTCAGGAATTCGAGACCAGCCAGGGCAACATGGCGAAACCCATCTCTACAAAAATTAGCTGGGCGTTGGTGGCTCACACCTGTAGTCCCAGCTACATGGAGGCCGAGGCTGGAGAAATGCTTGAGCCCAGGAAGCAGAGGCTGCTGTGGGCTGAGATGGTGCCACTGCACTTCAACCTGGGTGACAGAGGCCCTGTCTCAAAATAAAATTGTGTGTGTGTGTGTGTAATTATATGCAGGGGCTTCCAATGTTAACAAAACTGCTTTCAGCTGATAAAGTTATGGGAGATCTGAACTTTTGGGGGCATGGGGGAGTGACATTAGCATGATTGATTGTATTTTAGAATATGAAAGACTAATGAAAACCTCTAAGCTCTGAGGTCCACACTTTGAGACATGAGTTAAAGGTTTTAATTTTAGCTGACTCATGCCTAAACCTACGCTGATGATTCAGAGTTTAAGGAAAAGATAGGCTCATTTTTCTTACCTGGCAGTTGTTTCTCTAGGACTTTCTGATCAAGTTGATCAGGGTATTTTATCTTCAGTGCTTTAAGAGAAACAAAGAAAAAGACTAATTGATATCTACTATTATATGGATTTAAATTATCCACACACATCAACAGATGGCCAAATGATAGAGCTATTCAGTGCAAATTGGCAGGTCTAATCAATGTTTAAAACCCTTCCATGAACTGCTAACAACAACAAAAATAGCTGGACACCACTCTCCCTTTTCCCTGCTTACTGCTGCTTTCCTGATCCCTTTTCCCTGCTTAGTGCTTCTTTCCTGACAGCTTGGACAGGTTTTCAAGTCATAAATTCACAAATCACAATTTGGTTCACAACTCCATTACCTCCCACATTTATAACACTATTAAATGAGTTTAAAACATAGGAGGTGCAAAAATGTGTAAAGAATTAGATATGTTTTAAAGAATTCATTTCTTGCCAGGCGCGGTGGCTCACGCCTGTAATCCCAGCACTTTGGGAGGCCAAGACGGGCGGATCACGAGGTCAGGAGATCGAGACCATCCTGGCTAACATGGTGAAACCCCGTCTCTACTAAAAAATACAAAAAACTAGCCGGGCGAGGTGGCGGACGCCTGTAGTCCCAGCTACTCGGGAGGCTGAGGCAGGAGAATGGCGTAAACCTGGGAGGCGGAGCTTGCAGTAAGCTGAGATCCGGCCACTGCACTCCAGCCTGGGTGACAGAGCGAGACTCTGTCTCAAAAAAAAAAAAAAAAAAAAAAAAGAATTCATTTCTTTGGGTGTGGTGGCTCACGCCTCTAATCCCAGCATTTTGGGAGGCCAAGGCGGGTGGATCTCCTGAGGTCAGGAGTTCGAGACCAGCCTAGACAACATGTTTAAAGCTCGTCTCTACTAAAAATACAAAATGAGCTGGGCATGGTGGCGCATGCCTGTAATCCCAGCTACTTGGGAGGCTGAGGCAGGAGAATCACTTGAACCTGGGAGGTGGAGGCTGCTGTGAGCCAAGATCGTGCCACTGCACTCCAGCCTGGCAACAAGAGCAAAACTCCGTCTCAATTAAAAAAAAAAAAAAGTTAGCTGGGTGTGGTGGTGTATGCCCATAGTCCCAGTTACTCCAGAGGCTGAGGCAGGAGAATCACTTAGAACCTGGGAGGCAGAGGTTGCAATGAGCTGAGATCACGCCACTGCACTCCAGCCTGGGGGACAGAGGGAGACTGTCTCAAAAAAAAAAAAAAGAATTCATTTAAAACTCAAAGCATTTACTTAAGTACTTAAGAGATACACACTTAAGAGAAACACACGATCTGTTTCGGCACCTAAGGACTCAAATACAAATAAACTATTTGAATCTAAGCGTCTTACTTAGTAGCTGGTTTTTGAGCATAAATGGTTGTTGTGTTTTGAGTTCCCAATCTTCAGGTGCACCATATTCTGTTTAAGAAATCAAAAGAGATGAATGATAAACCAAAGGCGACTATAAGAAAAAAAAAAAAAAAGCATAGGTAAGTATCCAGACAGCCTGTGCCTTTCCCAGGACACATGGAGCTGCCTTTATTCAGTGTGATTTTTAGGAGTGATAGACAACAACCACTCCTAAGGGCAGAATCGTCTGTCTACCCAGAGCTGCAGACTCTGGAACTGATCTGGCTCATTGTTAGTGACCAGTGAAACTCAACAGAAGACAATCAATGAAAAGCAACATGTTTACATGTGTATTACATCATTGTTCCTTAGGTGTCCTGACTCAAACTAGCAAGAGAAGACTGCCCTCAAATACTTCAAATGTTTTCCCCGAGTGTCACTTTTGGTAACAGTTCTTTCTGCGCTGAGAGAAACCTGGTGCCACCTGAGACACAATCCACAAGACACCTTCCCCAAGTTGCAACCAGACCGTGCGGGCCAGGCTGGGCGCTCAGTACCACACTGCAAACCAGTTCCTCGGCCTGGACCACAGCCTCCATAGGAGAGGAGGAAAGTAGTACTTTTTTCCTGCTCTACGCCAAACAGTGACAGAATTTCTCTAAATCCTCCCATGTATCTGTGCAGAATTCTGTCTTCTAGCATTCTGAGCAGTGAAATACTCAACAACACCTGGCCAGCTGCTTCAGAATCTTCCCTTGCCCACCCCCAAGTGATTTAGAATTCAAGGAGCGGCGTGTGACCAGGAAATTGGGCCGGCTAATGGAGTAATTTGAAAGGGATTCCTCCAGGCTGCTTTTCTTCCTTAAAGATACTGTTCAAGCCTACAGCGTTTATGCAGTGAGCTTCTTGCATTAAGAAATATAAAAAAGGAAAATCACATAAAAGCGAAATATGGAATAATAATGAAGGCAAAACAAAATGGAAAGTACATCAGGGACAAAGACTCATGAATTCTTAGCTTCAAAGGCTGAAGAACCAGGCTGGAGGATTGAACGAACCCCCGTGCATGCCAAGTGCCAGCCTTGGTGGTGAGCCCTGGGGATGAGCGCTTACTGCAGAACTACACTCTCATGCGAACTTTCCTGTTCATTAGAACTACCTGTGGGGCTTTAAAAACTATGGATGCCGGCCGGGCGCAGTGGCTCTCGCCTGTAATCCCAGCACTTTGGGAGGCCAAGGCGGGCAGATCACCTGAGGTCAGGAGTTTCTGAGACCAGCCTGGCCAACCTGGTGAAACCCCATCTCTACTAAAAATACAAAAAAAATTAGCCAGGCGTCATAGCAGTCGCCTGTAATCCCAGCTTCTCAGGAGGCTGAGGCAGGATAATTGCTTGAACCTGGGAGGCGGAGGTTGCAGTGAGCCTGCACCACTGCACTCCAGCCTGGGCAACAGAGTGAAACTCCGTCTCAAAAAATATATACAAAAATTAGTCAGGCATGGTGGTGCACGCCTGTAGTCCCAGCTACTCTGGAAGCTGAGGCAGGAGAATCACTTGAACCCAGGAGGTGGAGGTTGCAATGAGCTGAGATTGTGCCACTGCATTCCAGCCTGGGTGACAGAGCAAGACTCTGTCTCAAGAAAAAAAAGAAAGAAAAAGAAGTGCTTTCCTGCTGGGCATGGTGTCTCACACCTATAATCCCAGCACTTGGAGAAGCCAAGGTGGGTGGATCCCTTGAGGTCAGGAGTTTGAGACCAGCCTGGCCAATATGACCAGCCTGGCCATCTCTACTAACAATACAAAAATTAGCTGGGTGTGGTGGCAGGGGCCTCTAATCCCAGCTACTTGGGAGGCTAAGACAGGAGAATAACTTGAAACCGGGAGGCAGAGGTTGCAGTGACCTGAGATCACTCCGCCTGGGCGACAGCGCAAGACTCCATCTCTTAAAAATAAAAAAATTGCTTTCCCTTCCCTAAATGCAACTCTCTCCGTTTCAAGAACATAAACAGTCTCCCAGGTTCCTCCTACTGAAAGACACCGCTCTTGCCCTGCTGCCCTTGCCCCAGGAAAGTACCTATGGTCCATTCAGATGAACAGAAAAGGCCCAGGAAAGGAAGAAGGACAAAAGCGACACTGAGAACTCCTTCGCTACCCAACGGAAGCACTTGGTTCCAGCTGGAAACCCACCCCCTGAAGGCCACCAGCGTATACGCACGTACTCAGGCAGAGGAACTGGTATCTCGGATGGGCTGTGAGGAATTCTTCGCTGAGTCTGTTTTTGTCCGGATCCTGATGTCCACCAGCCTGTTTCCACTCATTTCCAAAAGCTTTTCGATAGTCAAGCTCAGCTGTCTGCCTCTCCTTGGGGAGAATCTATGTTGGTGTGACATAAAAACAAATCTGTTAGACTTTTTCTAACAAGTCCTTTGCGTTTTGCACTTTGTCCTTCCTCCACAGCACATGCAGAGAAAAATCAAATTGAGAGGGACAAGATATAGTTTTCATTCTTCTTTTTAACATTGACAGAACTCAGGGGTTTATTAGAAAAGAAAAAAGAATTTGTTTTGCACTTTTTAAAAAAATTTGAAATGGAGTCTCGCTCTGTCGCCCAGGCTAGAGTACAGTGGTGTGATCTCAGCTCACTGCAACTTCCGCCTCCCAGGTTCACGTGATTCTCCTGCCTCAGCCTCTGGAGTAGCTGGGACTACAGGCACCCGCCACTATGCCCGGCTAATTTTTTTGTATTTTTAGTAGAGACGGGGTTTCACCGTGTTAGCCAGATGGTCTCGGTCTCCTGACCTCGTGATCCACCCACCATGGCCTCCCAAAGTGCTGGGATTACAGGCGTGAGCCACCATGCCTGGCCTACGCTTTTAATTCATGAGAGTACTTGCACGTAGGCCAGTTTGAGGACTACGCCAGGTACCGTGGGTCGCCTCCCTGAGGTCTGCCTGGAGGCGCCTGCCCTGGTGGAGCTGACTGACTCCCAGTGAATGCACAGAAGTGCTGGCAAGGACAGGCATGGGCTTCCCACTTTTATGGGGAAGAGTAGCTGAGAAGGAGAAGAGAAAGCAGCTCTGTGGTTCTGTCCCTTCTGCCTACATTCCCTGAAAACAAGGAGAAGCCGCCTGGATTCCTCAAACGACAGCACAGGGATCTCGCTGCTCTCTCCTGAGGAGCTGGAAAAGAACCGTTATAATGGAACTGCACAAGGCTAATCTTTTACCATTCCAAAGAAAGCTACATCTCACCTCCTTTACAATATTCAAAAATAATTTTTTACTTTTTTAATTTTAAGACAGGGTCTCACTCCATTGCCCAGGCTGGAGTGCAGTGGCGTGTTCATGGCTCACTGCAGCCTTGGCCTCCCGGGCTCAGGTGATTCTTCCACCCCAGCCTCCTGAGCAGCTGGGACTACAGGCACTTACAGGCGTGTAACACCACGCAGTGAATTTTTGTATTTTTTGTAGAGATGGGGTTTCACCAGGTTGCCCAGGCTGGTCTCGAACTCCTGGACTCCAACGATCAGCCTGCCTCAGACTCCCAAAGTGCTGGGATTACAGGCGTGAGCCATGGCGCGTGGCCTAAAATCATTTCTTTTCTAGTCTAAACAATAGCGAGGCCGGGCGCGGTGGCTCAAGCCTGTAATCCCAGCACTTTGGGAGGCCGAGACGGGCGGATCACGAGGTCAGGAGTTCGAGACCATCCTGGCTAACACGGTGAAACCCCGTCTCTACTAAAAAATACAAAAAAACTAGCCGGGCGACGAGGAGGGCGCCTGTAGTCCCAGCTACTCGGGAGGCTGAGGCAGGAGAATGGCATAAACCCGGGAGGCGGAGCTTGCAGTGAGCTGAGATCCGGCCACTGCACTCCAGCCCGGGCTACAGAGCGAGACTCCGTCTCAAAAAAAAAAAAACAAAAACAAAAACAAAAAAAAACAACAGCTAGCCACGCCGCCAGTGCTCACCTCACATTTGTTCAGGGTCTTCAGCCGGCCGATGCTGGCGATAACGCGCTGCCTCGCTGCACTTGCTTCCTTGTCCTCCTTGGTCAGGGGGTTTCTTACGCAGGACAAAGCCCGTAGACTTGGTAACTTGTCTAGCTCATTGAAAAATGACCACTGAAACACAGCAAAAGGAAATAAATGAAAAGCAGTATGTTTCGTGCTACTTTTGCAGAAGTTTGAACCAGCGACAGGAAAGCAAGTCCCTACTTCTAATCTGAGGCAGAGAATTTCATCATGCACCAAGCAACCCCCTCTAGAAAGACCACAAACTTTTACTCTTTTTTTTTTTTTTTTTTTTGAGATGGAGTTTCGCTCGTTTCCCAGGCTGGAGTGCAATGGTGTCATCTTGGCTCATCACAGCCTCTGCCTCCGAGTTCAGGCGATTCTCCTGCCTCAGCCTCCCAAGTAGCTGGGATTACAGGCATGTGCTGCCATGCCCAGCTAATTTTGTATTTTTATTTTTATTTTTATTTTTTTTAGTAGAGATGGGGTTTCACCATGTTGGTCAGGCTGGTCTCGAACTCCCAACCTCAGGGGATCCGCCCGCCTCGGCCTCCCAAAGTGCTGAGATTATAGGCGTGAGCCACCATGCCCAGCCACTTTTACTCTATTAATGTGCCGTTTGAGTGTGAAGTCCACTTAGGTGTGAAGTGAACTAATTTATTTCTTAATATTTTTGGCTTCATATGAGGAGTTCCACGCTGAGGAGGCATTTCTCTTTTGATTTAGGTGTTTTTTTTTTTACTTTTTGGTAGAAGGAACCTCCAAACTCTGCCATGACAATGGAAAGAGGCAACAGTGTGCTGGGCATACTCCGAAGCAGCTCTTACTTGTGATATCTGATTGTCATTTACTACAAGGTACTGCAAGGACGGGAACATGGAGGTTTTGCACCCTATAAAAAGAGGAATGAAGTTACACAGTAGAAGTGAAAGAAGTAGCTAAAGTATAGTATGGGGGGGACAGGATGGAACTTTACTAATCTTATATACCAATTCCAGCATCCGGAAAATGTATAGAAGAAATTCCAATGTCAGAGAGGATTAATTGTTCTAACCTGAAATTCAAAATGTAAAATTTGATTACACAGAACAATCTAAAACGCTATGGAGTATCAAGCAGACTCGGTTTGTAAATTTTTTTCTACACCCTAGGTTTTTAATCCCATGTAAAATACTTAGAAACCATAAAGTCCAACTTAGGACATGCAAAGTGAACTCTTCATCCCGTATTCTAATGACTCTGTAGTCACCTAATGGTTCCTGAGCATCTACTGCTATGTCAGGTGCTAAACGCGTCTCAGAGGAAAGAGACACGGTCGACTGCCCAGGGTTGAATGAATGAAGACCCTCGGCGTTATCACCAGGGTCCAATGATTCATTCTTCAAATTATCTGGGACAGGCATAGTCCACATTATACAGGGTTCACAAGTAAATTTTCTAAATGAATTCAAACGAAAATTTTCCAAAGGGAATTACTCCATTCAGAAATTCCATCATTGTTACCACGTTTCTACTGAGAAAGCATACATAGTATACAAAAATTGCTTCACTAAAAATTGACTGAACACTATTGTATCAGGCATTTAGAGGCAAATTACCTGGGCAGGTGGGCTATCAGATACAGCTGATTTTCATCAATTAATTGATTAGAGGAAAGGTCTAATAACTTGACTGTCTGGAGAACATCTGTTGGCCTGTATGGAAAATAAAATTTTTTCACCGTGAATTTCTCTTTTAATTATTTTCAAAGATACAGCCTTAAAATGCCTGCATTTGATGCGATGGAGGGTTGGGGGTAAAAAGCAAGTGGATATGACTGTAAAAGGGCAACCCGAGGGGTGCCTCTGGCAATGCACAAATTCCTGCCGGTGTCAATGTCCCACCTGGCCTGTGATCCTATTTCATAGGTTTGCAACTTGTTACCAATGGGGGAACCTGGGTCATGGGTACAAGTGATGTCTGTGTATCATTTCTTATAAAACTTGATGTGAATCTATGATTATCTCAAAATAAAAAAATTTAATTTAAAAAACCTGCAGGCCAGGCACGGTGGCTCACGCCTGTAATCCCAGCGCTTTGGCAGGCCGAGGCGGGCAGATCACCTGAGGTCAGGAGTTCAAGACCAGCCTGGCCAACATAGTGAAACCCCATCTCTACTAAAAATACAAAAATTAGCCAGGCATGATGGCCTGTGCCTGTAGTACCAGCTACACAGGAGGCTGAGGCAGGAGAATCACTTGAACCAGGGAGGCGGAGGTTGCAGTGAGCCGAGATGGCCCCATTGCACTCTAGCTAGGCAACAAGAATGAAACTCTATCGCAAAAAAAAAAACACACACCTGCATTTGCCTACATAATGAAACCCTTCTGTACACGAAAATCTTTAAGATTCTGAATCCTTTAATTCAGAATCTGTTGTAAATTTTCTCCCACAATTAGGTTAATTTTACATAGTAATTTAATATTGTTAATTAAAAAAAGGGAGATGAGGCAACAATATATTTCAGAGAACAAGGTTTTACATATACTTTGGTACAATGACCTGAAACAGATGATGCTAATGAAAAATACATTATTTAATCCTTATAGCATATCCTACAGAACTTCCATTTAGAAATAACAAATTGGCTGGGCACAATGGCTCACGAGGTCAGGGGTTCAAGACCAGCCTGGCCAAGATGGTGAAACCCCGTCTCTACTAAAAATAAAGAAAATTAAGAAAATTAGCCAGGCGTGGTGGCAGGCGCCTATAATCCCAGCTACTCGGGAGGCTGGGGCAGGAGAATCGCTTGAACTCAGGAGGTGGAGGTTACAGTGAGCCGTGATCACCACTGTACTCCAGTCTGGGTGACAGAGTGAGACTCCGTCTCAACAAAAAAAAAAAAAAAGAAAAGAAAAGAAACAGCAGGCCGGGCGCGGTGGCTCAAGCCTGTAATCCCAGCACTTTGGGAGGCCGAGACGGGCGGATCACGAGGTCAGGAGATCGAGACCATCCTGGCTAACACGGTGAAACCCCGCCTCTACTAAAAATACAAAAACTAGCCGGGCGAGGTGGCGGCGCCTGTAGTCCCAGCTACTCGGGAGGCTGAGGCAGGAGAATGGCGTAAACCTGGGAGATGGAGCTTGCAGTGAGCTGAGATCCGGCCACTGCACTCCAGTCCAGGCGACAGAGCGAGACTCCGCCTCAAAAAAAAAAAAAAAAAAGAAAAGAAACAGCAAGCAGCAAGTTAATACACTGATGCAAAACTAAGATAACTCACGTCTTCACAAATACTTAATTCTGACGAGTTTCCTTTGATTAGAACCAATTAGTGAAATTCTAATTTGCGAAGGCAATGAATAATAAGCATTTTTCTTAATTCTTGTTTGCGAATCCTTCTAAAAATTAAGGTTAGATATAATTGACACCATTTATTTACTCAGAATGATGACTAAATGGGGATAGATGCATTTAAGTAAGCCCTAGTTACCTTTCAGAAATGACAATATTGTTAGACTCGAGGTAGAGTTCCTCCAGGCCTGGGCACCACGCGGCACACCGCAGCACCTGGAAGAGAAACTTGGTTGAGGCTCAGGTGGCCTCTGTTGGCTGTTTCTTCCCGGGTGTTCACAGGAACCACCACAAGGATTCAGCTCAGTTACTGTTTCAGCAAACAAGTGCCTCATGGACAGTTCATAAGACTGTTTCAGGCCTGGAATGGTGGTGGGGGGTGATAAATAAAATGTTAAAGGAGTGCGTTTTAATGCTGTAGGGGCACATACTATGGGCACTCTGACACCTCGGAGGTAGGTGTCAATGCATGGTTTAGGTAAGGCACAGGGTGGAATAGGGGACACTAACTGCACGTATTACTATTTGATAGAATTTGCTTAACCAAAATAAGTAAATTGATGTTAAACACCTTTCCTCAATTCTAAATGCCAATCTGGGTTTGTAAAGGATATGCTAATTTTTCATATCCTTTCATAAATTTCTCAACAGTTATTTCTTCTTTCATTATTTTTTAAAGTTTTCATTATATATTTACAACAAATATCCTACATTCATGATTCTCTCCAGTCAAAAGTTCTTTGAGGTCAGGCACAATGGCTCATACCTGTAATCCCAGCACTTTGGGAGGCCGAGGCAGGTGGATCACTTGAGGTCAGGAGGTGGAGACCAGCCTGGCCAACAGGATGAAAGCCCATTACTACTAAAAATACAAAAATGGCCAGGTATGGTGGCACACACCTACAATCCCAGCACTTTGGGAGGCTGAGGCAGGCAGACTGCTTGAGGTCGGGAGTTTGAGAACAGCCTGGCCAACATGGCGAAAACCCATCTCAACTAAAAATACAAAAAATTAGCCAGGCATGGTGGTGCACGTCTGTAATCCCAGCTAATTGGGAGGCTGAGGCAGGAGAATCATTTTGGCCCAGGAGGCGGAGGTTGCAGTGAGTCAATATCACACCACTGCACTCCAGCCTAGGCAATAGAGCAAGACTCCATCTCAAAAACAAAATAGTTGAGATAACGCCCTTGGCCATGGCCAGAGAATGGAATCATCTGACTCACCCATCCTGCAAACTGTCCTGCAGATAGCACAGGTTTTAAAAACTAGCTGTTAAACCTGCCCGTGACCTTGTTGGCCTTGGCCACGTTCATCCACATGGATGTATGGACCTTGGCACTGATGACGCAGTTGCTGGTGGAGCATTTCTGCCACATGCACAGGTCCATGAACTTGCTGGCATCTTTCTGCATGTCAAGACCGTGCCTGCTGCTACCACACTGCACATGAGCCTGATTCATTTTTACAAAAAAAAAAATTTTTACAAAAAATTTTTACAAAAAATTATTATATATTATGTAATTATATATAATTATGTAATAATATATATAGCATCTGCAGGATCTCTCTATGTTGCCTAGGTGGGTCTTGAACTCCTGGCCTCAAGCAGTTCTCCTGCCTGGGCCTCCCAAAGTGCTGGCTGGAATTATAGGTGAAAGCCCCCATGCCCAGCCTCACTAACTATTTCTAAATTTTCTCACTGGAACTTTACTGTCATCTCTACCACCTGAATTTCTGTGTGCCCTTCCTAGTTTATTTGGAGGGTGAAGGTGGGTCTTGCTCTGTCGCCCAGGCTGGAGTACAAAGGTGCAGTCCTAGCTCACTGCAGCCTCAAACTCCTGGGCTCAAGTGATCCTCCCACCTTAGCCTCCCAAAGCGCTGGGACTGTAGGTATCAGCCCCAGTGCCTGGCCCCTTCTTGTCTTCCAGCTGCATCTACACCTGGAGAGGGAGTAAGTGCCTCAGAGAGGAGGGGCCCTAGGAAAGAGGCTCCGTGGGCATATTAAGGGCACAAGGGACCCACCTGTCTCTCACTGAAAAGCCTCTGTGGCACTTCCTGGGTGAACATAGCTGGGAATGTATTTCTACACCCTTGGTTTGAAAGTGGAATGCTCGAACCGGGTGCGGTGGCTCACACCCGTAATCCCAGCACTTTGGGAGGCCAAGGCAGACAGATCATTTGAGGTCAGGAGTTCAAGACCATCCTGGCCAACATGGTGAAACCCCGTCCCTACTAAAAATACAAAAATAAGCTGGGCATGGTGGCAGGCGCCTGTAATCCCAGCTACTTGGGAGGCTGAGGCAGGAGAATCGCTTGAACCCGGGAGGCGGAGGTTGCAGTGAGCTGAGATCACGCCACTGCACTCCAGCTTGGACAACAGAGCAAAGACTCTGCTTCAAGAAAAATAAATAAATAAAAATGAAAGTGGGCTGGGCACGGTGGCTCTGGCCTGTAATCTCAGCCCTTTGGGAGGCCGAGGTGGGCAGATCACCTGAGGTCAGGAGTTCGAGACCAACCTGACCAACATGGAGAAACCCAGTCTCTACTAAAAATACAAAATTAGCTGGGCCTGGTGGCACATGCCTGTAATCCCAGCTACTCGGGAGGCTGAGGTGGGAGAATCACTTGAACCTGGGTGGTAGAGGTTGCAGTGAGCCGAGATCGCGCCACTGCACTCCAGCCCAAGCAACAAGAGCAAAACTCCGTCTCAAAAAAAAAGACAGTGGAATGCTCTGGGTGTGTGAAGTCAGTATGCCTCAGAGAGGAAGTTGTACTGCCAGACATAAGTCCCAAATGCTGCTGTGCCGAGGACCCACAAGTCTACTTTGGAGCCCAGCTGTATAAAATGAACGGTGGCTTCCAAAAGCCGAACTTCTAACAAGAAAAGGATGTGAGAACCTTTCTGCTCCTTGGCTTCTGTTCTAAAAAAAACTTACAGGAAAACTCAGGGAGCTAGTCAATAGCTAACACGACGGCTTTTCAAAGCTCAGCACATCCTTGGTGCATACCACAACGGAGCGCCACTGTTTATAAAGGCCCCAGAACAAGTCCAAGTGAGCTGAGAGAGGACACGGATTCGTAGATGCAAATCTCAACTACGATGCGCTTTTAACTCGTTTTTACAAGACACTTTAAAGAATCTTATTATCTATTAAGAGATATTGGGATGATTTAAACGAAGCCACAGTTATACTTCAATTCCCTACTAAATCAAACATTTTTAATTGCTTATTAATGTGTAATAAACCAAAGAAATATGATTACCTCAGCCCACGTTATTCCTGTTTGATTGAGGACTAAAACCTTCAGTGCAGAAAATGTTCCAGTTAATGCTGAACCGGAGGGAAATTTTAGTTTATTTTCACTGTGTAGAAAAAGAAGATACAATATACTTATTTCTGTACAGCAAACCCAACTGAAATAGTCGTTGAAAGCAACAACTTGGGTTTTAATCTAAGGGGTTTGATTTGTTTCAATCTTAAAATAGAATTATATTAAAAAATCACGTTTTTAATGATTCAAGTGAATCGAGACTACCTAATTTTTAACATTTACAATATACAACTTGTTGGTATCAGCAGTGTAAAGATGCTTTCACAGGATTAGGGCAGCCGTATGTGGCTGCAGGCTTCCTAAACCCAAAACTCAGGCGCTTGCAAGGTGAGCTTCCAGCTTCACAAGACATGGCTCTGGATAGTGCAAAACAAAGTCCTGTTCTCCAGAGTCTTACTGATACACTGAATCGTGGGCTAGAATTTTGCTTCTCTAAACATGGAGTCTGCCCTTGGCTAGGAGGATGGATGAAATTATTGCCCCTTATATTCTTTCTCAAAACCCTAATCTCAGAAAGTATTCAATCCTGACAGTCACTCTGAAAGAAGATACTATTAAAAAACACAAGCCCATATTTCCAGAAGATGAGACACCATGGGTTGAATTACCCCTACTTGCTCTATTTGGGAGCACAACTCATTCAGGCCTGTCTACCTGCTATACTGTACACTCACCTGTCTATGCAAAAATGGTTTAAGAATGAAAGGGGAAACCTGTGCCGGGCGTGGTAGCTCACGCCTGTAATCCCAGCACTTTCGGAGGCCAAGGCAGATGGATCACCTGAGATCAGGAGTTCAAGACTAGCCTGGCCAACATGATGAAACCCCATCTCTACTAAAAATACAAAAATTAGCCGGGCGTGGTGGCGGGTGCCTCTAGTCCCACCTACTTGGGAGGCTGAGGCAGGAGAATTGCTTGAACCTGGGAGGCGAAGGTTGCAGTGAGCCGAGATCCTACCACTGCACTCTAGCCTGGGCAACAAAAAAAAAAAAGGAGGAAGCCTGGCTAAGCCCTTGGAAAGTTAGGTTCTGAGATTAAAACAAATCAAATACTCAGGAAGGCCTGGAAAACTGTGACATTAGTAAAACAGATTAATGAAAAATCCTTATCAAAATAGAATTAAACAGTATCCCAATGAAATTACTCATTCCTACAGTAAGTAAACGCTAGAAGTTTTCAAATTTCAAATAAACAAACACTTTTAATAATATCACCTCTCCTCTCCTACTCCGCAATTAAATATCACCTCCCCCAACCTTCCATCTTTATGGTCAGGCTAAAAAGAAATAAGATCTTGCAGTTCAATGTCAATCTAACTCATCCCCTACCTGATAAAAGTTAAAACACATTCCTTATTCATGAATTACCTAATGTGACCGTTTGCAAGGCTATAACAATCAATGTGCCCTTAAAGATTAAAGTGTCCTTAAAGAGGCGGGACGTGGTGGCTCACACCTGCAATTCCAGCACTTTGGGAGGCCGAGGTTGGTGGTGGAAAACCTGAGGTCAGGAGTTCAAGATCAGCCTGGCCAACATGGCGAAACCCTGCCTCTACTAAAAATACAAAAAGTAGCCGGCAGTGGTGGTGGGCACCTATAGTCCCAGCTACTCAGGAGGCTGAGGTAGGAGAATCCCTTGAACCCGGGAAGGGGAGGTTGCAGTGAGCCAAGATTGTGCCATTGCACTCCAGCCTGGGCAACAAGAGTGAGACTCCGTCTCAAAAATATATATATACACAAATAAATAAACAAATAAATAAGGTGGGCAAAGTGGCTCACGCCTGAGGCTGATGTGGGCGGATCACAAGGTCAAGAGATCGAGACTATCCTGGCCAACATAGTGAAACCCTGTCTCTACTAAAAATACAAAAATTAGCCGGGCGTGGTGGCGGGTGCCTCTAGTCCCACCTACTTGGGAGGCTGAGGCAGGAGAATTGCTTGAACCTGGGAGGCGAAGGTTGCAGTGAGCCGAGATCCTACCACTGCACTCTAGCCTGGGCAACAAAAAAAAAAAAGGAGGAAGCCTGGCTAAGCCCTTGGAAAGTTAGGTTCTGAGATTAAAACAAATCAAATACTCAGGAAGGCCTGGAAAACTGTGACATTAGTAAAACAGATTAATGAAAAATCCTTATCAAAATAGAATTAAACAGTATCCCAATGAAATTACTCATTCCTACAGTAAGTAAACGCTAGAAGTTTTCAAATTTCAAATAAACAAACACTTTTAATAATATCACCTCTCCTCTCCTACTCCGCAATTAAATATCACCTCCCCCAACCTTCCATCTTTATGGTCAGGCTAAAAAGAAATAAGATCTTGCAGTTCAATGTCAATCTAACTCATCCCCTACCTGATAAAAGTTAAAACACATTCCTTATTCATGAATTACCTAATGTGACCGTTTGCAAGGCTATAACAATCAATGTGCCCTTAAAGATTAAAGTGTCCTTAAAGAGGCGGGACGTGGTGGCTCACACCTGCAATTCCAGCACTTTGGGAGGCCGAGGTTGGTGGTGGAAAACCTGAGGTCAGGAGTTCAAGATCAGCCTGGCCAACATGGCGAAACCCTGCCTCTACTAAAAATACAAAAAGTAGCCGGCAGTGGTGGTGGGCACCTATAGTCCCAGCTACTCAGGAGGCTGAGGTAGGAGAATCCCTTGAACCCGGGAAGGGGAGGTTGCAGTGAGCCAAGATTGTGCCATTGCACTCCAGCCTGGGCAACAAGAGTGAGACTCCGTCTCAAAAATATATATACACAAATAAATAAACAAATAAATAAGGTGGGCAAAGTGGCTCACGCCTGAGGCTGATGTGGGCGGATCACAAGGTCAAGAGATCGAGACTATCCTGGCCAACATAGTGAAACCCTGTCTCTACTAAAAATACAAAAATTAGCTGGGCTTGGTGGCCCGTGCCTGTAGTCCCAGCTACTCAGGAGGCTGAGGCAGCAGAATCGCTTGAACCCGGGAGGCAGAGGTTGCAGTGAGCCAAGATCACGCCACTGCACTCCATCCTGGCGACAGGGCGAGACTCTGTCTCAAATAAATAAAGAAATAAATAAATAAAGATTTAATGTGTCCTTAAAGATTAAATGTGTCCTTAAAGTTAAATTTAGATAAATTCAAGTAAACCAAAATCTGGCTGTATAAAAATGTCTACTAGTGAAGCAGCTACGTTGTCTGGGGTATATACCTGGTGTTCCTCTTCTCCCGCCAGGAAAATCTAGGACACGGACACACACGAGGAGTTTAGGAGCGGAGGTTTAACAGGCAAGAGAAAGACAATGGAAAACAACTCTCTCTCTAGTTAAGAGAGAGAGGACTTCCAAGAGGAAAAAGGCATGCTGGCAGCAGATGCAGATTTTTTGTTTGTTCTTTTGACGGAGTCTCGCTCTGCCGCCCAGGCTGGAGTGCAATGGCGCGATCTCAGCTCACTGCAACCTCTGCCTCCTGGGTTCGAGCGATTCTCCTGCCTCAGCCTCCCAGGTAGCTGGGATTATAGGCGCCCGCCACCATGCCCAGCTAATTTTGTGTTTTTAGTAGAGATGGGGTTTCTCCGTGTTGATCTGGCTGGTCTCAAACTCCCGACCTCAGGTGATCCGTGTGCCTCCGCCTCCCAAAGTGCTGGGATTATAGGAGTGAGCCACTGCACCCGGCCCAGATGCACAGATTTTGGTTCGACTTGAGGGGGCAGCGTCTGATTGGTTCAATCAGGTATGACAGCCCGGGAAGGTTGCCCACCCCACCCTAATCTTACTATGTAAATGAACTTTTCCTTTGGCTGGCGCCATCTTGTCTGCTCCTTACTGTACACATGGCTGGAAAAGAGAAGGGAAGATGGAGCCGTCATCTTGAACATGATTGGCTCAACTGTCGGCATCTATGTCTGCAGCTCCATTTTACAGGCTGCTTGTGTTAGAAAGGAAAATAATTTTTCCTTTCTATTTTCTGATCCTTTCTATTTTCTGATCTCCTACCTCAGCCTCCTGAGTAGCCCACCACCACTGCCGGCTACTTTTTGTATTTTTAGTAGAGGCAGGGTTCCGCCATGTTGGCCAGGCTGATCTTGAAAATAATTTTTCCTTTCTATTTTCCTTTCTATTTTCTGGGGCTGCTTTTCATTAAAAGGAAAACCTTACTGAGGACTTCTATACCCTCACTATCAGCCTAAGTAATTTCTTCTTAACTCCTGCATCATCAGGTGGCAGCCTTAATCCTTCTGGCTCAGAGATGCTGTGAGGGAGCAAGGAGAGATGACTTTTATTGTTCACGAAAATTCGGCAACCAAGAGTTCATACCTGAGATTAAGGACTTCCAGGTGTCTGAGCTGATCAGCAATGTGGATCACTTCATCCCATGATGACAACAGGTTTTTTGACAAATCTACCCTTCTAATATCTAAAAGCACATGTTAAGAAACAGTAATTTCAAAAGATTCACAAAAGACATAAAAGTAGTTACTCTTATTTCCCGAGCATGAGTGCTTTAACCTTTCATTTTATATCCTCTAGTTAGCTTGAAAATTTTTCAGGAGTACATAATACTTTTAAGTTATCCAAAACTTCACTGAGAAACTAAAAAGTTCATTATCCGGCCGGGCATGATGGCTCATGCCTGTAATCCCAGCACTTTGGGATGCCAAGGTGGGGGGGATCACTTGAGGTCAGGAGTTCAAGACCAGCCTGACCCACATGGCAAAACCCTATCTCTACTAAAAATACAGAAATTAACCAGGTGTGGTGGCATGCGCTTGTAATTCCAGCTACTCAGGAGGTTGAGGCATGAGAATCTCTAGAGCCCGGGAGGCGGAGGTTGCAGTGAGTGGAGATTGCACCACTGTACTCCAGCCTGGATGACAGAGTGAGACTGTCTCAAAAAAACTAAAAATAAATTAAAAGTTCATTGTTATATACTCAAAACTTGAGACAAACATCTACAATCAAATGAAAAAGAACCAAATGTCTTAACATTAAACCATCCTAGCACTATCCAACAAAAGGAAAGGGGAAAGCAGTGAGGGTAACTTTGATTTCTTAAGCACCTAAGGTATACACACAAGGCTCACTCCAGCACATGACCTTCTATGAGGCACCATTACCATTGGAATCTCCAGACAAATAGCATCTGCAGGGGAGATAAGAGGGGTCAACTTGGGACACATGTTCAAAAGTGCATGACTTAGGAATTGAGAGGGTATCCCGTAGCCTGGAAGCAGTTATAACAGTATCACTCCAACTGCCCCTGATACAGGGATTCAGAGAGGATAACACAGTGGGACTGGAAAAGCAAAGCTGATGGGCAACACAAGTGTAGGTGAGGGGCCGAGTGCAGGTACAGCGCCATCAGGAAGGGGCACAGCTTAGCCAGGTCCCCGCAGAGAAAAAGGAGCTTGCAGCAGGACCGGGCCAGCTAGTGGAGGAGCCTACACTCTCATCTAATATGTGTATGTGTGGAAATCATTCAATGTACTCGTCTATTCTGCAAGTAATTATTTAGGGCCAGGAGCATCACAGTGGCAAAGCAGAGTCTCATTGGGGAGAGACGATCGTGACACAGGGGCCTCTACAGTGTGTCACAGGCAGGCCTGCCTGTGCTCAGGGACAGAGCAGGGCACGCAGGAAAGGTGTGTGGCTGTTCTACATGCAGTGCTCAGGGAAGACCACCTCCTCCAACAAGAGGGCATCTGAGCAGAGAGCTGAGGGAAATGGGGGAACGTCATCTGGGAGAGAAGCCCGCAGCGGAGGAGTGACAAGAGCAAAGGCCCTGGGATGGGAATGAGCTCAGCCTATGACCGGGACTGCCGGTGCCTGTGTGACTGGAGCAGATGGGCTTGGGGGTACTAGAAACGAGGTCACAAGGGACAAGGGGCCAGGCCACATCACAAAGGCCTTGCAGGCCACTTCAAAGTCTTTGCTAGTCTTTGCTTGAAACGGGAGATACTGGAGGCTTTGGAACAGCTACAGATGACCTGGGTCTTTTAAAAATCACTCTGCTTTGACTTTGATCTATACTATGTCAAAAAAAAAAAAAAAAAAAAAGGAAAAGTCACTGTGCTGCTGTGTTGAGCACGATTGCAGGAAACAAAGGAGGACCGGGAGTCTCCAGGAGGCCAGAGCAGAGCAGCAGCATGAGAGGGCAGACCACGGCAGAGGGGGCGTCTGACTCCGGACTGGGGCTCACAGGATTGCCAGTGGATTTAGGTGTGAGGCATAGGAGACAGGGAGTGTCAAGGACAACTCCAAGATCTGTGGCCTGTGCAACTGGAACTGTCATTTACTAAGAGGGGAAAACTACAGGATGGGCAGGCGTGAGGGGTCTTAGTTTTGGACATGCTAAATCTATGATGGCTATGAGACATCCAGACAGAGGTGTCAAAGCAGCGGCTGGAGAGACAGATGTCCAAGAGGGCAGGCCGTGGAGGAGTGCCAGCCACACCCCAGAAGTCTCTCAAGAAGCCAGGGCTCCTAAATCTGAGCCTCGGGGTACACCCAACAACCTGCAACCAGAGAAAGGTCCCATAGAAGTGACTGAGGAGGACTGGCCAGCGACAGAAGAAGAGCTCTAAGATCCAGGCCAGGTGCAGTGGCTCACGCCTGTAATCCCAGCACTCTGAGAGGCCAAAGTGGGCAGATCACCTGAGGTCAGGAGTTCGAGACCAGCCTGGCCAACATGGTGAAACCCTGTCTCTACTAAAGATACAAAAATCAGGCCGGGAACTGTGACTCATGCCTGTAATCCCAGCACTTTGGGAGGCCGAGGCAGGCGGATCACCTGAGGTCGGGAGTTCGAGACCAGCCTGACCAACACGGAAAAACCCCGTCTCTACTAAAAATACAAAATTAGCTGGGTGTGGTGGTGGGCGCCTGTAGTCCCAGCTACTGGGGAAGCTGAGGCAGGAGAATCGCTTGAACCCAGGAGGCGGAGGTAGTGGTGAGCCAAGATCGTGCCATTGCATTCCAGCCTGGGCAACAAGGGCAAAACTCTATCTCAAAAAAAGAAAAAAAAAAAAAAATCAGCCAAGCGTGGTGGCATGCACATGTGGTCCCAGGTACACAGGG
The DNA here is from genome assembly GCF_009764315.1 of Trachypithecus francoisi. Taxonomy (NCBI): domain Eukaryota; kingdom Metazoa; phylum Chordata; class Mammalia; order Primates; family Cercopithecidae; genus Trachypithecus; species Trachypithecus francoisi. Next base: position 13,113,784 of record NW_022681470.1, read on the forward strand.
GGCTGAGGCAGGAGAATCGCTTGAACCTGGGTGCCAGAAGGTTGCGGTGAGCCGAGATCGCGCCACTGCACTCCAGCCTGGGTGAAAGAGTGAGACTCTATCTCAAAAAAAAAAAAAAAAAAAAAAAAAGAGCCCTAAGATCCAGTAATAACAACAGCAGTAGGGACAGCCACCACCCTCCCTGCTGCTGCCACTGCTGACCAGACCCAGGCGCTATGCTGATTTCTGGGTTGTTTTCCTTTTTCACAGCAGAAAAACAGTGGCGCAGCAGTCAGAGATCTGTGTCACTGTGTGCAAATGAACAAGAGGGAAATTACACCCAAGTCAGCCTCGATTCAAAATCCATTTCATTGCACCCCATAATGCAACAGGGGTCATCAAACGTACATAAAACATGGAGAAAGTTTCTTTACAAAAACAGCGGCATCACTCCAAAGCATGGGTTAGAAAGGAAATAATTTTAGGCAGGAACCAATTAGGAAGCTCTGCAAGAAGGTCAGGAACAAGGGAAGGACGGCAGAGAAGATGCGAAGAAAGGGATGACTCCAAACCCGGTCGCCAGCTACCCATGCCCAAATCCTGCCAGCTGCCCGGACTATTACAGCCCAAGAGCTAACAATGGGGTCTACCCTCGTAAGCAGTTGCATTTCAACTGGTAATATGAGTACCTACAGGATAGCCTTGATTTTGCTGCGGCCGTCGCATCAAATGGAAGGGAAAAGAGTCAGGCTGCCAAAAATTCCAGACCCGGCAAACACCCTCCAGGTCCCCTCGGGCTCCTCCTCCACCCTTGGGGACATACCTGCACGATGGCTTCTGTAAACTGTTCCTCCGCTCCTCCTCCTCAGCCCCCCCTTGGCTGCCCTAGCTTCCTGACACTGCCTTACGCAGGCTCATGCAAGGGGTGCTTTCCAGGCCTCTGGGTGACACTTTGGCCACCCTGTGTTTCCATTAACCCTGCTAAGTTGGCTGTTAGGCTGCTGAGGAAGGGTTTAAGTCCAATCACGCTTCCCTCACTGCTGTTTCCCACTGTGTAGCCTAGAGTTGTAATTGTCTCTAAGGTCTGTACAGAGCACACAGACCACCTACCTCCTGAAATCAACCACGAACAACAGCTGTCACTATGTGGTCGCCCCTCCCACACACTGTTCAAGGAGCCCCCGTGAACGCACAGGTCAGGCCTCCGGGCACAGATTCTCCTCCGCAGGTCATGAGGGAGGCGGTGGTTCATCCCCTCCCCTGGAAGTGCCCTCAGATTTGACATACCCAGGTCTACAGTGCTCCCACTGCCTTTAGTTCTGGTCGAGTAAATAACCTCAAAGACAGACCAACCCAAAAAAGGATGACTGGATTAAGCACCCAAAGCAATACTTCAACTTCTGGCAAGAATTCAATTGGGACCTGCAAGACATTCATCACTGTATCTGCAAACACCAACCGTGACTGGATTATCTCCTGAAACCTCATTTCTTCGTGTCCTGGGGGACATTTTCCTCCAGAAAAGTGCAGTATAAACAAACAACATGCTGATTCTCCAGGACACTGTTGACAGCTCTGAGCAACCCAACAGCCAGCACTCCCAAACCCATCTACTGCCACATCTGTCCTTTTTTTGAGACGGAGTCTTGCTCTTGTCACCCAGGCTAGAGCGCAATGGCGCGATCTCAGCTCACTGCAACCTCCGCCTCCCAGGTTCAAGCGATTCTCCTGCCTCAGCTTCCCAAGTAGCTGGGATAACAGGCACGCACCACCATGCCTGGCTAATTTTTGTACTTTTAGTAAAGATGGGGTTTCACCACGTTGATCAGGCTGTTCTGTAACTCCTGACCTTAGGTGATCCATCCGCCTTGGCCTCCCAAAGTGCTGGAATTACAGGCATGAGCCACCGTACCTGGCCCCCCACCCCCCCCTTTTTTTGAGATGGAGTCCCGCTCTGTCACCCAGGCTAGAGTGCAGTGGTGTGATCTTGGCTCACTGCAATCTCTGCCTCCCGGATTCAAGTGATTCTCCTGCCTCAGCCTCCTCCCGAGTAGCTGGGATTACAGGCACCCGTAACCATACCCAGTTAATTTTTTGTATTTTTAGTACAGACAGGGTTTCACCATGTTGGCCACGCTGGTCTTGAACTCCTGACCTCAGGTGATCCATCCGCCTTGGCCTCCCAAAGTGCTGGGATTACAGGCATGAGCTACTGCACACGGCCCGATGACCAATCTTCTGAAATAGTTTAGGAATGGGCCAGGCAGAATGCAGAATGCTCTGACACTTCTGTGGCACTGGCTCCTTAGCAAACTCTTTTCTGCACCCACTCCATTCCCCTTACCCCAGCTGCCTAGCTCTGAAAATGACCACACATTTGCAGCACGCTGGGGTCCACAGAGGAGGCTGCTCAGGGGCAGACAGTGGATGTTGCAGCTACCACAGGTCCCAACAGACCCCCAGGCTGTTTCCCCCAAGGGAACTGAAACCGCAGACACACAGATGGAGAGTTCTGATCTAATTTCCTTCATTGCACCGTCGGGGCATTTTGCCAGAGAGCTACTTCACCTGGCCTCTCTGCACTCAGAAAAAAACTCATCAAAACTGATAGTTTTTGCAAAAGTTATTATGTACAGATCAAATAGACTTAATGAATTGGGGAAAGACCTTTTAAAGTTAGAGAAAGTCTATTTGGTTTCCATGGGAAATTCTTCTTTTTGTTGAGACAGAGTCTCGCTCTGTTACCCAGGCTGGAGTACAATGGCATGACCTCAGCTCACGGCCACCTCCGCCTCCTGGGTTCAAGCCATTCTCCTGCCTCAGCCTCCCAAGTAGCTGGGACTACAGGCACCCGCCACAATGCCTGGCTAATTTTTTTGTATTTTTCGTAGAGACGGGGTTTCACTGTGTTAGTCAGGATGGTCTCGATCTCCTGACCTCGTGATCCGCCCCTCTTAGCCTCCCAAAGTGCTGAGATTACAGGGGTGAGCCACCGCACCCAGCCAGGAAACTTCTTAATAGAAATGGGGTCTAGCTGTCATCCAGGCTGAAGTACAGTGCATGACAGGCTCATCACAGCCTTGAACTCCTGAGCTCAAGCAGTCCTCCCACCTCAGCCTCCTGAGTAGCTGATGACAGGCACATGCCACTACACCCTGTTTTGTTTGTTTTGTTTAATTTTTTATAGAGACAAGGTCTCACAATGTTCCCAAGGCTGGTCTCAAACTCCTGGCCTCAAGCAGTCCTCCAGTCTCAGCCTCCCAAAGTGTTGAGATTACCGGCATGAGCCACCATACCCATCCTCGAAATTTTCTTTTAACTCACCTCCAACATTTTTGCTTATGGGCAAAAAAGCAATATATGACAAAAATAACACTAATAAGAGAAGGTAGAGAAAAGAGATTCCAAACTTCATAAAGAGCCTCTTTTGGAGTATTATAACAAAGTGCATTCAGCTGCACGAAACCAGAACCAGAGTCTTTCCCACTAAAAATAACTGCATAAGGCCAGGTGTGTGGCTCATGCCTATAATCTCAGCACTTTGGGAGGCCGAGGTGGGCGAATCACCTGAGGTCAGGAGTTCGTGACCAGCCTCGCCAATGTGGCGAAACCCCATCTCTACTAAAAATACAAAAACTAGCCAGATGTGGTAGCAGGCACCTGTAGTCCCAGCTACTCGGGAGGCTGGGGCAGAAGAATCGCTTGAACCTGGGAGGCGGAAGTTACAGTGAGCTGAGATCACGCCACAGCACTCCAGCCTGGGTGACAGAGCAAGGTTCCATCTCAAAAAAAAAAAAAAGAGAGAGAAATGCATGAGAAAACAGACCAGGGCTGAAGCAGATTCATCTTGGGTTCCCAGTACACTGTCAGCGGCCCAGGTTCCCTCTTCTGCTCTCCCAATCTGTACCAGGTGGCTTTCTTCACACTTGTAAGACAGCTGCCAAAGCCCTGGGCATTCCATCCACTCAAGGCAGGGGGAAGGGGAAAAGCAACAGCAAACGGCAGAGGCCAACCAAGTGTGCCCCCCTTTCTTTCTTGAGACGAAGTCTTGCTCTGTCGTCAAGCTGAGTGCACTGGCGCGATCTCAGCTTGCTGCAACCTCCGCCTACCGGGTTCAAGCAATTCTCCTGCCTCAGCCTCCTGAGTGGCTGGGACTACAGGCACATGCCACCATACCCGGCTCATTTTTGTATTTTCAGTAGAGATGGGTTTCACCATCTTAGCCAGGATGGTCTTGATCTCCTGACCTCGTGATCCACCTGCCTCAGCCTCCCAAAGTGCTAGGATTACAGGCGTGAGCCACTGCACCCTGCCAAGTGTGCCTCCTTTCAAGGAGCCCGGTCTAGAAACTTCCACCTCAACTGGGGTAAGTCATGCTGGCAAACTTGCAAGCAAAGGCATCTGGGAATGTAAATAATTTATCTAGGCCCCAACTACACCAAGCAAAAGTGAACTGCATTAGGAAGGAAGTTGTAAAGAATGGACAATGGGTAGGCAATTAGCAGTCTCTGGCACAGGCATCAAATCCAAAGTCAGATTCCAGTAACAAGCTCTCGGTGAAAAGGATACTAGGACATGCTTCGGCAACTCCTCCTTTTTCACCAGCACAACTTACTGCACAGTTCCTCAGAGAAACTTCTTGCAACTTGCTCAGCTGACTGCATGAAAAACAGAGTTCACATGGATACATAAGCACGTATGCTATCCACTGGCCCTTTAAAAAATTAAACACATTTCAGACATATAAAAGGGTACCAAAAATAATATACAAATACCAGTAACTACCACCCAAATTAAGAAATAAAACATTACCAAAAAAAGAGCACTACAAACATTACAAATGCAACTGAAGTCCTCTGGGGCCCTCTCCAAACACAATTCTCCCTCTACTCCCCAGGGGTAACCTTTTTTTTTTTTTTTTTTTTTGAGCTGGAGTCTCACTGTGTTGCCCAGGCTGGACTGCAGTGGCACGATCTAGGCTCGCTGCAGCCTCCATCTCCCAGGTTCAGGTGGTTCTCCTGCCTCAGCCCCCCGAGTAGCTGGGATTACAGGCGTTTGCTACCACACCCGGCTCATTTTTGCGTTTTTAGTAGAGACAGGGTTTCACCATGTTGGCCAGACTGGTCTCGAACTCCTGACCTCAAGTGATCCACCCACCTTAGCCTCCCAAAGTGTCTGATGTGAGCCACTGCGCCCAGCCCTCCCCAGGGGTAACCTTATACTTATACTACATTTGGTGTTTATTTAATCTTAAGCATTTCTTAATATTTTTACCATATATTTCCATATCCCTAAACAAATACAGCATTTTTTAATATTCTGAAACTTGATACAAATGGTATTCTACTCCACAGAGCCTTCTGCAGCTGACTTTTTCCTCAACAGTCTATTGTTCAGTGGTGAGATTTCACTACAGTGACACATGGAGCTCCAGGACATTCATCTTCACACCTGATAGTGTTTGTTATATGAACAGACCACAAGGAATGCAGATACTCTTCTGCTGACATTTAGATTGTTCCCAACCATGCAGAAGTACACGCTATGGAGTGCTTCTTGCACTCACATGTAAAAGCCTCCCTAAAGGACTTCCTAGAAAGCGTGCCCAGCTTCAGCATGACCAGATACTTCTGGCAGCCATTTGTTAAGCGTAGAGAATCTTGTCTTTTCTATTCATGAGAAGAATCCACATATATAATATCTAAGGACACAGAATCTGGAACCAGACCACCTGGGTTCAAATCCCGATTCCACCATCTCCTTTGGCTTTGGAGAAGTGAATTACCACCAGACCACCTGGGTTCAAATCCCAATTCCACCATCTCCTTTGGCTTTGGAGAAGTGAATTAGCACCTCTGTGCCTCAGACTTCACATCTCTAAAAGGCCACGGTATATGCACAAGTTCACAGCAGCATTATTCCTGGTAGTCAAGAGGTGGAAGAACCCCAGTATCCATCAACAAATGAAGGGATAAACAAAACGTGGCATGGATATACAACACAATACTGTGCAAACTTAAAAAAAAAAGAAGGAAATTCTGACATATGCCACAATGTGGATGAACCTTGAGTGCATTATGCTAGGTGAAATAAGCCAGTCACAAAAGAACAAATACATGGCCAGGCGCGGTGGCTCACGCCTGTAATCCCGGCACTTTGGGAGGCCAAGGTGGGTGGATCACCTGGGGTCAGGAGTTCGAGACTAGCCTGGCCAACATGGTGAAACCCCGTTTCTACTAAAAAAAAAAAAAAAAAAAAAGCCAAAAATTAGCCTGGTATTGTGGCGGGCACCTGTAATCCCGGCTACTCAGGAGGCTGAGAAAGGAGAATCGCTTGAACCTGGGAGGATGGAGGTTGCAGTGAGCCGAGATCACACCACTGTGCTCCAGCCTGGGCTACAAGAGTGAAACTCTGTCTCAAAAACAAAAACAAACACAAAAAACAAAAAAAAAAAGAAAATCTAGGGTACAAAAGGCAGCAGCAGAATTCAAAGATAGAGGGGTCCCAAACTTTCTCAGACCACAGGGTCCTTAGGTTTCAGTAATTTTTTCATGGTACTTGGGCCAAAATAAATACCTCACAGTTCCAACTAAGTATGTAGTTAGGGCCAAACAACTTAATCATTACTTATGTCCTGTCAACTCAGTGTCTGCTGGGCACTGCCCAACTTCCCAAACCCTGCAATCAGACTGGACGCCACCAACTCCATTTCCAGTTCCACACTGATTTAAGAAATACTTGCTTTTTTATAAAACAAATATTTCTATTGATGCATGATAAATGTACATAAATACTTGTGTTTTATCGCAGCAATCGCCCAAAAGCCAGCTTTGTAGGCTTATGACATCATCGAAAAGAACGACAGGAATCTCATGAAACAGCCAACTACTTCAAACTGTAGTTTACACTGTGTCCGACAGATGTCGCTCCTTCCCCCTAAAATTTAAAATAGCCTGCCTTGCCAGGACAACTTGGCACTAAGGCTGAGGACTCAGATCTCAATCCAAGCATCACTCCAGAGCCAAAGCCATCTCCAAGAGAAACCATACATAATGGTTTTTTAAATTTGTTTTTGATTCCTTTATTGAGTCTTTTCTTGGTGGTACGATCTCAAAGCTGGTCAGCTGGATTTTATTGAGGAGATAAGACAGTGGCTTAAAGTAGAGGTTTCGACTCCAAAAAAAAAACTCCTAAGGGCCGGGCGCGGTGGCTCAAGCCTGTAATCCCAGCACTTTGGGAGGCCGAGACGGGCGGATCACGAGGTCAGGAGATCGAGACCATCCTGGCTAACGCGGTGAAACCCCATCTCTACTAAAAATACAAAAACTAGCCGGGCGAAGTGGCGGGCGCCTATAGTCCCAGCTACTCGGGAGGCTGAGGCAGGAGAATGGCGTGAACCCGGGAGGCGGAGCTTGCAGTGAGCTGAGATCCGGCCACTGCACTCCAGTCCGGGCGACAGAGCGAGACTCCGCCTCAAAAAAAAAAAAAAAAAAAAACTCCTAAAGCTACCATTAATTGCAGGATCTCACTTGTTATTCACAACAGCACTTACATCTTAGGTTTTATGTTGTCATTGAGGAAACTGAGGCTTAGAAACAATAAGTAGCTATCTCTAACTTCTGTCAGAGCCAAAAGTGCCTTAGCTGGCGTCTGAACCCAGCCTAACTCCAACACTGGCTGCATTCCACCAAGCTGTCTCATAATTTCTGAACTGACTAATCTCTAGCCAACATACGAGATTGCTCCAGAATCTCTAAAATTTTACCTTTTCAATCAAGAAAGACACTAGCTAATGATTAAATTCAATGATACTCAAGTAGTAGGGTCATTTACAGAAAAATTCATGAGTTACACAGTTGTTCATAAACTAGGGGATGAAAATCCATTTGCAATTTGTTAATATTCTTAGAGCCCACAATATTCTCTGAAAGAGATTAACCAATAAAAAAAAAAATGCTTATTTTGGGTAAGAGATATTTAAATATCTGGGTTTTTTGTTCGTTTGTCTGTCGTTTGAGACAAGGTCTCACTATGTCACCTAGGCTGGAGTGCAGTGGTGCAATCATGGCTCACTGCAGCCTTGACCTCCTGGGTTCAGGCGATCGTCCCACCTCAGCTTTCCAAATAGCTGGGACTACAGGCACGCACCACGACACCCAGCTAATTTTTGTATTTATTTATTTATCTTTTGTAGAGACAGGGTTTTGCCATGTTGCCCAAGCTATTTGTTTTTTACATGGGAACAAACAAAGCAAAGAACTCTAACCCCTAGAAGCATGTAGCTCTTTAAATCCAAGTAAATCAGTAGGGTCAACAGTAAAAACTGTTCGTGATAGCTATGTCTCTTTTTTTTTTTTTTTGAGACAGAGTCTCACTCCAGGCTGGAGTGCAGCTGCACGATCTCGGTTCACTGCAACGTCCACCTCCCAGGTTCAAGCGATTCTCCTGCCTCAGCCTCCCAAGCAGCTGGAACTACAGGCACACACCACCACATCTAGCTAATTGTTTGTATTTTTAGTAGAGACAGGGTTTCACCATGTTGGCCAGGCTAGTCTCAAATTCCTGGCCTTAAGAGGTGGATGTGAATCCGCCTGCCTCGGCCTCTAAAAGTGCTAAGATTACAAGCATGAGCCACCGCACCCAGCCCGTTTATGATACTTATAATCTAAGTGGTGGCATTAGTCATACTTTTTTGTTCAATTTGTAATTTCTAAATTCTCAACAATCAAGGTATTTTGTTTTATAAAGAACAAAATTTTATTTATTTATTTATTCCTTTTTCTAAAACTCTTGATTTACTCTGAGTTTTTTTTTTTTTTTTGAGATGGAGTCTCGCTCTGTCGCCCAGGCTGGAGTGCAGTGGCCGGATCTCAGCTCACTGCAAGCTCCGCCTCCCGGGTTCACGCCATTCTCCTGCCTCAGCCTCCCGAGTAGCTGGGACTACAGGCGCCCGCCACCTCGCCCGGCTAGTTTTTTTGTATTTTTTAGTAGAGACGGGGTTTCACCATGTTAGGCAGGATGGTCTCGATCTCCTGACCTCGTGATCCGCCCGTCTCGGCCTCCCAAAGTGCTGGGATTACAGGCTTGAGCCACCGCGCCCGGCCTCTGAGTTTTTTTTTAATGGAGGCCATGTATGCTAAAGAGTAGATGTACCAAGAAATGTATTTATTTTCAATATTGTTCCCATGTGCACTTTTATTAATAACAACAATAACAAAAGATAGTAAAGAAATTTACTTTGGACAGAACTATAGCTTAATTCTTTTAGAGACTGAAAGAGAATATATTGCAGGCTTCCAAGTGGCCACAAATTGATTCTCACAGTGGCCACCAGGGGTCCTTACCCAGCTGCCTCGTCCAAGTCACTCACCACAGTAGTTAAGCTGCAAGGCCTGGCCAGTTCTTGTGCAGCCATGACTGGTTTTGTGTAAATATTAACTTTCTCTCTCTTTGATTCAAGCAGTTCACTGGAATGACTAGTAAGTCTCCTTGTGCAAAGTTACAATATACAGTTTCAGAGAAAAGAGAATGTTCTCGTGCAGCAGTTTTAAAGTGCATTATTTTAAGGCCGGGTGCAGTGACTCACGCCTGTAATCCCAGTGCTTTGGGAAGCCAAGGATTGCTTGAGCCCAAGAGTTCAAGACCAGCCTGGGCAACACAGCAGGATCCTGTCTGTATAAAAACAAAAATACAATACAATACAATAAAATGCATTATTTAGAGCCCATATCCCAAAATTGTGATTCAGTAGAGCTGGGATGGGACCAAAGATGCCTCATGTTTCACAGCTCCCCGGGTGATGAAGATGTGCGGCCAGAAGTGGGAACTACTCCCTACTATTACTAGATGGCACTAGCACCCTCTGTGGCATAGGGAACAAATCAGACTGCTGTTTCCATTCCCAACTTACCATCACCATGAAATAGAAAAGAACCCAAATGTCAGCCTTGTTACTTAGTCAACACGAGATAATATGATGTGAATATTAATGATGGGCCAATAAATGTTTCAATTGCAAACTGGATAAATCTACCAATCCTGTGCTAACATAAGAATTTTAGGCTGGGCGCAGTGGCTCAAGCCTGTAATCCCAGCACTTTGGGAGGCCGAGACGGGCAGGTCACAGGTCAGGAGATCGAGACCATCCTGGCTAACACGGTGAAACCCTGTCTCTACTAAAAAAATACAAAAAACCAGCCGGGCGAGGTGGCGGGCGCCTGTAATCCCAGCTACTCGGGAGGCTGAGGCAGAAGAATGGCGTGAACCCGGGAGGCAGAGCTTGCAGTGAGCTGAGATCCGGCCACTGCACTCCAGCCTGGGCGACCGAGCGAGACTCCGTCTCAAAAAAAAAAAAAAAAAAGAATTTTAATTTCCCTAAATAATCCTTGGATTCCTCAAATTTTTATTCAGTTTTTGTGGAACCATAAACCAATTTAGAAGCAAATTTGTGAGCATCCATGTAGAGTCATGTGTATTTAAATTCTGAACCTTAATAAAACCATAAAAGTCAGCTCTGCCGTTAAAAACTCCACTTACCTTTGCTGTTTCATAAGAGAGTCAAAACCAACAGTCTCCACAGGTTTATTTCCAAGTGTAACAATTTGTTCTTTTCTATCTTCCTCTGGTCCATCTTCTAACACATAGCGGTTCTTAATTGCAGTAAGAAAGTCTGTTCCAAAATTTACCTTGTTCGGACGAATAAAGGATCCTCCTGTTGGGTGCCTGGTAAGGAACAGCGAATTAAACACAGAAAATATTACCCACCAAGAAAGGCCATAAATGCAATGTTCTGAAGGTCTCCAAAAATTTATATATGCTAAAAAATCAAAATCAGCATAAAAGATCACATACTAAATAATATATAATCAGTATGACTGACCATAAAGGGTTATGATCTTATGCAAGCATGTTAAATCCCTCTAGATAAACTAACAAGTAATATGAAACTGATAATTCACATTAGAAAAAACAGAACTATTCAATCCATGGGAGTGGCCAGGCATGGTGGCTCACGACTATAATCCCAGCACTTTGGGAGGCCAAGGCGGGTGGATCACCTGAGGTCAGGAGTTTGAGACCAGCCTGGCCAACATAGCGAAACCCTCATCTCTACTAAAAATACAAAAATTAGCTCAGCATGGTGGTGCACACCTGTAGTCCCAGCTACTAGGGAGGCTAAGGCAGGAGAATTGTTTGAACCCGGGAAGTGGAGGTTGCAGTGAGCCAAGATCATGCCACTGCACTCCAGCCTGGGTGACAGAGCGAGACTCTATCTAAAATATATATATATATATATGTGGATTATATACAAAATCTTTTATTTATTTATTTATTTATTTATTTTTGGTAACAGAGCGAGACTTTGTCACCTAAAAAAAAAAAGAAGAAGAAACAGGGAACTCTATAAATTGCTCAAAATTGTATTATAAACACTATTTCAGGCTGGGCACAGTGGCTCACAACTGTAATCCCAGCACTTTGGGAGGCCGAGGCAGGCAAATCACGAGGTCAGGAGATTGAGACCACCCTGGCTAACAAGGCGAAACCCCGTCTCTACTAAAAAATACAAAAAATTAGTCGGGCATGGTGGCGGGTGCCTGTATTCCCAGCTGCTCAGGAGGCTGAGGCAGGAGAATGGTATGAACCTGGGAGGCAGAGCTTGCAAGGAGCCAAGATTGCACCACTGCACTCTAGCCTGGGCGACAGAGTGAGACTCCGTCTCAAAAAAACAACAAACAAAACACACACACACACACACACACACAAATACAAACACTATTTCAGCTTACGATCATTACTTTTTTCTTTTTTTGAGACAGAATCTCACTTTGTTGCCCAGACTGGAGTGCAAGGACGCAATCTTGACTCAACTGCAACCTCTGCCTCCCGGGTTCAAGCAATTCTCCCTGCCTCAGCCTCCCAATTAGCTGGATTACAGGCATGTGCCAATACGCCCAGGCTAATTTTTGTATTTTTAGTAGCAACAGGGTTTCACCATGTTGGCCAGGATGGTCTTGAACTTCTGGCCTTAAGTGATCCTCCAGCCTTGACCTCCCAAAGTGCTGGGATTACAGGTGTGAGCCACCAGGCCTGACCTAATTTTGTTCTTTGGTTTTTTTAAAAAGGGGGGGGTCTCACTCTGTCACCTAGGCTAGAGTGCGGTGACGCAACCATAACTAACTGCAGCCTCCAATTCCCAGGGCTCAGGCAATGCTCCCTCTTCAGCCTCCCACGTAGCTAGGACTACAGGCACAAGCAACCATGTCCAGCTAACACTTTTTGTATTTTTTTTAAGAGACAACATCTCACTATGTTGCTCAGGAGACAACCATTAACTCTTGAAGAAAGAAATCAGACCTTCTTAGAAGTCCCATAATTTTGGCCAGGCATGGTGTCTCATGCCTATAATCCCAGTACTTTGGGAGGCTGAAAAGGGCAGATCGCCTGAGGTCGAGAGTTCAAGACCAGCCTAACCAACAAGGAGAAACCCCATCTCTACTAAAAATACAAAATTAGCCAGGCATGGTGGCGCATGCCTGTAATCCCAGCTACTTGGGAGGCTGAGGCAGGACAATCACTTGAACCCGGGAGGTGGAGGTTGCAAAATGCCAAGATCACGCCATTGCACTCCAGCCTGGGCAACAAGAGCATAACTCCATCTCAAAAAAAAAAAAAAAAAAGGTCACCATAATTGACAAGGATGAAAACTAGTATTTGTGATAAATTTTGTTAACATAGACATACATACAGTTTTTTCTAGGATGTGGGTTCACAGTGATGACCAGACTCTAAAAGGAACTTGTGATCCCAAAAAGTTAAAACCAATCCCCCACCTGGGAAGAAGTCGCCAGGAGGGAGTTAGAAACTTAGAGAGTGTGGGCCAGGTGCAGTGGCTCACCCCTATAATCCTAGCATTTTGGGAGGCTGAGGCGAGCAGATCACCTAAAGTCAGGAGTTTGAGACCAGCCTGGTCAACATGGTGAAACCTTGTCTCTATTAAAAATACAAAAATTAGCCGGGCATGGTTGCTGGTGCCTGGAGTTTCGCTACTTGGAAGTATGAGGCAAGAGAATCGCTTGAGCTGGGAGGTAAAGGTTGCAATGAGCCAAGATCACATCACTGCACTCTAGCCTGAGCAATAGATGGAAACTTGGGGAGGGGAGGGGAGGGGAAGGGAAACTTGGAGAGTGTGGTGTCCTGGAAGCCAATGAAGAAAGTCAACAACCATGTCCACTGCTAAAACCAGGTCAGGTAAGGTAACAGCTGAGGGCTGGCCACTGAATCCAGCAACATGAATATAACCTTTCCTACAAGCAGTCTGGGTGGGGCAATAGGGCAAAGCCCAGTGGGGGCTTTGAGTTCCAAAGACTGGGAGGCGACTGAGTACAGCCTACCCTTGTCCTGAAGGGGCACAGGGGTCAAAGGAGGGAGACTGTTTAAGACAGGAGAAAATATCCACCTTGTATGTTGATGAAATTAATTCCGTGGAACAGGGGGAAGCTGATTATGCAGGAAATTAAATTCTCTTTTGTAGCAAAATTAAGTCCCATAGTTCTCTCATGGCTTATGCACACACATCAGTGGTTTGTTTCTGTAAGTTAAACATATCTCTTAAGTTAAAAGCCTAGTTTACTGGCTGCTCTGCCTATGGAGTAGCCATTCTTTATTCCTTTACTTTTTGTTGTTGTTGTTGTTGCTGCTGTTGTTGTTGTTGTTGAGACGGAGTCTCGCTCTGTCGCCCAGGCTGGAGTGCAGTGGCCAGATCTCAGCTCACTGCAAGCTCCGCCTCCTGGGTTTAAGCCATTTTCCTGCCTCAGCCTCCTGAGTAGCTGGGACTACAGGCGCCCGCCACCTCGCCCGGCTAGTTTTTTTTTTTAGTAGACACGGGGTTTCACCGTGTTAGCCAGGATGGTCTCGATCTCCTGACCTCGTGATCCGCCCGTCTCGGCCTCCCAAAGTGCTGGGATTACAGGCTTGAGCCACCGCGCCCGGCCTACTTTCTTAATAAACTTGCTTTCACTTATGGATTCCCCTCAAATTCTTTCCTTTGCAAGATCCTAGAACCCTCTCTTGGAGTCTGGATCAGGCCCCTTTCCGGTAACATCTTTCTGGTGAACCACAGAAAGGATGATACTGAGGAGACCTGCCCTCCAGCCCAAAGGAAATAGACTGCAGCACTGACTGGGTGACCTCGGGACACAATTGGAGAAACTGGTTATTTTACCAAGGTTTTAACTGGAATGGCGTGCGTTCCTTTAAGGAATCAAACTTGACTTATAGAGCCAATAAAAGCCCCTTGAGAAAACTGACCTCATTCCTTGTCTACACAGTTCCTGACCTGTGTCCCACAGGCCTACAGAACACAAAAGAATGATCCCACCTATTCCTGTGAACCAACCAGTGATCTCTGGCTGCTGCTCAGAAGAAACAAGAGAGATGGGTAATGTTATTCTAATTCTGAGCACATATCGGAATTGGCCAGCGACTACTTATTAGCTTGATTTCAACAACTGCCCAGTTCATGGAAAACCTTCTAATTTAGTTTACTTGGGATAATTTTACTTTTTTTATTTTGCTGTTGTGAAATATATTACTGTGATTATATTCTTTGTGTAGGAATGCAGGATAAGCTTACTAAATGTTTTCTCAAACTGAACACTTAGTAATCTTCCAGATATCACCTTTTGTCGGAACTCAAGAGTTATGAATGGCCTTCGCCATACCAATGCTTTTGAACTGAGCTCCTCTCTACCCTGAATGCAAGAGACCCAACAATTAGGCAGGGACATCATCACCCCTGTTCAGCATAAAGAAGTTACAGAAGGTAAATCTTCATCCCTCTGCAACCCTTAGGATTAGGGTTCTCTTGTAAAAGGGAGGGGGGAAATATGTCAGAGATGTCTGAACCAGAGCAACTCCATCTTGAATAGGTGCTGGTTAAAATAAGGCTGAGACCTACCTGGCTGCATTCCAGTTTGTGAGGCATTCTAAGTCTCAGGATGAGATAGGAGGTCGGTACAAGATACAGGTCATTAAAGACCTTGCTGATGAAACAGCATGCAATAAAGAAGCCGGCTAAAACCCACCAAAACCAAGATGGAGATTAGAGTGACCTCTAGTCATCCTCACTGCTACACTCCCACCAGCGCCATGACAGTTTACAAATGCCATGGCAACGTCAAGAAGTTACCCTACATGGTCTTAAAAGGCGAGGCATGAATAATCCACCCCTTGTTTAGCATATCATCAAGAAATAACCACAGAAATGGGCACCCAGCAATCCTCAGGACTGTTCTGCCTTTGGAGTAGCCATTCGTTATTCCTTTATTATTATTATTATTATTATTATTATTTTTAGAGACGGAGTCTCACTCTGTTGCCCAGGCTGGAATGCAGTGGTGTGATCTTGGCTCACTGCAACCTCAGCCTCTCAGGTTGAAGCATTTCTCCTGCCTCAGCCTCCTGAGTAGCTGGGATTACAGACGTGCAACAGCACACCTGGCTAATTTTTGTATTTTTATAAATATAAGAGAAAAGGTAGAGAAAAGTTCTCACCATGTTGGCCTGGCCGGTCTCGAACTCTTAACCTCAGGTTATCTACCTGCCTTGGCTTCCCAAAGTGCTGGAAGTACAAGTAAGCCACTGCACCTGGCCCTTTTACTTTCTTAATAAACTTGCTTTCTCCTAAAAAAATCCTAGTTAACATATATGTTCTTAAAACCAGGGGTGAGGATGGGGGAAAGGGAGGGAGGCAATACAAACACAAACCAGGGTTCAACTCCTGGCTGATTACTTACTAGCTATGTGACCTCAGGCAGCTGAATTTACACCTCAACCTAAATTATCTCATCTATAAAGCCCTCTCAAAAGAGGTTATTTATAAAGATTAAATAAGCCATCTACTTTATTGCCTGGCACAAGCACTAACTGCCCTTTATGTATAGTTACTGCATCTGATATAATAGTACTGAAAATAAACTGGCCAGGTGTGGCAGCTCACTTCAGGAAGCCGAGGCTGGAGGATCCCTTGAGATCAGGAGTTGAGACCAGCCTGGGCAACAGAGCGAGACCCCGTCTCTACAAAAAAAATTTAAACATTAGCCAGGCATGGTAGTGTGCACCTATAGTCCCAGCTACTCAGGAGGCTGAGGCAAGAAGATCATTTGAGTCTAGGAGTTCACAGTTCCAGTGAACTAGGATTGCACCACGCCACTCCGGTCTGGGGAACACAGTGAGACCTTGTCTCAAAAAAAAAAAAAAAAAAAAAAAACTCATGCCTGTAATCCCAGCACTTTGGGAGGCCGAGGCAGGTGGATCACTTGAGGTCAGGAGTTCGAGACTGGCCTGGCCCTCATGTTGAAACCCCATCTCTACTAAAAACGCAAAAAATTAGCCAGGCATGGTGGCAGGTGCCTGTAATCCCAGTTACTCGGGAGGCTGAGGCAGGAGAATCACTTGGACCCGGGAGGCGGAGGTTGTGGTGAGCTGAGATCATGCCACTGCACTCCAGCCTGGGCAACAAGAGTGAAACTACGTCTAAAAACAAACAAACAAAACCCCACATATTTTGAAATACTGAGATAAGTCAAACGTCATACTCTCTAAACCTAGCCAATGGCTCTCAAACTTGTTCAGACAAGCTCCCGACCTATCCATACCATTATAATGACATAATTTCATCATATGAAGTATGTACAATTTACTAGCAGAAAATATCAATATATACAAGAAAAAGTCACATAAATCTCAGGTATAAAATTGTTACCTGTTTCAATTACCTATTGCTGCATAAAAACTCCCCAAAGCACAGTGGCTTAAAACGTTAAGGTGATACTCGGTAGAGTTCTGTGGGTCAGCTTTGCTGAGCTTTGTTGTTCTGATTCATGTGTTGCCAGCTGTGGTCACCCACGTGACTGCATTCAGTTGGGAGCTGGCTGAGGCTGAACCATCCAAGATGGCTCAACTCAGATTATCAGCACCTGGGTGGAGGTAGCTGGAATGGCTACGGTCTGGCTGAACCCCTGTTCTCAACAGGGTTAGACTTAGCTCAGGTGATGACTGGCTTCCAAGAGAGTGAAAACAGAAACTGCAAGGCCTCTTTAAGGCTAATCCCAGAACTACTGATACAACATCATTGCACTTACTTACCAGAGCATGTCATCGGTCAGCCTAGACTCAGAGAAAGAGGAAATAGACTCCACCTCTTCATGGGAGAAGCGACATGCATGAATAAGGATGGGAAGCATTACTGGCAGCCATCTTTGGTGACAATATACCACACCTACCCTCCCCACCAAAAAACGGATGCCACGTTGGGCAAGCTTAGATGTGTCCATCTGGCCACCCAGGCCTAGCAGTTTCACCTCCATGAACAGGACAAGGCTAAGTTCAGGGGACGGCAAGGGACATCCTCTGCCATATGCTAACATGGGCTCAAAGGACAGTGTGGCCTGGCCTAGGTGAGGTAAAGAGCAAGATCTTAGCATCCCCCACCACAGAACTTGCCATCTGGATTCACACAAGCCACATCTGCACAGCAGAGACAACCACACCTGAACTCCTTCAAGTCACAGATTTCGAAGTGGGGAGAAACAAAACAAATGATTATTTTAAAATTTGTGCGCAAAATCTTCCAAGATGTACGATATGCAGCAATAGCTAACTGAGACAGATGAGGAAGGTGGGTTGCTATTTTCACTAACTTCTTATCAAAATTCAACATTATCTTTTTTTTTTTTTTTTTTTTTGAGACGGAGTCTCGCTCTGTGGCCCAGGCTGGAGTGCAGTGGCCGGATCTCAGCTCACTGCAAGCTCCGCCTCCTGGGTTTACGCCATTCTCCTGCCTCAGCCTCCTGAGTAGCTGGGACTACAGGCGCCGCCACCTCGCCCGGCTAGTTTTTTTTTTTTGTATTTTTTAGTAGAGACGGGGTTTCACCGTGTTAGCCAGGATGGTCTCCATCTCCTGACCTCGTGATCCGCCCATCTCGGCCTCCCAAAGTGCTGGGATTACAGGCTTGAGCCACCGCGCCCGGCCCAAATTCAACATTATCTTTACTCATAAGTTCAGGCAACAAACTAGAGTAAGATTTATAGCATTCTGTCACCAATGGAAATCAAAGATATTTTCCTATTTACACTTGTGGCAGATTTTTTTTTTTTTTTTTTGAGACGGAGTCTTGCTCTGTTGCCCAGGCTGGAGTGCAGTGGCGTGATCTTGGCTCACTGCAAGCTCCGCCTCCTGGGTTCACGCCATTCTCCTCCCTCAGCCTCCCCAGTAGCTGGGACTACAGGCACCCGCCACCACGCCCGGCTAATTTTTTGTATTTTTAGTAGAGACAGGGTTTCACTGTGGTCTCGATCTCCTGACCTTGTGATCCGCCCGCCTCGGCCTCCCAAAGTGCTGGGATTACAGGCGTGAGCCACCGCACCCGGCATGGCAGATATTTTTTAAAAGATCACTTATTCTCATGATTGCTTCAAAATTCAGTAGTGATTAGACCCACTGGTAGATCTTATTTAATATTATTTAATAAAGATTAATAAAAAAATACTTATATTACTATAGCCATTTTTCCCATGCATATTCTATGTATATATCATTTTTTTTTTTTTTTTTTTTTGAGACGGAGTCTCGCTCTGTCGCCCAGGCTGGAGTGCAGTGGCCGGATCTCAGCTCACTGCAAGCTCCGCCTCCCGGGTTCACGCCATTCTCCTGCCTCAGCCTTCTGAGTAGCTGGGACTACAGGCGCCGCCACCTCGCCCGGCTAGTTTTTTGTATTTTTTAGTAGAGACGGGGTTTCACCATGTTAGCCAGGATGGTCTCGATCTCCTGACCTCGTGAACCGCCCGTCTCGGCCTCCCAAAGTGCTGGGATTACAGGCTTGAGCCACCGCGCCCGGCCATATATCAATTTTTAAAAATATATTTTGATCACTATATTTCAACGTGATTGTCTTCGTACTATATTTATTTCCTGCTTTTAAAAGTGTTATTTTATGCCTGCCAAAAGGATCCATAGCACAGAAAAAGTCCCTAATCTTGAGTATATTCTGAAGAGATGTGGAATCTGAGCTGGGTCTTTAAGGACGAGCAGGAGTTTGGTGAAAAAAAACAAAAAGCAGCTGTGCTTTTGTCCTACTGTAGGCATCAAACGGGATCCTACATAAAAAACAAAAAATAGCAGAGCAAGAGCAGTGCCACTGAAAATTAAACATTTATGAAAGCTATAACATTTTCAATAAGGTTTTGTGGTTTAAACAGAGGTGCGTTTTCTGAAGGAAATTACAAAGATCACTTCTAGGTGATCTCCTTTATTTACATTTTTGGTAGAGGTGGGGTCTCACTATGTTGACCAGGCTGGTCTCAAACTCCTGGCCCAAGTGATCCTTCCCGGTAGGCCTCCCATAGTACTGGGATTATAGGCTTAAGCCACTGTGCCCGGCCTCCTTTAATTTTCTAGTATGGCAACATACAAATAGATCTTGTGTTTACTAACTATTAATTATTAATGTTAAATACTTTATGTGGAAGAAGGTGAAATAAATCCTCAGGCACGTTACTAGGTGTTAGAAAAATAGCTCCAGACAATTTGTATTTGTTTGCTTATATGCCTCAATCTATGTAAATGTATACAAATAAGTTTTGTATCTAATAAACTGTTTCTAGAGTCTCATTAATAAAGTAGATTTTGTTTTATGAAATAGTGAGATCTGAAATTTTAGAAATTAAATTTCATACTGAAATAAAATTTATGAAATAGTATTGGTTTTCCTTAGAGGAGTGACATGGGGGTGGTGGAACTAGAAATAGAAAAATGTATTTTTCAAACATTATTTGATTTCAGTGACAAAGTCTAAGAGCTCAACTAATATATTTATAATAATGATAAATGAGAAAATAATGCAAAACAAAAATACCATGGTTTGCATTTCTGTCCTAAGTTTACACTTTTGATTGATTGATATTTGAGATGGAGTCTCTCTCTGTCACCCAGGCTGGAGTGCAGTGGCATGATCGCAGCTCACTGCAACCTCTGTCTCCTGGGTTCAAGCAATTCTTGTGCCTCAGCCTCCCAAGTAGCTGGGATTACAGGCGCCCGCCACCACACCTGTCTAATTTTTGAATTTTTAGTAGAGACGGGGTTTCGTCATGTTCGACAGGCTGGTCTCGAACTCCTGACCTCAAGTGCTCCACCCACTTCGGCTTCCCAAAGTGCTGGGATTACAGGCTTGAGCCACGGAGCCAGGCCCTAAATCTACACTTTTTTTTTTTTTTTTTTTTTTTTTTGAGACGGAGTCTTGCTCTGTCGCCCAGGCTGGAGTGCAGTGGCCAGATCTCAGCTCACTACAAGCTCCGCCTCCCGGGTTCACGCCATTCTCCTGCCTCAGCCTCCCGAGTAGCTGGGACTACAGGCGCCTGCCACCTCGCCCGGCTAGTTTTTTGTGTTTTTTAGTAGAGACGGGGTTTCACCATGTTAGCCAGGATGGTCTCGATCTCCTGACCTCGTGATCCGCCCGTCTCGGCCTCCCAAAGTGCTGGGATTACAGGCTTGAGCCACCGCGCCCGGCCAAATCTACACTTTTTAAAACAATGGTAATGAACAAGTTTTAAGGCCGGGCGCGGTGGCTCAAGCCTGTAATCCCAGCACTTTGGGAGGCCGAGACGGGCGGATCACGAGGTCAGGAGATGGAGACCATCCTGGCTAACACGGTGAAACCCCGTCTCTACTAAAAAATACAAAAAACTAGCCGGGCGAGGTGGCAGGAGCCTGTAGTCCCAGCTACTCGGGAGGCTGAGGCAGGAGAATGGCGTAAACCCGGGAGGCGGAGCTTGCAGTGAGCTGAGATCCGGACACTGCACTCCAGCCTGGGCGACAGAGCGAGACTCCGTCTCAAAAAAAATAAATAAATAAAAATAAACAAGTTTTAAAACCATGGTAAAAAAACAAGAAGTCATGAAGAGATCTTTATTACTGTTGAGTTGAGTTGCAGACAGATGATAGAAGAGTTAGGAATGGTGTTAGGTAGTTGCAAAACGGATGCTATGCCCTTTACAGATCAAAGACTAACACTAAGGATCAATATTTTCTGGGACATTTCCAGCAAGTTTCTCAGAAAACAAAACAGCCTGAACAAATAATGAAAAATCCTAGCTGAATGGGTACCCATCGATAACAACAAATCTCCAAGAGGTAAACTATAATAATTTACATGGACTCCACTGAGATTCTAGATTAACATATTAAGAAACTGTATCCCAACATTGAAATTCTAAACCATGTCTAAAGAGAAAAATGTTGGTGAGGAGAAGAACACAGGGAGGGGTGTCCAAAACCGTTTCTCTTGGAAGCATTTGGCCTGTTCAGGTTCCTTCCTCATTCTGCCCACCAATTACACATGCTGCTGGCAAAATCATCATCCTGACCCATGGCCCTTGTGGAAACACGACGTGCTCATAAAACCCATTTATCAAGACTCACTCTGTCCTATGTCCCCATCAGGATTGCCAGATAAAATCAAAGATGCTCAGTTAAGCTTGTATTTCAGATAAACAGCAAATCATTTTTAAGTAAGTATGCCCCCATGCATGTCTCACACCAAAAAAAAAGGAAAGAAAAAAAAAAAGAACTGCTGTTTATCTGAAATCCAAAGTTCACTATGCATTTGGTATTTTTGTTTGCTGAATCTGGCAACACTACACAAAGGTAAAGGGTCCCCAACAGACTCCCAGACTTCCATAGTAAGCTTCTTTCTTGCTAGAGCTTTGGATACAAGCCACTGGAAAAGGCCAGGTCTCTGGGGAGTTTCTAATAAATGTTGTTGATCTTGATACTCTGTTTGTTTCAGGAATGTTTAGTGTTCGGCAAGGTTGCATAACTAGCTGTTCATCATGAGAGGAGAACTCAGCTTTCCTGCAGTGTATAGTGCTGTAACATCTAAAGAGTTGACCCAGTGAGTTTGTTTTCCTGTGAATAAAACAGTGCAGTAGATAAGCACCTTGCTGTAGACTGCTCTTTTTGTTTGCTTCTCTCATCAGCTGAATTTAATATTCACCTCGACTGCTTGTGCATTGACACAGTTATGATTTTGCTCTGATTCAAGAAAGCCTTCCAAAAATGAAGCAGAGCTACCACCTTTTTGAACAGAGATGAGCCCTGCCCACATACTATCATTACATTTCCTGATTTAAAAAAAAAAAAAAAAAACTTCTAACACATTACACCATACCAAGAGAATATTTTATACCAATCCATTATTGCTTAGCCAAGATCCTCAAAACGCTTTACAACAGGCTTATGACACACAAAAGATGAATAAATCAAGGGCTTTCTTTTTTCAGTTTAATTTTTCATTTTTGTGGGTACATAACAATATTTTGATACAGGCACACCATGTGTAACAATCACATCAGGGTGAATGGGGTATTCATCACCTCAAACATTTATCCTTTCTTTCCAACATTTATCCTTTATTTCTAGGGCTTTATTTCTTAAATTGTCAACCATCCGTTTCCTAAGATATCCATTATCACAGACACATCCTCTCTGATGCTAAGTATTAAAGCTAGATTCTGCTCCCCAGTGCTGAAGAAAAGTCACATTTTAAGATTTATTTCTCACCAGAAAAGAGAACTCCTATCATTGCTTGGAAACAGAAGCACTGAAATAAAAGGTGAGTGGGCAGAATACTGACACACAAAGTTCTGTTCAAAGCATTCTCTTCAGTTTAGGTTGAAAGGAAAAAAACTGAAAATCACTCTGCTGTCTAGGGACACGGTGACAAGGTAAAGAGGATTTCAAGGTTACTTATCATATTTCGACCCAACTCCCCCAAAAGACAAGAAGTAGAGAGCAGGAGTACCTAGGAAGGACACAGGTGACTGGTGCATGGCCATCAATCTTGGATAAATCTTGTGAAAGTTGATTACAGAAACTGGGTCATTCTTGTCATACCCAACGAAATCAGAGTCAAGGGGCCAAGGGGAAAAAGTACTCGGGCACACAGCACCTGCTCCAAGAATTCAGTTTATTACAAGCCCAGTTGCTGAGACTGCCTGTTGTAACCTGAAGCCAGTTTTATTTAATAGCTACTAAAACAAACTGCTCTGACTCTAAGACTAATCTTACCCACCACTGTCACTCACCAATCAGAGCTTGCTAGCCAGCTCTCCAAAACTTTACTAGTGCCAATGAACTTTCTTTCAGAATAATATGTAACATTTCTCCTTTTTATAAAACGTACTAGGCAGGGCACGGTGGGTCACACCTGTAATCCCAGCACTTTGGGAGGCCGAGGCAGGAGGATCACTTGACCCCAGGAGTTTGAGACCAGCCTGGGCAAAATAGGGAGTCTCCATCTCTACAAAATCAAAAAATGAAGTGGGAAAACTGCTTGGGCATAGGAGGTTGAGGCTGCAATAAGCCATGATTGTGCCACTGTACTACTACCTGGGTGACAGGGCAAGACCCTGCGTCAAAAGAAAAAAAAAAAAGGGCTAGGTGCAGCGGCTCACGCCTGTAATCCTAGCACTTTGGAAGGCCGAGGCGGGCAGATCACCTGAGGTCGGGAGTTTGAGACCAACATGACCAACATGGAGAAATCCTGTCTAAAAATACAAAATTAGCCAGGCGTGGGGGCGCATGCCTATAATCCCAGCTACTCCAAAGGCTGAGGCAGGAGAATCGCTTGAACCTGGGAGGTGGAGGTTGCAGTGAGCCGAGATCACGCCATTGCACTCCAGCCTGAGCAACAAGAACGAAACTCCATCTCAAAAAAAAAAAAAAAAAAAAAAAAAAAAAAACAAAGGTCAGGAGCGATGGGTCATGCCTGTAATCCCAACACTTTGGGAGGCCGAGGTGGGCGGATCACAAGGTCAGGAGTTCGAGACCAGTCTGGCCAATATGGTGAAACCCCATCTCTACTAAAAATACAAAAATTAGCCAGGCGTGGTGTAGTCCCAGCTACTCAGGAGGCTGAGGCAGGAGAATCGCTTGAACCCGGGAGGCAGAGGTTGCAGTGAGCCGAGATCGTGCAACTGCACTCCAGCCTGGGCAACTGAGCAAGACTCCTTCTCAAAAAAAAAAGAAAAAAGTCCACTGTTGTCTTTGTTCTTTGGATATACCAAAGACTAGTCTATGTGTATGCCCTGAACTGCAATTCTTGCTTCCCAAATAAAATGTTACATTTAGACATTCATCTACACATTTTATTTTTATTTTGACACTGTAAACCACTATTAATTGATAACATTACAGATATTAATTATGAGTAATAATAGCTGAGGAGATTACCATATTTACCTTAGGTTACAAAAGAGATCAGAGAAACTAAAAACCGACATGAAATCATCAAACTCTAAAGGACCAGTTAAATTCTGGTAGTCCAGACCAGTGGTTCTCCACCACTTCAGACGCAATGATCTCTTTTGTACTGCCCCAAAAATACCCTGAAACAGAATTCACAGACAACATTACCTACCCACATGATTTTTTAATGTCAACAAAGTACCTATTTAAATTTTAAAAAGTTATTTATAATAAGATAATATGTATTTCAATTATGTAAATGTTTTGGCATGACAACACTAGAAGACATAATGAAGTAAGCAGTTATTCCAAGGCTAAGAATCCGAATACAGTCCTGCACCACATAATGACGTGTAGGTCAACAGCGGACCGCATATACTACAGTGGTCCCATAATCACACTGGAGCTGAAAAATTCCTATCTCCTAGTGAAGCTGTAGCTGTCTTAATGCTGTAGTACAACATATTACTCTTGTTTGTGGTGATGCTAATGTAAACAAGCCTACTGCGCTGCCAGTCATATAAAAGTATAGCACATACTATTATGGACAGTACATGATATTTGACAATGATAATAAATGGCTATGTTACTAGTTTAAGTGTTCACTATACTATACTTTTATCATTATTTTAGAGTGTACTCTTCCTATTTTTTCTTTTCTTTTTTTTTTTTTGAGACACAGTTTCACTCTGCCGACCAAGCTGGAGTGCAATGGTGCGATCTCAGCTTACTGCAACCTCCACCTTCCAGGTTCAAGTGATTCTCATGCCTCAACCTTCCCAGTAGCTGGGATTATAGGTGCGTGCCACCATGCCCAGCTAATTTTTTCTGTTTTTAGTAGAAACGAGGTTTCACCATGTTGGCCAGGCTGGTCTCAAACTCTTGACCTCAGGTGATCTTCCTGCCTCAGCCTCCCAAAGTGCTGGGATTACAGGCATGAGTCGCTGCACCCAGTAAACTCCTTCTACTTATTTAAAAAAAAAAAAAAACAAAGGTCAGGAGCGATGGGTCATGCCTGTAATCCCAACACTTTGGGAGGCCGAGACGGGCGGATCACGAGGTCAGGAGATCGAGACCATCCTGGCTAACATGGTGAAACCCCGTCTCTACTAAAAATACAAAAAACTAGCCGGGCGATGTGGCGGGCGCCTGTAGTCCCAGCTACTCGGGAGGCTGAGGCAGGAGAATGGCATAAACCCGGGAGGCGGAGCTTGCAGTGAGCTGAGATCCGGCCATTGCACTCCAGCCTGGGCGGCAGAGCGAGACTCCGTCTCAAAAAAAAAAAAAAAAAAAAAGTTAACTGTAACTACTACCCTCAGGCAAGTCCTTCAGGAGGTATTCTGGAAGAAGGTTCAGGTCCAGTACAGTGGCTCATGCCTATAATCCCAGCACTTTGGGAAGCCAAGGTGGGCGGATCACCTGAGATCAGGAGTTTGAGATCAGAATGGTCAACATGGCGACACCTCGCCTCTACTAAAAATACAAAAATTAGCCGGGCATGGTGACATGCACCTGTAGTCCCAGCTACTTGGGAGACTGAGGCAGGAGAATCGCTTGAACCTGGGAGGCAGAGGTTGCAGTGAGCCGAGATCGTGCCACTGCACCCCAGCCTGGGTGACAGAGTGAGACTCCGTCTCAAAAAAAAAAAAAATTAAATTAAATTTTAAAAAAGTACCAGGCATGGTGGCTTATGCCTATAATCCCAGTCCTTTGGGAGGCTGAGGAAGGTGAATCACGAGGTCAGGAGTTCGAAACCAGTCTGGCCAACATGGTGAAATCCCATCTCTACTACAAATACAAAAATTGGCCAGGTGTGGTGGCGCATGCCTGTAATCCCAGCTACTCTGGAGGCTGAGGCAAGAGAATCGTTGGAACTCGGGCAGTGCAGTGAGCCAGGATTATGCCACTGCACTCCAGCCTGGATGACAGAGCAAGAATCCATCCCCACCTCAAAAAAAAAAAAAAATTTGAAGTTTATAAAATAAAAAAGTTACAGGAAGCTAAGGTTAATTTACTATTAAAGAAAGAAAAGACTTCTAAGTTTAGTTTAGCTTAAAGCTACAGTGTTTCTAAAGTCTACAGTAGGGTCAAGAATGTCCCAGCCTTCACATTCACTCACCATTCACTCACTCACCCAGAGCAGCTTCCAGTCCTACAAGGTCCATTCACGCTAAGTGCCTTGTGTAGGCATACCATTTTCTATCTTTTTTTTTTTTTTTTTAATGATGAGATCTCATTGTGTTGTCTAGACTGGTCTTGAAACTCCTGGGCTTAAGCAATCCTAATGACTCAGCCTCCCAAGTAGCTGGGACTAACAGGCACATACCACCCATACCACTCCACAAGGCTTAATTTTTTTTTTTTTTTTGAGACGGAGTCTCGCTCTGTCACCCAGGCTGGAGTGCAGTGGCGCGATCTCGGCTCACTGCAACCTCTGCCTCCCAGGTTCAAGCGATTCTCCTGCCTCAGCCGCCCGAGTACCTGGGACTAACAGGCACATACCACCCATAACACCCCATACTGCTTAATTTTTTTCTTTTTTTGAGACGAAGTCTCGCTCTATCACCCAGGCTGGAGTACAGTGGCGCAATCTCGGCTCACCGCAACTTCCACCTCCCAGATTCAAGCGATTCTCCTGCCTCAGCCACCCAAGTAGCTGGGACTACAGGCACCTGCCACCACGCCTTGTTAATTTTTATATTTTCAGTAGAGACGGGGTTTCATCATATTGGTCAGGCTGGTCTTGAACTCTTCACCTCGTGATTCACCTGCCTTGGCCTCCCAAAGCGCTGGGATAACAGGCGTAAGCCAACGCACCCAGCCAATTTTGTATTTTTACTGTACCTTTTCTATGTTTAGATACTTACCATTATGTTACAATTGCCTACAGTATTCAGCACAGTAACATGCTGTACAGGTTATAGCCTAAAAGCAATAGACTACGCCATACAGTAGCCTAGGTGTGTAGTAGGCTACACCATCTAGGTTTGTGTAAATACACTATGATGTTCACACAATGACGAAACCACCTAACAGGCATTTCTCAGAACGCATCCCCTTCATTAAGCAATGCATGACTATACTGAGTCAATATCCCTGAACCAAGGACCCCCATCAGCATTTCAGGACAAATCGTGCATCACCCAGGACTTGAAGCAATTCTGGATTTTTCTGCTCAGGGTAACCAAGACTTTGAAAATATCACTGTATTCAGAGACCATTAAAGACCATAAAATTATGAACAATTTGGGCAAGCTTTTAGAAGAAGGAAGTAGGCTGGGGTAAGTTCCAAATAAAAAGTCCTTTTGCAGGGGGTGGTGACTCACACCTGTAATCCCAGCACTTTGGGAGGCCGAGGCCAGTGGATTGCCTGAGGTCGGGAGTTTGAAAACAGTCTGGCCAACCTGGTGAAATCCCCATTTCTACTAAAAATACAAAAAAATTAGCCAGACATGGTAGCGAATCCCAGCTACTCAGGAGGCTGAGACAGGTGAATTGCTTGAATCAGGGAGGTGGAGGTTGCAGTGAGCCAAGATCATGCCATTGCACTCCAGCCTTGGTGACAGAGTGAGACCCTATCTCAAAAAAAAAAAAAAAAAAGGTCTTTTCACAGGAGGGTTTGTTAGCTCATAGTCCAGGTACCTAAGGAATCCGTAAGCCTGGCTAAAATATTTCTCCCGAAACACATAACCTGAACAGCTCTGAACAAATTCAGAGATGGCAAGTCTACAAGTCTACAAGCAGAGTTGGCCTTTTAAGAACATCCTGACTTTCTAAAATTATGGAATAGTGGACCAGGAGATATGCTGTGCGGTTATCTAATTCTGACCTTCATTTTAAAGGTTAGTAAACTTGTCTTGTTTGGCACCATAAAGACTGTTAAAAGCGGGATGGTGCAATGGCTTGCACCTGTAATCTTTGAGAAGCGGAGGTGGGAGGATCGCTTGAGGTCAGGAGTTTGAGACCAGCCTGAGCAACACAGAAAAACTTCATCTCGATAATTTTTTGTTTTGTTTTGTTTTTTTAATTAGCTGGGTGTGCTGGTGCGTGCCTGTAGTCCCAGCTACTCAGGAGGCTGAGGCAGAAAGATCACTTGAGCCCAGGGGTTCAGGGTGACAGTAAGCCATGATCATGCCACTGCATTCCAGTCTGGGCCAGACAATGTCTCAAAAAATAAATAAACCAAACAAACAAACAATAAGATTGTTAAAAATAGACTAGAAGCCTCCTGATTTCTAGGGCAGTATTGTGTTCACTGTACCACACTTAAGGAAAAACAGCTTACTAGGGAAAGATCCTTTTGAGAAATTGAAAACTAATAAACATCAACAACAACAACAAAAATTCAGAAGATAGGCTCTGCCTGAAGGCTCTCAGCACCCTTTTCAGAGCTTCATGCAGTTTTTCTGACATCAGGTAATCAAAAATATTAATAGAAATGCAATGTGATGGGCTAGGCGTGTAATCCCAGCACTCTGGGAGGCCAAAGCGGGCGGATCACAAGGTCAGGAGTTCAAGACCAGCCTGGCCAATATGGTGAAACCTTGTCTCTACTAAAAGTACAGAAATTAGCCGGGCATGGTGGTGGGCACCTGTAATTCCAGCTACTCAGGAGGCTGAGGCAGGAGAATCGCTTGTACCTGGGAGGCAGAGGTTGCAGTGAGCGGAGATTATGCCACTGCATTCCAGCTGGGGAACAGAGCAAGTCTCCATCTCAAAAAAAAAAGAAAAAAGAAAAAGAAAAACAAGAGGCTGGGTGCGGTGGCTCACGCCTGTAATCCCAGAATTTTGGGAGACCTAGGTGGGCAGATCACGAGGTCAGGAGATCAAGACCATCCTGGCTAACATGGTGAAACACTGTCTCTACTAAAAAATTAGCCGGGCGTGGTGGTGGGCATCTGTAGTCCCAGCTACTCAGGAGGCTGAGGCATGAATCCGGGAGGCGGAGCTCGCAGTGAGCTGAGATTGCACCTCTGCACTCCAGCCTGGGTGACAGAGTGAGACTCCCTCTCAAAAAAAAAAAAGGGGGGCCAGGCGCGGTGGCTCAAGCCTGTAATCCCAGCACTTTGGGAGGCCAAGACGGGCGGATCACGAGGTCAGGAAATCGAGACCATCCTGGCTAACACGGTGAAACCCCGTCTCTACTAAAAAATACAAAAAACTATAGTAACCAAAACAGCATGGTACTGGTACCAAAACAGAGATATAGACCAATGGAACAGAACACAGTCCTCAGAAATAATACCACACATCTACAGCCATCTGATCTTAGACAAACCTGAGAGAAACAAGAAATGGGGAAAGGATTCCCTATTTAATAAATGATGCTGGGAAAATTGGCTAGCCATAAGTAGAAAGCTGAAACTGGATCCTTTCCTTACTCCTTATACGAAAATTAATTCAAGATGGATTAGAGACTTAAATGTTAGACCTAATACCATAAAAACCCTAGAAGAAAATCTAGGTAGTACCATTCAGGACATAGGCATGGGCAAGGACTTCATGTCTAAAACACCAAAAGCAACGGCAGCAAAAGCCAAAATTGACAAATGGGATCTAATTAAACTAAAGAGCTTCTGCGCAGCAAAAGAAACTACCATCAGAGTCAACAGGCAACCTACAGAATGGGAGAAAATTTTTGCAATCTACTTATCTGACAAAGGGCTGATATCCAGAACCTACAAAGAACTCAAACAAATTTACAAGAAAAAAAACAAACAACCCCATCAAAAAGTGGGCAAAGGATATGAACAGACATTTCTCAAAAGAAGACATTCATACAGCCAACAGACACATGAAAAAATGCTCATCATCACTCGCCATCAGAGAAATGCAAATCAAAACCACAATGAGATACCATCTCACACCAGTTAGAATGTCAATCATTAAAAAGTCAGGAAACAACAGGTGCTGGAGAGGATGTGGAGAAATAGGAACACTTTTACACTGTTGGTGGGATTGTAAACTAGTTCAACCATTATGGAAAAGAGTATGGCAATTCCTCAAGGATCTAGAACTAGATGTACCATATGACCCAGCCATCCCACTACTGGGTATATACCGAAAGGATTATAAATCATGCTGCTATAAAGACACATGCACACGTATGTTTATTGCGGCACTATTCACAATAGCAAAGACTTGGAATCAACCCAAATGTCCATCTGTGACAGACTGGATTAAGAAAATGTGGCACATATACACCATGGAATACTATGCAGCCATAAAAAAGGATGAGTTTGCATCCTCTGTAGGGACATGGATGCAGCTGGAAACCATCATTCTTAGCAAACTATCACAAGAACAGAAAACCAAACACCGCATGTTCTCACTCATAGGTGGGAACTGAACAATGAGATCACTTGGACTCGGGAAGGGGAACATCACACACCGGGGCCTATCATGGGGTGGGGGGAGGGGGGAGGGATTGCATTGGGAGTTATACCTGATATAAATGACGAATTGATGGGTGCTGATGAGTTGATGGGTGCAGCACACCAACATGGCACAAGTATACATATGTAACAAACCTGCACGTTATGCACATGTACCCTAGAACTTAAAGTATAATAATAATTAAAAAAAAAAAAAAAAAACTAGCTGGGCGTGGTGGCGGGCGCCTGTAGTCCCAGCTACTCCAGAGGCTGAGGCAGGAGAATGGCGTAAACCTGGGAGGCGGAGCTTGCAGTGAGCTGAGATCCGGCCACTGCACTCCAGCCCGGGATAGAGCAAGACTCCGTCTCAAAAAAAAAAAAAAAAAGGAAGGAAAAGAAAAAGAAGTGCAATGTGACGTGTAACTCTTCCTATGATAATAAATTTTTTTAATGGTGGCTCAGCATTTCACTATTTAGATGTTCTATATTTTGGATAATCAATTCCTTCTTACTGGATATCTAGGCTATTTCTCTTTTCTATTATTTACTTACTGGATTATAAATTGGTAATGAGCCAGAAAGGTTTACATTTATCCAATTTAAAGGAGTGTCACCAAAAAAAATAAAAATAAAAAAAAAAATAAAGGACATAGAAAGCAACGCCACCCATAAGGTCAAGAGTCAGAAGTAGGCCGGGCACAGTGGCTCAAGCCTGTAATCCCAGCACTTTGGGAGGCCAAAACGGGTGGATCACGAGGTCAGGAGATCGAGACCATCCTGGCTAACACGGTGAAACCCCGTCTCTACTAAAAAATACAAAAAACTAGCCAGGCGAGGTGGCGGGCGCCTGTAGTCCCAGCTACTCAGGAGGCTGAGCCAGGAGAATAGCGTGATCCTGGGAGGCGGAGCTTGCAGTGAGCTGAGATCCGGCCACTGCACTCCAGCCTGGGCGACAGAGCGAGACTCCGTCTCAAAAAAAAAAAAAAAAAAAGAGTCAGTTTTTTTTAAAAACGAGAAAAATTCTACAATTCTACAAACAGCAGCAATTAAGTCACAAATAAAATAACTGCCTTTTTGGAATACAACAAATTCCATAATATAACTACTCCATGAGCCAAACGTTTCTTCCTCTCCATCCCTCCTTATTCAAGTATTAAATATAATCTTGACTAAATGACCATGCTGATTCATAATGAAAAGTTACCTGCATTTAAAATACACAGTCCCTTCGTGGCTCCCATCATGCTTTCCTCTCTCGGGATTGTCCCATTCTACTCCTAACCAGGGTCCTAGCAGAACAAGAAAAACCAAATGAGTAACAGATGATGATACAGGCAATGCTCCATTTTTCTGCAAGCAAATACCAATTTGCAGTGGAAACCGTATCACGCAGATACCACTTGAGGAGGAGGGAATGGCCGAGTTAGCCTTACACTCAGGACTTCAATCAGCAAATGCCATAGCATGTCTGGGTGAAAAAGGCAACAAAAACCACCACTCCAGAAAACAAGAATGGCTAAAATTTATTGAGCACACTAAACAAGCTTGACCCTTGAGGACATTACACTAAGAGAAATAAGCCACCACAAAAGGACAAACACCATATTCCACTTACATGAGATAGGGTAGTTACTACTAAACTGTACATTCAAAACTGGTTCAGATGGTAAATTTTATGTTACGTATATTTTACCACAATTTAAAATGTTAAATTAAAAAGTGGTTAAAATGGCAAACTTTATGTTATGTATGTAGCTACAATAAAACTTTCAAAAAAAAAAAAAGCCCAGGCACAGTGGCTCACACCTGTAATCCCAGCACTTTGAAGGCCAAAGTAGGTGGATCACCTGAGGTCAGGAATTCGAGACTGGCCTGACCAACATGAAGACACCTCAACTCTACTAAAAATACAAAATTAGCCAGGCGTGGTGACGCATGACAGCAATCCCAGCTACTCCGGAGGCTGAGGCAGGAAACGCTTGAACCCAGTAGGCAGAGGTTGCAGTGAGCAGAGATCGTGCCACTGCACTCCAGCCTGGGCAACAAGAGCAAAATTCCATCTCCAAAAGAAAAGAATTCCAAAAAAGAAGGAAAAATAATGTTTTCCTTCAATTTCAGCAAAGAAAAACCCAATAAAAGTAGTCTTCAAGGAAAAAGAAAATGATCCCAGATAGAAGCCTAAAGATACAGAGGGTGGGGAGATAAAAGGCAAGAAAAGGGTAAATACATGGGTAAAGTTAAATTAATATAGACAATATAAAGTAATAATATCAGTTCTTTGGGTTTAAAATAAACATTGGTTAAAATGTCACACATGAGTTAGGAAGGTGATAAATGGTGTGTTATAAGGTCTTTCACGGGTCCAAAAGGAGGTATAATTATTAGACTAGATTTCTGTAAACTGCAGATACATATTTTAATCTCTAGACTTACCTCAAAATAATACAAAATTAACTGCTGTGTAAGGAAAAATGAAAAACGAATAACTACTGTGTAAGTTAAAACTCTCTCCAAACCATGTCTTTCCTCTGCTACACCACTTCTCACACTACAACAATCAACACAGAAGATGACTTCTGTGACCGAATGTGTGGGGGTTTTCCCCACACACCAGTGGATGCCACCTGGGTGTCCACCAATTCAATTCTGACGCTATCTGACTGGACATAGTATCAGACCCCCAGCCACCAGTCTGGGCATCTGGAACTTCTGACCCACCAGCTTCAAACAGCTGGGGTTCCAACCACCCCCTCTTCGTATTTGATTAATTTCCTGGAGTGGCTCACAGAACTCAGGAAAACACTTACCTTTACAGGTTTATTATAAAAAATATTGAAAGAATCTAGATGAAGAGGTGTGCTAAGGCAAGGTACGGCAGAAGGGCTGTGGAGCTTCCAAGCCCTCCATGGGTGCAAGAACCTTCACAGATTCAGCTATCTAGAAGTTCAAAGACATCAGCATTCCTGCCTCTAGTGTAGAGGGGTGAGAGCCTCTCCAGGAGGGACTTAATGACCCACAATTGGAATGGTGGAAGACGATTAGAGATCTGCCTTGGGGCAGGAGAATGGAGGGCAGGAAAGAGATCCTGTTTCCTGAGGCCAGACACACCAACATTATAACAAAAGACTGTAACAAGAGGTATGGGAGCTAAGAACCAGGAACCAAGAACAAAAACCAATATATATCATACCACCACAACTACCAAACTAATACAGAAGAAACATAAGATAAAAATAATCATCTCTAGGCTTGGTGGCTCATGCCTGTAATCCCAGCACTTTGGGAGGCGAAGGCGGGTGGATTGCTTGAGCTTAGGAGTTCGAGACCAGCCTAGGCAACATGGCAAAACCCTGTCTCTACTAAAAACACAAAAAAATAGCTGGGCATGGTGGTGCGTGCCTGTGATCCCAGCTACCTAGAAGGCTGGGGCGGGAGGATTGCTTGAGCCTGGGGTATGGAGGTTGCAGTGAGCCAAGGTTGAGCCACTGCACTCCAGCCTGAGTGACAGGGGGAGACTCTGTCTCAAAAAACAAAAAAAGAGAAGAAATAGTGGCTGGGCACCAGAGCTCACGCCTGTGATCCCAGCACTTTGGGAAGCCGAGGCTGGCTGATTGCTTGAGCTCAGGAGTTCGAGATCAGCCTAGGTAACACAGTGAAACCACGTCTCTACAAAAACTACAAAAACAAGCCTGGTGTGGTGGTGTGCACCTGCAGTTCCAGCTACTTGGAAGGCTGAGGTGGGAGGACCACTTCAACCCAGGAGGTTGAAGTTGCAGATAGCACTACTGCACTCCAGCCTGGGCAATGGATTAAGACACTGTCTCAAAACAAAAAACAAAACAAAACAAAAATAATAATAATCATCATCGTCATCCAATGAAGGGAGAAAAAGAAGAAAAAAAGGAACAGAACATCAGCAAAACAAACAAAAAGTAAGTAGTAAGATGAGAGATATAAACCCAAATTATCAATAATTAAATAAAACATAAATGGTATAAATGCTCTCATTAAAAGAAAACATTTTCCAGTACCCGGGCACAGCAGCTCACACCTATATTCCCAGCACTTAGGGAGGCCAAGTCGGGTGGATCACCTGAGGTCAGGAGTGCAAGAC
The DNA here is from genome assembly GCF_009764315.1 of Trachypithecus francoisi. Taxonomy (NCBI): domain Eukaryota; kingdom Metazoa; phylum Chordata; class Mammalia; order Primates; family Cercopithecidae; genus Trachypithecus; species Trachypithecus francoisi. The sequence goes on from NW_022681470.1 coordinate 13,148,555, forward strand.
CAGCCTGATCAACACGGCGAAACCCTGTCTCTACTAAAAATAGAAAAATTAGCCGGGCATGGTGGCGGGTGCCTGTAATCCCAGCTACTCGGGAGGCTGAGGTAGGAGAACTGCTGGAACCCAGGAGGTGTAGGTGGAACTCACTTGGAACCCAGTGAGCCAAGATCGCGCCATTGTACTCCAGTCTGGGCGACAACAGCAAAACTCCATCTCAAAAGAAAAAAAAAAGTACAAGTAATGTTATCATCATAGAAACTATCAGAATAGGCTGAACTGATGGATGCTACAAAGAATGCACAAAGTAAGGCCATTCTCTCACACTGTAAAGCACAAGTCATTTTTCAAGCTAAAGCAGACGGAAGGAGCAAAGCTAGCATTCAACTGTGATTAGCTCTAAGTCTGACGAAGAACATCTATGGTTTAGCAAGCTTTTGCCCAGGGGCCAGTACATTAATGACAGAGGAGCAAGTACAGAAACCAGTATGAATGAGAGAGTGGACAGAAGTGTTGTATAAGGGCAGGCCTACCTACCTCACTAGTCAGATCCCAGGAATGTGTAAGATCCAGATTTTTGCTTTCTACATCCAGGGTGAACAAACCCTGATAGCCTCACTTTAAAAATTCCAAATGCACAAAAGACTGAACCAGACACTAGCACACAGGTTTATTAATTTACAATGATAAATAAAGCTGTCACACAAACCTGATTACTCTGGTCGGCCTAATTTGTTTCCTATTCTCCATGGACTCAAGCCACATGAAAAGCCATCACAATCAGTCCCAACTTCACTGACATCACAAGAATTAAAAATAATTAATCCAACACAAAGTTTCTGCATAGCGAAAGAAACAATCAAAGTGCCAGGCGCGGTGGCTCACGCCTGTAATCCCTGCACTTTGGAAAGCCAAGGTGGGCGGATCACGAGATCAGGAGATCGAGACCATCCTGGCTAGCACCGCGGTGAAAACCCATCTCCACTAAAAATTACAAAAAATTAGCCGGGCGTGGTGGCGGGCGCCTGTAGTCCCAGCTGCACAGGAGGCTGAAGCAGGACAATGGCGTGAACCCCGGAGGCGGAGCTTGCAGTGAGCCAAGATCGCGCCACTGCACTCCAGCCTGGGCGACAGAGCGAGACTTTGTCTCAAAAAAACAAAACAAAACAAAACAAAAAACAGAGATTGAGACCATCCTGGCCAACGCGGTGAAACTCCGTCTCCACTAAAAATACAAAAATTAGCTGCACGTGGCGGCGCACGCCTGTAGTCCCAGCTACTCCGAAGGCTAAGGCAAAAGAATCCCTTGAGCCAGGGAGGCGGAGGTTGCAGTGAGCCAAGATGGCGGCTATTGCACTCCAGCCTGGAGACAGAGCATCTCAAAAGAAAATAAATAAATAAATAATCAATCAACAAAGTGAAGAGACAACTCATAGAATGGGAGAAAATATTTACAAACTACTCATCTAGTAAGGGATTAATAACCAGAATATAATAAGGAGCTCAAACAATTCAATAGGAAAAACATCTAATAATCCGATTAAGAAATGGGCAAAAGATCTGAATAGACATTTCTCAAAGGCAGGCATACAAATGGCAAGCAGGTATATGAAAAGGTACTCAACATCACTCATCATCAGAGAATTGCAAATCAAAACTACAATGAGATATCACATCACCCCAGTCAAAAGGGCTTTTATCCAAAAGAGAGGCTATATAACAAATGCTACAGAAAAGGGAACCCTCACACACTGCTGGTGGGAATGTAAATTAGTACAACCACCATGGAGAACAGTTTGGAGATTCCTCAAAAAACTAAAAATAGAACTGCCATATGTTCCAGCAATCCCACTGCTAGTTATATATCCAAAAGAAAGAAAACCAGTATCTAGAAGAGACATCTGCACTCCTATGTTTACTGCAGCACTATTCTGAATAGCCAAGGTTTGGAATCAACCTAAGTGTCCATCAACAGATGAATGGGGCCGGGCGCGGTGGCTCAAGCCTGTAATCCCAGTACTTTGGGAGGCCAAGGCGGGCGGATCACGAGGTCAGGAGATCGAGACCATCCTGGCTAACACGGTGAAACCCCGTCTCTACTAAAAAATACAAAAAAAAAACTAGCCGGGCGACGAGGCGGGCGCCTGTAGTCCCAGCTACTTGGGAGGCTGAGACAGGAGAATGGCGTGAACCCAGGAGGCGGAGCTTGCAGTGAGCTGAGATCCGGCCACTGCACTCCAGCCTGGGCGGCAGAGCCAGACTCCGTCTCAAAAAAAAAAAAAAACGCAGTATATAAATAATGTGAAAAGCCAAAAGTAGGTAAATAAATGCTACAAAAGTCTTTATAAATAAACAACATTTCATTTTGGTGAAAAAGTGTAACCACAGGAAATGGTGGGATAAAAATTAGATTTTTCTCTATATGGGAAGCTAAGAAACTCATGTCTAAAATTAATCAAGAAAAAAGCTAATGCAGATTTTTTTTTATTAATTGTTTTAGAGACAGCATCTCACTCTGTTGCCCAGGCTGGATTATAGCTCATTGCAGCCGTGAATTTATGGGCTCAAGCAATCCTCCCACCTCAGCCTCCCAGTAGCTGGGACTACAAGCCTGAGGCACCATGCCTGGCAAATAATTTTGTTAAAAGAGACAGCAGATGGGTCGGGCGCGGTGGCTCAAGCCTGTAATCCCAGCACTTTGGGAGGCCGAGACGGGCGGATCACGAGGTCAGGAGATCGAGACCATCCTGGCTAACACAGTGAAACCCCGTCTCTACTAAAAAATACAAAAACTAGCCGGGCGAGGTGGCGGGCAGACAGCTACTCGGGAGGCTGAGGCAGGAGAATGGCGTAAAAACCCGGGAGGCGGAGCTTGCAGTGAGCTGAGATCCGGCCACTGCACTCCAGTCCGGGTGACAGAGCGAGACTCCGCCTCAAAAAAAAAAAAAAAAAAAAAGAGACAGCAGATGAAAAGAGCATGTGACTACTCCACCTTAAAATCTTAAAGAATAGACACCACTTTGGTCTAAAGGATTAAACCAAGATGTGAAACAAAATCAAGTTTTTCAATAATCTGGACTTACTGATTTAAAACAATTCTGGGCCAGGCGAGGTGGCTCACGCCTATAATCCCAGCACTTTGGGAGGCTGAGGTAGGCGGATCATCTGACGTCAGGAGTTCGAGACCACCCTGACCAACATGGTGAAACCCTGTCTCTACTAATAATACAAAAATTAGCTGGGCGTGGAGGGGGTGCCTGTAATCCTAGCTACTCAGGAGGCTAAGGCAGGAGAATCTCTTAAACCTGGGAGGCAGAGGTTGCAGTGAGCGAAGATCCCACCACTGCACTCTAGCCTGGGCGATGAGAGCAAGACTCCATCTCAAAAAAAAAAAAAAAAAAAAAATCTGTTCACCAATTTGACAGTATGAATCCCAACTTTCTTTTTTTGAAACAGAGCCTTGCTCTGTCACCCAGGCTGGAGTGCAGTGGCATGATCACGGTTCACTGCAGACTCGACCTCCTGGGCTCAAGCAATCCTCCCATTTCAGCTTCCCAAGTAGCTGGGGCTACAGGCACATGCCACCATACCAGGCTGATTGATTAATTGATGCTAGAGACAGGGATCTTGTTATGTTACCCAGGCTGGTCTCAAACTCCTGAGCTCAAGCAATCCTCCCTCTTCTGTCTCCTAAAGTGCTGTGATTACAGGCATGAGCCACCACATCCAGCCTATGAATCACAATTTAAACTGTACAGTTTTGTAAGAAAATCTATTTTTTTTTTTAGAATTGCACTGTAAAGTATTTAGGAATGAAATGCTACTCTGTATATAATTTTAAATGCTTAAGCAAAAAATAAGAGATAGGCCGGGCACGGTGGCTTACGTCTGTAATCCCAGCGCTTTGGGAGGGTGAGGTGGGTGGATCACGAGGTCAGGAGTTCGAGACCAGCCTGGCCAACCTGGGGAAACTCCATCTCTACTAAAAATACAAAAATTAGCTGGGCATAGTGGCACATGCCTGTAATCCCAGCTACTTGGGAGGCTGAGGCAGGAGAATCGCTTGAACCAGGGAGGCAGCAGTTGCAGTGAGCAGAGATCATACCACTGCACTCCAGCCTGGATGACAGAATGAAGCTCCATGTCAAAAAAAAAGAAAAAAAAAAGGAAATGAAGCAAATATGGCAACACGTTAACAATTGTTAAATTGACACCACAGGCATATACAGGTGTCCATTATACTATTCTTTCTGCTTTGTCTATACTTTTTTTTTTTTTTTTGAGATAGAGTCTGTCTCTGTGGCCCTGGCTAGGGTGCAGTGGTGCAATCTCGGCTCACTGCAACCTCCACGTCCCAGGTTTAATCAATTATCTTGCCTCAGCCTCCCAAGTAGCTGGGATTACAGGCGCCCACCACCACACCCAGCTAATTTTTTTGTACTTTTAGTAGAGACAGGGTTTTGCCATGTTGCCCACGCTGGTCTCGAACTCTTGACCAAGTGATTCACCTGCCTCCCAAAGTGTTGGGATTACAGGCATGAGTCACCACGCCTGGCTTATTCTCTCTACTTTCTATACATTTGAAACCTTTTCTTTTTTGTATTTTCTAATAATGATATAAAAAATACTCATATCTTCCTTAAATCTATTCTACTTGTAGGAATTAATACAACAGATACAGCTCTGTCCATTAAAAAGGCCCAGAAACGAGGACCAACCCGGTAGCACTGAGCACCCCTGCAGCCCATACTGTGGCCCCTGAATATTTGCCAGCAAAAAAAGAAAGAAAACAGCAAGAAATGTAAGATGAACCTTTACATCATAGCTTCCTTATCATATGAAGAAAGCTTTTCCAGCTTCTAGAAGCTTAGAGGCTGTACACTCCTTAGCTCAAGACCCTCTCCCATCTTCAAAATCAACAATGGCCAGCTGAAACATTCTCACATCACACTGACACTGCCTCTTCTGCCTCTAGCTTCTAACTCTTTTCTTTTTTTTTTTTTTTTTTTTTTTTTTGAGACATTTTGCTCTTGACACCTAGGCTGGAGTGCAACGGCACAATCTCAGCTCACTGTAACCTCTGTCTCCCAGGTTCAAGCGATTCTCCTGCCTCAGCCTCCCAAGTAACTGGGATTACAGGCATGCGCCACCACGTCTAATTTTTGTATTATTAGTAGAGATGGGTTTCACCATGTTGGTCAGGCTGGTCTTGAACTCCTGACCTCAGGTGATCCACCCGCCTCGGACTCCCAAACTGCTGGGACTATAGGTGTGAGCCACTGCACCTGGCCTAGCTTCTACTTCTAATGATTCTTGTGATTACATTGAGCCCAACTGGATAAACCAGGATACTCTCCCAATCTTAAAATCAGCTGATTAGCAACCTTAATTCCATCTATAATTCTAATTCCCCTTTGCCATGTAACCTAAGAAAATCAGAGGTTCTGGGGATATCTTTGGGAGGCTATTATTCTGCCCACCACAGTGTATCATCTTTATTCCATCTACACTGTTCAAGATATAACACTTTTTAAATCTTTGATGCTATCACAGGAAATCATATCTCCAGTTACAAGAAGCCATTTGCAAAACATTAGTACATACTGCATTTCTTTCTGGTTTTTTGTTTTCGTTTTGTTTTGTTTTGTTTTTTGAGACAGTCTTACTCTGTCACCCAGGCTGGAATGGAGTGATGCCATTTCGTCTCAATGCAACTTCCTCCTCCAATGTTCAAGTGATTCTGCTGTCTCAGCCTCCCAAGTAGCTGGGGCTACAGGAGTGCGCCACAACACCCAGCTAATTTTTTTTGTATTTTTAGTAGAGACAGGGTTTCAACATGTTGGTCAGGCTGGTCTCGAACTCTTGACTTCAAGTGATCTACAGCCTTGGCTTCCCAAAGTGCTGGGATTACAGGCATGAGCCACCATGCCCAGCCCGCATTTCTTTTTAAAAGTAATTTTTTTAATGTTTATTTACAACAATAAGCACAATCAACTCGTCTAAGTGCTTTAAACATCTGATTTAGTTGTCATAACAGCCCTACAACATCCAGTGAAGTAACTGCAGAAATTATTACTAAATCTGTGTTCGATTTCTCTGCATCTTAGTACCAATCCCAAAAGATGACCTCTAAAAGAAATGCGAGCTGGGTGCGGTGGCTCACACCTGTAATCCCAGCATTTTGGGAGGCCGAGACGGGTGGATTATAAGGTCAGGTGTTTGAGACCAGCCTGGCCAACATGGTGAAACCCTGTCTCTACTAAAAAAAACATGCAAAAATAGTTGTGTGTGGTGGCAGGTGCCTGTAGTCCCAGTTACTCGGGAGACTGGGGCAGGAGAATCGCTTGAACTCAGGAGGCAGAGGTTATAGTGAGCTGAGATAGTGCCATTGCACTCCAGCCTGGGCAACAAGAACGAAACTCCACCTCAAAAAAAAAAAATGCTTACATTTACAGTAGCTCCCACTCTGCAAAATTACAATTTTCAAGGGGGAGAAAAGCACTTACCTGATAAAACATGCATGGAGAAAGTGTCACATTCACAGGCAATTGAATAAATAAAAATCAAATAATATGTACCACTTCATATTTGCTAAACTATCATTAAAAAACTTTTATCTATATTACTGTACTAGTGATATGCCACCCTGTCTTCAAGAATTGGGACTTCTCTCCCAAGAGCTGGAAGAACGGTTTTTGGCAGATAGCCCTCAACTGTCTGCCTTCTTATGGAATTGTCTACTGCAGAAAGCATCTTGCCCAAGGGCACACCCCCTTCTTAGGGTCAACAGAACCCAGTGACAGGTCATCACAAACGTATAATGATCCAGCCCCTCATCTCAACTAGAAAAGACGCTGAAAGGCCATTGTATCTTCAGAGCACCCAAAGGGGACAGCTGAAATATTTGTTGAGGCTGCACCATAGCCCAGCTTAGCCCTCTGCCCAACCTTGCTTACTCTCTTTCCTCTTTCATGAGTACTGGTCCCAAAGTACTTGCTAATAAACTTTCTAAACACTAAACTTCCTAAGTGTAAATCTCTAGCTCAGTCTGCTTCCCAGAGAATGTGAACATTGGAAATTTCCAAGTACTGGACATTGATTGACTTGCAGACAACAATTTGGCAACATACATCAAGAACCTGAGAATATTCACATTCTTTAGAAGTAACAGAGTAAGGCCAGGTGTAGTGGCTCATGCCTGTAATCCCAGCACTTTGGGAGGCTGGGGCAGACAGATCACCGAAGGTTAGGAGTTTGAGACGAGCCTGGCCAACATGGTGAAACCCTGCCTCTACTAAAAATACAAAAATTAGCTGGGTATGGTGGCGGGTGCCTATAATCCCAGCTACTCGGAGGCTGAGGCAGGAGAATCACTTGAACCTGGGAGGCAGAGGTTGCAGTGAGCTGAGATCATGCCATTGCACTCCAGCTTGGGCGACAAGAGTGAGACTCCATCTCAAAAAAAAAAAAAAAAAGTAACAGAGTAGAAAGGGCATGGGCAATGAAGGATAGATTCAAATCCCAGCTCTGCTACATAAAAGTTTTGAGGCCGGGCGCGGTGGCTCAAGCCTGTAATCCCAGCACTTTGGGAGGCCGAGGCGGGCGGATCACGAGGTCAGGGATCGAGACCCTCCTGGCTAACACGGTGAAACGCCGTCTCTACTAAAAATACAAAAAACTAGCCGGGCACGGTGGCGGGCGCCTGTAGTCCCAGCTACTCGGAGGCTGAGGCGGAGAATGGCGGGAACCCGGGAGGCGGAGCTTGCAGTGAGCCGAGATCGCGCCACTGCACTCCAGCCTGGGCGACACAGCGAGACTCCGTCTCAAAAAAAAAAAAAAAAAAAAAAAAAAAAAAAAAAGTTTGAGACATGAGACTTGGTCTTCTTGTCTATAAACATGGGAATCATAGCATCTATATTTTAAAGTTGTTATTGTAATATTCAAAGTTGAGAGTATGCTTTCAAGTGTCTGGTATACAGTAATTATTCATTAAACATTACTTTCTCTTCCCATTTACAAATAATAATACCAGGAAAGAAAAAACCCTAGCCAGATTAAGTATGTTAAAGACTTCCACAGCCTCCATGAAGGCAGAGACCACATGTATCTTGTTTAGTAGTTTTCACCAAACCTTATTGTACATCAGAATCCCCTGGAGTAGCCATTTTTATTCCTTTACTTTCCTATTAAACTTGTTTTCACTTTCCGGACTCACCCTGAATTCTTTCTTGCACGAGATTCAAGAACCCTGTCTCGGGGTCGGGATTGAGACCCCTTTCCTATAACATCTTTCTGGGGACCACTGAAGGGACTATAGTGTGCAAACCCCTGACCCCAAGGCTAACTCTGGGTAAGTGGTAGGGTCCAGTAACATCTTTCTAGTGAACCACAGAAGGGACAATACTGAAGAAACCCCCTGACCCAAAGGAAACAGACTGCAGCACTGACTGGCTGACTTGGGAATCAAGGAAACTCTTCTTTTGAGCTATTTCCAGCTTTCAACAATTCAGTAGTCTGGGCATGGTGGCTCATGCCTGTAATCTCAACACTCTGGGAGGCCAAGGCAGGCAGAGCACCTGAGGTCAGGAGTTCGAGACCAGCCTAGACAACATGGTGAAACTCAGTCTCTACGAAAAATACAAAAATTGGCCAGGCATAGTGACAGGCACCCAACTACTCCGGAGGCTGAGGCTGGAGAATTGCTTGAACTCAGGAGGCGAAGGTTGCAGTGAGTCAAGATCATGCCACTGTACTCCAGCCTGGGTGACAAGGGCAAAACTCCTTCTCAAAAAAAATATAAAAATAAAACTTGAGTGACGTATATTCCTGTAAAGTAAATTTGGAGCATATTTGTTTCCTCTATCTGATTCCTCCAGAATTTGCAAACTATTTTTAAGTATTCTTAATTTATGACCATATAGTTATTTACATAAGTGCAGTAAGAATCTGTTTCCCCCCTTTTTTTTTTAGATGGAGTCCTGCTCCAGGCTAGAGTGCAGTGGCACAATCTCGGCTCACTACAACCTCCGCCTCCCAGGTTCAAGCAATTCACCTACCTCAGCCTCCCAAGTAGCTGGGACTACAGGCATGTACCACCACACCCGGATAATTGTTTGTATTTTCAGTAGAGACAGGGTTTCACCATGTTGGCAGGCTGGTCTCAAACCCCTGACCTCGGGTGATCCACCTGCCTCGGCCTCCCAAAGTGCTGGGATTACAGGCATGAGCCACCGCACCTGGCCAAGAATCTGTTTTCTTTCTGGAAAAACTGGTTATTTTACCAAGGCTTTAACTGGAATGGCATGCTTTCCTTTAAGGAAACAAACTTGACTTGTAAAGCCAATAAAAGCTGCTTGGGAAAACATCTCAAACCTTGCCTCCACAGTCTCTATACAGGCTTCCTGACCTGGGGGAAGTAAAAAATGTCGCTTTCTCACAGGCCCAGGAGCCCACATTTATCTTGGGAGCCCAAGAGGAGAGGAATTGACTCAACTCATAGATATTTGATGGTACAAACCCATGCTGGGCTCAGCTTTAAAAAAGTCTTATCTGAGGTTCTTTCTATGGGACAGAGTTCCATCAAAGCCAATTTAAAAACAGCTTACATGAAAAATAATTATTCTTGCTGCACTTTATACAAATAATCAGGTCAACTATAATAAAGCAAATCAGTCTTATCATGATTTGTCTTTACTAAAAACTGGAAACTAGAGAGAAAAATTATGTTTTAAGAACTATGGAGGCCGGGCGCGGTGGCTCAAGCCTGTAATCCCAGCACTTTGGGAGGCCGAGACGGGCGGATCGCGAGGTCAGGAGATCGAGACCATCCTGGCTAACACGGTGAAACCCCATCTCTACTAAAAATACAAAAACTAGCCGGGCGAAGTGGCGGGCGCCTGTAGTCCCAGCTACTCGGGAGGCTGAGGCAGGAGAATGGCGTGAACCCGGGAGGCGGAGCTTGCAGTGAGCTGAGATCCGGCCACTGCACTCCAGTCCGGGCGACAGAGCGAGACTCCGCCTCAAAAAAAAAAAAAAAGAACTATGGAGCATTTGTTATTAGATTCTAGATCTCTGGCTGCAGCTCAGAAGAAACAAGAGGGATGGGTAAAGTAAAATTATGGATAAATATTCTAATCCCGGGCACACTGCAATCAGCTAGTAAACCCATATCAGCTTGGTTCCAGCAGTTGCCCAGTTCATAGAAAGCCTTCTTATTGGCCGGGCGCAGTGGCTCACACCTGTAATCCCAGCACTTTGGGAGGCCGAGGTGGGCAATTTACCTGAGGTCAGGAGTTCGAGACCAGCCTCACCAACATGGAGAAACCCTGTCTCCACTAAAAATTCAAAATTAGCTGGGTGTGGTGGCACATGCCTGTAATCCCAGCTACTTGGGAGACTGAGGCAGGAGAATCGCTTGAACCCAGGAGGCGGAGGTTGTGGTGAGCCAACATCGCGCCACTGCACTCCAGCCTGAACAACAAGAGCGAAACTCTATCTCAAAATACACAGAAAACTCAAATTTTTGTGGACTAAGACTTATGAGTAAGTCTACTACGTTATTATTTACTCTAAAAACTAGAAACTAACATCCAAAAATGAGAAACAATTAAACAAACTATATACTATACTAAATGCAATCATTAAGAAATATGCAAAATAGGCCGGGTGCGGTGGCTCAAGCCTGTAATCCCAGCACTTTGGGAGGCCGAGACGGGCGGATCACGAGGTCAGGAGATCGAGACCATCATGGCTAACACGGTGAAACCCCGTCTCTACTAAAAAAAATACAAAAAAACTAGCCGGGCGTGGTGGTGGGCGCCTGTAGTCCCAGCTACTCGGGAGGCTGAGGCAGGAGAATGGCGTGAACCCGGGAGGCGGAGCTTGCAGTGAGCTGAGATCCGGCCACTGCACTCCAGCCCGGGCGGCAGAGCAAGACTCCGTCTCAAAAAAAAAAAAAAAAAAGAAATATGCAAAATAAAAAAAGAAATATGCAAAATAATGCTGTAGAAACATAGGTAAATTTATACAAAAAATAAGTTTAAAAAGGTAACAAAAAATTGCAATGTGTATCAATTTAAACTATATTAGATACCTACACACATGGATTAATGACAAAAGAAATTTCAAAAAAATTACTTGAGTTGAGGTTTATGAGGTTTCAAGACTTTTAGCTGTTTATAATAGTTTCCAGGCCGGGCGCGGTGGCTCAAGCCTGTAATCCCAGCACTTTGGGAGGCCGAGACGGGCGGATCACGAGGTCAGGAGATCGAGACCATCCTGGCTAACATGGTGAAACCCCGTCTCTACTAAAAAATACAAAAAACTAGCCGGGCGACGTGGCGGGCGCCTGTAGTCCCAGCTACTCGGGAGGCTGAGGCAGGAGAATGGCGTGAACCCGGGAGGCGGAGCTTGCAGTGAGCTGAGATCCGGCCACTGCACTCCAGCCTGGGTGGCAGAGCGAGACTCCGTCTCAAAAAAAAAAAAAAAAAAAAATAGTTTCCTCAGAAGATAATTTAAGGTTGATTTTATATAAGATAGCAACACTAAATAATTAAATGGCATATAATTAAACAAAATCATAGATACCACAGGCAACTGTCACTCAAATAAAACTGGATACGGGCCGGGCGCGGTGGCTCAAGCCTGTAATCCCAGCACTTTGGGAGGCCGAGACAGGCGGATCACGAGGTCAGGAGATCGAGACCATCCTGGCTAATACGGTGAAACCCTGTCTCTACTTAAAAATACAAAAAAAAAAAAAAACTAGCCGGGCGACGAGGCGGGCGCCTGTAGTCCCAGCTACTCGGGAGCTGAGGCAGGAGAATGGCGTGAACCCGGAGGCGGAGCTTGCAGTGAGCTGAGATCCGGCCACTGCACTCCAGCCTGGGTGGCAGAGCGAGACTCCGTCTCCAAAAAAAAAAAAAAAAAAAAAACTGGATACGGGAAGCATCTATAAATTAGGTGTTAATTTCGTCAAAATTTGTGGTATAAAGTGCCATTGAGAAGCTTACACAGAAATAGCTGCAAAATACACACACGCACACACACACACACACACACAATAATTACTTACCTGCCAGGGGAGGGACGACACCAGCAAAACGTACTGTTGCATTTTCTCCATTAACTTCAACTCTTCGGCCAATGACATCCGGTGTCAAAGTGTCACTCATTATAATATATCCAGAATCCAAAATACAAGATCTAGGAAGAAAAACACAACACTGATAAGAACTTAATACAATTCCTTTAAAGGAAATTTTTTTGTTTGTTTTTTTGAGGCACAGTCTCACTCTGTCACCCAGGCTGGAGTACAGGTAGCGCAATCTCGGCTCACTGCAACCTCCACCTCCCTGGTTCAAGCAATTCCCCTGCCTCAGCCTCCCAAGTAGCTAGGATTACAGAACCCGCCACCATGTGTGTTTAATTGTTTTGTATTTTTAGTAGAGATGGGGTTTCACCATGTACAGGCGTGAGCCACTGCGCCTGGCCTAGAATTGTGTTTTTAGGAGTTGTCAGCACAGAGTTTATAACTGATAGCATGAAAGTAGATGAGAATGAAAGGGTATCAACTAGAAAGAAAAGGGTATCAGCTAGAAAGAACAGGGGATCAATGACAGAATCCTGCAAAAACATAACAGTTAAGAAAGAAGAAAGAAATCCCTAAGAAGTCGGAGAAAGAAAAAACAGAAAAGAAAAAAGAAGAGCAGCTACCTGATGCCTTGGAATCCAAGGGACAGAGTTTAAAGCAGGAATAATCAAACAACAGTATCAGATGTTGCAGAGACAGCCTGTGAGACTAGGGCTTAAAAATCTGTGTTCCTTTTGCAAGAACAAATATGGTTAATTTCCATACCTTCATCTTTGTCTAAATAAAACTCACTTTCTTTTTTTCTTTTTTTTTTTGAGACGGAGTCTTGCTCTGCCACCCAGGCTGGAGTGCAGTGGCCGGCTCTCAGCTCACTGCAAGCTCCGCCTCCCGGGTTCACGCCATTCTCCTGTCTCAGCCTCCCGAGTAGCTGGGACTACAGGCGCCCGCCTCGTCGCCCGGCTAGTTTTTTGTATTTTTTAGTAGAGACGGGGTTTCACCGTATTAGCCAGGATGGTCTCGATCTCCTGACCTCGTGATCCGCCCGTCTCGGCCTCCCAAAGTGCTGGGATTACAGGCTTGAGCCACCGCGCCCGGCCCTTTTTTTTTTTTTCTTGAGACAGAGTCTCGCTCTGTCGCCCAGGCTGGAGTGCAGTGGCACGACCTCTGCTTGCTGGGTTCAAGCAATTCTCCTGCCTCAGCCTCCCAAGTAACTGGGATTACAGGCACACGCCACCACGCACACGCCACCACACCCAGCTAATTTTTGTATTTTTAGTAGAGACGGTGTTTCACCATGTTGGCCAGGCTGGTCTCGAACTCCTGACCTCAAGTGATCCACCCGCCTCAGTCTCCCAAAATGCTGGAATTACAGGCATCAACCACCATGCCCGGCCCAAATAAAACTCACTTTCTATTTTAAAAAGCTAGCAGTGTTGGCTGGGCATGGTTGTTCACGCCTGTAATCTCAGCGCTTTGGGAGGCCAAGGCAGGCAGATCATCTGAGGTCAGGAATTCGAGACCAGACTGGGCAACATAGTGAAACTTATCTCTACCAAAAAAAAATACAGAAAAAAGGGCACGTGTGTAGTCCCAGCTACTTGGGAAGCTGAAATGGGAGGATCATGTGAGCCCAGAAGATCAAGGCTGCAGTAAGCCAAGATCATGCCACTGTGCTCCAGCCTAGGCAACAGAGCTAGAGCCTGTCTCAAAACAAACAAACAAACAAACACAAATAAAAGATAACAGTGTTGAAGTACAAGGATTTTTAAACGACCATAAGTTACATGACTATTGAACAAAGTATTATTTTTCTATTTTAATATTACCATATATAATATGTGCACAAAAGAAAAAACATATGCTATTACATGCCATCTGGGGTTATAATTACATTATTGACAGGCGGGCACGGTGGCTCACGCCTGTAATCTCAGCACTTTGGGAGGCTGAGGCAGGCGGATCACCTGAGGTCGGGAGTTCAAGACCAGCCTGACCAACATGGAGAAACCCCATCTCTACTAAAAATACAAAATTAACCAGGTGTGGTGGCACATGCCTGTCATCCCAGCTACTTGGGAGGCTGAGGCAGGAGAATCGCTTGAACCAAGGAGGCAGAGGTTGCCACGAGCCAAGATTGTGCCATTGCACTCTAGCCTGGGCAAAAAAAACTGTCTCAAAAAAAAAAAAAATACTGACTACCCACAAACTCCATTGGTATATAGATATCTGAGGCCTTTGGTATTATTACCTCTCCACCTTTATGGTTTTTTTATTTTTATTTTTTAAGAACAGGTAGATGGCCGGGAGTGGTGGCTCATGTCTGTAAACCCAGCACTTTGAAAGGCTGAGGCGGGTGGATCACAAGGTCAGGAGTTTGAGACCAGCTTGACCAACATGGTGAAACCCTGTGTCTACCAAAAATACAAAAATTAGCCTGGCATGGTGGTGCGTGCCTGTAATCCCAGCTACTCAGGAGGCTGAGGCAGGAGAATCGCTTGAACCCGGGAGGCAGAGGTTGCAGTGAGCCAAGATTGAGCCATGCACTTCAGCCTGGGCAACAGAGCAAGACTCCATCTCAAAAAAAAAAAAAAAAGAATAGGTAGACATTTCCTCTGTTACTGGGGTTGTCTGTTACATTTGACCTGCTATTTCCGTATTACAGAATAATCTAAGCATTTCAATCTCACATTCTGATTTTAAGTTTATTAAGTTTCAGCATAAGGTCCTCTCAATCAGGTCCTCAAATATTTTGTAAAAACAATAACATTAGGCTGGGCATGGTGGCTCACACCTGTAATCCCAGTATTTTGGGAGGCCAAGGCAGGTGGATCACAAGGTCAAGAGATCGAGACTATCCCGGCAAACAGGGTGAAACCCCGTCTCTACTAAAAATACAAAAAAGTTAGTTGGATGTGGTAGTGCACCGCCTGTAGTCCCCCAGCTACTTGGCCATCTGAGGCAGAAGAATCACTTGAATGTGGGAGGCGGAGGTTGCAGTGAGCCAAGATCGTGCCATTGCACTCCAGCCTGGCAACAGAGCAAGATTCATCTCACGAAAAACAAAACAAACAAACAAACAAAATCATTTTTCCCAATTGTTGTGAAAAGAATCTTACTTTCAATATGGAGCTGAATTTTGTCTATTTAAATAAAGACAGGGCCATTGGGAAGGGGGCCAGGATCCAGATCTAAACCTGCCCAGTAGTGTTGAAAAGCAAAAGAGAAATGATCTCCAAGTCCAAAGTTGGTGAGAAAAGTCAAAGCAGTTTAGATGAATTTTTTTTTTTTTTTGAGACGGAAACTCACTCTGTCGCTCAGGCTGGAGTGCAATGGTGTGCAATCTCAGCTTATCGCAACTTCCATCTCCTGGGTTCAAGCGATTCTTCTGCCTCAGCCTCCTGAGTAACTAGAATTACAGGCGGCCGCCACCAGGCCCAGCTAATTTTTGTATTTTCAGTAGAGATGTGATTTCACATATTGTCCAGGCTGGTCTCAAACTCCTGACCTCAAGTGATCTGCCCACCTCAGCCTCCAAGTGTTGGGATTACAGGTGTGAGCCACTGAGCCGGCCAGTTTAGATGATCTGATGGCAGGATCGACAAACAGGTCAGACCAGGTATGGGGAATTTATGTTTTTAGTAAGCTAAGAGGTCTGGCCAGAGACACAGCACTACCCAAAAACCTGTGCTCAGATTCAGAGCTCTAGTCCCTAAGAAGAGCGACTAATAAAATGACTGCAGAACTCCATTCCTATAAGAAATTAAAGTATTAGGCCAAATCTTGGCTCCATGAACTAGAATGTATAGGGATTATCTAAACCGAGAAACTCACAAGGCCCCACAAGCAGTCTGAAGCTCTTTCCAGCTGGGGCTCAGCTTAAGGGTACTACCATATCACCCCTCAGATCAGGCTAACAGTGAGAATGGCTTGGTGAGAAGAAGGAGGCAGCCATCAATGGGTAGTAAAACCAGGGAGTGTATAGCAGGAATGAGGATTGAAGACACTAGGAAGCCATTCTCATTATTAATCTAACATCTGTAAGTAACTCATGAATTCCTTCACATGCTTGATCCTATTCAATCTCCAGTAATATTTTTTTTTCATTCCTACCTGTATGCTGTGCCCACAGACAGGACCAATGAGATCGTTAGGTAGAAGATCTAAGGTCAGTAATTAACAGTCTCTGGTCAAGTCAGGTTTTTTGTTTGTTTGTTTGTTTTCAGAAGAGTCTCGCTCTGTTACCCAGGCTGGAGTGCAGTGGCACAATCTCAGCTCACTGTGACCTCTGCCTCCCAGGTTCAAGTGATTCTCCCACCTTAGCCTCCTGAGGAGCTGGGATTATAGACATGCGCCACCAAGCCTAGCTAATTTTGCTTTTTGTTTTTTTTTTAAGTAGAGACGGGGTTTCATGTTATTGGTCAGGCTGGTCTCAAACTCCTGACCTCAGGTGATTCACCCGTCTCGGCCTCCCAAAGTGGGTGGGCCTCCCAACTAAAAATACAAAGTGCTGGGATTACAGGCGTGAACCTCTGCGCCCGGCCTCAAGTCACTGTTTTTGATTATCCTGTCCAGTCTCTGAATGTTTCTAATAATGTCTTTCTTGATACCATGATCTTTTGTGAAGACCTAGAAACTGGATCCATGTCTTGGTGACCTATGCCTTAGTTCCAAAGCCTTTACCCTCTTCTTCTAGCTAGTAACCAATGGGTCCCTGTTTCCTGAAGTTAGACCTACTTGATGCTGTTACTGGCCCACTCTGTATCCTTACTGCCTGTTGCTGGGACAATCACTTTGATCACTCCCCCACCCCCAGCCCCATTTTAGTATCCAGTCAAAATGACCTGCAGTCAGCTGCTGCCTAGTTAAATTCTCTCTTATGGACTGCACTGGGCCCTCTCCTAATCACCTGAATATGAGTGGCATGTTGCTCTTACTTAGGCCTATCTGGGTGCTGACTAAGGCTTGGTTAAGATGGAATGACTTTTTAAAATATACACACTTGCAAACTAATGAAGATAGCCCACTTAAATGTTGGAGTGACTCTACTTGTTATTGTTCTTTAAAAAGACGAAATTTACATCTCTAGGCCAGCGCGGTGGCTCATGCCTGTAATCCAAGGCCGGAGGCCAAGGCGGGCAGACCATGAGGTCAGGAGATCGAGACCATCCTGGCTAACACAGTGAAACCCCATCTCTACTAAAAATACAAAACATTAGCCAGGTGTGCTGGCGGGCGCCTGTAGTCCCAGCTACTTGGGAGGCTGAGGCAGGAGAATGGTGTGAACCCAGGAGGCAGAGCTTGCAGTGGGCCAAGATCGCACCACTACACTCCAGCCTGGGTGACAGAGCGAGACTCCATCTCAAAAGAAAAGAAAAGAAATCTACATCTCTATCATTTTCATCTAGTAATTTTCTACTACTGCCCTATGTAGCTACAGAGAATCAATATATTCCCTTTCTCGGCCAACATTTAAATGCGGAAGGCCAGCTGGGCATGGTAGCTCACACCTGTAATCCCAGCACTTTGGGAGGCCAAGATGCATGAATCACTCGAGGTCAGGAGTTCGAGACCAGCCTGGCCAACATAGTGAAACCCGTCTCTACTAAAAATACAAAAATTAGCCAGGTGTGGTGGTGGATGCCTGTAATCCCAGCTCCTAGGGAAGCTGAGGCAGGAAAATCGCTTGAATCCAGGAGGCGGAGGTTGCAGTGAGCCGAGATCGCACCATTACACTCCAGTCTGGGTGACAGAGGGAGATTGGGTCTCAAAAAATAAATAAATAAATATGGAAGGCCATTTGTTACCATTTCTGCTATCCCTGCTTCCTGTCTTCATCTCCCAAACCTCTCTACCAGGATAAACATTTCCAGCTCCTTAAACCCTCCTTATAACATTCCAGTTTTCCTCCGTAACTGATTTACTGATTCCATGCTTAAATTGCAATACCTAGAACTGAAAACTGCATTCCAGATATGGCCTGACCTGCATGTGGGGTACAAGGGTCTGAAAAGCATTCACTTAACAGTGTAGGCCAGGCAAAGTGGCTCACACCTGTAATCCCAGCACTTTGGGAGGCCGAGGCGGGTGGATCATTTGAGGTCAGGAGTTCAAGGTCAGCCTGGCCAACATGGTGAAACCTGTCTCTACTAAAAATACAAACATCAGCCAGGCATGG
Organism: Trachypithecus francoisi; assembly: GCF_009764315.1. Classification (NCBI taxonomy): domain Eukaryota; kingdom Metazoa; phylum Chordata; class Mammalia; order Primates; family Cercopithecidae; genus Trachypithecus; species Trachypithecus francoisi. Next base: position 13,166,815 of record NW_022681470.1, read on the forward strand.
TGGCAAAGACCTGCAATCCCAGCTACTCAGAAGGCTTGAACCCGAGAGGTGGAGGTTGCAGTGAGCCAAGGTGTGCCACTGCATTCCAGCCTGGGCAACAAAGCAAGACTCAGTCTCAAAAAAATAAATAAAATTTAAAATTTAAAAAAATAAAAATACGAAAAGTAGCCAGGCATGGTGGTGGGTGCCTATAATCCCAGCTACTTGGGAGACTGAGGCACAAGAATTGCTTGAACCCAGGAGGCAGAAGTTGCAGTGAGCTGAGATCGTGCCACTGCACTCCAGACTGGGCCACAGAGTGAGACTCCGTCTCAAAGAAAAAAAAAAAATGTAGACGTTACATTCATTTTTTTCTGTCCCTTTCATGGGAAAGACTGTTGCTTACTATTAAGGTTGCAATGAAAGAAACTCCAAAGCCATTTCTGACTTATTACCATTTTCCGATCATAAAATTTAAATGTTTAAATTTCACTACAATTATATTACCCTGAAAATGAGTTTTTTACCAGTTTTAAGTGCCCTTTCGAAATTTTCATTAACATGTAAGCAGAATTTTACTACAACTGAGACATATAATTTGTTCTACTTCTCTTATTAACTTTTTTAAAAATAAGGTAGGGTCGGCCGGGCGCGGTGGCTCAAGCCTGTAATCCCAGCACTTTGGGAGGCCGAGACGGGCGGATCACGAGGTCAGGAGATCGAGACCATCCTGGCTAACATGGTGAAACCCCGTCTCTACTAAAAATACAAAAAACTAGCCGGGCGACATGGCGGGCGCCTGTAGTCCCAGCTGCTGGGGAGGCTGAGGCAGGAGAATGGCGTAAACCCAGGAGGCGGAGCTTGCAGTGAGCTGAGACCCGGCCACTGCACTCCAGCCTGGGCGGCAGAGCGAGACTCCGTCTCAAAAAAAAAAAAAAAAAAAAAAAAAAAAAAATAAGGTAGGGTCTCACTATGTTATCGAGGCTGGTCTTTAACTCCTGGGCAATTCCCACAGTGCTGGGATTACAGGTTTGAGCCACCTCAACTAGCCATATTAACATTTGTCCATAAACATTTTTCTATACAGCCACAGAGTCAACACATTAATCATCTCAATATTCAAGTATGAAACCACAATTTACTTAATAATTTCTCTCTCTTTTTTTTTTTTTTTTGAGATGGAGTCTTACTCTGTTGCCTAGGCTGGAGTGCAGTGGTGCAAACTTGGCTCACTGCAACCTCCGCCTCACGGGTTCATGCCATTCTCCTGCCTCAGTCTCCTGAGTAGCTGAGACTGCAGGCACCCGCCATCACGCCCAGCTAATTTTTTGTATTTTTAGTAGAGACGGGGTTTCACCGTGTTAACCAGGATGGTCTCGATCTCCTGACCCCGTGATCCGCCCACCTCGGCTTCCAAAGTGCTGGGATTACAGGAGAGAGCCACTGTGCCCAGCCTCTCTCTCTCTCTTTTCTATTGGTAGAGAAGGGAATCTCTCTATGCTGCCCAGGTTGGTCTCAAACTGCTGGCCTCAAGTGATTCTCCTATCTCAGCCTTCCGAAGTGCTAGGATTACAGGTGTGAACCACCACACCCAGCCAATTATTTCTCTAATGCTGTTTACTACTCCAAAGAAAACAGCTAAAAACAGCTTTGATTTTTAAAATGTTACCTTATGAAGTATTTCCTTGGGAAAAATTCTTGAGATAGATAAATACGTTTAAGGTTCTACAAAGCCAGGCAGAAGCAGTGGCTCACACCTGTAATCCCAATACTTTGGGAGGCCAAGGCAGGAGGATCATCTGAGGTCAGGAGTTTGAGAGCAGCCTGGCCACTATGGTGAAATCAATCCCGTTTCAACTAAAAATACAAAAATTAGCCGGGTGAGGTGGAGCATATCTGTAATCCCAGCTACTCAGGAGGCTAAGGCAAGGAGAATTGCATGAACCTGGGAGGTGGAGGTTGCAGTGAGCCAAGGTTGAACCACTGCACTCTAGCGTGGTTGACAGAGCGAGACTCTGTCTCAAAAAAAAAAACAAAAAATACTACATCCAAGTAGACATTCTTGTACTACTTCTTACTCTAAATCAATTCTTTTTTTTTCTTTTTTGAGATGGAGTCTCATTCTGTTGCCCCAGGCTGGAGTGCAGTGGCGCAATCTCAGCTCACTGCAAGCTCTGCCTCCCGGGTTCACACTATTCTCCTGCCTCAGCCTCCTGAGTAGCTGGACTACAGGTGCCTCCTGCCACCACGCCCAGCTAAGTTTTGTATTTTTAGTAGAGACAGGGTTTCACCACATTGGCCAGGATGGGCTCGATCTCTTGACCTCAGGATCAGCCCGCCTTGGCCTCCCAAAGTGCTGGCATTACAGGAGTGAGCCAGGGTGCCCAGCCTATCCCATAATATTTTATATATAGAAAAGCAAATACATGTTTTCTTTCTTTACACAACTGAAAGCCTAATATACAGGTGGTTCTATTCCTCACCTTTTCATTCAATAATATATCCTAGAGATTTACCCAAAGCTATAACAAGAGATTTTAATTTGGGGGAATACAGTATTTGAATAGATATACCATAATATACTTAACCAGTCTTCAAACTGAAGGACATTTAGTTAATACCAAGTTTTTGCTATCACAAACAATATTGAAGAAATTACGCCTACACGTTTATCTTCCTGTATCTGTAGGCAAGTTTCTCAAACCTGGTATTGCTGAGTCAAAAAGTATGTGCATATTATTATTATTATTATTTTTTTTTGAGACGGAGTCTCGCTCTGTCGCCCAGGCTGGAGTGCAGTGGCCGGATCTCAGCTCACTGCAAGCTCCGCCTCCCGGGTTTACGCCATTCTCCTGCCTCAGCCTCCCGAGTAGCTGGGACTACAGGCGCCCGCCACCTCGCCCGGCTAGTTTTTTGTATTTTTTAGTAGAGACGGGGTTTCACCTTGTTAGCCAGGATGGTCTCGATCTCCTGACCTCGTGATCCGCCCGTCTCGGCCTCCCAAAGTGCTGAGATTACAGGCTTGAGCCACCGCGCCGGCCTAGTATGTGCATATTAAATGTGAATAGCTAATGCTAAATGTTCCTTTATAATGGCTATATCAACTTACCATGCTATCAGCAGTGTATAAACTCCTGTATTCTTACAACCTTCATAATGTATTAATAAAATTTTGAGGCTGGGTGCCACGGCTCACGCCTGTAATTCCAACACTTTGGAAAGCCGAGGCAGGCGGATCACGAGGTCAGGAGACCGAGACCAGCCTGGCTAACATGGTGAAACCCAGTCTCTACTGAAAATACAAAAAATTAGCCGGGCGTAGTGACAGGCGCCTGTAGTCCCAGCTACTGGGTGGGCTGAGGCAGGAGAATGGCGGGAACCCGGGAGCAGAGGTTGCAGCGAGCCGAGATTGTGCCACTGCACTCCAGTCTTGGGGACAGAGTGAGACGCCGTCTCAAAAAAAAAAATTTTTTTGATGGTCAGTCTAATGAATAAAATATGTAGTTCATTTCCATTTATGAACCAGCTGTTAATATATTTTGTGCGTTTCCTACTGGTTTATTGACCTTTTTCTTATCAATCTGCTTTTAAAATCTAAACTCAGTCTATTTCCTAGATCACTATAGACTTGAACAACTGGGCTCACCCAATCCTCCTGCTTCAGCCTCCCTAATCACTAGGCAGGGCAGGCATGCGCCACCACGCCCAGCTAAATTATTTTTTTTTTTTTTTGAGACTTGTCGCCCAGGCTGGGGTGCAAAGGTGCAATCTCAGTTCACTGCAACCTCCGCCTCCCAGGCTCAAGGGATTCTTCTATCTCAGCCTTCCAAGTAGCTAGAATTACAGGCACCCAGCACCATGCCTGGCTAATTTTTTGTATTTTTAGTAGAGAGGGGGTTTCACCATGTTGGCCAGGCTGGTCACAAACTCCCGACCTCAGGTGATTCACCCGCCTCCCAAAGTGCTGGGATTACAGGCATGAGCCAGGATGACAGACCTACTATATGATAAGGTAACTAAATAATTCTTCAAATAAAATAATTTGAAAAGAATAGAGGCCAAATTCGTTGGTGCATACCAGTAATCCCAGCACTTTGGGAGGCCAAAGCAGGCAGATCACTTCAGGTCAGGAGATCGAGACCAGCTTGGCACACATGGTGAAACCCCATCTCTACTAAAAATACAAAAATTAGCCAGGTGTGGTAGCCCACACCTGTAATCCCAGCTACTCAGGAGGCTGGGCAGGATAATTATGATTATAATCCTTCCCCTCCTGGGTTCAAGCAATTCTTCTGCCTCCGCCTCCACAGCAGTTAGGAGCACAGGCGCCTGCCACCATGCCCAGCTAATTTTTGTATTTTTAATAGAGACGGGGTTTCTCTATGTTGGCCAGGTTGGTCTCAAACTCTTGACCTCCAGTGATCCACCTGCCTTGGCCTCCCAAACTGTATCTCACATAATTTTAAGGAGCTTCTACAAAAACTTCAGGCATTTTCCAAAGAAACTGAAGGCATGTCTTCTCTCTAAAACACCAATGACCTAAATGTGTACCAAACCCACAATTTTATGACAAAACTATACAAATGAGAACATAGAAAAGTAACTAACAGGCCGGGCACGGTGGCTCACACCTGTAATCCCAGCACTTTGGGAGGCCGAGGCGGGCAGATCACAAGGTCAGGAGATCGAGACCATCCTGGCTAACACGGTGAAACCCCGTCTCTACGAAAAATACAAAAAAATTAGCCGGGCATGGTGGCAGGCACCAGTAGTCCCAGCTACTCGGGAGGCTGAGGCAGGAGAATGGCATGAACCCAGGAGGCAGAGCTTGCAGTGAGCCAAGATCGCACCACTATACTCCAGCCTGGGAAACAGAGCAAGACTCCGTCTCAAAAAAAAAAAAGTAACTAACAAACCAATTAGTCTGTGACTTTTCTTTACACTTACAAATACCATCAAATCTTCTAAAATCACTTCTCCACAAATTCATTCCAGCTACTAAAATAATCACTGGCAAAGAATGATGTTTTCCCTTTCTGGTAACCTCTATCTACTTTCTGGGTAATATTCATTTCACACCTAACAATATCTCTATCATATTGATTTCAAATTGTCTTTCTTGCACATATTCCCAGCAAAATGTAGGGAAAGTGACATATACTTCTTTTACAAACTTTGAAGTGCTAAGTATACCTTAAATACCCTATTAAATAAATTTATGATAAATTGACTTAAAAATAATTAAACATTGCCGGGCGCGGTGGCTCAAGCCTGTAATCCCAGCACTTTGGGAGGCCGAGACGGGCGGATCACGAGGTCAGGAGATCGAGACCATCCTGGCGAACACGGTGAAACCCCATCTCTACTAAAAAATACAAAAAACTAGCCGGGCGAGGTGGCGGGCGCCTGTAGTCCCAGCTACTCGGGAGGCTGAGGCAGGAGAATGGTGTAAACCCGGGAGACCGAGCTTGCAGTGAGCCGAGATCCGGCCACTGCACTCCAGCCTGGGCGACAGAGCGAGACTCCGCCTCAAAAAAAAAAAAATAATAATAATTAAACACTGAGGTGAGCCAGGAAGCCTGTTGAAAATCAGTAGCTTAAAGATTAAAACAAAATTGTTCTACAGAGTTAAAATTAGAATAATGCCAGCTGGGCACAGTGGCTCACACCTGTTATCCCAGCACTTTGGGAGGCCGAGGCAGGCGGATGACTTGAGGTCTGGAGTTCGAGTCCAGCCTGGCCAACAGAGTGAAACCCCATCCCTACTAAAAATATAAAAATTAGCTAGGCTTGTTAGCGTGCGCCTGTAATCCCAGCTACTCAGGAGCCTGAGGCAGGAGAATCGCTTGAACCTGGGAGGCAGAGGTGGCAGTGAGCCAAGATCACACCACTGCACTTCAGCCTGGACGACAGTACGAGACTTCATCTCAAAAAAAAAAAAAAAAAACATTATAATTAGGCTGAGCGTGGTGGCTCATACCTATAATCCCAGCACTCTGGGAGGCCAAGGTGGGCAGACTGAGCCTAGGAGTTGAACAGCAGCCTGGACAATATGGTGAAACACCATCTCTATAATCTCTATATGTACAAAAATTAGGCATGGTGGCGTATGCCGGGAGTCCCAGCTATTTAGGAGGCTGATGTGGGAGGATGGCTTGAACCAGGGAGGTGGAGGCTGCAGTGAGCTAAGATCGAGACACTGCACTCCAACTAGGGTGAAACAGCCAGACTCTGTCTCAAAAAAAGAAAACACAAACCAAAAAAAAAATAAAATGGGCTGGGTGCAATGGGTCACTCCTATAATCCCAGCACTTTGGGAGGCCAAGGTGGGTAGATCACCTGAGGTCAGGAGTTCAAGACCAGCCTGGCCAACATGGTGACACCTGGTCTCTACTAAAAATACAAAATTAGCCGGGCATGGTGGCATAGGCCTATAATCCCAGCTACTTGAGAGGCTGAGGTAGGTGAGTAGCTTCAACCCAGGAGGCGGAGGTTACAGTGAGCTGAGATCATTCCATTGCAATCCAGCCTGGGCAACAAAAGCGAAACTCCATTGCAAAAAAAAGAAAAATAAATAAATAGTAAATTAAAATTAAAAATTAAAAATTATGATTAGATTCAGTTAAGTATACACAGCAAAATTAAAAATTAAAATACACAATCAGTTGGGTGTGGTGGTGCACGCCTATAGGCCAATTTATTTGGGAGGCTTAGGTTGGAGGATCATCTGAGCCCAAGAGGTAGAGGCTACAGTAAGCCCTGATCACACCACTGTACTCCAGCCTGGGCAACAGAGGGAGATCCTATTGTACAAAAAAAAAAAAAAAAATGAAAAAGGCCAAGCACAGTGATTCATGCCTGTAATCCCAGAACTTTGGGAGGCCAAGGCAGGTGAGTCATCTGAGGTCAGGAATTCAAGACCAGCCTGGCCAACATGGTGAAGCCCCATCTCTACTAAAAATACAAAAATTAGCTGGACGTGCTGGAGGGTCCCTATAATCCCAGCTACGTGGAAGGCTGACGCAGGAGAATCACTTGAATCCAGGAAGCGGAGGCTGTAGTGAGCCGAGATTGTACCACCGCACTCCAGCATGGGTGACAAGAACAAAACTCCATCTCAAAAAAAAAAAAGGTGGGGCCGGGTGCTATAGCTCATGCCTATAATCCTAACACTTTGGAAAGCAGTGGTGGGTGGATCAACTGAGGTTGGGAGTTTGAGACAAGCCTGACCAATGTGGTGAAACTCTATCTCTAATGAAAATACAAAAATTGGCCGGGCGCGGTGGCTCAAGCCTGTAATCCCAGCACTTTGGAGGCCGAGACGGGCGGATCACGAGGTCAGGAGATCGAGACCATCCTGGCTAACACGTGAAACCCTGTCTCTACTTAAAAATACAAAAAACTAGCCGGGCGACGAGGCGGGCGCCTGTAGTCCCAGCTACTCGGGAGGCTGAGGCAGGAGAATGGCATAAACCCGGGAGGCGGAGCTTGCAGTGAGCTGAGATCCGGCCACTGCACTCCAGCCTGGGTGGCAGAGCAAGACTCCGTCTCAAAAAAAAAAAAAAAAAAAAAAAGAAAATACAAAAATTAGCCAGGCTATGATGGTACACGCCTATAATCCCTGCTACTCAGGAGGCTGAGGTGGGAGAATCACTTGAACCCGGGAGGCAGAGGTTGCAGTAAGCTGAGATTGTGCCAGTGCATTCCAGACTGGGTGACAGAGGGAGACCCTGTATCCAAAAAAAAAGGGGGGGGCAAAAGTGGCCAGGCGCGGTGGCTCACACCTGTAATCCCAGCAGTTTGGGAGGCTGAGGCAGGCAGATCATCTGAGGTCTGGAATTCAAGACCAGCCTGACCAACATGGAGAAACCCTATCTCTACTAAAAATACAAAATTGGCCGGGCGCGGTGGCTCAAGCCTGTAATCCCAGCACTTTGGGAGGCCGAGACGGGCGGATCACAAGGTCAAGAGATCGAGACCATCCTGGCTAATACGGTGAAACGCCGTCTCTACTAAAGAATACAAAAAACTAGCCAGGCGACGAGGCGAGCACCTGTAGTCCCAGCTACTTGGGAGGCGGAGGCAGGAGAATGGCGTAAACCTGGGAGGCGGAGCTTGCAGTGAGCTGAGATCCGGCCACCGCACTCCAGCCTGGGCGACAGAGCGAGACTCCGTCTCAAAAAAAAAAAAAAAAAACAAAACAAAACAAAATTGGCCAGGCGTGGTGGCACATGCCTATAATCCCAGCTACTCAGAGGCTGAGGCGGCAGAATTGCTTGAAGCCAGGAGGCGGAGGTTGCGGTGAGCCAAGATCATGCAGTTGCACTCTAGCCTGGGCAACAAGAGCAAAAACTCTGCCTCAAAAAAAAAAAAAAAAAAAGCCAGGAATAGTGGCTCACACCTGTAATCCCAGCACTTTGGGAAGCTGAGGCAGGCGGATCACAAGGTCAGAAGTTCAAGACCAGCCTGACCAACATGGTGAAACCCCGTTTCTACTAAAAATACAAAAATAAGCTGGGTGTGGTGGTGCGCGCCTGTAATCCCAGCTACTCAGGAGACTGAGGTAGGAGAATCGCTTGAACGCGGTAGGCAGAGGTTGCAGTGAGCCGAGATCGCACCACTGCACTCTAGCCTGGCAACAGAGCGAGACTCCATCTCAAAAAAACAAACAAACAAAAAGACAAGAAAGGAGGAAAAAAGCATAAAAATGCAAAGTGTAGAAGATGGGTGCAAAAACCCCAAACTCATTCGGTAAACAATTATATTATGGAGTATCTGCTAAAAGTCAGATACGATTTTAGGCAATTGGAATAAAACAGTAATGGATTTTACAGGGAAGTACAATAAGAGATCTTTAAAATAAATAAATAAATACATGCCGGGCACAGTGGCTCATGCCTGTAATCCCAGCACTTTAGGAGGCTGAGACGGGTGGATCACAAGGTCAGGAGTTCAAAACCAGCCTGGCCAAGATGGTGAAACCCCGTCTCTACTAAAAATACAAAAATTAGCCAGGTGTGGTGGCATGTGCCTGTAATCCCAGCTAGTTGCGAGGCGGAGGCAGAGAAGTGCTTGAACCCAGGAGACAGAGGTTGCAGTCAGCCAAGATTACACCACTGCACTCCAGCCTAGGCGACTGTGGGGAAAACTGCCGTGACAGAGACTCTGTCTTCTTCTAGTTGATCTTCTTTTGGAGTTTGTACTTGTTTAACCTGCATTTGAGGTTGTAAAGTTACAGGGATCTGAGCTGCTCTAAGAGGAGTTGGCCATCGTGGTTTAGACTCTAATGGCTCTGTTAATTCTGGACCTTTTTCTTCTAATTTTAACGTTTCAGGATATATCACCTCCTGTAATCGATTATCATCAACATTTTGCATTGACCGAGCCATTACCAGCTCTGCTATGCATTTACAGTGTGAACTTTCCGTTCCTTTCCGGGATTCTATCCCTGCCTCTTTTTCACAATCTGCTACACAGCTTTCAGGGACATCAGAAACTGAAACGCTATCTTCTTCTCTTTGAAACGGTTCTAAAGCTACTTTAATAATGACCCAATCATTCCATACTGTAAGTGGGATGATTTTACCCTCCCTACTTGCTTAATTCTTTGCCAATTTTTTCCCAGGCTTTTAGATCTAAAGTTCCCTGTTCTGGAAACCATGGGCAAAACTGTTCTATTGTTTGAAATAGCATAACTAGATTTTTGGTAGAGACTTTAACTCCCCCTCTTTTTAAGAGAATTTTAATAAAGCTGCAATAAGAAGCATATTTACTTTTAGTTTGCCCCATTGTTATCCTAGGTTCTTCCGAGCGCACAATCTTACCACAAGGCTGACGGTAGACGTACTCGGGAGTCTCTCGTCGACTTGTCCCGAATGACCACGCTGGAGCGTACCTTCACCTTAGAGAAAAGCACCCACGTTGGGCACCAGATGAAGGGGTGGCCTGCCCCTCCACATCTGTGGGCATTTCTCGTTAGGTGGAACGAGAGACTTGAGAAAAGAAATGAGACACAGAGACAAAGTATAGAGAAAGAAAAGGTGGGCCCAGAGGACCAGCGCTCAGCATACACAGGACCCTCGCCGGCACCAGTCTCTGAGTTCCCTCAGTATTTATTGATACAGTATTTATTGATCATTATCTTTACCATCTTAGAAAAAGGGAAGTGGCAGGATAATAGGATCATCATAGGGAGAAAGTCAGCAGTAAGATATATGAATATGGCCGGGCGTGGTGGCTCAAGCCTGTAATCCCAGCACTTTGGGAGGCCGAGACGGGCGGATCACGAGGTCAGGAGATCGAGACCATCCTGGCTAACACGGTGAAACCCCGTCTCTACTAAAAAATACAAAAAAACTAGCCGGGCGAGGTGGCGGGCGCCTGTAGTCCCAGCTACTCCGGAAGCTGAGGCAGGAGAATAGCGTGAACCCGGGAGGCGGAGCTTGCAGTGAGCTGAGATCCGGCCACTGCACTCCAGCCTGGGCAACAGAGCAAGACTCCGTCTCAAAAAAAAAAAAAAAAAAAAAAGATATATGAATAAAGATCTCTGTGACATGAGTAAGTTTAAGGAAAAGTGCTGTGCCTTGATATGCATATACAAACATCTCCATAAACCTTTTTAGTGCATAAACAGCAGCATTGCTCTTTATGCAATTGCTCTTTAGCAGCATTGCTTACGCTAGCAAGTTCCACCTTTCGTCCTAAGGCGGTTTTCTCCTTTCTCAGTAAACAGAACATACAATCGGGTTTTACACTGAGATGTTCCATTGCCCAGGGACGGGCAGGAGACAGATGCTTTTCTCTATCTCAACTGCCAAGAGGCCTTCTTTCCTCTTGTACTGGTCCTCCTCAGCACAGACCCTTCACGGGTGTCAGGCTGGAGGACGATCAGGTCTTTCCCTTCCCACGAGGCCATATTTCAGACTATCACATGGGGAGAAACCTTGGACAATACCTAGCTTTCCTAGGCAGAGGTCCCTGCGACCTTTGGCAGTGTGTGTATCCCCGCGTACTTGAGATTAAGAGAATGGTGATGGCTTTTAACCAGCAAGCTGCCTTCAGGCATTTGTTTAACAAGGCACAGCCTGCACAGCCCAAAATCCTTTAAACTTTGAGTCACCACAGCACGTCTCTTGCAAGGACAAGGTTGGGGGTAGGGTCACAGATTAACACCATCTCAAATACAGAACAAAATGGAGTCTCTTATGTCTACTGCTTTCTATATAGACACAGTAACAGTCTGATCTTTCTTTCTTTTCCCCACACAGGAAAAATAAAAAGGAAAACAGCAGTAAACAAAACAGAAAAACACCTGCCCTCATAAACCTATGCCAGTGACAGAAAACATAATAAACCAGATAAATGACTCTATCACATGGCATGTCATATGATGATAAGCACAAGGATAATGAGTGCAATGGAAATGTTAAAGATGGCAGTCGCTTGTCAGAGTAGGCCTTACTGAGAAGAAAATAGTCCCCAAAATATGAGAGAGGTAAAGAACTGAGCCATGTGGACATATGAGGGAAAGGAACAGCAAGTGCAAATATCCTAAGGCTAGGATGCGCTTGAGGAGGCCATACAATAGAGCAAACAGGAGACTAAAACAACATGAGATCAGAAGTGAAGCAGGGCTAGGTCACATAGGACCTTCGATGAATAATCCATTTTAAGAATTTGGCTTTTTTTTTTTTTTCTTGAGACTGAGTTTTGCCCTTGTTGCCCAGGCTGGAGTGCAATGGGGCGATCTCGGCTCACTGCAACCTCCTCCCCCGCCCCCCAGGGTTCAAGCGATTCTCCTGCCTCAGCCTCCCTAGTAGCTTGGACTACAGGCGCACGCCACCACTCCCAAGTAATTTTTTGTATTTTTTAGTAGAGACAGGGTTTCGCCACTTTGCCCAGGCTTGTCTCGAACACTTGACCTCAGGTGATCCACCCGCCTGGCCTCCCAAAGTGCCAGGATTACAAGCTTATTAACCCACTGTGCCCGGCCGGGTTTTTTTTCTTTTTTTTTTTTTTTGAGGCGGAGTCTTGCTCTGTCACCAGGCTGGAGTGCAGTGACACTAACTCGGCTCACTGCAACCTCCACCCCTCTCTTCCCCCACTCCCCGCCGGGTTCAAGCGATTCTCCTGCCTCAGCCTCCTGAGTAGCTGAGATTACAGGCATGCACCACCACGCCCCGTTAATTTTTGTATTTTTAGTAGAGATGGGGTTTCACCATGCTGCCCAGGATGATCTCAATCTCTTGACCTCTTGATCCACCCGCCTCAGCCTCCCAAAGTGCTGGGATTACAGGCGTGAGCCACCACGCCCAGCCTACTTTGGCTTTTACTCTGGGTGAAATGTGTAGTCCTTGGAGGATTTTTGAGAGGAAAGAGATAAATCTTTTTTTTTTTAAAGGATCAATCGAAATGCTGTGATGCAAACAGACTACAAGAGGAAAGAGCAGAAACTACTGCAGTAATTCAAGTGAGAGACAATGTAATTTGAACAAGTGAAGGTGATGAGAAGAACTTGGGAGTGTGGACAGATTTTGAAGGTGGAGAGTCCATAGGATTTGCTGATATACATGAAAGAGATTAATCAGGGATGATGCCAAAGATTTTGATCTGAACAAATATTTCAGTAGTGACAATGAATGTAAATCCAATAAACCTGCTAGTCAAAAGGCAGGCTGGGCCAGGCACAGTAGCTCACACCTGTAGTAGCCAGGTGTTTGAAACCAGCCTGGCCAACATGGCGAAACCCCGTCTCTACTACTACTACAAATACAAAAATAATAATAATCAGCTGGGCATGGTGACACACACCTGTCATCCCAGCTACTCGGGAGGCTGAGGTGGGAGAATTGCTTGAACCTGGGAGGCGTGGTTGCAGTGAGCTGAGATTGGGCCACTGCACACCAGCCCGGGTAACAGACGAAGACTCCGTATTTAAAAAAAAAAAAAAAAGCAGGCTGTCCATTTAGATTGAAAAAAAAAAAAAAAAAAACCCCAGAGATATGCTGTTTACAACAGCATATAAAATATAAGCATACAGAAAAGTTAAAAATATGAAAAATGTTTTGAAGCAAATATCAAAAGACAGCAGCTGTGGCTAAATTAATGACAGAGGAAAGAAAAGTCTTCTCTCTTCATCTCTACCTCCACTAACTTTCTCGAACAGTTTGGCAATTTGTTAATTATGTCTTCCCGCCAGGACTGCTTCTCTGAGGACAAGGCTGTCACACCGTCATTTGGATCCACCCACAACTTAGAACAGTCCCCATGTGGTAGTAAACACCAAGTAAAAATAGTCACTTTAGGCCGGGCGCGGTGGCTCACGCCTGTAATCTCACCACTTTGGGAGGCCGAGGCGGGTGGATCACCTGAGGTCAGGGGTTCGAGAGCAGCCTGGCCAACATGGAGAAACCCCCGTCTCTACTAAAAATACAAAAATTAGCCGAGAGTGGGGGCGGGCGCCTGTAATCCCAGCTACTAGGGAGGCTGAGGCAGGAGAATCGCTTGCACCCAGGAGGCAGAGGTTGCAGTGAGCCGAGATCGCGGCACTGCACTCCAGCCTGGGCGACAGAGCAAGACTGTCCCAAAAGAACAAACGAACAGTTACTTTAAGTGCTCTCCACCTACTTAACGTTATTTCTCTGTCATCACCAATGTTAACTGATTCGGCAGGACGGAGCTGTTCCTCTAAAAGGACACCTTGTAAAAGTCGTTGGTCGCCTGTACCATTTTCACCTCTTCCAAAGTGACATGCCAATTCTCTGAAAGAAGCTTAAAATGCAAGGGATCACGTGCCGCTACTCCTAAACAAGGCCTTCCAGAAGGGGCAGGGCGGCCCCAACCCAGCCGGCAGGACCGCCTCTCAGCACACACGCACTCCCTTCGGGCCCGCACTTCTGGGCTGGTTCAAAGCCGCACGGAACAGGCAACGCCCGGCTATGGCAATCTGGGAAGATTCCAGGAAAGGAAGAAAAGGCCAAGAGCAGCGCAGGGTGACGCACCAGCCAGGAATGCTCGTTCCGGAAGCTCCCCGAACCTCTGAAGCTCACCTGCCCGCGGAGACTCCAGGTGTTCAGAGCAGCTGCCCCTCCAGCGCACCGCCCAGCAGCGAAGCTTTAGGCTCTGGCCGGAAGTACTGTAGGAAGTCCCGCCTCCACCGGAGTGAGCTACGGCTGCCGGAGCTATTGGAGGCCAGAGGAATGGTCAACCCACCCAAGCCCCGCCTCTGAGCGGGGGCCCAAGCGATTTCCCAGTGCTGAAACCTGGGATGACAGAGCCGCCTTGGATGGCGCGTGTTCCAGTTTAGTAGGTACCACGGAATTGAGTTACAAATCCTGTAAGAGGTTCAGTTCCATGCGTATTGAGAGCCTACCACGTAGGCAGCATGCGGTGGTCAAAGAGAAGAATATAGTGTTAATGCCTCCAAAACTAAAAAAAAAAAAAAAACACAAAATTACCTAGTTAAAGCGTAAGGCAGAATGAAAGTAAATGCAGTGATAGAAAAAACAATAGAGCCGGGCGCAGTGGCTCAAGCCTGTAATCCCAGCACTTTGGGAGGCCGAGACGGGCGGATCACGAGGTCAGGAGATCGAGACCATCCCGGCTAACATGGTGAAACCCCGTCTCTACTAAAAAAACACAAAAAACCAGCCGGGCGAGGTGGTGGGCGCCTGTAGTCCCAGCTACTCGGGAGGCTGAGGCAGGAGAATGGCTAAACCCAGGAGGCGGAGCTTGCAGTGAGCTGAGAACTGGCCACTGCACTCCAGCCTGGGCGACAGAGCGAGACTCCGTATCAAAAAAAAAAAAAAAAAAAAAACTAAATGAAAGTCCACTAAGTTCGGAGGATGAGAGGGTCCTGAATTCTTCTAAGTTGTAATCATAGTTAAATGATTACCACCCATTATTCCTCAGGTAACAAATTCGCATCTTCCCCCAATTATTCCTGCAGATAACATCACTGTTATAGAACCTAAGATTGGCCTTTTGAGATGTCTTTTCAGGTTTTTGCATTTCTGACAAGTGGATGGCCCCACCCTGACTCACCAACCTAGACCCCCCACCCACGAACAAACTCAGTGCAAGGGGACAGCTTCTACTTCTTATGATTTCACTTCTGGCCCAACCAATCAGCACTCCCCATTCCCTGACCCCCCCATACCTGTCAAACTATCTGAAAAACCCCCTAACATCTGAGCCTTTGGTGAGATGGATTTGAGTAATAACTCTGTCTCCCATGTGGCACGGCCAGCCTCGTGTCAATTAAACTTTCTTTACTGCAATGCCATGGTTTCTGTCAATGAATTTTGTTTATGCAGCAGGCAAAAAGAACCCGTTGGTGGATACCACAGAGTCCACAACAAGAGCAGTTTGGGTAGAGTGAGTGTTAGCATTCCAAAAGCAGACTGAAGTGAGGTGAAGTGGAAAGGAAATTGAGGGAGCAAAGTCAAATGACTCTTCCAAGAAGTGACCTTCTAATTGTCATATTAAATGGATATAAACAGTCAGTATCCTGCTAGATGTCTCTACTGCTTTATACTTTGATAGTTCACTCCTTGGAACTAGAAACTAGTTATTACAGTGATTGTTTTTTCTTTGGAAGAGGGGATTACAAACCACACTGGAAATTTGATAAAGGCTGTCTACCTACACACAAATTTTGCATATGATTTCAAGGACTGATTAATCCTTTGAAGCCCATGAATACGCCTCAAAGGAGTCTATGGATCCCAAATTAAGACTCTCCTCAGCAGGGCATGGTGGCTCACACCTATAATCCCAGCATTTTGGGAGGCAGAGGCAAGCAGATCATTTGAGCTCAAGAGTTCAAGACTAGTCTGGGCAATGTGGCCAAACCCTGTCTCTAAAAAAATACAAAAATTAGCCAGGCGTGGTGGCAGGTGCCTGCAGTCCCAGCTATTCAGGAGGTTGAGTTGGGAGAATCTCTTGAGCAGGGGAGACAGAGGTTGCAGTGAGCTGAGATCTCAACACTGCACTCCAACCTGGGCAATAGAGTGAGACCCTGTCTCAAAAAAGAAAAAAAAGGCCAGGCTCGGTGGCTCATGCCTGTAATCCAATCACTTTGGGAGGCTGAGGTGGGTGGATCACCTGAGGTCAAGAGATTGAGACCATCCTGGCCAACAGGGTGAAGCCCTGTCTCTACTAAAAATACAAAAATTAGCTGGGCATGGTGCTGTGTGCCTGTAATCACAGCTACTTGAGAGGCTGAGGCAGGAGAATCATTTGAACCTGGGAGGCAGAGGTTGCAGTGAACTGAGATCGCACCACTGCACTCCAGCCTGGTGACAGAACTAGACAACGTTTCAAAAAAAAAAAAAAAAAAAATGGCCGGGCGCGGTGGCTCAAGCCTGTAATCCCAGCACTTTGGGAGGCCGAGACGGGTGGATCGCGAGGTCAGGAGATAGAGACCAACCTAGCTAACACGGCAAAACCCCGTCTCTACTAAAAAATACAAAAAACTAGCCAGGCGAGGTGGCGGGCGCCTGTAGTCCCAGCTACTTGGGAGGCTGAGGCAGGAGAATGGCGTAAACCCGGGAGGCGGAGCTTGCAGTGAGCTGAGATCCAGCCACTGCACTCCAGCCTGGGCGACAGAGCGAGACTCCGTCTCAAAAAAAAAAAAAAAAAAAAAAAAATTAGCTGGGTGGGGTGTGGTGGCACATGCCTGTAAAACCAGCTACTCAAGAGACTGAGGCAGAAATTGCTTGAACCTGGGAGGCAGAGGCTACAGTGAGCCGAGATCGTGCCGCTTCACTCCAGCCTGGGGGACAGAGCAAGACTCCATCTGAAAATGAATAAATAAATAAAGCCCTCACTTTTCCGTTAGTTGGTGAGAAAAGAAAAAATAGGCCAGGAGCGGTGGCTGACGCCTGTAATCCCAACACTTTGGGAGGCTGAGGCGGGCAGATCACCAGGTCAGGAGTTCGAGACCAGCTTGGCCAATATGGTGAAACCTATAGTCCCAACTCCTTGGAAGGGTGAGCCAGGAGAATTGCTTGAACCCGAGAGCTGGAGGTTGCAGTGAGCCCAGATACCACCACTACACTCCAGACTGGGCTACAGAGTGAGACTCCATCTCAAAAAATAAAATAAAATAAAACAATGTATAGCCAATCAATAGCTTATTTTATTTTAATGTAAATTATTGTTGGTAAACAACTTAGAAACTACCTCTTCTTTTTTCCTTTAAAAACCCACTTGTAGAGGCCGGGTGCGGTGGCTCACACCTGTAATCCCAGCGCATTGGAAGGCCGAGGCGGGCGAATTATGAGGTCGGGAGTTTGAGACCAGCATGACCAACATGGTGAAATCCCGTCTCTACTAAAAATACAAAAATTAGCTGAGTGTGGTGGCATGCACCTGTAATCCCAGCTACTCGGGGGGCTGAGGCAGGAGAATTGCTAGTACCCAGGAGGCGGAGGTTGCAGTGAGCCAAGATTATGCCACTGCACTCCAGCTTGGGTGGAGTGATACTCTGTCAAACAAATAAATAAATTGACAGAGCGATACTCTGTCAAACAAGTAAATAAATAAAACCAAAACAACCCATTTGCAGACTGTGTGTCGTGGTTCATGCCTGTACTCTCAGCACTTTGGGAGGCATAGGTGGGTGGATCACTTGAGATCATGGTGAAACTCTATCTGTAGTAAAAAAAAATACAAAAAAGAGTCAGGCATGGTGGAACACACCTTTAGTCTCAGCTACTGGGGAGGCTGAGGCAGGACAATCGCTTGAACCTGGGAGGCAGACGTTGCAGTGACCTGAACTGAGATCATGCCACTGCACTCCAGCCTGGGCAACAAAGCGAGACTCGGTCTCAAAAAAATAAAATACAATAAAAAGTTTAAAAAGCACTAACTTAAGAATTGCACAGGAAGGCTGGTTTGAGCTGGCCTCCTGTCTGTTTGTTGGCTGACTCACAATAAAGCTTTTTTTTTTCTTTCTCAAAAACCTAGTGCCATAGGATTTGACTTCTGTACCACTTGATGGCCTTTCAGTTAGTTTTAAAAGGACAGTTTTGGGGAAGGGTTATTATCATTTAAACTATCAACGGCCAGGTGCAGTGGCTCAAGCCTGTAATCCCGGCACTTTGGGAGGCCAAGGTGGGCAGATCACGAGGTCAGGAGATGGAGACCATCCTGGCTAACGTGGTGAAACCCTCTCTCTACTAAAAATACAAAAAATTAGCAGGGCGTGGTGGTGGGTGCATGTAGTCCCAGCTACTCTGGAGGCTGAGGCAGGAGAATGGTGTGAACTCGGGAGGTAGAGCTTGCAGTGAGCCGAGATCATGCCACTGCACTCCAACCTGGGCGATAGAGCTAGACTCCGTCTCAAAAAAAAAAAAAAGAAACACCATATAGGCCAGGCGTGGTGGCTCATACCTATAATCCCAGCACTTTGGGAGGCTGAGGCAGGCAGATCACTGGAGGCCAGGAGTTCAAGACCATCCTGGGCAACATGGAGAAACCTCATCTCTACAAAAAATAGAAATAAAAAAATTAGACAGTTGCTCCTGCATGTGTCTGTTGTCCCAGCTCCAGGCACATAGGCTGAGGTGGGAGGATTGCTTGAGCCCAAATGTTCAAGGCTGCAGTGAGCCATGATCACACCACTGCTCTCCAGCCTGGGTAACAGAGCAAGACGCTGTCTCAGTAAAAAATAAGATAAAAAACACCACAAAGGCCAGGTATGGTGGTTCACGCCTGTAATCCCAGCACTTTGGGAGGCTGAGGCAGGTGGATCACCTGAAGTTGGGAGTTCAAGACCAGCCTGATCAATATGGAGAAACCCTGTCTCTACTAAAAATACAAAGTTAGCCGGGTGTGGTGGCACATGCCTGTAATGCCAGCTACTCAGGAGGCCGAGGCAGTAGAATTGCTTGAACCTGGGAGGCAGATGTTGCAGTGAGCCAAGATTGTGCCATTGCACTCCAGCCTGGGCAACAAGAGTGAAACCCTGTCTCAAAAAAAAAAAAAAAAAGACCCACCACATAAACACAAGGCCCCTCCTGTACCTCTCTCTGTTTCCCCTTCATAACCCACTTCCAGGCTCACCCTCCCGTACCAACTCACCCTCCCATACCCACTCACCTGGTTGACTGATTGGCATGGCTGGGCAGGACTACCACCTTATGAGGAGGTGGGGGCTGCAAGCTGGGTGTACTGGGCTCTTACGGGTCTCATACTCCTCAGCAAGCTCCCATTTGATCTGTCTGGTGCTTAGGAGTAAACCTGAGGCAGGGGCCACAGGTGGTGGTGGCAGAGATGACACCTGAGGGCTCGCAGGTGGCAGGTCCCACAGTGGGCAAGACTGGATTGACCCGATGGGGTCCCCTTCAGATGGAGAGAGGCACCTTGGCTTGTGTCTAGGCCCCGGGAATGCAGCTTTCTCTCCCTATGGTGGGGGGTGAGTAGGCCATTTTGTAGCCTACTGGTGAGGAAGCCACAACAGCAATGGCAGTAGAAAGGGCAGCCAAGGAGGTGGTGCCCATAGGCACCAGCGGGAAGACGTAGGGGCCTTGGGAGGTGTGTGAACATGGGTAGGACCCTTGAGAGGAGGTAAAGAGTTAGAAGAAGAGACTGCGGGAGGTAGAGGGCAATTGGGGCCTGCTTGTCTGTAGAACATCTGGCTGTGAGATGGGGCCAGGTATGCTGGCCCTGATGGCTAGAGCCAAAGAGACCCCAGGGAGGAACACATGGCATAAGAGTGTGCATTGGCCGGGTGCTGTGGCTCACGCCTGTAATCCCAACACTTTGGAAGGCCGAGGCGGGTGGATCACCTGAGGTCAGGAGTTCGTGACCAGCCTGGCCAACATGCTGAAACCCCGTATTTACTAAAAATACAAAAATTAGCCACTGATGGTGGTGAGCACCTGTAATCCCAGCTACTTGGGAGGCTAAGGCAGGAGAATCGCTTGAACCTAGGAGGTGGAGGTTGCAGTGAGCCAAGGCAGTGCCACTACTGCACTCCAACCTGGGTGACAAAAGTGAAACTCCGTCTCAAAAAAAGAAAAAAAAGGAAGAAAAACAGAGTGTGCATGGTATGGGGCTACAGCTCTCCAGGTGATGGAGAAATGCTCCAGGTGGAGGGGGCCCAGAGCTTCCATGATGTTGCTGCTGGTGGTGATGGTGATGTTTTGGGGGTGATGTGGGCAGTGGACTGGCCTCCAGGAGAAGGAGGAAGCCTAAAAGGCCGCCACAGGGAGGAGGTTGTGGGGGACCCTGGCTCCACACAGCCTGGGCTGGACGAGAAGATTGAGTATACTTGGGGGACTGATTGGGGACAGAGATGCTTGTTGCAAGAGGGAAGGAGTGGGGATACCTGGGCAATGCTGGGAAGTGGGGTACTGGGAGGCAGAGGAAGAGGAGGAAGAACTGGAAGACGAGGCTGCTGCAGAGCTGCTACTAGAGCATGAATAAACCTCATTGGGGCACTGGGGCGGAAGAGGAGGAAGCAGGGAGCAGGGGCAGAGGTCGGGCTGAGGGAGCCAGAGTCCAGTCCTTCTCTGGGCCAGGAGGAAACCCTCACATTCCCTGCCCCATGGCACAGGGAGAGGACAGATGCTCTCAGGCCAGGAGGAGAAGCTAATGTGTTGGGGTTTTCTTCTTTGTTTGTTTTGCTTTCTGTGAGATGGATTCTAGATTTTGTCAGGCCTCTGAGCCCAAGCTAAGCCATCATATCCCCTATGACCTGCACGTATACATCCACATGGCCTGAAGCAACTGAAAATCCACAAAAGAAGTGAAAATAGCCTTAACTGATGACATTCCACCATTGTGATTTGTTTCTTCCCCACTCTAACTGATTGATGTACTTTGTAATCTCCCCCGTCCTTGAGAAAATTCTTTGTAATTCTCCCCACCCTTGAGAATGTGCTTTATGAGATCCACCCCCTGCCTGCAAAACATTGCTCCCAATTCCACCGCCTATCCCAAAACCTGTAAGAATTAATAATAATCCAGCCGGGCGCGGTGGCTCAAGCCTGTAATCCCAGCACTTTGGGAGGCCGAGACGGGCGGATCACGAGGTCAGGAGATCGAGACCATCCTGGCTAACACGGTGAAACCCCGTCTCTACTAAAAATACAAAAAACTAGCCGGGCGAGGTGGCGGGCGCCTGTAGTCCCAGCTACTCCGGAGGCTGAGACAGGAGAATGGCGTAAACCCGGGAGGCGGAGCTTGCAGTGAGCTGAGATCCGGCCACTGCACTCCAGCCTGGGTGGCAGAGCAAGACTCCGTCTCAAAAAAAAAAAAAAAAAAAAAAAAAAAAAGAATTAATAATAATCCACCACCCTTTGCTGACTCCTTTTTTGGACTCAGCCCGCCTGCACCCAGGTGAAATAAACAGCCTTGTTGCTCACACAAAGCCTGTTTGGTGGTCTCTTTACATGGACGCGTGAGACATTTGGTGCAGAAGACCCGGGTCAGAGGGACTCCTTCAGGAGACCAGTCCCCTGTCCTCACCCTCACTCCATGAAGAGATCCACCTATGACCTCAGGTCCTCAGACCAACCAGCCCAAGGAACATCTCTCCAACTTAAAATTGGGTAAGCGGTCTCTTCACTCTTTTATCCAGCCTCTCTCACTACCCTTCAATCTCCCTGTCCTTCCAATTTCAGTTCTCTTTCCTCTCTAGTAGAGACAAAGGAGACACATTTTATCCGTGGACCCAAAACTCTGGCGCTGGTCACAGACTCAGGAAGACAGCCTTCCCTTGGTGTTTAATCATTGCGGGGACGCCTGCCTGATTATTCACCCACATTCCATTGGTGTCGGACCACCGCAGGGACGCCTGCCTTGGTCATTCACCCACATTCCCTTGGTGGCAAGTCAATTGCAGGGATGCCAACTTTGGCTGCTCACCCACATTGCAGCCCAGAGCTGCTCCCCACCCCCTTCTCCGTGTCTCTACCCTTCTCTTTAAACTTGCCTCCTTCACTATGGGCAACCTTCCACCCTCCATTCCTCCTTTTTCTCTCTTAGCCTGTGTTCTCAAGAACTTAAAACCTCTTCAACTCTTGCCTGATCTAAAATCTAAGTGTCTTATTTTCTTCTGCAACACCACTTGGCCTCAATACAAACTCGACAATGGTTCTAAGTGGCCAGAAAACGGCACTTTTGATTTCTCCATCCTACAAGATGTAGATAATTTTTGTTGAAAAATGGGCAAATGGTCTGAGGTGCCTGACGTCCAGGCATTCTTTTACACATCGGTCCCTTCCTAATCTTTGCTCCCAATGCAACTAGTCCCAAATCTTTCTTCTTTCTCTTCTGTTCCTTCAGTCTCCACCCCAATTTCTGAGTCCTTCGAATCCTTTTTTTCTACGGACTCATCCGACCTCTTCCCTTCTCCCCACGCTGTTCCTCGCCAGGCCCAGTCAGGTCCCAATTCTTTGTCAGCCTCTGCTCCCTCACCCTATAACTCTTCTATTACCTCCCCTCCTCACACCGGGTCTGTCTTACAGTTTCATTCCGCCACTAGCCCTCCCCCACCTGCCCAACAATTTCCTCTTAGAGAGGTGGCTGGAGCTGAAGGCATAGTCTGGGTACATGTGCCTTTTTCTCTATCATATCTTTCCCAAGTCAGCAAGCGTTTAGGCTCTTTCTCTTCAGACCCTACTAAATATATACAGGAATTCTGATACCTAACTCTGTCCTACAATTTAACCTGGAGTGACTTAAATGTCATCCTAACTTCTACCCTCTCTCTCCGGAAGAATGGGAAAGAGTTTTTTCTCTAGCTCAATCTCATGCTGATAACCACTGGCTTCATGAGTCAGACCTCCAGGAAGGCATTAGAGCAATTCCCCAAAAAGATCCCCAATGGAACTATCAGGCAGATTCCCCAGGTATAGATAGGCGAGATTACATGGTTTCCTGCCTAGTTGAGGGGCTTAAAAAGGCAGCTTACAAAGCTATTATGACAAACTTAAATAAACCACCCAAGGTAAAGACGAAAACCTAGCCCAGTTCACGGCCCGCTTAGCAGCAACCCTTAGATGCTTTATCGCCCTAGACCCAGAGGGGCCAGAAGGCCGCCTTATTCTTTTTTTTTTTTTTTTTTTTGATGGAGTCTCGCTCTGTCGCCCAGGCTGGAGTGCAGTGGCCGGATCTCAGCTCACTGCAAGCTTTGCCTCCTGGGTTTATGCCATTCTCCTGCCTCAGCCTCCCGAGTAGCTGGGACTACAGGCGCCCGCCACCACGCCCGGCTAGTTTTTTGTATTTTTTAATAGAGACAGGGTTTCACCATGTTAGCCAGGATGGTCTCGATCTCCTGACCTCGTGATCCGCCCGTCTCGGTCTCCCAAAGTGATGAGATTACAGGCTTGAGCCACCGCGCCCGGCCACAGGCTGCCTTATTCTTAATATGCATTTTATCACCCAGCCAGCTCCTGACATTAGAAAAAAGCTTCAAAAATTGGAATCCAGCCCTCAAACCCCACAACAGGAATTAATCAACCTCACCTTCAAGGTGTACAATAATAGAGAGGAGGTAGCCAGACAGTAACTAATTTCTGAGTTACAGCTACTTGCCTCCACTGTAAGACAACCCACAACCACGTCTCCAGCATACAAGAACTTCAGAACATCCAAGCCACAGCTCCCAGCGGCTCCTTCAAAACATCCTCATGGACCTTGCTTCAAATGCCAAAAGACTGGCCACTCAGCCTCAGAATGCCTGCAGCCTGGGATTTCTCCTAAGCTGTGCCCTGTCTGTGTGGGCCCCCACTGGAGGTCAGCCTGTCTGACTCACATCACTGCTGCTCCTGAAGCCCCTGGAGCCCAAACCCAGTGTTCCTTGCCTGACTCCTTCCCAGATCTCCTCGGCTAAGCAGCTGAAGACTGACGCTGCCCAATTGCCTCGGAAGCCCACTGGACCATCACGGACGCTGAGCTTTGGTAACTCTTACAGTGGAGGGTAATTCTGTCCCCTGTTTAATTGATACGGGGGCTACCCACTCCACATTACCTTCTTTTCAAGGGCCTGTTTCCCTTGCCCCCGTAACTTGTGGGCATTGACGGACAAGCTTCAAAACCCCTTAAAACTCCCCAACTCTGGTGCCAACTTGGACAACATTCTTTTCTGCACTCCTTTTTAGTTATCCCCATCTGCCCAGCTCCCTTATTAGGTCAACACATTTTAACTAAATGATCTGCTTCCCTGACTATTCCTGGCCTACAACCACACTTCATTGCCGTCCTTTTCCCCAGTTCAAAGACTCCATCGCATCCTCCTCTCATATCCCCCCACCTTAACCCCCCACAAGTACGGGATACCTCTCCTCTCTCCCTGGTAACCGATCACATGCCCATTACTATCCCGTTAAAACCTAATCACCCTTACCTGCTCAACACCAATATCCCATCCCACAGCATGCTTTAAGAGGATTAAAGCCTGTTATCACTCGCCTGTAACAGCATGGCCTTTTAAAAGCCTATAAACTCTCCTTACAATTCCCCCATTTTACCTGTCCAAAAACCGGACAAGTCTTACAAGTTTAGTTCAGGATCTGTGCCTTATCAACCAAATTGTCTTGCCTATCCACTCCGTGGTGCCAAAGTCATATACTCTCCTATCCTCAATACCTCCCTCCATAACCCATTCTGTTCTAGATAAACCTAGCTGACCCCATAAATCCTAAATCCTTTCCCCATTCCCCTTTCTATTCCTTAAAAAATAGCACTAAAAGCTGCTCACATACTAGCTCTCCCTAACTCATCTCAACCCTTTTCATTACACATAGCTGAAGTACAGGGCTGCGTGGTCAGAATTCTTACACAAGAGCTAGGGCCACGCCCTGTAGCCTTTCTGTCCAAACAACTTGACTTTACTGTTTTAGGCCAGCCCTCACATTATTCCTGACACCACATCTGACCCCCATGACTGTATCTGTCTAATCCACCTGGCATTCATTCGATTTTCCCATATTTCCTTCTTTCCTGTTCCTCACTCTGATCACACCTGGTTTATTGATGGCAGTTCCACTAGGCCTAATCGCCACTCACCAGCAAAGGCAGGCTATGCTATAGTATCTTCCACATCTATCATTGAGGCTACCGCTCGGCCCCCTCCACTACCTCTCAGCAAGCTGAACTCATTGCCTTAACTTGGGACCTCATTCTTGCAAAGGGATTACATGTTTTTTTTTTTTTTTTTTTGAGACAGAGTCTCGCTGTCGCCCAGGCTGGAGTGCAGTGGCTGGATCTCAGCTCACTGCAAGCTCCGCCTCCCGGGTTTACGCCATCCTCCTGCCTCAGCCTCCCGAGTAGCTGGGACTACAGGCGCCAGCCACCTCGCCTGGCTAGCTTTTTTTTGTATTTTTTAGTAGAGACGGGGTTTCACTGTGTTAGCCAGGATGGTCTCGAACTCCTGACCTCATGATCCGCCCGTCTCGGCCTCTCAAAGTGCTGGGATTACAGGCTTGAGCCACCGCGCCCGGCCCACATGTTAATATTTATACTGACTCTAAATATGCCTTCCATATCCCGCACCAGCATGCTGTTATATGGGCTGAAAGAGGTTTCCTCACTATGCAAGTGTCCTCCATCGTTAATGCCTCTTTAATAAGAACTCTTCTCGGCCGGGCGCGGTGGCTCAAGCCTGTAATCCCAGCACTTTGGGAGGCCGAGACGGGTGGATCACGAGGTCAGCAGATCGAGACCATCCTGGCTAACATGGTGAAACCCCGTCTCTACTAAAAAATACAAAAAACTAGCCGGGCGAGATGGCGGGCGCCTGTAGTCCCAGCTACTGGGAGGCTGAGGCAGGAGAATGGCGTGAACCCGGGAGGCGGAGCTTGCAGTGAGCTGAGATCCGGCCACTGCACTCCAGCCTGGGCGGCAGAGCGAGACTCCGCCTCAAAAAAAAAAAAAAAAAAAAAAAAGAACTCTTCTCCAGGCCGCTTTACTTCTGAAGGAAGCTGGAGTCATACCCTGCAAGGGCCACCGAAAGGCATCAGATCCCATCGCTCAGGGCAATGCTTATGCTGATAAGGTAGCTAAAAAAGCAGCCAGCATTCCAACTTCTGTCCCTCAGGGCCAGTTTTTCTCCTTCTCATCAGTCACTCCCACCTACTCTCCCACTGAAACTTCCCTATCAATCTCTTCCCACACAAAGCAAATGGTTCTTGGATCAAGGAAAATATCTCCTTCCAGACTCACAGGCCCATTCTATTCTATCGTCATTTCATAACCTCTTCCATATAGGTTACAAGTCGCTAGCCCACCTCGTAGAACCTCTCATTTCCTTTCCATTGTGGAAATCTGTCCTTAAGGAAATCACTTCTCAGTGTTCCATCTGCTACTCGACTACTCCTCAGGGATTCCCTTCCCTACACATCAAGCTCAGGGATTTGCCCCCGCCCAGGACTGGCAAATGGACTTTAATCACATGCCTCGAGTCAGGAAACTAAAATGCCTCTTGGTCTGTGTAGATCCTTTCACTGGATGTGAAACTATTAATGAGGGATCCACCCCATGACAGAATCACCTCCCACACTAGGCTCTACCTTCAACCCTGGAGATTACATTTCAATGTGAGACTTGGAGGGAACAAATATCCAAACCACATCACCCTTCATTTTTGCATCTAATGTCTGGAACCTGTGGCTTCCTCCACCTTATCTCAGCTCCCTCCAAAATTTTCAGAACTCTTACCCATTTGCTGTAACTTCCTTGATCACAAATACAAGAGTCCAATCCAATACAACCGAAACCTCTTCTGTATTTTTTTTTTTGAGACAGAGTCTCACTCTGTCACCCAGGTTGGAATGAAGTGGCATGATCTCGGCTTACTGCAACCTCCGCCTCCCGGGTTCAAGCAATTCTACTCCTCAGCTTCCCATGTAGCTGGGATTACAGGCACGCACCAGCATACCTGGATAATTTTTGTATTTTTAGTAGAGATGGGGATTCACTGTGTTGGCCAGGCTGGTTTTGAACTCCTGACAGGTGATCTCCCTGCCTCAGCCTCCCAAAGTGGTGGGATTACAGGCATCAGTCACCGCGCCGGCCTTTTTTTTTTTTTTTTTGAGACAGGGTCTCACTCCATTGCCCAGGCTGTAGTGAAGTGGCATGATTTTAGCTCACTGCAACCTCTGCCTCCCAGGTTCAAGCAATTCTCCAGCTTCAGCCTCCCTAGTAGTTGGGACTATAGGCATGTGCCACCACACCTAATTTTTTTTTTTTTTTTTGGTAGAGACGGGATTTCACCATATTGCCCAGTCTGGTCTCGGACTCCTGAGCTCAAAGCGATTGCTGGCCTTGGCCTCCCAAAGGGCTGGGATTGCAGGCGTGAACCATCTCACCCAGCCTTCCGCATTCTATTGTTTCATCTTTTTGTATTGTGAACCATGCCTGGCTATTTTTTGTATTTTTAGTAGAGAGGAGGTTTCACTATGTTGGCCAGGCTGGTCTCAAACTCCTGACCTGATGATTTGCCCACCTTGGCCTCCCAAAGTGCTGGGATTACAGGCTTGAGCCACTGCTCCCGGCCTTATTTATTTATTTTTTCCACAAATGTAACTTACTATATAATCTCTTATAGAATCTTGTGCTTTCTTTTTGTCGTCATGTAGCTGGGAGATCTGGCTAACTTATTATTTATTTATTTTTGAGACAGAGTTTCGCTCTTGTTGCCCAGGCTGGAGTGCAGTGGCGCGATCTTGGCTCACTGTAACCTCTGCCTCCCAGGTTCAAGCGATTCTCCTGCCTCAGCCTCCCAAATAGCTGGAATTATAGGCATGTGCCACCATGCCTGGCTAATTTTGTATTTTTAGTAGAGACAGGGCTTCTCCATGTTGGTCAGGCTGTTCTTGAACTCCTGACCTCAGGTGATCCGTCTGCCTCAGCCTCCCAAAGTGGTGGGATTACAGGCGTCAGCCACAGTACCAAAATACCTCTTGGTCTGTGTAGATCCTTTCACTGGATGTGAAACTATTAACGAGGGATCCACCCCATGACAGAATCACCTCCCACACTAGGCTCTACCTTCAACCCTGGAGATTACATTTCAATGTGAGACTTGGAGGGAACAAATATCCAAACCACATCACCCTTCATTTTTGCATCTAATGTCTGGAACCTGTGGCTTCCTCCACCTTATCTCAGCTTCCCCCAAAATTTTCGGAACTCTTACCCGTTTGCTGTAACTTCCTTGATCACAAATACAAGAGTCCAATCCAATACAACCGAAACCTCTTCTGTATTTTTTTTTTTTTTTGAGACAGAGTCTCACTCTGTCACCCAGGCTGGAGTGACACCTTGGCCTCCCAAAGTGCTGGGATTATAGGCTTGAGCCTCTGCACCCAGCCTGGCTAACTTATTAGTAGGATTTTAAATAGAGTACAATAGGAGGGCAGGAGAACCAGGTTCAGGTTCAGGGCAAAGAACTGAGACAGACAAGAACCACAGCAACACGTATCATTTGACCAACATATGTTGCCAGATAAGTGAAGTGTTTTCTCCACTCAAGAATCTCCTTGGAGACAGTCCAGCTGGCCAAGATTAGGTCATATATCCAACCTTTGACTGTAGCAGGTCACTGAGAGGAAAGCTATAACAATGTCCAGATACCCCTTGGCTTCTGTATGGGTTACTTTGGCTGTGCCCAACTGGGGAAAGGTAATTCACCAAAAGGAAATTAAACTGTCATTAGGAAGAATTAGGATGGGAGAACAGTCAATAAACAAGGGTATTAATAGCACCTACGGAGCTCATGCCTTTTTATGCATTAAGTATACCTTTTACATATTAAGTATATATTAAGTAAAACAATCTTGGTCAACAGTAGAGGTCCAAGAATATTGTTTTTCTTTTAAAGGACATGGTACATTATTCGAATTGGAAAAATCCGGCCGGGCGCGGTGGCTTAAGCCTGTAATCCCAGCACTTTGGGAGGCCGAGGCGGGTGGATCACGAGGTCAGGAGATCAAGACCATCCTGGCTAACATGGTGAAACTCCGTCTCTACTAAAAATACAAAAAAAAAAAAAAAAAACTAGCTGGGCGTGGTGGTGGGCGCCTGTAGTCCCAGCTACTCGGAGGCTGAGGCCGGAGAATGGTGTGAACCCGGGAGGCGGAGCTTGCAGTGAGCCAAGATCGCGCCACTGCCCTCCAGCCTGGGCGACACAGCGAGACTCCGTCTCAAAAAAGAAAAAAAAAAGAAAAATCCTGCCATGAATCCATGTTAAAGAGATGTTTTCCAGCTGCCTTACTATGAAGTCAGCGTCTCACCATCAGAGTGCAATTGGTCTGTAAGGCATAACAAAAAGACCTTGTATTAAGTCAGTCATAGCCTTTGAAAGGCCATTAGTTACCAAAGGCCAAATTTAAGTTTTGCTTTGTAAGGTCTCTACTAAATACTTAGCTAAGGCCATTTTCTTACTCATTTTCTATCTGGGTGAAGGGGATTGGTTTGTTTCTTTTAGTTATATTGTTACTTATTACAGACATTTTGATTTGGAGAGGTCTTCAGCAAGAAATTACAACTTTGTTAAGAGATACAGGCTGGGCGCGGTGGCTCAAGCCTGTAATCCCAGCACTTTGGGAGGCCGAGACGGGCGGATCACGAGGTCAGGAGATCGAAACCATCCTGGCTAACACGGTGAAACCCCGTCTCTACTAAAAATACAAAAAAACTAGCCGGGCGAGATGGCGGGCGCCTGTAGTCCCAGCTACTCGGGAGGCTGAGGCAGGAGAATGGCGTAAACTCGGGAGGCGGAGCTTGCAGTGAGCTGAGATCCGGCCACTGCACTCCAGTCCGGGCAACAGAGCGAGACTCCGCCTCAAAAAAAAAAAAAAAAAAAAAAAAAAAAAAAAGAGATACAGCAAATTTAGTGAGTGGCTAGGGAAACATGTCAGACATATTACGAATATAGGCATGAATGTGAGAACTTGTAGGATATCTTTTTTTTTTTTTTTGAGACAGAGTCTTGCTCCGTAGGCTGGAGTGTGGTGGCGTGATCTCTGCTCACTGCAACCTCCACCTCCTGGGTTCAAGCGATTCTCCTGCCTCAGCCTCCTGAGTAGTTGGGACTACAGGCATGCGCCACCACACTCGGCTCATTATTGTATTTTTAGTAGAGATGGGGTTTCGCCATGTTGGCCATGGTTGTCTCAAGCTCCTGACTTCAAGGGATTCACCTGACATGGACATGCAGGAGCAACTGGCTAATTTTCTTATTTCTATTTTTTGTAGAGACGAGGTTTCATCACGTAACTAAGTTGGTCTTGAATTCCTGGCCTCCAGCGATCTTTCTGCCTCGGCCTCCCAAAATACTGGGATTACAGGCTTGAGCCACTGTGCCCAGCTGGATATCTTTAGTTAAGAATGAATAGGCCGGGCGCGGTGGCTCAAGCCTGTAATCCCAGCACTTTGGGAGGCCGAGACGGGTGGATCACGAGGTCAGGAGATCGAGACCATCCTGGCTAACACGGTGAAACCCCGTCTCTACTAAAAAATACAAAAAACTAGCCGGGCGTGGTGGTGGGCGCCTGTAGTCCCAGCTACTCGGGAGGCTGAGGCAGGAGAATGGCGTGAACCCGGGAGGCGGAGCTTGCAGTGAGCTGAGATCCTGCCACTGCACTCCAGGCCGGGCGGCAGAGCGAGACTCCGTCTCAAAAAAAAAAAAAAAAAAGAATGAATAGATAGGGTTAGGTGAAGTAAAGGCTATTAAGGAATGATAGGAGATAAGATGTGAAGCAGATGATAGAGAGCTTTGACAGTGAAGCTAAAGCGTTTGTCCTATAAAGGATTTTTGAACAGAGGTATACAACATAAAAAGTAATAATATTAATCTGGCAGTTGTGTGCAAGATGGGTTGAAAGAACAGATCCAGGCCGGGCGCGGTGGCTCAAGCCTGTAATCCCAGCACTTTGGGAGGCCGAGACGGGCGGATCATGAGGTCAGGAGATCGAGACCATCCTGGCTAATACGGTGAAACCCCGTCTCTACTAAAAAAATACAAAAAACTAGCCGGGCGACGAGGCGGGCGCCTGTAGTCCCAGCTACTCGGGAGGCTGAGACAGGAGAATGGCGTGAACCCGGAGGCGGAGCTTGCAGTGAGCTGAGAGCCGGCCACTGCACTCCAGCCTGGGCGGCAGAGCAAGACTCCGTCTCAAAAAAAAAAAAAAAAAAAAAAAAAAAAGAAAGAACAGATCCAGTAAGTCAGGAAACATTAATTGTCCATATATGCAATGACATTCCAAGCCAGCTGGGAATTACTGGTGTGATCTTTGGTTTGCTGCAGTAGTCACTAGCTAAACAATATATTCCTATTGAAGCCATGATGTGACACAGGAAACTGCATCAAATTCTTCCAACTTCCTCATTAAATTGATACTCATAGGTGACTTGAAGCTCAATTGAGAATTTCTCCCAATATTAATGACATTCTCATGGTGCTGAGTCCTCTCTTGCCTTCCTCTGAACTACCAGAATTTATACTCAGATTTTTTTCTCAATCGTTATAACACTGTCTTAAATTTTATATATTTTATCTTTAGTGCTAACTCATTTATAGAATCCTACAATTTTATTTAATTTTAATTTTAATTTTTTTTTTGAGACAGAGTTTCGCTTTAGGCCGAGCCACTGCACCAGACCTAAATGCTACATTTTATTTTGATTCACTCTCTTCTTTTTATTGAGACAGAGTCTCCTCTGTCACCCAGCTGGAGTGCAGTGGCGGGATCTTGGCTCACTGCAACCTCAGCCTCCTGAGTAGCTGGGACTACAGGCACACGCCACTATGCCTGGCTAATTTTTGTATTTTTAGTAGAGATGGGATTTCACCATATTGGTTAGGCTGATCCCGAACTCCTGACCTCCACATCCGCCCACCTTGGCCTCCCAAAGTGCTGGGATTACAGGCATGAGCCACCCCACCTGGCTGGTTCAATTTCAATTCACAGAGGTTTTCGAACCTTAATTGGCTAAGTTTCAGGGTTCAACAGATTAAACAAACTTAAAACATTATTATACTTTCACTTTTGTTATCAAATCATATATGTAATTTCATAATAACTTATTAGAAAATCTACTAAGAGGCTGGACGCAGTGGCTTACACCTGTAATCCCAGCACTTTGGGAGGCCGAGGTGGGCGAATCACCTGTGGCTGGGAGTCCCAGACCAGCCTGGCCCACGTGGTGACATCCTGTCTCTACTAAAAATACAAAAAAATTAGTTGGGCGTGGTGACACACGCCTGTAGTCCCCAGCTACTTGGGAGGCTGAGGCACGAGAATCGCTTGAACTCAGGAGGTGGAGGTCGCAGTCAGCCGAGATCACGTGACTGCACTCCAGCCTGGGTGACAGAGCGAGACTCTTGTCTCGGGGGAAAAAAAAAAAAAAAAACAGAAAAGCAAGTTTATTAGTCTGTTTAAATTGCTACTTTGTTTTGTTTCAAATGACAATTTCTGTTCAATAAACTTCTGCTTCATTTTCAATTTCTTTAACTTACCATGGCTAACTGACTAAATCTGTTAGCTTAAATACATAAACCATTTCTTTCTCACAAAGTATTGGTATCTCTGTTAGAATATTTAAAGCTAAATCTCCTGGCCAGGCCCAGTGGCTCATGCCTTTAATCTCAGCACTTTGGGAGGCCGAGGTCGGTGGATCACTTGAGGTCAGGAGTTCAAGACCAACCTGGCCAACATGGTGAAACTCAGTCTCTACTAATAATACAAAAAATTAGCTGGACGTGGCGGTGAGCGCCTGTATTCACAGTTATTCCAGAGGTTGAGATAGGAGAATAGCTTGCACCCAAGAGGTGGAGGTTGCAGTGAGCCAAGATCACACCACTACACTCCAGTCTGGGCGATAGAGCAAGACTCCATCTCAAAAATAAAACAAAAATACTTAATCTCTTGAAAACGTTCTTAGTCTACAAATGTTTAGCTATTCTCATTTTAGTTTTTTGTTGTTGTTGTTGTTGAGACAGAGTCTCACTCTGTCACCCAGGCTGGAGTGCAGTGGCGTGATCTTGGCTCACTGCAAGCTCCGCCTCCCGGGTTCATGCCATTCTCCTGCCTCAGCCTCCCGAGTAGCTGGGACTACAGGCGCCCGCCACCACGCCCGGCTAATTTTTTGTATTTTTAGCAGAGACGAGGTTTCACCATCTCTGCTAAAATACAGAAGGTCTCAATCTCCTGACCTTGTGATCTGCCCGCCTCGGCCTCCCAAAGTGCTGGGCTTACAGTCAAGAGCTACCGCGCCCGGCCTCATTTTAGTTTTTCTTAAGTGACAAGTTTTGGTGAGATTTACAAACTACTTTTACAGCATACCATTAGAACTACCTCACCCACTGAGGTCCAAATATCTTCCATTACTTATTATAGCAACTCTGAGATCTTTGAGTATATATTTCTTTATGTACAGTGATAAATATAATTCAATAATAAACTAGTCATTCTCCTAAAGCATACTTTGTAAAGAATATGTATGACAAGTCAGATGTTACCCAGATATCTCTCATTAATCAGTGGTCATGAGGCATTCTAACGATTAACTTGAACTATATACATTGAAATTTATATTATTACACTTATTCTTTACCAACCAGTACAAAGTATAGTAACACTGTAAGGTCCAAATATTCAGTAAGATAACTATTATAAGATTAATGAAATGACTAGAGTGAGTCTCCAGTTAACCAAATGTGGGTTTGGGGAGCCAAATGCCAAATGTATTATATTTAAATTCACATTATTGTAGGTTCCATTATCATGAGTCTTTTCCTGTAGTTTTTTTTTTTTTTTTGAGACGAGTCTTGCTCTATTGCCAGGCTGGAGTGCAGTGGCGTGATCTCAGCTCACTGCAACCTCCACCTCCTGGGTTCAAGTGATTCTCCTGCCATAGCCTCGCAAGTGGGATTACAGGTGTGTGCCACCACACCTGGATAATTTTTCTATTTTTAGTGGAGATGTGGTTTCACCATGCTGGCCAGGCTGGTCCTTGAGCCCCTGACCTCGGTCTCCCAAAGTGCTGGGACTGTATTTCAAATAGTGAATATCAGCCACTATGGCATAATTGTGATATAGATGGAATAGAGATTATAGAAAATAAACTGTTATTAGAATAAATCACTGCCTTTTTTTTTTTTTTTGGAGACGGAGTCTCTCTCTGTCGCCCAGGCTGGAGCGCAGTGGTGAGATGTCAGCTCATTGCAAGCTCCGCCTCCTGGGTTCATGCCATTCTTCTGCCTCAGCCTTCCGAGTGGCTGGGACTACAGGCCCCCGCCACCATGCCCGGCTAATTTTTTGTAGTTTTAGTAGAGACGGTGTTTCACTGTGTTACCCAGGATGGTCTCAATCTCCTGACCTCGTGATCCACCTGCCTCGGCCTCCCAAAGTGCTGGGATTACAGGTGTGAGCCACCGCGCCTGGCCTAACCAGTGCTTTTCAAACCTTTACACGCATTTAAGTGTGCATAGAGAACGAGAGGCAGCGTGTACAGAAGAGTCAGATACTTTTTTTCTTTTTTCTTTTGAGACGGAGTTTTGCTCTTTTTGCCCAGGCTGGAGTGCAATGGTGCCATCTCGGATCATTGCAATCTATGCCTCCTGGGTTCAAGCAAATCTGCCTCAGCCCTCCAAGTAGCTGGGAATACAGGTGTGTGCCACCATGCCTGGCTAATGTTGTATTTTTTTTAGTAGTGATGGGATTTCACCATGTTGGTCAGGACGGTCTCGAACTCCTGACTTCAAGTGGTCTACCCGCTTCGGCCTCCCAAAATGCTGGGATTACAGGCATGAGCCACCGTGCCCAGCAGAGCCAGGTACTTTGATCTGTATTCAAGGCTCTGGCATTCCTCAGTAAATGCTTGAAGAAAACATATAAAGTATCTAGTAGCCAGTAAGATACTTCATGTTATTTCCTTGCCCACTTCCTTCCTCTCAGTACACTGATTTAAAAAAGAGTCCATGGATAGAACTTGAGATTATCTAGATGGGAGATACCTAAAAGGGAAGATGGAATAGGACAAGGCCCTCAATAGATCGGAGGAAATTCAAGCACATGAGAACCTAGGGTAGGAGGTCAAACTCTTCTTGAAAATAGCAGACTATGTAAAGACAGACCTAAAGTAGAAGGAAGGAAAGTTAGGAGAGTTTATATTTAGTGGGAGAAGAGTGGAAGAAGAGAAGCAGGGGATCTTTAATAAGACATCTCTGTAGCCGGGCACGGTGGCTCACGTCTGTAATCCCAGCACTTTGGAAGGCAAAGGCGGGTGGACCACCTGAGGTCAGGAGTTTGAGATAAGCCT
This sequence comes from Trachypithecus francoisi, assembly GCF_009764315.1. Taxonomy (NCBI): domain Eukaryota; kingdom Metazoa; phylum Chordata; class Mammalia; order Primates; family Cercopithecidae; genus Trachypithecus; species Trachypithecus francoisi. Next base: position 13,202,071 of record NW_022681470.1, read on the forward strand.
GGCCAACATGGTGAAACCCTGTCTCTACTAAAAATACAAAAATTAGCTGAGCGTGGTGGAACATGCCTGTAATCCGAGTTACTCAGGAGGCTGAGGCAGGAGAAATGCCTGAGCCCAGGAGGCGGAGGTTGCAGTGAGCTGAGATTGTGCCACTGCATGCCAGCCTGCCAGACAGAGTGAGACTCTGTCTCAAAACAAAACAAAAAATAGAAATCTCCACTAGGAAAGAAAGATTAGATGGAAAATAAAGGCGTTGCAGAGGTTGGAATATGTAAACTCACAATGGCTTCAACAGCAGTTCTGAAAGTGTTCCCCAGCAGCACTGAGCAACAGGGATGTGCAAAGAAGGTGGATGTTTGGATTTATCCAGGACTGGGAGTTGGCAAGATACGAATGGGCCAGGAAAGGAGAAAAGTGATCTGAGAGTGAATGCTCTTTAAGTGTCATTGAAGTGAGTGACTATAGAGAGGTAGAGAAGGAAGTGAAGTAGAAAGAAGTTCACAGAGTGAACAGAGAACGGTTGATGGTTTTAAGATCTTGCCAAGTTCAGAAGGTGGTTTATGGGGCTTATGGCAACGTAACTGGCATTCACTTTTCTGTGTTAATAGCTATGACCCCAGATCAAGTGAAGAGTTTTGATTATTCTACAGGTAAAATGACTGCTAAAAGTCCCCAATTTGGCTGGGCGCAGCGGCTCATGCCTGTAATCCCAGCACTTTGGGAGGCTGAGGCGGCTGGATCACCTCAGGTCAGGAGCTCGACACCAGCCTGGCCAACATGGTGAAACCCCATCTCTTCTAAAAAAAAAAAAAATTAGCCAGGCAATGTGGCAGGCATCTGTAATCCCAGCTACTTAGGAGGCTGAGGTAGGAGAATGGCTTGAACCCAGGAGGTGGAGGTTGCAGTGAGCCGAGATTGCGCCATTGCACTCCAGCCTGGGCAACAAGAGTGAAACTCCATCTCAAAAAAAAAAAATTCTCAATTCAACGACAAACATTTCTGTTATTGACAAAGGCAAGATAAAAATCACAAACGAATGATGAAGAATACCAGGCCTAAATTAATTTGATAGGCAAGGAACAAATCTACTTAAGCAATTTTTATACTTAAAGGTAGATATTTTAATTTGTTTCTATAGGCAGTGTTAGATTTTAAAAAATAATATTTTTTAAAGTATGGGTTCATAAAGTTCAAATTTCCATACTATAACATCAACAGTCATGATTTTAACAGGTTTCTTCATCACTATTAAAATGGGAGATTTAAACTATTTTAAAAGTTACTAAAGACAGCACCCAACTTTTCAAAGATTTAGGTTGAACACTTGGGTGAGGATTTCTCATACAAGTATATGGTAAATAGATCCTAAGTAATATGCTATAGAACCAATCAAGCAAAACATGTTTCTAAGGGAAACATAAACTTCATGTTGGGATGTCAACTAATCAAATATTGAAATCAGCATTTTTTTTGTCCTATCTCTTGGGCCACAGATGACTTCAGTGGCTTGGGTCTAGAAATTATAGGAAACGGGTAACAAGGTCAGGGTTAAGGCACTAAAAAGCTAATTAGTGCTTGATATTAAGCCTTTGGTTACTTTTCAGTCAGGACCTCTCAGGCTAACCCTTTCTTTCCTTTAATCAGGAAGATTAAAGATGCCTACTCACTTTGCATTGAAGCACCTACTGCCTTCAAGGGGGGTGGTGATGTGGGCGGGAAGTAAAAGGGCATTTTTCCATGCTTTTGTACTTGAGGTAAGAAAACAACTCTTTTAAGATTGTCACTATCAATGATGAGAAATACAATAAGGTTCAAAAGCTCCCTTCTAAAATACCCCATACACTTTTTCCGCTTCCCAACTGGAAACGGAATGCTGTCCCCAGACACTAACCAGTTTGGGGCACACAAATGTTACAAGGGAGAAAAAAAGAATTTAGACTAGCATGTGAATTTCATTAAGCAGAGACACTTTGGTTAAAAAGCAAAACTTGGCCGGGTGCGGTGGCTCAAGCCTGAAATCCCAGCACTTTGTGGGGCCGAGACAGGCAGATCACGAGGTCAGGAGATCGAGACCATCCTGGCTAACACGGTGAAACCCCATCTCTACTAAAAAAAAACAACAAAAAACTAGCCGGGCGAGGTGGTGGGCGCCTGTAGTCCCAGTTACTTGGGAGGCGGAGGCAGGAGAATGGCGTGAACCCGGGAGGTGGAGTTTGCAGTGAGCCGAGATAGCGCCACTGCACTCCAGCCTGGGCGACAGAGCGAGACTCCGTCTCAAAAAAAAAGCAAAACTTGTGGGGTGGAGAGGAAGGAAAAAAGGAAAACGTAAGAAAAAGGACCGGAGTGCTGGAGTGCTTACTGTTTATCGTATCAGCTTTTTCAAAGACTTCAGTGAGGGGGTTTCCAGAGGTGACAGTGAGATATTCTTTGCAGCAGCATTTAGGAAGAAAAGAGATTTGTGGTCTTTGGGCCAGCTAGCTAAAAGAATCTGGCTTGGAACTGCCCAGATAGTACAGTTAGAAAGTGTACGGATAAAAATTCCTGGAAGCGAGTCTTTTTTATTGACAGAATAAACACAACATTGATGATAGTAGGGTAGAGCTGGTGGTAATGTCCTGTCACTGCAATTATGACATTCAAATCAGACCTACATAACTGTGGCTTCTTTTGATTCTTTCAACTTTGAATTTTGATTATCTGTACAGAGGGGCTTCTAAATGAAAACGAATTCACTTGCATCACCCCTACTCACCTATTTATTCTGTTTCTGGAGAATAACAAATTTTTTAGAAGGTGGTTAAGGCTAAAAGACAAAAAAATTGACTAAAATAAGCTATGAGGCCCAATCAAGAATGGCTTAACGTTATTCATTTTCTTCTTTGAACATCTTACTTAAGTGCTTTATTAGGGCTACTAGCTCAGGGTTCCCACCACGTGCATCAATCTGTTTATAGGCTTTAGATTCAAGCTCTCTAAGAGTATTACGAGTATATTCAAAAGAACCTACATCCTCAAGATAATGTACACAGTATTTTTTAATATCTATGTTTTCTGTTCTCTGGCGCAAAATATTCTGCACCTGGGTACTTTCAGGCCTCGACCAAATAGCATGAATAGTAGGAAATGAGAACTTTCCCTCTGTTAGATCTTCACAAAAACTTTTGTTTTCACTATATTCTTTGGAGTGCAGATTAGCATAATCATCCCTAATTTGGAAAAAGAGCCCAAGTGTATTAAGTAGTGGTTTTAAATCTTCCTTGTAATCAGAGAACAACTGCATGAGACCTACTGCTAATCCAAACAGTCCACCTGTTTTCTGCAGCACCATAGCTTTATATTCTTCTTCAGTGGGACAAGTGTAATTATCCCTCCAGTAAATATCTAGGCCTTGTCCCTGATGGAGTTCCAAAAGCTGGCGGGTAAAAAGCTTCACTGCATCTGGGTGATCAAGGGTTAAGACTTTCTCCAAGCCAAGGAAATATACGTAATTTGCAGAATTGATGACAGATGGGATTCCATAGATGCTGTGGGCCACTGGAAAGCCACGTCGGAGTTTTGAGTTGTCTTCAATATCATCGATGAGTAAACTGGCATTATGCAACATTTCTGTCACTTCAATAATAATCTAATAAAAAAGAATTGAAAATTTCACTTATTTGAACTATTCAAAACTTATATACTCAGTTTAATTAACAGATTATGAAAGTCTCAGGTGTTAATTTTCACAATAAATATTTAGCAACCTCAATATAAAATAATATCTTGCATGAGGACTAAATTCAATCAAGAACTAGGAATATTTTTATGTGATAGCTATTAATTTCTTGGGGATTAACAAGATTAGAGTTGCCTAATACCTGTAGCTTGTCCTCTGGAACTTTCAGCCAATGATTAAATGCCTGTGAAAGTTTGGTTCTCACTTGTTTACCTGCAATTTAAAAATAAAATGTGACAATAAGATGAGTGTTTTGAGTATTTTAACTACAGAAAACACATTCAGAAACTTCCTTTAAATTGTCCAGACTTGCTAAATCCAGTGTCATCAATCCATTACCTACTGCAGAGCTTGCCTTGTACTGTTCAACACCCCATTCTCAATCGCTCTGAAATTCGAATCATAAAATGCACAACCTTCTAAAATTAGGGCAGGCACGGGAGACTCTAAAACACTTCAGTGGCCTACTAGTCCACTCTTTTCATCTGAACTTGAATAAACAATTTTAAAGTAGGATGGGCTTTTAGGACTTATGACTTAATCTATTCCTTTTCTTGAAAAGGAAGCTTGTTTATTAATTAATTATTTGAGACACAGTCTTGCTCTGTTGCCCAGGCTGGAGTGCAGTGGCATGATCATGGCTCACTGCAAACTCCACCTCCTGGGTTCACATGATTCTCATGCCTCCGCCTCCTGAGTGTCTGGGACTAGAGGCACACACCACCATGCCTGGCTAATTTTTGTATGTTTTGTAGAAAGGGGGTTTTGGCCGGGCGCGGTGGCTCAAGCCTGTAATCCCAGCACTTTGGGAGGCCGAGACGGGCGGATCACGAGGTCAGGAGATCGAGACCATCCTGGCTAACACAGTGAAACCCCGTCTCTACTAAAAAATACAAAAAACTAGCCGGGCATGGTGGCGGGCGCCTGTAGTCCCAGCTACTCGGGAGGCTGAGGCAGGAGAATGGCGTAAACCCGGGAGGCGGAGCTTGCAGTGAGCTGAGGTCCGGCCACTGCACTCCAGCCTGGGCGACACAGCGAGACTCCGTCTCAAAAAAAAAAAAAAAAAAAGAAAGGGGGTTTGATACATTGCCCAGGCTGGTCTTGAACTCCTGAGCCCAAGCGATCCACCCGCCTCGGCCTCCCAAAGTGTTTGGATTACAGGTGTGAGCCACTGCACCAGGCCAAGAAGCTAGTTTAGTGTCAGCTAATTGGCACTGCCTATTTTACATAACCATAGGCATTGTTAATAAAATATATTTTACTATTTAATTACTTCATAAAATTACCTCTTGAAATATCTATTTCTCCTTTAAGTTAAGGCTTTAGAGATGTGGAAGCTCTGCTTCTTTCCTTTCAAAGATGAGATTGTCACGCACTGAAGTATTCTCTTTTAAAATCCTGAGTTTAGTCAAAAGCTAATCTCATTATTTTGACTAGGGGCCTTCATTTTTCAGTATCTTCTTTTTTTCTTTCTTCCCTTTTTTTTTTTTTTGAGACGGACTCTCGCTCTGTCGCCCGGGCTGGAGTGCAGTGGCCGATCTCAGCTCACTGCAAGCTCCGCCTCCCGGGTTTACGCCATTCTCCTGCCTCAGCCTCCCGAGTAGCTGGGACTATAGGCGCCCGCTACCTCGCCCGGCTAGTTTTTTGTATTTTTTTAGTAGAGACGGGGTTTCACCGGGTTAGCCAGGATGGTCTCGATCTCCTGACCTTGTGATCCGCCCGTCTCGGCCTCCCAAAGTGCTGGGATTACAGGCTTGAGCCACCGCGCCCGGCCCCACCTTTTTTTTTTTTTTTGAGACAGAGTCTCACTCTGTCACCCAGGCTGGAGTGCAGTGGTATGTTCACAGCTCACTGCAGCCTCCACCTCCTGGGCTCAAGTGATCCTTCCAGCTCAGCATCCTGAGTAGCTGGCACTATAGGTGCAAGCCACCATGCCCAGTTAATTTTTGTTTTTTGTAGAGACAGTGTTTTCCCATGTTGCCCAGACTGGTCTCAAACTCCTGGGCTCAAGTGATCCGGCCGCCACAGCCTCCCAAATTGCTGAAATTACAGACGTGAGTCACCTCGCCCAGCAGTATCATCTTTTTTTTACACAGAAAGCTCAAGATAGGTCTTTTGTTTTTTTTGAGATGGAGTCTCATTCTGTTGTCCAGGCTGGATTGCAGTGGCGTGATCTCGGCTGACTGCAACCTCCGCCTCCCGAGATCAAGCTATTCTCCTGCCTCAGCCTCCCGAGTAGCTGGGATTACAGGCATGTGACACCATGCTTGGCTAATTTAAGACAAGTCTTTGGATAGAAGTTACCACTAGAAGTCATTGTAGCCATATATAAAGGAATGATAGATAAAAACCATGGCCAGTTCACTTAGTAAAAATGTTCTATAAATTTTCTGTTAAATGAATGCATGGTAATAACATCCTAATTTTAGATTAGGTCTCAGGAAAATGGTTACATAAAAAGTTAAAACTAAAACATTGTTTTTTTTTGGAGATGGAATTTCGCTCGTCACCCAGGCTAGAGTGCAATGGTGCGATCTCAGTTCACTGAAACCTCCACCTCCTGGGTTCAAGCGATTCTCCTGCCTCAGCCTCCCAAGTAGCTGGGATTACAGGTGCCCGCCCCTATGCTCAGCTAATTTTTGTATTTTTAGTAGAGACAGGGTTTCACTATGTTGGCCAGGTTGGTGTCGAACTCCTGACCTCAGGTAATTCACCCGCCTTAGCCTCCCAAAATGCTGGGATTACAGTTTTTTTTTTCTTTTTGAGACAAGTCTTGATCTGTCACCCAGGCTGGAAAGCAATGGCATGATCTTGGCTCACCGCAACCTTTGCCTCCCAGGTTCAAGGGATTCTCCTATCTCAACCTCCCAAGTAGCTGGGATTATAGGTGTGCGCCACTACACCTAGCTAATTTTTGTATTTTTTTTTTTTTTTTTTTTTTTTTTTTTGAGGCGGAGTCTCGCTCTGTCGCCCGGACTGGAGTGCAGTGGCCAGATCTCAGCTCACTGCAAGCTCCGCCTCCTGGGTTTCCGCCATTCTCCTGCCTCAGCTCCCGAGTAGCTGGGACTACAGGCGCCCGCCACCTCGCCGGCTAGTTTTTTTTGCATTTTTAGTAGAGACGGGGTTTCACCGTATTAGCCAGGATGGTCTCGATCTCCTGACCTCGTGATCCGCCCGTCTCGGCCTCCCAAAGTGCTGGGATTACAGGCTTGAGCCACCGCGCCGGCCAATTTTTGTATTTTTTTGAGACGGAGTTTTGCTCTTGTTGCCCAGGCTGGGGAGCAGTGTCATGATCTTGGCTCACTGCAACTTCCGCCTCCCAGGTTCAAGCGATTCTCCTGCCTCAGTCTCCCAAGTAGCTGGGATTACAGGCGTGTGCCACCAAGTCCAGCTAATTTTTTATATTTTTAGTAGAGACAGGGTTTCATCATGTTGGCCAGGCTGGTCTTGAATTCCTGACCTAAGGTGATCCACCCACCTTGGCCTCCCAAAGTGTAGGGATTACAGGCATGAGCTACTGCGACCGGCCAATTTTTTTGTATTTTTAATAGAAATGGGGTTTCACCATGTTGGCCAGGCTGGTCTCGAACTCCTGACCTGAAGTCATCCACCTGCCTCGGCCTCTCGTAGTGCTGAGATTACAGGTGTGAGCCACTGTGCCCAGCCTATTATTATTATTTTTGAGATAAGGTCTCGCTCTGTCACCCAGGCTGGAGTGCGGTGGCACAATCACGGCTCACTGCAGCCTTGACCTCCTAGGCTGGAGCCCCGCGAGTAGCTGGATCTACAAGAACAAGCCATCATGCCTGACTAATTTTATTTTTATTTATTTATTTTCTGTAGAGGCAGGGTTTCACCCTGTTGCCCAGGCTGGTCTCAAGCCCGTGGGCTCAAAAGCAATCTGTCTCACTCGGCCTCCAAAGTGCTGGGATAATAAGTGTGAACCACTGCACCTGGCTTATATCACGTAATCACATTTTTTTGAAGATGAACAACAGAGTCTCAATGTGGAATTTCATTTTATTTTTGAATGTTATATAAAAAACAGTACAATATTGGCTTAGTTTTGAGGTACTACAGTTTTAATATTTTTCTCCCCTTTGATGACATGCTAATGTTTAGCCTGATATATATATATATATATATATATTTTTGAGACGGAGTCTCGCTCTGTCGCCCAGGCTGGAGTGCAGAGGCTGGATCTCAGCTCACTGCAAGCTCCGCCTGCCGGGTTCACGCCATTCTCCTGCCTCAGCCTCCCGAGTAGCTGGGACTACAGGCGCCCGCCACCTCGCCTGGCTAGTTTTTTGTATTTTTTAGTAGAGACGGGGTTTCACCGTGTTAGCCAGGATGGTCTCCATCTCCTGACCTCATGATCCGCCCGTCTCAGCCTCCCAAAGTGCTGGGATTGCAGGCTTGAGCCACCACGCCCGGCCTAGCCTGATACTTTTAAGTTCCCCCCGGCTTTTTTTTTTTTTTGAGGGGTCTCCCTGTATTACCCAGGCTGGGGTGCAGTGGCGTGATCTTGGCTTACTGCAGCCTCGACCTCCCAGGCTCCAGTGATCATCCCACTTCAGTCCCCCAGGTAAGCTGGGAGTACAAGGGCGTGTCACATGCCTGGCTAATTTTTTGTATTTTTAGTAGAAACAGGGTTTTGCCATGTTGTCCAGGCTGGTCTTGAACTCCTAGGCTTAAGCCATCTGCCCACTTTGGTCTCCCAAAGTGCTGGGAGTACAGGCGTGAGCCACTGCGCCTGGCTAAGTTCCAAAATAATTTCTAACACTGAGGCTAATCACAGAGATCTCTCAAAATTAAAAGATTACTGCTTCCTCTTTAAGATCTAAACATTACGGCCGGGCGCGGTGGCTCAAGCCTGTAATCCCAGCACTTTGGGAGGCCGAGACGGGCGGATCGCGAGGTCAGGAGATCGAGACCATCCTGGCTAACACGGTGAAACCCCGTCTCTACTAAAAAAATACAAAAACTAGCCGGGCGAGATGGCGGGCGCCTGTAGTCCCAGCTACTCGGGAGGCTGAGGCAGGAGAATGGCGTAAACCCGGGAGGCGGAGCTTGCAGTGAGCTGAGATCCGGCCACTGCACTCCAGTCCGGGCGACAGAGCGAGACTCCGCCTCAAAAAAAAAAAAAAAAAAAAAAAAGATCTAAACATTACTGTCTCTCTTTTTGAAGCCCTTCTTCCTCTACTGCCAGCTTTATCTCTCCCTAATCCCACCCTTTACCTCATCTAGGGCCCCACACTAAGGCAAATAAACATAAACATAAGATGATAGCAAGCATGAGAAATTTAAAAATAAAAATCATTTTCTTTACTACTTTCAGAAAATCCTTTTTTTTTTTTTTTTTTTTTGAGACAGGGTCCCACTCTGTTGCCCAGGCAGTGGCATGATCTCCGCTCACTACAACCTCTGGCTCCTAGGCTCACGTGATTCCCATGTCTCAGCTGGGACTACAGGCATGTGTTACCATACTTGGCTAATATTTATACTTTTAGAACAGACAGGGTTTTACCATGTTGGTCAGGTTGACTTCAGAAAATTCTGATATCATGATTATTATTTACTAGCAAGAGTAATACTACAACAGTGTAAATGACCTGGCACACCTCTAAGTTACTTTAATAACTCTGAAGCTCTCTATAAATAAAATAAGTGTGTTATGTGCATAGTGCAATGTCACATTTCTTTAGAAGTATCGTTTGAGGTTATATTCCATCATGGATCAAGAACGTATTTGAATAAGAAGGTGAGGTACCTAATGATAATTTAAAGTATGTTATCTAATGGCTTAAAGCATTATTTCCAGGTAATGAGAATTAAAAAAAAAGAAGTCATAGAAGGTGGTTACTGCGTAAGTAAGCATTATGGTTAAAATGTAACTGTAGGCAGTCCTTGCTTTGTAAGTAGTAGAGTAAGAGACATTTGAGAGATGCTTGTTAGACTTTTGTCAGCACTGATAACTGGCTTGCTATGAATGCCAGCCCAGTTCAGAGAGTGTTTCTGAAAGTGTTCTAAAGGACATCTGGCAATAAGAGCTGGGCAGAGTGGGCCGGGCGCGGTGGCTCAAGCCTGTAATCCCAGCACTTTGGGAGGCCGAGACGGGCGGATCACGAGGTCAGGAGATCGAGACCATCCTGGCTAACATGGTGAAACTTCGTCTCTACTAAAAAATATAAAAAACTAGCTGGGCGAGGTGGCGGGCACCTGTAGTCCCAGCTACTTGGGAGGCTGAGGCAGGAGAATGGCGTAAACCCAGGAGGCGGAGCTTGCAGTGAGCTGAGATCTGGCCACTGCACTCCAGCCCGGGCGACAGAGAGAGACTCCGTCTCAAAAAAAAAAAAAAAAAAAAAAAAGAGCTGGGCAGAGTGAAAGTGAAATTGCGCCATGTTTCTCACTGGGAGATACTGAAATAAGTTACTAACTGCTGGATACATGTCACTCAAAAGCAGTCTCTTGGCTTTTTCTTAAAACAGTGGGCAACCTTCCCTTTGAATTCTCCATTTCTATCATACCCTCATTCTTCTGATGCATTGACATTAGCAGGTGAGTCTCTATTAGGGTCTGCCAAAATAAAAATGACACTAATTATGGTTTCCAAGGTGTAGCACAGGAGTTATCATTCTTTTGGCTTTTATGCTTCCCAGGCTCATGAAGAACAGAAATGCACACATTACCATAGAGGTGTGCTTGTAAAGAAAGGTGTATACTTTAGCACAGACATTAAAAAGTGTCTATTGAGACTGAATTGAGAGCATCATTAGAGTTTAGTCACAGTATGGGCTAAATAGGTTTTTATGCTTGTCAAATAATTTACCAACTTTTACATTATTTCTTCTTTTTAAAAAAATGTTTAAAACAGAGAGGGGGACTTGTTATGTTGCCCAAGGTGGTCTCAAACTTTTGGCCTCAAGCAATCCTGCCTTGGTCTCCCAAAGTGCTGGGAATACAGGTGTGGGCCACCACACCTGGCCTGTATTATTTCTATGAGAAACAATAGTCTAAGCTTTAAGTAATTGGTTTATAAATGATTTTTTATTACAAGAACCCCTGTTTATTATATTCATGAGTTTTTGCTTATCATCATTTACAGACAAGGTTTTTTTTGAGTTGGAGTCTCCTTCTGTTGCCAGGCTGGAGTGCAGTGGTACAATCTCAGCTCACAGAAACCTCTGCCTCCCAGGTTCAAGCTATTATCCTGCCTCAGCCTCCTGAGTAGCTGGGACTACAGGTATGCGCCACCATGCCCAGCTAATTTTTGTATTTTTAGTACAGACAGGGTTTTATCATGTTGGCCAGGCTGGTCTCAATCTCTTGACCTCATGATCCGCCGGCCTCGGCCTCACAAAGTGCTGGGTTTACAGGTGTGAGCCACCACGCCCAGCCTCCAGACAAGTTTTTAAAGAAGCAAAATAAAATAAAAACACACATGTACACGTGAGGTGGGAAGCCATGTGCAGGTGGCACGTCTTTATACAGGAATAAAGTGGGCTATGCTTCCAAATACTGTGATTTTAGATACGTTATTATTTGGCTGTCAAAGGAACTAGTAGTATACGAAATGCAGTGCATGTGTGAGATACTGGAAAACAAAGACATAGAAGGTAAACTTGAACATGGATGTTTATAAATAAAGTGTTCTATTGTTAAACAAATCTGCATAACTTCCCCTAATATCTAAACAGTGGGGAATTTGAATGCGTAATATCCATAAAGAATACAACCTCCAATGAGATACCAAAATGTTTTAAGTATTTTTATTTTTAAGGTATGTTAAATCATTGGATATGTTTTTTTTTTTTTTTTTTTTTTGAGGCGGAGTCTTGCTCTGTCGCCCGGACTGGAGTGCAGTGGCCGGATCTCAGCTCACTGCAAGCTCCGCCTCCCGGGTTACGCCATTCTCCTGCCTCAGCCTCCCCAGTAGCTGGGACTACAGGTGCCCGCCACCTCCCCGGCTAGTTTTTGTATTTTTAGTAGAGACGGGGTTTCACCGTGTTAGCCAGGATGGTCTCAATCTCCTGACCTCGTGATCCGCCCGTCTCGGCCTCCCAAAGTGCTGGGATTACAGGCTTGAGCCACCGCGCCCGGCAATCATTGGATATGTTTTAAAGGGTGCCTTCAAAAATTACATTTCTTTTTAAGAGACGGGATCTCACTATGTTGCCCAAGCTGGAGTGCAGTGGCTATTCACAGGTGTGATCATTGTGCACTACAGCCTTAAACTCCTGGGCTCAAGCCATCCTCCTGTCTCAGCCTCCCAAGTAGGTGGGACAACAGGTGTATATCACTTCACCTGGCAAAAATTACCGTTTAATAATGAAAAATTAGAACATTCTATTTATCATTTTTCTCAGATGCATCACCTTAAATACAAAATCTCAACAGCTAGCAAGTCTAACCTTTTCTATTTGCTAACATTTGAACGACCACTACTGTGTGAAAATGACCCTCTATGGACTATAAGTGAAGTATTACCTGGTAACTGAAGTAAGTATTTATACGGTTCTAGAAGAATTCTTTGGACTGTTTCTTGAGTCTTCTCCATTGGATTTAAACTTCAAAGCCAATCTGTCAAAAAGAAACATAAAGATCACATGAAACTAATCATCTCTGAGTATAAAACTGCAAAGGAATTTGTATTCCTTTTTTTTTTTTTGAGACGCAGTCTCGCTCTGTCGCCCAGGCTGGAGTGCAGTGGCCGGATCTCAGCTCACTGCAAGCTCCGCCTCCCGGGTTTGCGCCATTCTCCTGCCTCAGCCTCTGGAGTACCTGGGACTACAGGCGCCCACCAACACGCCTGGCTAGTTTTTTTTGTATTTTTTATTAGAGACGGGGTTTCACCGTGTTAGCCAGGATGGTCTCGACCTCCTGACCTCGTGATCCGCCCGTGCCCGTGATCGGCCTCCCAAAGTGCTGGGATTACAGGCTTGAGCCACCGCGCTCAGGCGCAGGAATTTGTATTTCAAGGTGTTTGTGAAAAGACAGTCACCCAGTTTGGTTTAAAAAGAATTTTCTGTTGCCGCGCATGGTGGCTCACGCCTATAATCCCAGCACTTGGGAGGCTGAGGCAGGCGGATTGCTTAAGCCCAGGAGTTCGAGGCCAGCCTGGGAAACATGGCAAAACCTTGTCTCTACTAAAAATACAAAAAATTAGCTGAGGTGGGTAGATCACGAGGTCAGGAGTTCAAGACCAGCCTTCACACGATCTCTACTAAAAATACAAAAATTAGCCAAGCATGGTAGTGAGTGCCTATAGTTTCAGCTACTTGGGAGGCTGAGGCAGAATTGCTTGAACAGCAGGCAGAGGTTGCAGTGAGCTGAGATCGCACCACTGCTCTCCAGCCTGGGCGAAAGAGTGAGACTCCAGTCTCAAAAACCAAAAAAAGAAGATTCTCCATCTATGAAGCCTTGAAAACATGTTAAGTGAAAGAAGCCAATCTCAGGAGACTACATATTGTATGATTCCACTGATATGAAATGTTCAGAAGAAGCCAATCTACAGAGACAGAAAGGACATTCGCGGTTAGGAATAGGGACTAATTGCTAACGAGTACACGGTTTCTTTTTGCAGGGATCAAAATGTTATAAAATTAAATTGTGGTGATGGTTGCACAGCCCTGTGAATACATTAAAAACTGCTGAAATGTACACTTTAAATGGGTGGTATGTAAATTCTCTCTCAATTAGAAAATTCTTCATTCAAGTGATTATATTGGTCAAAGTGTTCTCTTGGTTTTTAAGTTTTCTTAGTCACGTAACTTATATTAAGCCTTTCCTATTTTAATCAACCATAAAAGGCTTAATTTGTTGATGGCAAATGTCAAAACAACTCCAAAGAACTGGAAAGACACCTCTGTATTTAACTGATTACACTAATTAGTAAACATATCCTTTTTTAAATGAGCACTGAGATGAGTATGTTTTATGTATTTAAAATTTAAAGGGATTCTCCTATAATCAATCAATTTCAGAGATTTCTGATTGAAGATATGCATTAACTCAAATGCAATCATATTTATTAAACATTTTCCCCTTTATACTGAAATCTGCCTTATTTCAATATTTCCTACAGTAACACTCATGGTCTTCCTAGGGTCTCCCTGTACTGCTGAATCTCTGCTTTATTTCTTTGTATCTGTTTCTATTATTACTTGTCCTCGTATTAGGAATCTTTTTCTAACTGCTCTAGCATCTTTGGCACATTTTGGGAAGTTTATTACTTTTATCCTCTTTCTTCTGCTTCTTGGGACTATGCTTTAGTCTTTAGAATCCTGAGCCCGCTTCTAACCAACTTTTCTGGCTTCATGGCAGATACAACAAAAAGGCTAAATGTAATATGGCATCTAATGGCAGTTTGTGGTTAGGGCTGTTCAATGAGCTGCACATCATTGGTTTTTGGAATTGGAAGCCACTTTAGAAAGTTATCTCAGTATGCCAGAAGATAAAGCACAAAAATATATTTGCTTAAGTGAGGGTCACTTTTTTTGAATGAAGAAAATGAAGTTGAGTTCAGGTACTTTGTGTCACTCTGATTGTTCAAAGTTCTTTTTTTCTTTTTCTTTTTTTTTTTGAGACGGAGTTTCGCTCTTGTTGCCCAGGCTGGAGTGCAGTGGCGTGATCTCAGCTCACTGCAACCTCCCCATCCTGGGCTCAAGTGATTCTCCTGCATCAGCCTCCCGAATAGCAGGGATTACAGGTTCCCGCCACCACGCTCAGCTAAATTTTTTGAATTTTTAGTAGAGATGGGGTTTCACTATGCTGGCCGGGCTGGTCTCAAAACTCCTGATCTCAGATGATCCACCTGCCTCCCAAAGTGTTGGGATTACAGGCGTGAGCCACCATGCCCGGCCTGATCCTTTTTTTCTAAGTCTGGGCCAGAGACTTAGAAATCTTCAATTTAGGCCGGGCGCGGTGGCTCAAGCCTGTAATCCCAGCACTTTGGGAGGCCGAGACGGGCGGATCACGAGTTCAGGAGATCGAGACCATCCTGGCTAACACGGTGAAACCCCGTCTCTACTAAAAAATACAAAAAAAAAAAAAACTAGCCGGGCGAGGTGGCGGGCGCCTGTAGTCCCAGCTACTCCAGAGGCTGAGGCAGGAGAATAGCGTGAACCCGGGAGGTGGAGCTTGCAGTGAGCTGAGATCGGGCCACTGCACTCCAGCCTGGGCAACAGAGCAAGACTCCGTCTCAAAAAAAAAAAAAAAGAAATCTTCAATTTAAATACGCATCTTGTATGATTCTGATACAGCTGCTTGAGAATGTTAGGGGAACTGGAAATAGGTTGCTTACATGGTACCACATCACACCACAACTAAGGGGGTGTGGGCTACTGTTATTTATTATAACAGTGAGGATGTGTTTGGTTTTTTTTTTTTTTTTGAGATGGGGTCTCGCTCTGTTGCCCAGGCTGGAGTGCAGTGGCACGATCTCGGCTCATTGCAACCTCTGCCTCCTGGGTTCAAGCAGTTCTCCTGACTCAGTCTCCTGAGTATCTGCGACTACAGGTGCCCACCACCACGCCCAGCTAATTTTTCTATTTTAGTAGAGACGGGGTTTCACCAGTGTTCCTTGATTTCTAAATCTGCCCTAGTAACTTCATAATGTTAAGTAACAAAAGTCATCTTTTATAGATCAGTCACCTGATACTATGATCGCATCATTGACACTCTCAGGTGTAAGGTGATTCTAGTACTATAACTTCTTGCTGGCAACTAAAATTTAAAATGTAAAATATACTTAGGAGCAGAATCTGACTTTTGTGAATTTATACTATAAATTAATCCACCAAAGACAAGACTTTTGCACATATTTCAGTTAATAAACACGCTGATTTATATACATGTAGCCAAGCAAATCCAAAGATCCTGAGTAAATACCAACAACGTGCCACAAAAGTAAAATTCCAAAATCTTGCACTTGTGTGTTTATTACAGGCTATTCATAATAGTAAAATCAACCTAAGTGTCCATCAGTAGATGACTGAATAAAGAAAATGTGGTATATACACAATGAATTGTTATTCAGCCATTAAAACAAAATGAAATCACGTCATTTGCAGCAAAATGGATGGATAGCCCTTACCTTAAGTGTAACAAGTCAGACATAGAAAGACAAATAGTACATCTTAATTATAAATGGGAGCTAAATAATGTGTATACATGGACATGGAGCGTGGAATGATAAGACAATGGAGATTCCAAAGGGTGAGAAGGTGGGAAGGAGGTGGATGATGAAAGATTACTTAATGGGTACAATGTGATTATGTGGGTGATGGACACCCTAAAAGTCCTCACTTCACTACTATGCAATCTATGCATGTGATAAAACTACACTTGTACCCCATACATTTATACAAGTAAAAATAAACAAAAAACCCCCCAAACCAAAATCTAATTATTAGTGCTAGCATTCCACTTTTCCAGCACAATTACGAGTGTAAAACTGCTGAGACTACCCAATTTAGTGACTATCGGGTATTTAATGTTCCTGTCTTGTAGCAGTCAATGAATACAAGGGTAAAATGGTTTGAACCACATTGTCTCTGTAATGTAGATGTTTTTCTGCTGTGAAATGAGACTTGTAATATGGCAACAAGAGAAAAGAATAAAACTTCTACATATGTATCACTGTTAGGCAGTGGGTAGGCACACGATACTGGATGGCTGAAATAATCACACACACACATAACCTTCAACTATGCAAGTGCTTTGATGCTTCCCCACACTGTAAACCATCTCATGGATCACAGAAACCTTTTGAGAATATGATGAAAGCTATGAATCTTCTAAAAAAAAAAAAAAAAAAAGCTTGTGTATGTGTTAATATGCTCCAACACAAATGTATGCACTGCCGCAAAGACTTACAACATATAACTTCTCCTTACAACATATAACTTCTCAGAGATCATGTAGTCCCTGAATCGTTTACATGCACCTCAGATTAAGATCTCCAGCTATCGAATATCTTTACCCTTCAATGCCAAGCAAATATTCGTGTTTGTGTTATAAGCTAAGACATAAATTCCACTAGCTTAACTCTTTGAAGGCAGATTACAAATGAAAATTAAAGCACAAAACTAGTGTATAGTTCAGGTTACTCTTCAGGATTGAAAGGCATATTTTTTTGTAGTCTGTTCTCATCTATATCAAACAATTACAAAAAAATCAGCACTCCACGAAAAGAAATCATTTTAACAAGAGAAACATTTCAAAGAGAAACATCCCATACGGGAAATTTCTACATCCACCTTGACTAGCAATTAATACCAAAGACGTCACAAGGAAAAAGAGGCTCATAAAGAATCAAATAAGTGAAATAATCAATATTCCTATTGGTAATATTAGGCAAATACTTATTAAGGTAACCTATTACCTATAGTATTTGATCTCTGACCCGTTACCTTATTATCAGGGATTGAAGTATAATATTAGGTAAATCCTTATTAGGTAACCTATTATCTATACCTTATTATCAGGGATTGAAAAAAAAGAAGATGCAAAACAGGAAGAATAATGGCTTAGATACAAGATTATTATCGAACATCATTAAAGGTAGAATTTAAAAAGCATCTCATATACTTCTCTATTTATATGTCAGTACCTATCTTTTCTCAACTACAGGTTGGGAGCAAGAATCACGTTTGTGTATTTTCTCACAGCCTCCAAAACACATTTGACTGAACTTAAAAATCAATGAGATACAGTTTCAGAATTCCCTTTTGTGTCAGGATCTCTAGCAGGTGTACCCTGTTGCATAGAAATCAGAGCTAATCTTTGTTTCAATTTGTAGAGAGCTTTGTGGTTGATGTTATTTTTCAACTTAAAACACTAGCCATGCTTTAAAAAAAAATTATTTCCTTTGCTCACTTAGAGATGTTTAAGAATACTCACTTAATAAGTCAATTTCCTTTCCCAGAGGATGTTTACATACAAGTATTTTCATAAGAAAACATAAGAACCTCAATTTTTCTAGGTAACAACAACCAACTTGCCTTGTGTCTTCTTAAGCCTAAAGGATTCTACACACGGCGGCACATACTCTCACTCGCCTTTGTTTTAAATCAAAAGGATTTCCCAATTTATCACAGCTGGAAATTTCAGCTATCACGTACTAAACTTAAATGTAAGGAGGCATTAGTGTGTGTTACATGAACTCTACTAGTTTCCTTTTAGAGTGAATAAACTACAGAATACCTCAGTGAGCGTCTGAAACTTCTCATTTTCAAAACTAAAAAGCTGCCAGAAATTTGTTCAAAGGGTGAATCCATAATTATTACCACAAACGCTCCATTCCTGTCACCATGTGAACTACTACGGCAATAGCCTCCTCGTCGGGCTCCCTGCATTTGCCTCTTTAACTCTTCTTTTTTTTCCGCTTCCTCTACTCTTCAGCCAGGGTGACATTCCAATCGGAGTCATCTCTCCCTTCTAACCGAGATTCCTTGGAAGATATCCCATTGCTATTAGGGCAGAAACAAAACTCCTTCACAAAGTCTATAAGGTTCCACACTGCCCCTCATCCCATCTCTCCAGGCTCAGTTCTTCATACTGGAAAAGCTCCCTTCCGCCACAGGGCTTTCAGACAAGTTAGTCTTTTTGTCTGGAATGTCCTTTCCTTTTCTCTTTCCTTAGTTAACTCCTGTTAGCCCTTCAGCTCTCAGCTCGATCCTCACTTGCTCAGAAGCCCTTCCTTTCCCTCCCTAAATAAGCCAAATTCCCTCACATTCTCCTATCACCGCGGAACTCTCCTTTGGGGCACTGCCACTGCGGTAATTTCACATTGTTTTGTTCAGCATCTGTCCGTCTCGCCAGGCGCAGGTCTACGAAGGCAGAGGCCACCCCAGTGGTCGGCGCTCAGCAGCCATGAAAAAAAGAAAGCGCCTTCTAACGCGTTGGACAATGAAACCAGGGCACACAACCTTGCGTCTAAAAAGCGAACATCCCATGCAAACGACTTCTCTTTTCAAAGGGAAGGGCCTGGTTTGAGAATGGCTAAACAGAGACATACAAATGTGAAGCGCACACTGAATCCTTCCACTCATACTCCGGGAGAAAGACGATGGATCTGAAAGAAGCTGCCTGATATAAGCAGGGAATTTCTATCACTTCGAGGCCGATTTTCCACAGCGGCTGGGCAGAGAACTGCAAACGTTTACAGTGCTAGCACAGAGTCCGGAGGGAGAGAAACGGTGAGGTTTCTGCTTCCTCCTCGCTCAGATGCTCCCTTCCGCCGCACTTGGCCAACCCTTCCTCCTCCTCCCCGCTTAAAGCTAGGGGATGGAAAATTCATACACAATCCGGTTCAGCATCCGGGTCCTCACTCTCCTTTCTTTCTTTCCTCTCTGCCCCGCCTCCCAGCCTCCCCCGCCCTCCTTCCCATCCGGGTTCCCCCCAAGCGGCCGCCACTGCTGCTCACAGTTCAACGATGATATCACGACTTTCACGCCGCCGGTCCGGGAGTAGCTGTACCCCGCATTAACTTCCTATTTTATAATGTGGACTTAGGCTCTTCCCTATGCCTACATGAATCCCTCCCACTACTTCACCACACAACTCTCCGCCCTCCTCAGCCGCCAGCGACACCGCATTACTAGGTGCAAGAAAATGCGCCATCCCGGTCACACTGCGCAGGCGTCGTTGCCGCCTCCCTACTGCTTTGTTGCCCCGCCCCTTTCCCCCCTTCCCCCTCTCCGGTCCACGCTGGCGCAGGGCATCGTGGGCCTTGCAGTTCTCGCGGACGAGGATTTGCGCGTTGGCTCCAGAGGCTGGACTTCATTTCCCAGGAAGCCTTGAGGCGTAACTCTCTGTTTCCATAGAACTGGTGGGAAAATGGCGTCGTTGTTTGCATCCAGCTACCAATAGGAACAGTGTATAGGCGGGTTCTAAAGAATTTTAACCAATCCAAGGTCGTCTAAGAGGCCATCCGGGAAAGAGGTAGGGGAGGGGGGAAAAAATCTAGGGGAGGGGAGAAAGGAAGGGGGGGGCACCTAGAGTCGGGGTGGGGGGAAGCGATGTTTGCCCGTCAGTCGAGTCCGGAGTGAAGAGCTCGGTCGCCGGAGCGGAGGGAGAGTCTTGAGCTTCAGCTTGCCGCCGCCACGGCCACCGCCTGGACCTTTGCCCGGAGGGAGCTGCAGAGGGTCTATCGCCGCCGTCCTCTGGAGGGCAGCGCGTTTGGGGGCCCGGACCTCCAGTCCGGGAGGGATTTTTCGTCGTCCCCCTCCCCCCAACCAGGGAGCCCGAGCGGCCGCCAAACAAAGGTACCAGTCGCCGCCGCGGGAGGAGGAGGAGCCGGAGCCTCTGCCTCAGCAGCCGCTGGACCCGCCGCCCTTCTTCCCCATCTCTCCCCCAGGCCTACTGGTTTTGGGGGGGAGGAGGAGAGAGGGAACTCTGGACGTGCCAGGGTCAGATCTCGCCTCCAAGGAAGGTAGGGCCATTTTCTGGGGCTTTCGTGGTCTCCTAAGGGGGTTCTTTTGGGAGTCGCTGGGCCCGACCGAGGAGCAGAGGAAGATCGCGGTGGTGGTCCCTGCGGCGCCCGAATTCGGGGCCTCGGCCTTCCGGGAGCCCCCACCCCCCGCAGCCGCTGTGTCCGAGCCGCCCCTTGGCTGGGCGGCCGCACACTCAGCGGTTTAGCGGCCGCGGTCGGGGGCCCGGGAAGGGTGGGGGCCGTTCCGCCTCCGGGGCCCTCGGCCCTCACGTTGTCCCCCCGGCGGGGCCAGATGTTGATCCCGCTCCCACTTGTCGGGTCTGCGCCCGGAACGGGACGTGGGCAGGGGCTCTGCGGCGGGCCGGTTCAGCCCGCGGCCCACAGGCCCTCCTGGGCCCTCGGTGGCCCCCGGCCGGCCTCCACCTCGGACGCGGCGCATGGGGGCGCGGACTCGCTCGGCCGGGCGCTGAGGCCCGCGGGGAGAGCGGCCGGCCCCACGCCGGACGCCGGGCTTGTTGTGAGTTTGTTCTCTGACAGAAATGGCGTCATTGTCGTAGACGGGAAACTCCGTCGGGTCTCGACAATGGGGACGGGAAGCTGCCGAGCTGTGTAGGTGGCTGGGTTTGCGGGGATGGCGGGGCCAGAGGGAGCCCCGAGTCGGCGTGTGATGGTTCGGGGGCTGGCGCCTGGTGCGGCTCTTTCTTCGGGGTTCGGGCGTCGCTCGGTTCCTTCCCTCCGCCTCCGCCAGTGCAGAGGGGTGCCTGTGGTGCTGACTGGGTGTCTTTTGTTTCCCCTCCAGGTGCAGGTGAACCTGGTGTTTTAGAGAATATCTCGGTCCCAGAGTCATCATGAAGGTAAGATTGCCTGCAGAATACGAATCTCTGGGGTTATCGAATTCAGGAAGTAGGGGGTTTGGACGAGGTCGTCGTGTGGGGCTTCCGAGTTTTGCAGAGGAAGGTGTGTTTGGTGGCTTGGTGGCCGAGCCCTTCCCCAGAGAGACCGGGGTCAGCTGGCGGGCTTTGCTCTGGAGTTGGAGGCAGTTACAGGATATCTCAACTGAAGATGATTCTCCCATATTGAACCCCTCTTTTCGTAGGGAATGAGAGGAATAACGGCATGAATTAAAGTGTTTTAAAAGGTAAAATAAAAAGCAGGTCAGGTAATCTGACCCTGGAAACTGAACTGTATTGTGGTTCTATCAGTTACACTGACGAAAGAAAATCTTATTTATTGTGTGAACAGTACTATACAATTTTAGCAGAAAACTCTTTGACTCGTTACAAACATAATTTAATTGAAATATTTAAAAAGATAATTTTGGTGATCTTTACACAATTCAGAGATACCAATTGTTTCTTGTATTTCCAGGCCCTTGGGGTTATGTGGTTTATTTTTCTTTATTGATCTGGTTGGTCTGCAAATAAGTCAGAGGCTCTGTTGCGTTATGATGTGTGGAAAACTGATGGCCAGGTTCCTCTTAGACGTAAACATATTAACTGAGTGGAGAATAGGGTCAAAAAATTTGCTTAATTGTTGGAAGAAATGATAACCATAAAAATACAGTTTTTTTTGTCTCTTGAGAGAATATGTATATAAATGCTATTTTTTTTTAAACACATGCTAGAATAAAACCTTAGGTTTTTGAAAAGTCTAGATTCAACTGGTGGAACTTAGACACTAGCTTGTATTTTTTCATCCATTACAAATTCAGAAGTGCTTGAAAAGGGTAGAATGTTCACAAGTGTAGAAATGCAACAGATAGCATGTTAGAATATCAACGTTGTCTACTTTTGACAGTTCCTTTGAACTATTTAAAAAAAATGTCACTTGTCCTCAGAATCAAGACGATTTTGACAGTACTGCATCCAAATTTAAAATTTGTAATACCTGTGGTTGCAGAAGGTAAAAGCTGTGGCTACTTAAATTTTGGTCTACTATACAGAGTAATTAAGTTTAGTCTAGTTTTTTTAAGGTTTTCTCTTTGAGTTTGGGGTGCTGTAAACTACCTGAAACAGTTTATTCCTATCTCATTTTCATGTAAAAGAAAACAGCATAGACATGTTTCAGGAATGAATCCCTTTTGTTAGTCACAAATCCTAGCTATAACTCTTGTGACCTGTGTAAAACAGTGAAAAGTGCATTTATTAGGTAACTCATATATGTACCTTGATGTTGGGTGAGAATTTCTTAAGAAAAGTTTTGGTTTGAATAATAATAAGTTCAGAAGCCGAATAAATAAAAGGTTTAGTTTGGAGTAAATGTAATCTGTCACAGTTCGCAGTGTTGTAGTGCCTGCCACTTCTTAGGTGCTCTATAAATGTTTGGTTAAAAGAAATGTAGTTAAGTTGAAAGTCTTCGAGATTAAAATGTTTTTTTTTCTTCCTTTCGTTTCCTTTTTTTTAAAACTAGTCTGTTTAAAAAAATGAAAGTATGTCGGAAACTTTAGCCTTAAAAGTTTCTTGGTAGTACTAGCCAAATGCAAATTTTTTGGTATCATTTTAGAAATACTAATTTTAAGTGCTCAGCATTACATTCTACCTTTTTTTTTTTGAAAGGTACTTTATTGTTAAAAGGAAAAAGTTACTAAAATAAATTTCTAACTTTATACAAGAACTTCCTGTTATTGTAAGTATAGCAAATCTTCTCTTAGAGAATCTGCTAGTAATCATTAGTATTAAAAACTTAGCTTATTTCTTGCAACTTTATTTCTTATGTAATAAAAGATGAGAAGCTTCTTGTAATTTGTATTTTGCTTTAGCAAAAATTGCAATTCAGAATCTATTTAATGTTGAGTATGTTAGGCCTAAATTTTCTTTCTTTTTCTGTGTGTTCCCAATTTCTTTTTTTTTCTTTTTGATAATCTCACTATTTCACCCTGGCTGGCACGATCTGTAATTCCCACCTCCCGGGCTCAAACAATCCTCCCACCTTAGCCTCCTGAGTAGCTGGAACTACAGGCACACTTGGCTAATTTTTGTAGTTTTTGTAGAGATGAGATTTTGCCATGTTGCCCAGGCTGTTCTCGAACTTTTGGGCTCAAGTGATTCTCCCGCCTCGACCTCCCAAAGTGCTGGGATTACAGGCAACAGTCACCGTGCCTGGTGTAATTTCTGTATTACGATGATCATTGAGCTATAGTAGGTTTTATGCCATTTATTGGATCTTACCAAACATATATGTACTTCGGAGCAAGCTTTTAGGTTTGAGTTGTCTCTTGTATTAATGGCAACAAATCTTTAAATTGTATTAAGTGACAGTTTATTGAAGTGATTGAAAGTTAGATTGTGTAGTAATACTTTTTAGGTGTTTTTTTTTTTTTTTTTTGAGACGGAGTCTCGCTCTGTCACCCAGGCTGGAGTGCAGTGGCCAGATCTCAGCTCACTGCAAGCTCCGCCTCCCAGGTTCACGCCATTCTCCTGCCTCAGCCTCCCGAGTAGCTGGGACTACAGGCGCCCGCACCTCGCCCGGCTAATTTTTTGTATTTTTTAGTAGAAACGGGGTTTCACCATGTTAGCCAGGATGGTCTCGATCTCCTGACCTCGTGATCCGCCCGTCTCGGCCTCCCAAAGTGCTGGGATTACAGGCTTGAGCCACCGCGCCCGGCCCTTTTTAGGTGTTTTAAAGTTTAAGTGTTGTATGTTTTAGCAGTTTTCCCATGTACTACCTTTAAGAATTTATGCAAATACATTCCCATTACTGACTAATATATACTGTATTACTTTTTTCACAGTGTGTTTTTGGGGAATATGTAATATATAAGGAATTTGTGCTATAACATAGACCATGATGTTGGTGTTATGTTGAATTTATTTTTCATGCTCTTGATAGACTTAAAAATCAGTGGTACCAGCTGGGCGTGGTGGCTCACGCCTGTAATCACAGCACTTTGGGAGGCCCAGGTGGGAGGATCATCTGAGGTCAGGAGTTTGAGACCAGCCTGGCCAGCATGGTCAAACCCTGTCTCTTCTAAAAATACAAAATTAGCTGGGCATGGTGGCACATGCCTGTAATCCCAGCTATTTGGAAGGCTGAGGCAGGAGAATTGCTTGAACCCCGGAGGCGGAGGTTGCAGTGAGCTGAGGTCGTGCCACTGAACTCCAGCCTGGGCGAAAAAAGTGAATGTCTCTCAAAAAAAAAAAAAAAATAAATAAATAAAAATCAGCGGTACCATGTTATAAGGAAGTGGTAGATTATTAAAGTTTGTAAGTCATTCTTGTTTTTATTTATGAAGAGTAAATAAAACATTTTTACTTATGAAGAGTAAATAAGACTTATTTTTATTATGTCAGGTTGAGTTTTTTTTTTTTTGTTTTTTAAGACGGAGTTTCACTCTTGTTGCCCAGGCTGGAGTGCAATGGTGCGATCTCCGCTCACTGCAACCTCCGCCTCCCAGGTTCAAGCAATTCTCCTGCCTCAGCCTCCTGAGTAGCTGGATTATAGGCAGGCGCCATCATGCCCAGTTAATTTTGTATTTTTAGTAGAGACTAAAGGTTTCTCCATGTTGATCAGGACCACTCGAACTCCTGACCTCAGGTGATCTGCCTACCTCAGCCTCCCAAAGTGCTGGGATTACAGGCGTGAGCCACCACGCCTGGCTAATTATTACTATTTTTAAATCAAACTTTTTTTCCTGTATCTATATTGTACATGTTAATATCTTTCATTACATAGCAGTAAATTTTCAATCAAAATGGACTGGATGGGCTGGATATACCAGAATCTTTAGAGGATGAGTGATTTAGATGATAATACTTTGGCGGGCATGGTGGCTCATGCTTATAATCCCAGCACTTTGGGAGGCTGAGGTGGGTGGATTACTTGAGGTCGGGAATTCAAGACCAGCCTGGCCAAAGTGTTGAAAACCCCGTCTCTACTGAAAGTATAAAAAATTAGCTGGGCGTGGTGGCACATGCCTGTGTTCCCAGATACTCAGGAAGCTGAGGTAGGAGGATTGCTTGAACCTAGGAGGTGGAGGTTGCAGTGAGTCGAGATGGTACCACTGCACTCCAGGTTGGGTGACAGGGAGACCCCATCTCAAAAAAAAAAAAAAAAAAGATGATTATATTTAGAATCCATGTAGATTGAATTTTTCAGATGTACTTTTCTTTCTTCAATAACGATTTGCTTAGGTCACATGAAAATAATGGATTGATTACAAATTCCCTTTTTTAATACCCTGTGTGTGTACATGTGTTCTCTCTCTCCCCTCACTTCTACCTTTCTTTCTCTTCCTATCCACTCTGTCACTTCCTTCCCCTCTCTCCCTTCTTTTCCATCTCTCTATCATTTTTTCCTTCCCCTTCTTCCTTCTGTCTCACCTCTTTCATAAGTCATTCATTTAACCACAACCCCTTGCATGTGTCAGGTAATATAGAATGAAGGTGGGTGAGGCATCTAACCTGCTTTCACATGTCAGGTAATATAGAATGAAGGTGGGTGAGGCTTCTGACCTGCTTTCAGGGAGCCCACAGTATAGAAGAAGATGCAGATAAATAAAGCAGAACTCTCAGGGTATTGATTTATGAGTATTCCGACATAAAATAATTGTAGGAAATGCTATGAGAGAACAGAAGAGGACAGCTAAATCAGAGATCTCTGAAAAGTTTTCTGGTAGAGTTGACATCTAAGCTGAGTGTGAAGGCTTTTGCAAAGAAGGGAAGGAAATAGTTTTCCAGATAGAGGATAACTTACTGGAAAATGAACAAAACAAGGTGAAGTATCTGGAAACTGTAAGTAATTTGGTGTAACTGAATGAACTTAAAGCATGATATGTTTGGGTAGGAATAGAGGCAGTGGTGGGAGATGAAGCTGAGTCAGGGAGTCGAAAATTTTCTTGGCCGGGCACAGTGGCTCACACCTGTATAATACCAGCACTTAGGGAGGTTGAGGCAGGTGGATCAACTGAGTTCTAGACCAACCTGGCCAACATGGTGAAACCCGGTCTCTACTAAAAATACAAAATTAGCAGGGCATGGTGGCATCCGCCTGTCATCCCAGCTTGTTAGGGAGGCTGAGGCAGAAGAATCACTTTAACACGGGAGGTGGAGGTTACAGTGAGCTGAGATCATGATATTGCACTCCAGCCTGGGTGATAAGAGCAAAACTCTGTCTCAAAAAAAAAAAAGAAAAAATTTTCTTGAGGCCGGGCGCGGTGGCTCAAGCCTGTAATCCCAGCACTTTGGGAGGCCGAGACGGGCGGATCACGAGGTCAGGAGATCGAGACCATCCTGGCTAACACGGTGAAACTCTGTCTCTACTAAAAAAAAAAAATACAAAAAACTAGCCAGGCGAGGTGGTGGGCACCTGTAGTCCCAGCTACTCGGGAGGCTGAGGCGGGAGAAGGGCGTAAACCCGGGAGGCGGAGCTTGCAGTGAACTGAGATCCGGCCACTGCACTCTAGCCTGGGCGACAGAGCGAGACTCCGTCTCAAAAAAAAAAAAAAAAAATTTCTTGAAAACTACATGGAATCATTGAAAGTTGTTGAGAATTGTTTGAACCTAGGAGCTGGAGGTTGCAGTGAGCTGAGATTGGGCCACTGCAAAACAAGGGGAGAGCTGAATGTAAGGATGGAAATTCCAGGTAAGAAGTCCAAGTGGAAAGTGAATAAGGGCCTGAACTAATGCAGTGGAAGTGGAGCAGAGAGGATGGATCTGAGCCTTTTAGAAGTAGAATTCAGGGCCAGGCATGGTGGCTCACGCCTGTAATCCCAGCACTTTGGGAGGCCCAGGCGGGCGGATCACGAGGTCAGGAGATCAAGACCATTCTGGCTAAAACAGTGAAACCGTGTCTTTACTAAAAAAATACAAAAGAGAAAAAAGCCCAGCGTGGTAGTGGTCACCTGTAGGACGCTGAGGCAGGAGAATGGCGTGAATCCGGGAGGCGGAGCTTGCAGTGAGCCGAGATCATGCCACTGCGGTCCATCCTGGGCAATAGAGCAAGACTCCGTCTCGGAAAAAAAAAAAAATAAGTAGAATTCAGGACCTAGTAACTCATCCTGGGATAGGAGGAAGATGGAGGGTTTTTTGTCTTAGGAAATTAGATAGATGTTACTGTCATTTGAAGCATACTGTCATTGGACATGCTAGTTAAGATGTAAGAGTAATAGATAGGATGAAGTCGGAGGCTTGGTTAGTCTGGTGTGAATGTTAACCTCATAACTATGATATTTGAAGGGATTTAAGATCCATAACATGGCAAATTTTGTGCTATAAATTTGTGGTCCTTTTGATGAATAGGTAGTCTTGTAAAATACTAACTTGTTTTCTGTCCAGATTGCTAAATCTTTGTTTATTATAATTTAAAAAAATACTAGATGAGTACCTGTGTCACTGAAGAATGTGTTTTTGCCAAGTCAGCCAGTGAATTCAGTCATTGAACACATTGTGTACCTTGTACCAGACGTTGTTCTGGGTTTTGAGGATGCAGCAGTGAATAGAACAAGAGTTCTTACCTCATGGAGTTTACTTTCTACTATGGTGGACACACACTAAGAAAAAAAATAGTGGTAAGTGCTTTGAAGAGAAATCATACGGAATCAGAATAAGAGGTTAGAGTGACAGAGGGTGGGTTACTTTAGGTGATAATAGAGGGCCTTTTCGAGATGACGTGTAAGTGTGCTGTGAAAACAAGTGATAGAGTGAGCCATTCAGGTTTCTGGGGGAGGAGCATTCCCTGCAGAAAACAAGTGCAAATTCCCTGAGATGGAATGTGTTTGGCATGTTTGAGTGTGATAAATATTTAAGGAACATGAAGAAGGCCATCAGGGCTGGAGTGGTAGGAGAGGAGGCCAGAGAGGGTCACAAAGGGCCAGTACAATTATAGGGCCTTATAGGACATGGTAAGGACTTAAGTAAAATCTGACTGTGTTAGGAACCCTTTGAAGGGTGTTGAGTGAAGTAATGAGATAAACATTTTCACAAATGTTTGACTGCTGGGTAGTGAACAGATCATGGGAACACAAGAGTGGAAGTAGGGAGATCAGTCACAAGGCTGTCAAGCTAGTCCTGGGAGAGGTGGTGGTGAGGAGAATTAGTAGTATTGGGAATATATTTGAAGATGGGGATGATTGGATTTCAATGGATTGGGTGTGAGAGAAAATTCTACTTGCTGCAACTTGCAGATGTATGTCCTCCCACAAGTGCCCTCCCTCTTTCTTTGAGACGGAGTCTCACTCTGTTGCCCACGCTGGAGTGCAGTGATGCGATCTCAGCTCACTGCAGCCTCTGCCTCCTGGGTTTAAGCAATACTCTTGCCTTAGCCTCCCCTGTAGCTGGGATTACAGGCATCTGCCACCACGCCTGGCTAATTTTTTTTTTTTAATATTTTTAGTAGCGATGGGGTTTCACCATGTTGGCCAGGCTGGTTTTGAACTCCTGACCTTAAGTGATCCGCCTGCCTTGGCGTCCCAAAGTGTTAGGATTACAGGTGTGAGCCACTGCACCTGGCTGCCCTCCCTTTTTTTTTTTAAAAAAAAAGTCTTTTTGCTGTGATTGATTGGTAGATGGGATTCTTGGAACTGAGTATGACCATGAAGGCATTGTCAACTTTTAGCCTTCCCATATTAGTGAGCAGTGAACACTGAGTTGAGCAGTCCTTTCACTTGTTTTTTTTAATAAAAAAAAGGGATATAATTCACATACCATAAAATTCACCCTTTTTTTTTTTTTTTGAGATATGGCCATAGTCTGTTGCCCAGGCAGGAGTGCAGTGGCGCAATCACAGCTCACTGCAACCTTGATCTTCAGTAGGCTCATGTGATTCTGCTTCAATCTCCCAGGTAGCTGGGACCAGAGGTGCATGGCACCATGCCCAGCTAACTTTTTGTTTTTTGAGATTGATTCTTGCTCTGTCGCCCAGGCTGGAGTGCAGTGGCGCGATCTTGGCTCACTGCAAGCTCCGCCTCCCGGGTTCATGCCATTCTCCCGCCTCAGCCTCCCGAGTAGCTGGGACTACAGGCGCCCGCCACCACGCCCGGCTAATTTTTGTATTTTTAGTAGAGACAGGGTTTCACCTTGCCAGCCAGGATGGTCTCGATCTCTTGACCTGGTGATCTGCCCACCTTGGCCTCCCAAAGTGCTAGGATTCCAGGCTTGAGTTACTGTGCCCGGTCATCATGCCTAGCTAACTTTTAAATTTTTTGTGGCGGTCTCACTGTGTTGCCCAGGCTGGTCTTGAACTCCTGGGCTCAAATGATCCTCCCATCTTGGCCTCCCAAAGTGTTGGGATTACTGTCATGAGCCATTGCGCCTCACCAAATTCACCTTTTTAAAGTGTTCATAAATTTCTAGTATTTTCACAAGTTTGTGCATCCATCACTACTATCTTTAGAAAACTGTTTTATTATTTTTTTTGTTTGTTTTTTTAGAGATGAGATCTTGCTATGTTACCTAGGCTGGCATTAAACTCTTGGGCTCAAGTGATCTTCCACCTTCAAATTCCAGAGTAGCTGAGACTACAGGCACATGCTACTATCCCTAGCTATCCATTGCTACTATTTAACTCCAGAACATTTCCAAATTCCCAAAAAGAAACTTCTTATCCATTAGCAATCATTCACTGTTCTTCCTTTTTTCTATGCCTCCAATAACTAATCTAAATTTTTTTTTTTTTTTTTGAGAAGAAAGTCTGATTCTGTCCCCCAGGCTAGAGTACAGTGGCGTGACCATGGCTCACTGCAACTTCGACCTCCTGGGTTCAAGCAATCTTCCTGCCTCTACCTCCCAAGTAGATGGGGTTATAGGTGTGTGCCACCATGCCCAGCAAATTTTGGAATTTTTTGTAGTAGTGAAGTCTCACTATGTTCCCTAGCCTGGTCTGGAACTCCTGAACTCAAGTGATTCTCTTGCATTGGCCCTCAAAGTGCTGGGATTACAGGCTTCAGATGCTGAGTTTAGCATTTACTTTCTGTCTGTAAGGATTTGCATATTCTGGACATTTTCTGTAAATGGAATCCTATAATACATATGTGGCCTTTTGTGTCTGATTTCTTTTACTTCCCATAAGTGAAAGAGGTACCAAGTGTTGACTCAGCGCAGTGGCTCACGCCTGTAATCCTAGCACTTTGGGAAGCCGATGTGGGTGGATCACAGTGTCAGGAGTTCAAGATCAGCCTGGCCAACATGGTGAAACCTCATTTCTACTAAAAATTAAAAAATTAGCCGGGCGTGGTGGTGGGCGCCTGTAATCCCAGCTACTCAGGAGGTTGAGCCGAGATTGTGCCACTGCACTCCAGCCTAGGCGTCAGATCAACACACACACACACAAAAAAAAGAAGTAGCAAGTGTTAATACTATGCTTCTTTTTATTGCTTAATAATGCTCTTATCTTATGAAGATAAGATATTTTGTCAGTCTACTTATTTGGAGGACATATAGGTTATTTCTGCTTTTTTGCTTATTGTGAGTAATGCTGCTTTGAGCATTTGTATATAAGTTTCTTTGTGAACATGTATTTTTAATTCTCTTGGGTCCTGGGAGTAGACCTTTCAGTTTTTAGGGTACTAATATTACCTGTATGATAACCTGGAGAGTGCTGAGTATTTAACTTCATGTATTTTGTGTTGTGGCAAGTGGCCACCAAGGAGTCAGACATTTAAAAAATTAATTCAGTATTTATTGAATACTTATTATGTATTGGTCTCTGTTCTAGTCAGTTGGAATATGTCAGGGAACAAAACAGGTAGACATTCCTGGCTCTTTGGATCTCTTAGGAGTACAGGAAACTCTGATATTCAAGGTTTCTGTAGAAAATAATGTGCTTTGCCGGCCGGGCGCGGTGGCTCAAGCCTGTAATCCCAGCACTTTGGGAGGCCGAGACGGGCGGATCACGAGGTCAGGAGATCGAGACCATCCTGGCTAACATGGTGAAACCCCGTCTCTACTAAAAAATACAAAAAACTAGCCGGGCGACATGGCGGGCGCCTGTAGTCCCAGCTGTTTGGGAGGCTGAGGCAGGAGAATGGCGTAAACCCAGGAGGCGGAGCTTGCAGTGAGCTGAGACCCGGCCACTGCACTCCATCCTGGGCGACAGAGCGAGACTCCGTCTCAAAAAAAAAAGAAAATAATGTGCTTTTAGAAATCTGATAATTTTCGTTCTAAAATTGGAGACAGCGTTCAGGTTTGGGGAGGAAAAAAATGAGTTTACGGAAGTGTATAAACAGTTTACTAGAAAATAAAAAGCAGATCTACTAAGGTCAGCATAGACAAACTAATCTTCATGTTCACCTTACCATACTGGCTCTTATTTTTGACTGGTTAATAGAAGCAAGGAACATAATGAAAGAGTCAAAAAGGGAAAAGTTTTAAAACAACACTTGCCTTACTCTGAGCATAGTTTTCCCTTTCCTTAATTAACACTTGCTCATATATTACTCGGAAAGTCTAAGTGGAGGCTTCAGAGGAGAGGAGCCGTAGATAGCTTTCATCAGATTCTTGATGGAACCCACAATACAAATATTAGGAAACACAGCCCTGTGGTATCATCTGTTGACTGATCTGCTGTTAATCTATTTAACAGGAGGAGTTGTTTGTACATCCTTCTACTTTTACCATTAAAGAAAAAGTAATCAACTAGTCATTGTTCATTTTATTTTCAAATTTATTTTTGCTTAAATCATTGCAGAATCAGAAAAAAGTTTTCATTGTTTCTGAAATGTTAACATTTAGGTGAAATGCTTAAACAGGTTGAGTATCACTTATCTGAAATGCTTGGGACGAGAAATATTTGGGATTTTTTCAGATTTTGGAATATTTGCATTTATATACTTAGGATTTGAACATCCCAAATCTGAAAATCCAAAATGTTCCAGTGAGCATTTCCCTTTGGTGTCATGTGAGCACTCAAAAAGTTTCAGTTTTTGTAGCATTTCTGATTTTTTGTGTTTTACGTATGTATATGTGTGTATTTCTGTGTGTATATATATATATGTTGTTTTTTTGTTTGAGACAGAATCTTGTTCTGTCACCCAGGCTGGAGTGCAGTGGTGCGATCTTGGCTCATTGCAACATCTGGTTCCCAGGTTCAAACAATTCTTCTCCCTCAGCCTCCCAAGTAGCTGGGATTACAGGCCCCTGCCACCTCACCTGGCTAATTTTTGTATTTTTAGTAGAGACGAGGTTTCACCATGTTGGCCAGGCTGGTCTCTTGAACTCCAGACCTCAGGTGATCCGCCTACCTCAGCCTCCCAAAGTGCTGAGATTACAGTGTCAGCCACCGTGCCCAGCCTTATATATATTATTATTATTTTTCTGAGATGAAGTCTTGCTCTGTTGCCCAGGCTGGCGTGCAGTGGTGTGATCTTGGCTTACTGCAGCCTCTGCCTCCTGGGTTCAAGTGATTCTCCTGCCTCAGTTTCCAGAGTAATTGGGATTACAGGTGTGTGCCACCACACCTGGCTAATTTTTTGTGTTTTTAGTGGAGACGAGGTTACACCGTGTTGGCCAGGCTGGTCTCGAACTCCTGACCTCAAGTGATCTGCAAAGTGCTGGAATTACAGATGTGAGCCACTGCACCCAGCTGATTTTTGGATTACGGATACTCAATGTGAACTGCTTGAAATGTTTACTGTGTTGAATTCCTAAGAAGAATTTGAATTTTTTTCATTCATAAGTAGCCTTTGATCCATGGAAACATTTTATAAAATAATTTCCAAAGGTTACTCTGGAAATCTGGAATTATAGTCTGTAGCACATTGGGATTATTTATTTATTTAATTTATGAGATCAGAGTCTTGGTATGTTGCATAGGCTGGTCCCGAACTCCTAGGCCTGAGTGATCCTTCTGCCTCAGCCTCTCTAGTGGCTGGAACTGTAAGTGCACACCACCATGGCACATTGGATATTATTCATGAAACTGTTTGTTGCAAATGTTAATATATACTTACTCTTACCTTTTGCATATTCAGTTATTTATTCTAATGGGGTTATCTAAGGCAAGGATAGGATCAAACTGTGAATAACCAGATATACTTAGCTTTAGGATGCAGTTAGACATAAGTATAGAATTCAGCATCCCTGTAACTGATGTCAGTATCTTTCCAGATGAATGTTAGTGCTGATAGTAAGGTGGTAGAATGGGCTAATTCTCTGGGCCATTATTACTGATTTAGAAGGAAGAAAACAGGATGTGTCACTTTAAAGTTACAAATTTACATTTATAAGGAAGAAAATGGGATATATCACTTTAAAGTTACAAATTTACCTGTCATCAATTAAGAGAATAATAATTTGGCAATAGGTTTATACTATTAAAATGTGTGAGATTACTTACACTGTATCTTGGACAGTGGGACAGATAATTTATTTTATTTTTTTGGAGACATAGCCTTGTTCTGTGGCCCAGGTTGGAGTACAGTGGCGTGATCATAGCTCACTGCAGCCTCCAACTCCTGGGCTCAAGTGATCTTCCTACCTCAGCCACCCAAAGAGCTGAGACTACAAGTGCACACCACCATGCCTTGCTATATTGTTTGTGTTTTTGGTAGAGACGGGATCTCCCTATCTTGCCCAGGCTGGTCTTGAATTCTTAAGCTCAGGTGATCCTCCCACTTTGGCCTCCCAAAATGTTGGGTTTACAGATGTGAGCCACCAAACCTGGCCTGGACAATGGAACAGATACTTTATATGTAGACTTTTCTCATTTAAGTCATTTTTCTCTAGTTTATAGATACATTTTTGGCAATGTGACTTAACTAGAATATCTGAAATCCTGTATAAAAGTTCTGTTAATGCTATCTGCTAATTGATAACCTTTTGATTTCAGGGTATAATTGCTTATGAGAACATAGTCATTGATAACTTTAGTAAGTTTTATTGAACATCGTATTTTTTTTTTTGAGACGGAGTCTCACTCTGTCGCCCGCGCTGGAGTGCAGTGGCCGGATCTCAGCTCACTGCAAGCTCCGTCTCCCGGGTTTACGCCATTCTCCTGCCTCAGCCTCCCGAGTAGCTGGGACTACAGGCGCCCGCTGCCTCGCCCGGCTAGTTTTTTGTATTTTTTAGTAGAGACAGGGTTTCAGCGTGTTAGCCAGGATGGTCTCGATCTCCTGACCTCGTGATCCGCCCGTCTCGGCCTCCCAAACTGCTGGGATTACAGGCTTGAGCCACTGCACCCGGCTGAACATCGTATTTTAACAATGCACTTACTTCAATAGCAAATGAAGATCATAAACTAAAACCTTTGAGCAAATGGTAAAGAAAGGATTTACTTTATATTGATAGTCAATATATATACTGAAATACATATACATATGTATAAGCATATTTTAGTGATAGTAAAATGTTATATATGTTAAATTATATATCTTTTAAGATAATTGATATATAAATTAAATGTAAACCAGCTTTTTTTATTCCAGGAACCTTGCTCTCGTTTCTAACCTTTCTTTTCCTGCTACTTAGTGATGCAGAAGCTTTTCTTGGTGAATCTACTTGTCCCGTCTCTTAATTTACTGCTTGAATATAACTGTGAGAACTGTCTTTGTTTAAAGTGCCCAATAAACATTGTAGCTTCGTGATTACGAGCATATGGCTTGGAAAATCATTGCTCTTATTTCCAGTCCTCTTTATGTCCTTTACTTGGCTGCTGAGGTTTGGGTAAAGTTACTGTTTTTGAAATGAAAGTAAACATCAGTTTCATTTTTTGTAAAATAAGAATAATAGCAGCTACCTTGTAAAGTTGTGTAAATATGAAATGAAATACCATATTTAAAATGCTTTACACTGTGCTTGGCATAGTTCTGAGCAGTTAGTACGTGACAGTTGTATTAGTGGAAGCCTGTCTTTTTTTTTTTTTTTTTTGAAATAAGCTGATAGAGTGAGGATTCTTTTAATCAAGACTGCTTGGGTTTGAATTGCTACTCCTGCTTACCAGATTGTGGGCAGTTTTTCTTAAACTTTTCAAGAAGACTGGTGTTCTCATCTAAAATATGAAATGCTTACAGTACTTACCTGTAGTTGTTACCATGGAGTTGTTTGGGGTGACTAAATGTAATAGAATTTACTATGTAGTAAGGTCTCAATACCTTGTAGCTATTATTATTAGTTCAATAGAAAGAATATACAGATTCTTGTGAGTTTAAGTAGGCTTTCAGGGAGATCGAGTGACTCTGGTCTTTTAAAAGTTAATTTTGAAGCTGCAGTTTTGTGATTAAGACTTAAATCTGTTATGCTTTCCTTTTGAAATCCTTAAAAACAGAATGTTTAGTAGAAGGTGATAACCAGATTTCTTTATTCCAAGAACTCTTTGCTCTCATTTCTAACCTCTATTTTCCTGGTACTTACTGATGCAGAAGCTTTTCTTTGTAAATATGCCTCCTCTCTCCTAATTTGCTCCGTCTTTCCTTTTAAGGGAAAAGTAAATTTTACTTCCAAGCCTAGAGGGTTATTGTTATTTATGGATTAGGTGAACCACTGGAGATACTTATTTTCTTGGTAAGCATCCATCTATATAACCTTGCTTATGTATGGCAAAAATTGTTTTCATTTCTTGATCAGAACACTGTTCTGATGTGGTGTAGTCAGCCACCTGAGGCTGATCTAGCATGGGCAGCCTAGGCGGCTAGGGTGAATGACTGTAGGAGCCCTGCTAAACCCAAGTCTTTACTCCAGAGAGGAGTAAAAGGAAAGCTGAACAATCCTGAACATAGAGGAGCCACTATTGCTGTCAGTTAAGTGAAGCAGCTTGGCTTATGCCTATTTCAGAATTAAAAAAAAAAATTCAACTTAGGCAGGCACGGTGGCTCACGCTCGTAATCCTAGCACTTTGGGCGTTTGAGGCGGGCAGATCACTTGAGGTCAGGAGTTCCATACCAGCCTGGCCAACATGGTGAAACCTTGTCTCTACTGAAAATATAAAAATTAGCCAGGCATGGTGGTGCGCCTGTTTGGGAGGCTGAGGCAGGAGAATCTCTTGAATCCGGGAAGTGGAAATTGCAGTGAGCTGAGATCGCACCAGTGTACTCCAGCCTAGGCGATAGAATGAGACTGCATCTCAAAAATTCAACTTTTCACATTTTCAGTTTTATCTTGATAAGGATACCTCATCAAAGAACCCATTTCTTTTCTTTCTTTTTTTTGTAACAGAGTCTTGCTGTGCCTCCCAGGCTGGAGTGCAGTGGTGCAATCTTGGCTCAGTGCAACCTCCGCCTCCTAGGTTCAAGCAATTCTTGTGCCTCAGCCTCCTGAGTAGCTGGCATGCGCTACCATGCTCGACTAATTTTTTGTATTTTAGTAGACATGGGGTTTTGTCATGTTGCCTAGGGTGGTCTCAAACTCCTGAGCTCAGGTGATTGCCTGCTTTGGCTTCTCAAAGTGCTAAGATTACAGGTGGGAGCCACCACGCCCAGCCCCATTTCTATTTTTTTAATCTGAATATTCTTTGCTGAAAGTGTTGTTTTTCTAAAGGCAAGCCAGAGAGCTTTTGGCATTTAGTAAATCACCTATTCGTGCTTTGCTCTAATTTGGAGAAATATTTTTCTGAATATTTGCTAGTTCTACTAGCAAAATTAAAGAAATTTTTATTATGAAAGCAATAAAGATTTTCTGTAAACATTGAAAATTACATAGTAGTATGCAGTGAACAGTAGACGTCTTACTTCCTGTTGGTAAGTTGATTCAACAGTTTTTGGGTATATTCTTCCACACCTTTTTCTTTGCACATATGAATTTAACATGAGTATTTTGTTATGTTTGACTGTGTTGAAATGGGCTTATACTATGCATATTGTTCATAATTTTCTTTTCTCTTTTCTTTTCTTTGAGACGGACTGTCGCTCTATTGCCAGGCTACGGTGCGGTGGCACGATCTTGGCTCACTGCAACCTCCGCCTCCCAGGTTCAAGCAGTTCTCCTGCCTCAGTCTCCTGAGTAGCTGGAACTACAGGTGCGCCCCACCACACCCAGCTAATTTTTGTATTTTTAGGAGAGACAGGGTTTCACCATGTTGACCAGGTTGCTCTCGATCTCGTGAGCTCGTGATTTGCCTGCCTTGGCCTCCCAGAGTGTTGGGATTACAGGCGTGAGCCACCACCCCGGCCCGTAATTTTCTTTTACATTCTTCTATATCAGTACATATTATACAAGTCTATGTCATTCTTCTTGATGGCTTTAGTAAGGTTTTATTTGCATTCAGCATGTTATTTTTTCTACAACCAAATGATTTATATAGGGCAGCGGCATGTTTCTTTAAGTTTTACAGGTATGTAGCAGTGTTTAGTATTCAGTAGGTACTTTATTTTTTTATTTTTTATTTTTTGAGACAGGGTCTTGCTCTGTTGCCCAGACTGGAGTGCAGTGGCACAGTCTTGGCTCACTGCAACCTCTGCCTCCCGGGTTCAAGAGATTCTCATGCTTCTGCCTCCCAAGTAGCTGATAACAGTCCCATGCTATCATACCCAGCTGATTTTTGTATTTTTAGTAGAGACAGAGTTTTGCCACATTGGCCAGGCTGGTCTTGAACTCCTGACCTCAAGTGATCTGCCTGCCTCAACCTGCCAAAATATTGGGATTATAGTTATGAGCCACTGTGCCTGGCCTTCAGTAAGTATTGTTAACTTATTTGGATGCCTAGTACTAATAGGTGGCAAATAGTCCCAGTACCTATTATATATACAAAGCTTCTTATAGCTCTATGAATTATTATTATTATTGTTATTGTTTTGAGACAGGGTCTTGCTCTCTCACCCAGGCTGGAGTGCTTAGTGCAATCATGGCTCACTGTAGCCTTGACCTTCTGGGCTGAAGTGATCCTCCCACCTCAGCCTCTCGAGTAGCTGGGACTATAGGTATGGGTCACCCTAGGCTGATTTTTTATATTTTGTAGAGATGGGGTTTTAACTGTGTTGCCCAGGCTGGTCTTGAACTCTTGCCCTGTGAATTATTGCAGCCACCGACTGTTAAATATCATCGCATGACATTGTTACTAAAAGGTAATCTATGAGGATTAGTGAGGGAGCATCCCTGTGCTATATGGCTGGTTCTAAAGAAGCTTATGCTGTTCTTTGGGATCCCTGTTAGCATTGATTAGACAGGTTAATTTTGGGGGCTGGGTGCGGTGACTCAGACCTGTAATCCCAGTGGTTTGGTAGGCTGATATGGGTGGATTACTTGAACTCAGGAGTTTGAGACCAGCATGGACGATGTGGCAAAACCCTGCTTCTACAAAAAAGTTTTTTTTTTTTTTTTTTTGAGACGGAGTCTCACTCTGTCACCCGGGCTGGAGCGCGGTGGCCGGATCTCAGCTCACTGCAAGCTCTGCCTCCTGGATTTACGCCATTCTCCTGCCTTAGCCTCCCGAGTAGCTGGGACTACAGGCGCCTGCCACCTCGCCCGGCTAGCTTTTTGTATTTTTTTTAGTAGAGACGGGGTTTCACCGTGTTAGCCAGGATGGTCTTGATCTCCTGACCTCGTGATCCGCCCGTCTCGGCCTCCCAAAGTGCTGGGATTACAGGCTTGAGCCACCGCGCCCGGCCTACAAAAAAGTTTAAAAATAGCCAGGAGTGGTGGCCTGTGACTGTATTTCCAGCTACTTGGGAAGCTAAGGCTGGGAGGATTGCTTGAACCCAGGATGTCAAGTCTGCAGTGGAGCTGTGATTACAGCCACTGTACTCCAGCCTGGGTGACAGAGCAAGACCCTATTTTAAAAACAAAATAAAAAACACGTTAATTTTGGAATGGATCACTATAGGAAGTGTCCCCAGCAGATGCTCAAAGTCAGACTGTATAGTTTTTAAGGAGTTGTTTAACAATACAGTTATATGGCATGTTATGTTTTTAAAGTCCCATAATCATTAGTTGTATCTAATAACATCTCTTTGAGGCAGGTCAGCAGCGTTTTTCCTTTTTTATGGTCGAAGAAGCAGTTGTAAAGATGTTGAGTGATTTGCCCACAGGCACACGTTTTTGTTTTGAGACGGAGTCTCGCTGTCTTCCAGGCTGGAGTGCAGTGGTGCGATCTTGACTCACTGCAAGCTCCGCCTCCCGGGTTCACGCCATTCTCCAGCCTCAGCCTCTGTGAGCCACTGTGCCCTGCCTGGCACACGTTAAACTGATCACAGAGCCTGTTCTTTTGTTAGTAAACTGAACCATGCTGCCTCTCTACTAGTTATTATAAACAAGTAATACAGTTGTTGCCATTTAGTGACTTTTTGATGGCATTATTGAATAGTGAGTTTACAAACCTTTTGCCTACTTCCTTTGTTGAAAAAAGTTCTGAATTTAGAATTTACTTGTATCATGGTATGAAATATTTTTATGTACATTTCCCTGTTCTCTTAAAAATTAGAAGAAATCGGGCCAGGAGTGGTGGCTCGCGCCTATAATCCCAGCACTTTGGGAGGCCGAGGCAGGCGAATCACTTGAAGTCAGGAGTTCACGACCAACATGAACTCCTGGCCAACATGGTGAAACCCTGTCTCTGCTAAAAATACAAAAATTGGCTGTGCATGGTGGCGTGTGCTCATGGTCCCAGCTACTCAGGAGCTGAGACAGGAAAATGCCTAAACCTGGGAGGCGGAGGTTGCAGTGAGCCGAGATCAGGTCACTGCACTCTAGCCTGGGCGACAGAGCAAGATGCAAGACTCTGTCCCCCTCACAAAAAAAAAAAAAAAAAAAAAAAAAATTAGAAGAAATCATATGAAAAATACAAATTAACTACAGTGGACTTAGTTCTTCTGGGAGAACCTTTGCTAGCTTGAAAATTAGTGTCAAGCTGGACAGGTGGCGTGTGCCTGTAGTTCCAGCTACTTGGGAGGCTGAGACAGGAGGAACTTGAGCCCAGGAGCTCAAGGCTGCAGTGAGCCTTGATTGCACCACTGGATTCCAGCCTGGGCGACAGAGCAAGACTCTA
The DNA here is from genome assembly GCF_009764315.1 of Trachypithecus francoisi. NCBI lineage: Eukaryota > Metazoa > Chordata > Mammalia > Primates > Cercopithecidae > Trachypithecus > Trachypithecus francoisi. The sequence continues at coordinate 13,242,063 of NW_022681470.1, forward strand.
TCTCTAAAAATAAAATTAGTATTATAAATTATAAATTAGAAAATTAGAGGCTTTGTACAAAGCTTTGAAGAGTTAATATTTTATTAATATTTTAAAGTAGGAGAAAAATGAATCCTGGTTATATTGCCACAAGTAATTTTGAGTTGAAACACTGTGGCCCATATAGCCTGAAGAAACTTTGAAAGGTCATTTGAGCCCTTGAGTTCAGACCCTATCTCTTCTGCCAAGTGGTGACACAGAATATGATCTAGCTCAGAAAAGTTTTACAATCTGGATGGCTTGTCTTTCTCTCTTTTTTTTTTTGACTGAAGAATCTTTAGAACAGTCAACCTTCTCTTAAATTGCAAGTTTACTTTGGCCATTTGAAACATTTTCTTTTTTTTCTTTTCTTTTTCTTTTTTCTTCTTTTGTAAAGAGACAGGGCCTAGCTCTGTCACTTAGACTGGAATATAGTGGTGTGATCATAGTTCACTGTAGCTGTGAACTCCTGGGTTCAAGGGATCTTCCCACTTCATTCATCCTCTTGAGTAGCTGGGAATACAGGCACGCACCACCACATTCAGCTAAGTCTTTTTTTTTTTTTTTTTTGTAGTGATGTGGCCTCACTGTGTTGCCCAGGTTGGTCTTAAACTCCTGGCCTCAAGTGACCCTCCCACCTTGGCCTTCCAAAGCACTGGAATTAGAGACGTTAGCCACTGCACCCAGCCAGATATTTTCTATTTACTTGTATGGACTTAATTCTGTTTATCCCATGTCCCCCTCCCCCAGTATGATTTTTTTCTCTGTAATTTGTATGTACAAGTTTTTTCTCTCACAGTTGAAAAGCTTTCCAATTGTAGTCTTTCTGCGTTGATGGAGGTAGTGAAGAGGAGGTTCAGGTAATTTACAACTATTGTAAACAGTTTTTATTTGGCATGGTACAGTGTCTAATGCCTATAAACCCAGCACTTTGGGAAGCTGAGGCGGGGAAAATTGCAAGTTTACTTTGAGTTTGAGACTAGCCTGACCAACATGGCGAAACCCTGTCTCTACCAAAAATACAAAAAAATTAGCTGGGCGTGGTGGTGCACACCTGAAATCCCAGCTGTTCAGGAAGCTGAGGCATGAGAATCGCTTGAACCCGGGAGGTGAAAGTTGTAGTGAGCCGAGGTCATGCCACTGCACTCCAGCGTGGGCAACAGAGGGAGACTCTGTCTAAAAAAAAGAGATTTTATTTAAGGGATCATACAGACCCCTAAAATTATATATTCACATTTGGAATGTTAAGACAGTTGCTTTGACATGATATATTGTAAATTTGTAATAATAAATAATAGTTAATCCTCATATACTTTAGTAATTAGCACAGCCCCTACCCCCCTTTTTTTTGAGATGGAGTCTCACTCTGTTGCCCAGACTGGAGTGCAGTGGTATGATCTCGGCTCACTGCAGCCTCCACCTTCCAGGTTCAAGTGATTCTCCTGCCTCAGCCTCCCGAGTAGCTGGGAAGCTGGGACTACAGGTGTGTGCCACCACGCCTGGGTAATTTTTTGTATTTTTAGTAGAGATGGGGTTTCACTGTGTTAGCCAGGATGGTCTCAATCTTCTGACCTCGTGATCTGCCCGCCTCAGCCTCCCAAAGTGAGGCACCGTGCCTACCCAGGACAATCCTATTTTTTAGTAGGCATGTAATTTCTAAATTTGTCTTTTATTGCTAAAGTAACATCCCATTTATCTCAAACTAACTGACATCAGTCTTGTCTTGTTCTGAAATAGCATTAAAATATTTATCACACCAGCCTCTTTCCTGGTCATCATGTTCTTTATGCCATAATCATCATCGTTTTTGTTATTACCATATGATAATTTTGCCACTGCTTATTCAGTGCTTAGTATGTGTCAGTCTTTTTTTTTTTTTTTTTTCTTATTTGAAGACAGAGTTTCTTGCTCTGTTGCCTGGGCAGGAATATAGTAGCGTGACCATGGCTCACTGTAACCTTGACCTACTGGGCCCAGGTGATCCTCCCACCTTAGCCTCCTGAGTAGCTGGCAGTACAGGTGTCCACCACCATGCCTGGCTAATTTTTAACTTTTTGCATAGAGACAGGGTCTCACTATGTTGCCTAGGCTGATCTTGAACTCCTAGGTTCAAGTGATCCCCCTGCCTCCGCCTCCCAAAGTGTTGGGATTGTAGGCGTGAGTCACCATGCCTGGCCTATTTAAAATTTTAATTCTCAAAATACCCTGAGAGGTACATATATATATTCTTATTTTACTGATGAAAAACTTGAGGCCGAGAGAGATTATGTAACTTACATAACTAAGGTCATGCCACTAGTAAGTGACATAGTGAGGATTTAAACCTAAACTACTCCAAACCAGAGCTCCTACTAATATTAATTCTGTTTCTGCCTCTTAGTTAATATATATCTTTCCTTGAATGTCTAGTTTTCTTAGTACACAGAACATTTAGAAGTGCCAAATACTGTGTGAGTGGTTAGTTGTAAGTGTATGTGTGTGTTTATGTGTGTATTGAGAGGGAGGAGTTTTGTACAAATCCAGAAGTCAGAGGTCTGACGTGGGTCTCACTGGGCCTTTCTTCTGCAGGCTCTAGGGGAGAATTGTTCCCTTGCCTTTTCCAGCTTCTAGAGGCTGTATTTCCTCCTTTGCGTCTGGTCTCTCTCTCCTATTTTCAAAGCCAGTAGCCTAGTGTCTTCAAATCTGCCTCTGACACTATCTCTCCTGCCTCCTCCTTTCACTTAGAAGTATCCTTGTGTTTACATTGGGCTCACCCAGATAATACAAGCTAATCTGCCCCTTTCAAGGTCAACTAATTAGCAACTCTGATTCCATCTGCAGCTTTACATTTCCCCTTGATAGATAACATTTTCACATGTTTTTGATTCGGATGTGGTCATTTTGAGGGGAGGGGGAGTGCATTCTGCCTAAATGATTTAGCCTTTTAGGCCTGGCTGTAAAATGAGATTAGTATTTACTATTTACCACAAAGAAACTTTATGAAGATGGAAATTATATGCTAATACAAACAGGCCATGCATAGAATACAATTAATTAGCAGATGCTTTCTGCTTGATCTTATCTGCTAGGTGTATGCTTGTGGTGATCGGTAGTCTCCAAGGTAACCAGTGGGTTTGATAAACTCCAGTGTGAATGCCTGACTCTTCTAAAGGCAGATGTTTGTTTAGAATTCAGCCTTCCAAGACCTTTGCATGAGGAGGATAGAGATGATTTATAGCACAATGGTGGAAAAACAGATGAGTGCTCCTTAACTCTAATTTGTTTTATGATTGGAATCTGTCTTAATCTGTAAGCTACAGTTCACTTTTTAAGTAGGCAGCTTTTATGTTTAACATGATTTTCCAAAGGATTGCTATAGAAAATAATGAAAAGGGACCTTGAGTAATTGTATTTTTAAATCACACTTAAGATTGTTTTGTATGTACTCAGATGGTATTTTTTGGCTCACTGCAGCCTCCACCTCCCAGGCTCAAGTGATCCTCCCAACTCAGCCTCCCAAGTAGCTGAGACTACAGGTGCGTGCCACCACGCCTGGTGAGTTTTTTGTAGAGGCAGGGTTTCACCATGTTGCCACACTGTTCTCAAACTCCTGGACTCAAGATATCTGTCCACCGCAGTCTCCCAAAGTGCTGTGATTATCGGCATGAGCCACTGTGTCTGGCCTAGGCAATTTACTTCTTTGAGTTTTATTTTCAGTATATGAGAAATGTGTCTAATAACATTTACTTCATTGCTTGCTTTGTTATTAAATATGATGATGCATGTAAAATACTTATGTTTGGTTTATACGTGCCAAAAGATAATACCTGTAATATATTGTAGAGTCAGGGACGAACCACTTTACTAAATGTCTCCAAATTACCAATTTCTAATAATTTAGAATATGTATTTAGTATAATGTGCATTGTGTTATGATAAAAGAGTGCTTATTACCTGTGCACCTAATTTTTGGAAGTCAGATTCATATAGCTTTGGTTAATCTTTGTTCTTTTTACATTTTATTACATTTTAGACAGGGTCTCGCTGTGTTCTGCAGGCTGCAGTGCAGTGGCATGATCATAGCTCACTGCAACCTCGAACTCCTGGGCTCAAGTGATCCTCCCACTTTAGTGTCCCAAGTATTAAATAGCTGACATTACAGACATGTGCCACCATGCCTGGCTGTCTTGTTTTTTTGTAGAGATGGGATCTCACCATGTTGCCAAGGCTGGTCTCAAACTTCTGGCCTCAAATGATCCTCTTGCCTTGGCCTCCCAAAGTGCTGGATTACAGGAGTGGGCTACTGTGTCCAGCCTAATCTTCGTTCTTGGAGTCATATTGTGTAGGCTTTGTTTTTTGCTTTGCTTTCCTTTTTTTTCACCACTAGTTTTTAATTTAAAAAAGGACTGGCTTTTAGGACCACTAGAAAATATTTGTTTTGGGGGCAATGTCTTTACCCCCAATTCAGGAATACAGATTTTGGGTAGAAGATAGTACAGCCTCATTGGTTAACAATATAAACTCTCTGGCTGGGTGCTGTGGCTCACGCCTGTAATCCCAGCACTCTGGGAGGCCAGGGTGGGCGGATCACGAGGTCAGGAGATCGAGACCATCCTGGCTAACATGGTGAAACCCCGTCTCTACTAAAAATACAAAAACTTAGCCACGTGTGGTGGCAGGCGCCTGTAGTCTCAGCTACTCGGGAGGCTGAATCAGGAGAATGGCAAGAACCTGGGAGGCGGAGCTTGCAGTGAGCTGAGATCCTGCCACTGCACTCCAGCCTGGTCACAGAGCAAGACTCTGTCTCAAAAAAAGAAAAAAAGAAGAAAATAAACTCTGAAATCAAACTGAATTCTGCTCCTGGCACTATTAATTTACTGCCTTGTGACGTTAAGCAAATAACGTAACCTTCTGTGATGCTTAAATTTTTAATCTTGTGTGAAATGAAGACAATAATAAAATGTACCTCCTACTTTGGAAGGATTGAATGAGGTAATCCATGTAAAGCATTTAGCATGGCGTCTACTAAGTGACCCACAGCAGTTATTAGTAATGACAAGAGAAAGGATAAGCAGTGGGCAGGTATTCAAGTGCTAACGTGTATTGTTAGAGCAGTGTTATCAGTAGGAGTATAATGCAAGCTATGTGTAATTTTAAGTTTTATAATAGCTGTATTAAGTAAATAAAAACAAACAGGTGTTGAAATTCATTATAATTATGTTTAATTTAACCCAGCATATCCAAAACATTCTTATTTCAACATGTAATGATATCAAAATTATTGAGATATTTTACTTTTTTTCATACTATATCTTTGAAATCTGGTGTATATTTATACCTATGGCATGTCTCAATTTGGATACTAAGTTATTTCTGTCCTTCTGTCTTTCTCTCCCCACACCCTTCCCTTCGCTTCTCTCCTCTTCCCTCCACTCCCCTCCCCCCTCCTTCTCTTCCCCTTCCCTTTCCTCTTCCCTTACCCCTCCCTCCCTCCCCCCTCCCTCCCTCCCTCCCTCCCTCCCTCCGTCCTTCCTTCCTTCCTTCCTTCTTTCCCTCCCTCCCTCCCTCTTCCTTCCCTCCCCCCTCCCTCTCTCCTCCCTTCCCTCCCCCCCCTCCCTCCCTCCCCCTTCCCATCTCTTTTCCCTTCCGCTTCCCTTCTTCTTTCTTCTTTGATTTTTTTTTTTTTTTTTTTTTTTTTGCATATTTTGAGACAGAGTCAGCCAGGCACGGTGGCTTATGCTTGTAATACCAGCACTTTGGGAACGCCGAGGTGGGTGGATCACTTGAGCTCAGGAGTTTGAGACCAGCTTGGGCAACATGGCAAAACTCTGTTTCTATTAAAAATATAAAAGAGTTAGTTGGCCAGGTGTGGTGGCCCACACCTGTACTCTTAGCACTTTGGGAGGCTGAGGTGGATGGATCACATGAGGTCAGGAGTTCGAGACCAACCTAACCAACATGGTGGAACCCCCTGTCTACTAAAAATACAAAAATTAGCTGAGTGTGGTAGCAGGCACCTGTAATCCCAGTTACTTGGGAGGCTGAGGCAGGTTAATCACTTGAACTTGGGAGGCAGACGTTGCAGTGAGCTGAGATCAGGCCACTGCACTCCAGCCTGGGTGATAAGAGCAAGACTCTGTCTCAAAAAAAAAAAAAGAATTAGCTAGGCATGGTGTTGGGCACCTGTGGTCCCAGCTACTCGAGGAGCTGAGTTGAGAGGATTGCTTGAGCCTGGGAGGTGGAGGGAAGTTGCAGTGACCTAAGATTGCACCATTGCACCATTGCACCCTAGCCTGGACCAGAGCAAGGCCACCCTGCCTCAAAAAAAGAAAAAAAAGAGGATCTCACTCTTGCCATCTGGAGTACAGTGGTGTGATCACGGCTCACTGCAGCCTTGACTTTCTAGGCTGTAACGATGCTCCCGTCTCAGTGTCCCAAGTAATTAGGACTATAAGTGTGTGCCAGCACGCTTGGCTAATTTTTTGTATTTTTTTTGTAAAGACAGGGTTTCACTGTGTTGTCCAGGCTGGTCTCAAACTCCTGGGCTCAAGCAGTTCTCCTGCCTTGGCCTCCAAAAGTGCTCAGATAACAGGCATGAACCACCATACTGGTCACTAAATTTTTAGCAGAGATACTTGTTCTGTATTTAGATTTCATAAAATTTACAGTAGAAAAAGTAGATTCGGCTGGGTGTGGTGGCTCACGCCTATAATCCCAGCACTTTGGGAGGCTGAGGCAAGAAGATTGTTTGAGCCCAGGAATTCAAGACCAGCCTGGAAACAGTGAGACCCTGTCTGTATATTAAAAAAAAAAAAAAAAAAAAAAAGAATACTTAAAAAAAGTGTTGTTGGCCGGGCGCGGTGGCCCATGCCTAAATCCCAGCACTTTGGGAGGCGGAGGCAGGTGGATCACGAGGTCCAAGAGATCGAGACCATCCTGGCCAATATAGTGAAACCCCGAATCTACTAAAAATACACACCAAAAAAATTAGTTGGGCGTGGTGGTGTGCACCTGTAGTCAGTCCTAGCTACTCTAGAGGCTGGGGCAGGAGAATCACTTGAACCCGAAAGGCGGAGGTTGCAGTGAGCTGAGATCATGCCACTGTACTCCAGCCTGGTGACAGAGTGAGACTCTGTCTCACACACACACACACAAAAGTATTCTTGTAGTTCCTTTTTTCTCCTTGCAAGGCATCTTTAATGTAGAATAAGCTAAATATAGTAATAATAGTAATAATTAAAAATGATGAAGTTTATTGAGTACTGCTTTGTGTTATGTTGTCTTCTAATCACAGGTATCTCATTTAATCTTCGCGATAGCACTATGAGAATACTTTTCTTTTCCCTGTTTACAGATAGGGAAAATGAGGACCAGAGAAAGTTACAGAGCATAGAGTTGAACTCAGTTCTGACCTCTTGAGTCTGTTTTTCTTTTCTTTTTTTTTTTTTAAGACAGTCTCATTCTGTCGCCCAGGCTGGAGTGCAGTGGCATGATCTCGGCTCACTGCAACCCCCACCTCCCGGGTTCAAGCGGTTCTTGTGCCTCAGCCTCCCGAGTAGTTGGGATTACAGGCACCCACCATGATAGAGACGGGATTTTGCCATATTGACCAGGGTGGTCTCGAACTCCTGACCTCAAGTGGTTTGCCCACCTCCGCCTCCCAAAGTGCTGGAATTACAGGTATGAGCCACTGTGCCTGGCCCAGAGCTTGTTTCTCTAACAGTCACACCACTTATTGATTGTGAAATAACCAATGAAAAAGCAAATGAAAAGTACCTCTCCCACCAGTAGTTTTTCTGGGTTTCTTTTATGGGGGATCTAGGGTAGAGTAACATGCGGGGAGAGGGACAGTGTTTCAGGAACCCATTTGAATATTTAAGAACAGTACTAAATACTTAAATTACTTCTGTGACAATGAAAAGATATCCAGGAAGCTACACTCTTTTTTAGTTCTATATTTTTTGTATCATACATTTAAACACTGGTTGCTCCTCAATGAAGCTTTAGAATCCTTTGCAAGATAGTACTACTGCTTCAAGCAGCTAACCACCAATGAATAAGAATTATGAATTCAGACTCTGGCACAGACCAACTCCCTCACTTGGATCTCCTAACTCATAATCCAGAGTTCTTTTCCAGAGAACTGCTCCACTTTTAAAAACCAGTGCCAGGATTCAGATCTCAAATGATACCATTAAACACTGATAGGCAAGAAGCATTTAGTTCTATGAGTAAATAACTCTCTGATACATTAGAGGCTGGTGGTGTTAATTTTTGATTAGGCTGAACTCTTAGCATTTGTTATTTCTTCAGGTATTAAACCTTCAGATAATTAAAAAACACAGTTTAGGCCGGGCACAGTGGCTCACGCCTTTAATCTGAGCACTTAGGGAGGCTGAGGCGGGCGGATCACGAGGTCAGGAGTTTGAGACCAGCCTGGCCAACATGCTGAAACCCTTTCTCTACTAAAATTACAAAAAATAGCTGGGCGTGGTGGTAATCCCAGCTACTCGGGCAGCTGAAGTAGGAGAACCATTTGAACCCGGGAGGCAGAGGTTGCAGTGAGCCAAGATCGTGCCATTGCACTCCAGCCTGGGTGACAGGGCAAGACTGTGTCTCAATAAAAAACCAAACCGAACCACAGTTTATCCCTTAGGAAAACACCAAAAAGCTTCTTATATACATGAACTTGTGTTAGGGTCACGCTTTAAGGTGGCTCTAGAAAGTACAATGAGAGACTTAGAATAAGACTGCTTTTTTTTTTTGACGTCACGTCTTTGTTGTCTAGGCTGGCTTGGAATTCCTGGGTTCAAGCCATCCTCTTGCCTCTGCCTCCCAAATAGCTTTACAGGAGGATTACGGATGTATGCCACTGTGCTGGGCTGAGACTGCAGTTTTTAATGAATGAAATGCCTCTGTGCATGGATTGAAGCCAGCCTTTATGGCAAACATTAACAGTATGGTTTGGTTCCCCATCTCTGTGCCCCTTGAGTTATAACTTAAATTGTTCTGATTGTAGTATTAACTGTGATTAGGTGTTGATGAAAGAGATACGGGGTCTAATTAAGTAAAATGAAGATCTCAAATAAAATTGAAGTAGAATGAAACACTGTAACTATGTAAATATAGTTCTGCTAAACAAATATTTAACTGTGGATAGGCACAGTGACTTTATAATGCAGATAGTCATTTTCATATATATGGATATGATGTGATACAGTAATTGATTTTTAGATTAAATATGTAAGTTGAGACATTTTTTAAATTTTGGAAATTTAGTGCTGTTAATTATGGAGACTAGTAAAAATAAATGATTAGAGACGAATACACTTCATGGTAACAAACATGCTGGTGATACAGCTTTAAAACTATGGAAATTTGCAACATACAAAAATAAAGTTCACTGATATTTTACATATTTATGGCCTAGCCTCACCAGTTGGCAATATTTTGCCATCTTGATATTATCTGTTTCACTCTGCAGCCCCTCTTCTCTCCTTTCTCCCTCACCATGTGGCATTTTAAAGCAAATCCCAGGTATCATTTCACCCATATGTATTTCAGCATGTGGCTCTGACACACTTGGACTTTCCTTTCACAGTACAACTATCTTACCATTGTCACAATTAATAACATTAGCAATAATTCCTTAATGGCATTTGGTAGCAAGAACATGTTCAGATTAGCCTGTCTCTCTTTTTTTTTTTTTTTTTTTTTTTTTTTGAGACGGAGTCTCGCTCTGTCGCCCAGACTGGAGTGCAGTGACCGGATCTCAGCTCACTGCAAGCTCCGCCTCCCGGGTTTACGCCATTCTCCTGCCTCAGCCTCCCAAGTAGCTGGGACTACAGGCGCCCGCCACCTCGCCCGGCTAGTTTTTTTATATTTTTTAGTAGAGACGGGGTTTCACCGTGTTAGCCAGGATGGTCTCGAACTCCTGACCTCGTGATCCGCCCGTCTCGGCCTCCCAAAGTGCTGGGATTACAGGCTTGAGCCACCGCGCCCGGCCTTAGCCTGTCTCTAAAATGTCTTTTGCAGTTTGTTTGTTTACATTAGGACCCAAATAAAGTCTTCACACTGCAGTTGGAAGATACAGTTGTAAATGGTCTCTTAAATCTCCTCCCTTTTCATGCCCTTTATTTGATGAAGAAACTGTTAACCTGTAGAATTTCCCACATTCTGTTTGGCTGATTACATCTTTGTGGTTTGGTTTAACTCCTGTAATTTCCTGTAAACTGATCATTCGTTCTGGAGGGTATTTTTTTTGGTGAGCATTCTTTGTAAGAGGTGCTGTATTCTTTTACTTACCATCATGAGATTGGTTCACTTTCAGTATTGCTAGGATTGCTCAGTGGTTTTAGATTATGTTGGCTTGATCTATCCTTTATTAAGTTCTTACCAACTTTCACACAAAGGTTTTAGCAACATCTGAGGATTGTTGACTAGATCCATTACATAAGGATTGCAAAATGGTGATTTTTGAATTATATCACTCCTACATTTATTAGTTGAAATTCTTCTGTAAAGAAAACTTTTATTCCATGTATTTAATGTCTTTAAAATCTAGAAGTACAGGCCATAAAAATTTAATTCTTCTCCCACCTCATTTCGCCAGTTTTTATAATAATGAGTTGGTGTCCTAGGAACCCACTAAAATGACCGGTAAATTTTTTTCTTTCTTTTATTATTTTTAGTGTTACGGATTTTTATGTATGTGATGTGTTTCAATCCATTGTAGTTGCTGTTTTTCATGTTTCATTTGTCTCATCTTTGGCCAATTGGAACCCCTTCAGATGGGTTCTTTTGTATTCTTTTGAATATTGTCCCATCAGTTTTCAATAACTTACTCTCTTTCTGGCACAAGGAGTATCAGGTTCACTTTGTACATTTCCTGCTCCACATCTGGAATCAGCTATTTCTTTAAGGAACCCTCGTTGCTGAGACATTAATGACATCAAATATATATAAAAAAAGAAAAGAACAAGGAGCCCTGGTTTTCTCAAGTGGAAAATGGTTTTTAGAGATCACAGTATGGCTGGGTGTGGTGGCTCACTCCTGTAATCTCAGCACTCTGGGAGGCTAAGGTGGGCGGATCACTTGAGCCCAGGAGTTCAAGACTAGCCTGGCCAACATGGCAAAACCCTGTCTCTACAAAAAACTCAAAAAAGCTAGCCAGGCATGGTGGTGTGTGCCTATAGTCCCAACTACTTGGGCAGGTCATCTGAGTTGAGATTGCGCCACTGCACCCTAGCCTGGGTGATAGAGTGAGACCCCCTCTCAAAAAAAAGGGAAGAATAAATTTTCAATTCATACTGATATTTCCAGTTTTCATGAAAAATTACAGAGGTTTTGTTTATTTTGTGATTTATTTACTTATTTTTTGGTGAAAAATATGTCTATTTAGTGTTAGCCAACTGGGTTCACTTTAGATGATCCCAATTTTGTTGGCAACATCATCATAATCAGGAACCAGTAGAACATGGATCTTCTTTCTATGAGGCCTGATCAGGGTGTTGATCTTGGCTATGTCAGTGCCACAGAGCTTTTTCTTAGCCTGTTTGATCTGGTGTTTGTTGGCCTTGACATCCATAGTGAACACAAGAATGTTGTTGACTCTCTGTTCTTTTCATGGCTGACTCAGTGGTCAGGGGTAACTTGATAGCATAGTGGTCAAGCTTGTTTCCCCTGGACTGGGCCACTCTTCCAAGGATATTTGGGCTGTCTCCAGAACAGCAGCAGTGTCTTGGGCTGTCTTTAGGTGGGTGACGTGAAGATCTTCTCTTTTTTTGTGTGGCTGTGGATACGCATACCGTTCATCACTGCTGTTTCAGTGTTCAGAGCCTTTGGACGTTGGGAGAACAGGGACTTCCTTCTTGGCCTGTGATGCTTTCTTGATGAGCACAGCCATGTAACTTCTTTTATAGTTGTGTCCTATTTTTTTTTTTTTTTTTGAGACGGAGTCTCGCTGTGTTGCCCAGGCTGGAGTGCAGTGGCACGATCTTGGCTCACCATAACCTCCGCCTCCCAGGTTCAAGCGATTCCCCTGCCTCAGCCTCCCGAGTAGCTGGGATTACAGGCACCCTCTACCACACCTGCTAATTTTTGTATTTTTAGTAGAGTTGGGGATTCACTATGTTGGCCAGGCTGGTCCCGAACTCCTGACCTCCTGATCCGCCTGCCTTGGCCTCCCAAAGTGCTGGGATTACAGGCGTGAGCCACCGCACCTGGCCTTTTTTTTTTTTTTTTTTTAATTGAGATGGGATCTCGCTTTGTCACCCAGGCTAGACTGCAGTGGCATGATCTCGGCTCACTACAACCTCTGCCTCCCAGGTTCGAGCAATTCTCCGCCTTAGCCTCCTAAGTAGCTGGGATTATAGGTACGAGCCACTATGCCTGGCTAATTTTTGTATTATTGTTAGAGACTGGGTTTCACCATGTTGGCCAGGCTGGTTTCGAACTCTGGGCCTCAAGCCTCCCAAAGTGGTGGGATTACAGACGTGAGCCACCATGCCCGGCCTATATCATTTTTTATCTTATGCTAAAAATGTTGGTTCCTAACAACATTAACATTGTATTATACATATTAGCTTTGAGATAACAATACCATAATGTAGTTTGAGACTCCTTTGTCTGTCTATGTCCTTAGGCTGTATTCCAGTAGGGATGTAAGCTCAGAATACTTTTTAAATGAAAAACTTATAAATTTTAATAAAAAATAATATTTTAAATAAATATTAATATTTAAGGTACTTGAAATAATAATTCTCTCTGTGTATTTATGTCAGCAGTTGAAAATAGAACATTTACTTCAGTTTTGTTTTCGTTTCTAAGGAGTGCTGTTTTTTCCTTTTCAATTTTTTGATGTAAAATATTTACATGGTTTCAAAATGTTGAGCATATTTTTAAAAAGATACAGCCGGGCACGGTGGCTTGCGCCTGTAATCCCAGCAATTTAGGAGGCTGAGGTGGGCAGATAACTTGAGGTCAGGAGTTCAAGACCAGCCTGGCCAACATGGTAAAACCCCATCTCTACTAAAAATACAAAAATCAGCCGGGTGTGGTAGCAAGCGCCGGCAATCCCAGCTACTCAGGAGGCTTCAACCGGGGAGGTGGAGGTTACAGTGAGCCGAGATCACACCTCTGCGCTCCAGCCTGGGCAACAGTGAGACTCTGTCTCAAAAAAAAAAAAAAAAAGGAAAAAGAAAAGATGCTATTGGTTTGCATATCATTATTCTGCCCATATCCTATCAGTAACTAAAGAGGTATTATTTTACTGTATGTTTTTACTTAAAATTTAATTTATGCTTACATTAATTTTTAAAGGTTCAGATTTGAAAGTCCAGTGTAAATTTTCCAGGTGGCCAGATGGTACTAGATGTCAGTAAGTAATTCTTGTTTATGTATTGCATTTTAGAATTTTAAACATTTTACTGGGTTTTGAGCATATTGTATGTCATTAGAAGGCAACTGGAACTCCAATTTTAGAAACTAAGATTATGATGTCTTCAGATGATCAGTTTTACTCCTTGTAGTCCACCCCTCCGATTAGTTAATAACTATTTTAAGATGTTTTACAGGCTAATATAGTGAAATTTCTGACATAAAGTCAGACTTCCAGATTACGTTGCTCAAATTTGCCAAACCAGGCATTTTTCTGGTGAAGGAGAAAGGAATCTTTTCCTAAAAGTCTGGTATATATGTATTTTTTGCTTAATGCCTAGTTACCATGGAAATAGATGTTAGAATCAGCTCTTAAGTAGGTAGGTAGTGACAAACTGGCTGTACTGTTGAATTGGGTTGCTAGACCGTATTTGGCCCTTTCCTGCTTTCATCATTCCACCTTCTCTTTCATTCTTTTCTTTTGGTTTCTGTGCTTTTTAGAATATTCTATATAGTTAAACCCAAACTTGACTTAACCTAGGTTTGGGCAACGGTTTGCTTTTGCTTACAGTTTATACTATCTATAGGTAGACATTTTACCTCACATTTACATATATATGGTATAAGTAGATAATTGTACTGACTTGGCACATCAGCTGTTAATGCTTTTAAGAAAAGGTCTGGAAAGACCTGTAACAAGTTAATAGTGTTCGTTTCCAGTGGGTGACAGTATAGAAAATGTTTAAAGTCTACTTTGTGAAATTACAATGTTTTGTTTTTAAAATGAGCGTGTACTACTTCATTATATAAAATTTTTTTAGTTGTAGAAGTTTGTGTTAGTGATTGGTATTTAAAATATAGTAAAAAATAAGAGAGGAAAAATGGAAATCCTCTCGTAGCATTTTTTTTTGGCATTAACTTTGACGTTTGTGTGATGTTGATGTTTAGTTACTGTGCTTTGGTACTGAGGATAGCAACACCTATGTCATAGTGTTGCTGAGATTACATGAGATTACTAAAGCATAATGCTTGGCACAAGGGGAACAGTTAATAAAACAGGAGCTCTGGTTTTTGTGGATCTTAGATTTGCTGCCCTGTAGGTAGTATAGCTGTACAGGAATGAGGAATGTATTGTGGAGTCTTAGAAGAGCTATCTGTGTATTCATTTGAATCCACAACCTTCCCTTGGAGCTTTTTTCTTGACTATGTAGTTCTACTTTAGCTTTTCTCTTGTGTCAGTATTATTTCTTTTTTTTTTTTTTTTTTTTTTTTTGAGACGGAGTCTTGCTCTTTCGCCCGGGCTAAAGTGCAGTGGCCGGATCTCAGCTCACTGCAAGCTCCGCCTCCCGGGTTTACGCCATTCTCCTGTCTCAGCCTCCGGAGTAGCTGGGACTACAGGCGCCCGCCACCTCGCCTGGCTAGTTTTTTTTTTGTATTTTTAGTAGAGACGGGGTTTCACCATGTTAGCCAGGATGGTCTCGATCTCCTGACCTCGTGATCCGCCCGTCTCGGCCTCCCAAAGTGCTGGGATTGTCAGTATTATTTCTAGTCATTCCTAGTTTTCTGCTCAGCAGAGACTTTGGGGTCCATGTTGTTCCTATTCTGTTACTGTTACATAAAGGTAGATCTATAACTTTATCTTGTTAGTAATCAAAAAAGTTAAATTTGAAGTTTTATGCATATTTTGGATGAGTTTTACTTTACCCAACCTTTAATTTGGTCATGTGATTGAAAAAAAAGATTTTTTTGGGGTACATTTTCCAGATATCACTGTAGATGGAAAATTTGGATTTTTTTTTTTTTTTTTTTTGGGACGCAGTCTTACCCTGTCCCCCAGGCTGGAGTGCAGTGGCGTGATCTCGACTCACTGCAACCTCCTCCTCCCAGGTTCAAGCATTCCTCCTGCCTCAGTCTCCCAAGTAGCTGGGATTACAGGCATGAGCCACCGCAACTGGCTACTTGTTTTGTATTTTTAGTAGAGATGGGGTTTCACCATGTTGGTCAGGCTGGTCTTGAACGCCTGACCTCAAATGATCCACCTGCCTTGGCCTCCCAAAGTGCTGGGATTACAGGCGTGAGCCACTGCACCCATTCAAAACTTGGAATTTCTAAGAACCTTTATTAATTTATAAATCAGTAACATTGGAATTGAATATTTAAAACTGCAACTGTTCCCAGAATATTGAGGATGCAAAGTTTCTGTAGGTACAGTTATTCACAAAGGCAGACTCTTGGGGACAATCAGGATGATCGCAAAATTATATGAAATATGTAACAAAATGAAGAAGCAGACAACTTACATTATAAGGTATATTTGTATTATTAAAGTCCAAATATCTATTCTAGTTTAATTTTTTGAATATTCAAGCATATGGCTGAAAAGTTTTAAAAAATACATATGAAAGAATATAGTAAAAACCCTTTCATCCTGCCTTTTACCTCCATTTGTTGAATTTACCTTCTTTCTGTACAGTCATTGTTTTCTGTGTATTGTTTCCACACACAGAAAAGCAAACACAAGTTTGCTGTCTTACTCCCCTATCTCCCCTACCCTTTACTTTCAACTTTTAAATTATACATACTGTTCTGCACTTCTACATTTTGTCACTTAACACATCTGGGAGATGTTTGTGTTACTAGTACATAGAGATCCCCTCATTTGTGGGTTTTTTTTGTTTGTTTTTGCTTTTTTGAGACAGTCTCGCTATGTCACCCAGGCTGTTTTTTAGTATTTTTTGTATTTTTTAATAGAGACAGGGTTTCGCCACATTGGCCAGGCTAGTCTCAAACTCCTGGTCTCAAGTGATCTGCCCACCTCAGCCTCCCAAAGTGCTAGAATTAACAGGTGTGAGCCACCATGCCTAGCCTTGTGTGTTCTTATTAACAACTTTTATTGAGGTATAACTTGCACACCAAAAAAATTAAACCATTGTAAGTGTAAAAATCAAGGAATTTTAAATTCATTTTTAATTACATTTTTATTTTATTTGTTTATTTATTTATTTTATTATTATTATTTTTTTGAGACGGAGTCTGGCTCTGTCGCCCAGGCTGGAGTGCAGTGGCCGGATCTCAGCTCACTGCAAGCTCCGCCTCCTGGGTTTACGCCATTCTCCTGCCTCAGTCTCCCGAGTAGCTGGGACTACAGGCGCCCGCCACCTCGCCTGGCTAGTTTTTTTTTGTAATTTTTAGTAGAGATGGGGTTTCACTGTGTTAGCCAGGATGGTCTCGATCTCCTGACCTCGTGATCCACCCGTCTTGGCCTCCCAAAGTGCTGGGATTACAGGCTTGAGCCACCACACCCGGCCTGGGCAATTTTTTAATGTTAAATTTATCAGTATTTTCTTTTATAGCGCCCGAACTTTGAGTTAATTTACTATTTGAAGTAAGTGATACATTGAATTCCCTTCCAGGATTGTAATTTATTATGTCACTTTGAATGTAGCTAGACTTTTGTCCAGACTTACTGACTTGCATCTGTGATGAATAACTTTGAACATATGTTATCTCACACATGTCCAAGTATATCTATTGAATGAATTTGGCGGTTTATTCCTGGGGCCAAAGTTGTGTGTTTTTAATTTTGGTAATTATTGTCGAATTGAATAAATGTATCTTTCAAGGCTGTTAAGATACTGCATTGCTAATAACTGGTGCAGAAATTAATGGTAATTTCTGTTTAAGACGCTGGATTGTTAAACTCCTCTAGGATTAGAAGTTTTGGTTGAAAACTTCTTTTTTCATTATGTATTGGCCTTTAAGGCACTAGAATTACACTTTAGAAATTACACTTTAGAAATTCTCCCAAATTGGGAGAATTTGGGTTATGTCTTAAAAAATGTTCATGTTCTTCGTGCTCCATTTTAATACCTACCCAGAAGCAGCCCGTGTACAGGTGCACAAGGAAGCTGGCATGAATATGTTTGTGGTTGCCCTCTTTTTAATAGTGAAAAACAGAAAACCACTTAATATCACCAATAGAGGACAAGGTAAATAACCATGGTAAATTCCTACAGTGGTTATAGCACAAAAATAATTCGACAGCTTGTGTTTACTGATGTAGAAAGATCTCTAAAACATTTTTTAAATGAAAGAAAAGTTGAAAGTGTATTAAATGTAGTACCAATTATGTAAAAATAGATTCACAGAAATGTTATTAAATATGGATACATGTACATGTATGTAAGTGAAGGTCTGGAAAAAACATGGAAGAACATATGCCAAAATGAGAATAGTGATTATTAATGGGAAGGGTTTGGGATTGGGTGTAGTAATTTAGGACTTACTTTTTTTTTTTTTTTTGAGATAGAGTCTCACTCTGTTTTTCAGGCTGGAGTGCAGTCTTAGCTTACTGCAATCTCCGTCTCCTGAGTTCAAGCAATTCTCCTGCCTCAGCTTCCTGAGTAGCTGGTACTACAGGTGCCCACCACCATGCCTGGCTAATTTTTGTATTTCTTTAGTAGAGAAGGGGTTTAGCCATGTTGGCCAGGCTGGTCTTGATTTCCTGACCTCAAGTGATCCACCCGCCTTGGCCTCCCATAGTGCTGGGATTGCAGGCATGTGCCACTGTGCCTGGCAACATTAATGTTTTATTAGTTTTACAAGGACAATATGCTCATAGACTGTACAACTAAAAGCCAATTTAAAATTTATTTGGAAAAAATACATTGTTTTGTACGTAGGTCCCTGTAAATGCAGGGTAAGACTGGAAGAATACCCTAAGTAAGGAGACAGTAGTTATGTCCACGAGGGATGTGGGAACAGAGAAGATAAAAGGAGACATTTGCTTTTTGTATACTTCTGTATTTTTATAGTTTTATAAAGCAAATGAATTCATGTATTAATTTGTATCCTGAAGAAAGGACTCAATTCTTTAGGACCAGGAATTCAAGTAAGAGTATCTCATTTTGTCAAGTTCTTTTAACAGTACTTAGTGAAAATAGTAGCTGCCAGTTGAATTATTGGGTAGAGAATAAAGGTGTCAACAGAAATAGTTTACTAGTTTGCTGATAATTAGGCATTAATTTGCTTGATGTGATGCATGTTTATTACTTCAAGGCAAGTAGAAAAATAAAAATAAGTAGATTCTTCTCATATACCATCATGAACACTAGTAGTTTCTGATACATTCAGACGGTACACACAGTGAGACTGTTCTTGCCCTGTAGCCTCGCCTGAAATTTCCTTTTGTCTTCTTCTTTGTTACTACAACCTCCCCTGCAGTTTGGGTGTCTCTCTAGTTCTCTTTTCTTTGTTTGCTAGTCCGGGATCAGATCTGCTCTTATGAAATAGAAGTCAGCAGTGAGGAGAAAAAAAAAATTGTTTTTTCTGAAACGGAGTCTCACTCTGTCGTCCAGGCTGGAGTGCAGTGGCACAATCTCGGCTCTCTGCAGCCTCCACCTCTTGGGTTTAAGCAATTCTTCTGCCTCAGCCTCCCGAGTAGCTGGGACTACAGGCACCTGCCACCACGCCAGGCTAATTTTGTATTTTTAGTAGAGACAAGGTTTCACCGTATTGCCAGGCTGATCTCTAACTCCTGACCTCAAATGATTCACCCATCTCAGCCTCCCAAAGTGCTGGGATTACAGGTGTGAGCCACAGTGCCTGGCCAAAAGGTAAAATTTTTAATCCTTTTATTCAGTTAGTCACCGAATGTGAGAATGTCTTTACCCAGTTCTTCTGTCTCCATCCCAGCATTAGTGCAAGCCATGGTATCTCGTTCTAGATTAAAAGGTACCAGATTCCTAACTGATCTGTCTGATTCAGTCTTGTATTTGTGTATTGGAATCTGTTTTTTACATTGTAGCCACAGTGATCTAAGACGTCAGATAATGTAGCTGTTGCTCATAAAACTTTGTAGTGGTTCTTCTGTTGCTATCAGGCCATGCTTTTCCTCTGGCTATGGTCATTAATAATTGTGGCTTTCCATATTGTCAACTTTCCTCATGCACTATAGCTGTTTTCCAGAATCTATATTGTTTCTCATTTCAGCCAGTTGGAATTCTTTTCCTAGACTATGAGTCATCCTTCAGGTATCCTTCTCTGAGATCCTAAGATAGATTTACATCCTTCTTCGTGCTCCTTTTGTGCAGAACCTGACCATAGTAGTTATCTTCATATAGTAACTTAACTGTTTAACTGATTCCTCCACTATACTCCATGAAAACAAAAACAGAGTCTTAAATCAAGTCTCTATTTCTTAACCAGCACCTGATACATTGTAGGCTTTAGTTTAAATGTATGAATGAGGCTGGGTGCGATGGCTCATGCCTGTAATCCCAGCACTTTGGAAGGCCAAGGTGGGAGGATCACTTGAGTCCAGGAGTTTGAGACCAGTCTGGGTAACATAGTGAGATCCTGTCTTTAAAAATTTTCAAAAATTAGCTGGGCATTGTGGTACATGCCTGTAGTTCCAGCTACTTGGGAGGCTGAAACAGGCTAATTGCTTGAGCCCAGGAAGTCAAGGCTGCAGTGAGCCACAGAGCTCAGCTTGAATAACAGAGGGAGACCCTATCTCAAAAAAAAAAAAAAAAAAAAAACCCCAGAAGCCAGAAACAATATGTGAATGAGTGGTTAACTCAGTCATTTTTTCTCTCATATCATTTTTTTCTCTTGTTCTTTCCCTACCTAGTAATTAATAGGTTGTGACTCAGTTTGAAAAACGCTTGTATAAGGAATCCTGATTTACTAGTTAGAACTCTCAGAATGAGAACTCTCTGCAAGATTGATCTGTAAATATTTAGTAATTTTTTATTGTTGTTAATGGTATTGTTTTAAAAATTCAATTTCTGATTGTTGCTAATGTATAGGAATCCTATTGACTTCTCTATATTGTGTATCCTGTGATCTTGCTAAAACCACCTATTGGTTACAGTAGCATTTTTGTAGATTCCTCTGGATTTCCTTGGTAGCGGATCATGTTGTCAGTAAAGGCAGCTATTATTCTTCATGTCCAATTCAGATATCTTTTCTTTCTTGATTACATTGGCTACGGTCTCCAAAACAATGCAGAATAGAAGTGGTGAGGTGGATATCCCTGTCTTGTTCTTAATTGTAGGGAAAAGCATTCAGTCTTTCACCATTAAGTATAATGTTAGTTGCAGATTTTTCATGGATGCCTTTTGTCCGATTGAGGAAGTTTCATTCTGTTCCTAGTTTGCTGAGAGGTTACATCAGGAGTGGATTATGGATTTTGTATTAATAAAATGTATTTTCTGTGTATATTGAGGTGATCTTTTTTTAAGTTTGTTGATAGGTTAATTACATTGATTGACTTCTGAATTTTAGAACAATCCTCCATTTCTACAATAAACTGTACTTGGTCATGATATATTACCTTTTAGAACATATTGTTGGATTCTGTGTGCTAGAATTTTATTTAGAATTTTTGGGCTGGGCATGGTGGCTCACACCTCTAATCCCAGCACTTTGGGTTGGCTTAAGTCCAGGAGTCTAAGACTAGCCTGGGCAACATGACAAAACCCTGTCTCTACAGAAAATAAAATTTTAAAAAATCAGCTGGGTTTGGTGGTCTGCACCTGTAGGTCCCAGCTACTTGGGAGGCTTGGGAGGCTGAGGTGGGAGGATCACTTGACTTCAGGAGTTGGAGGTTGCAGTGAGCCAAGACTGCACCACTGAACTCCAGCCTGGTTGATAGAACAAGACCCTATCTCAAAAAAAAAAAAAAAAAAAAAAAAAAAGAATTGTTTGCATTTGTGCTCATGAGGGATATTGTCTGTAGAGATGTGGTTTTGCTATGTTGCCCAGGCTCGTCTTAAACTCCTGGCCGCAAGCAGTCCTCTCATCTCAGCCTCCCAAAGTGTTGGGATTACAAGGATGAGCCACCATGTCCAGACGGTAGTTTTATTTTCTCATAATGTCATTATATATTAGAATAATGCTGGCTTTGTAGAATGAAGTGGGAAGAATCCTAAATTTTAATTTTAGAGATGGTGTCTTGTTATGTTGCATAGGCTGTTCTGGAACTCATGGGTGGGCCCAAGGGATCCTCTCATGTTACCTTTCCAAGTAGCTGGAATTATAGCCGTGAGCCAGTGTGCCCAGCAATTTTTTATTTGAAATAATAGGCCATAATCACATTATGGTTTTAAAAATCACTTGTAATAGAAACGTAACAGACAAAAGCCAGTGAAGTATATGTAATTAAATTTCTCTGATCAATTCATCACATTGCATCATCAATTTTATAAGATACTTGGAGAGCAGATAATCTAGGCCTTGAAGAATTTTTTTTTTCCCAGAGGTGGAGTCTTGCTCTGTCGCCGAGGCTGGAGTGCAGTGGCATGATCTCGGCTCACTGCAGCATCTGCCTCCCAGGTTCAAGTGATTCTTCTTCCTCAGCCTCCCGAATAGCTGAGATTACAGGTGCCTGCCACCACACCTGACTCATTTTTGTCTTTTTAGTAGAGACGGGGTTTCACATGTTGGCCAGGCTGGTCTCGAACTCCCGACCTTCAGTGATCCACCTGTCTCAGCCTCCCAAAGTGCTGGGATGACAAACGTGAGCCACTGTGCTGGCCTGGCCTTGAAGAATGAATGGTGATTTGTTTTAAATGTAGAATGAGGCCGGGCATGGTGGCTCAGACCTGTCATCCTAACACTTTGGGAGGCCGAGGCAGTCGGATCACTTGAGGCTGGGAGTTTGAGACCAATGTGGCCAACATAGTGAAACCCCATCTCTACTAAAATAAAAAAAATTTAGCTGGGTGTGGTGGCGCATGCCTGTAAACCCAGCTACTCCGGAGGCTGAGACTTGAGAATCATTTGAACTGGGAGGCGGAGGTTGCAGTGAGCCGCAGTTGCGCCATTGCTCTCCAGCTGGAGCAAGACTGTCTTGGAGAGCGAGACTGTCTCAATAAATAAATAAATAAATAAATAAAGGATCGATTTAATTTTCTTTAGGGCCTGAGTTAATTGTTTCTTAAAAGTGTCAGCAAGAAATCTTAAAATTGACTGTCTTGGCCGGGCGCGGTGGCTCACGCCTGTAATCCCAGCACTTTGGGAGGCCGAGGCGGGCGGATCACAAGGTCAGGAGATCGAGACCATGGTGAAACCTCGTCTCTACTAAAAATACAAAAAAAATTAGCCGGGCGCGGTGGCGGGCGTCTGTAGTCCCAGCTACTCAGGAGGCTGAGTCAGGAGAATGGCATGATCCCGGGAGGCGGAGCTTGCAGTGAGCCGAGATCGTGCCACTGCACTCCAGCCTGGGGGACAGAGCAAGACTCCGTCTCAAAAAAAAAAAATGACTGTCTTAAGTAAATGTTAAATAATAATACTTAATATTAATAATTTTATAATTTAATAATGAACATAAAGCATTTTATTTGATTTTAACATTTTCTAGTTATTAAAAAACTCGTGGTAGAAAGTATGGAAAATCCAGAAAATCAGGTAGGAAAATGATCACTCATAATTCAGACGTTACAGAGGTAACTACTATTAACATTTTAGTATATACTTCCAAATCTTTACCTGTGTGTTTCTTTTTTTTTTTTTTTTTTTTTTTTGAGATGTAGCCCAGGCTGGAATGCAATGGCACAGTCTCGGCTCCCTGCAAGCTCCGCCTCCTAGGTTCACGCCGTTCTCCTGCCTTAGCCTGCCGAGCAGCTGGGACTACAGGCGCCCACCACCAGGCCTGGCTAATTTTTAGTATTTTTTTTTTTTAGTAGAGGTGGGGTTTCAACCCTGTTAGCCAGGGTGGTTTTGATCTCCTGACCTCGTGATCCGCCCACCTCGGCCTCCCAAAGTGCTGGGATTACAGGCGTGAGCCACTGCGCCTGGCCACCTGTGTGTTTCTTAAAACATAGTTTGTAATAATGTTTTTTTTCCAACATTTTAAACATTAGCTTCTGAGTTGGTAAGTAAATTTATGTTGGTTATAGGTTTTTTTAAAGGGTGTTAGGTTGTTACTACCTGATAAGGCAGTTATGGTATGACGTCTGGATTTAAACTGTTTTTCCTGGCTCTAATGAATTATGTCCTTAAAATCACTTAAAGCTCCGCCTCTCTTTGCTCTTTTATACCAGTGGGTAGTGACACTTTTTTGTTCATCTACATAATTGTTTTTGTGATAAAAATGAATGTGTTTTAAAAGATAAATAAAACTTATTTTGTTATAAAATTAAATGGTATCTAATGTAGTAAATACTTCCCTGTCTGGTTAAATTTGATTAAGTTATCTTTAAGTATTCGTGTTTTCCCTTTCTCCCACTTTAATTAGGTAACTGTTATGAAAAATCAGGGTACAGT
This sequence comes from Trachypithecus francoisi, assembly GCF_009764315.1. Lineage (NCBI taxonomy): Eukaryota > Metazoa > Chordata > Mammalia > Primates > Cercopithecidae > Trachypithecus > Trachypithecus francoisi. Next base: position 13,265,706 of record NW_022681470.1, read on the forward strand.
AGGAGTTCTTGAACTTTTTTGGGTTTGTTGAAAGCACAGGCTTTATTGTGTAGGATATATCATCTCTGAAAATTATTGTAGGGTCTTCAGAAATCCACAGAAACAATGTTATGATTTCTGGGTTAAAATTTCCATATTTATAATAGTTTTCACCCATTGTCCATGGCACCTTGGTTTACCTACTTGTGCTTCCAAAATTTTGACATACTCATGCAACTAATTTTCGTATTCACTAAATTTGCTTTGACTGTTATCCCAAAGCCTACCAAAAAGAAGATTGCTTGATTATATCCTGTGAAGTAGCCTTGAGCAGAAAATATTACTTTTTGTGAGTTAGAGACAGCGCTGGGACTAAAATCAATGCATTTCTCAAGTAGATCTTGGGTTTCCGAGACCATGTAAAAACTTTGAATCCTGAGGATATAATTAAACATAACTGTAAACAGTTTGCATACAGTATCACAGGGCTAAGGGACGAGCAAGTGATACTAGGTTAACCAGGACTCCCTGAAGACATTGTTAGATTATATGCTTTAGGAGTAATTGTGTTTTTGATGATTTTCAATTCCTTCAAATATGCCACTATATTCTAGTATTTCATTGTTTTTATTTCATAGCAGATTCCCCTTCTGAATCATGGTGTTTATTCATGGTGTATATTCCTAGGCTAGTATTTTACCCAAAATAGGAAAGTTTTAGAGATCATTTTGTATCTGAAAAGTATTCCCTTATTGATGAAGTTGATATCTAATATAAGTAATGTGATAATTTCTTTTAATTTTTGTATTTCTGATTTTTTCAGCATTTCTTAATTGGTCTTTTGAATGGTATAAAAAATAGGTTTTTAAAAATATATTCACCAACCTCCCTAAGAATTGCACGAGAGTATCTCTTAACCACTGTTAAATAAGTAACTCCTGCTCCCTTTGTTGTTGTTGTTGTTGTTGTTTTTGGAGGCAGGCTGTCGGTCTGTCACTCAGGCTGGAGTGCAGAGGCATGATAACAAGTCACTGCAGCCTTAATCACCTGGGCTCAAATGATCCTTCCACCTCAGCCTTCACCACAAGTAGCTGGGGCCACAGTCATGGGCCACCATGCTCAGCTGTTTTTTGAGACAGAATCTTCGCTCTATTGCCCAGGCTGGAGTGCAGTGGCATGATCTCGGCTCGGTGCAACCTCTGCCTCTTGGGTTCAAGTGATTCTTGTGCCTCAGCCTCCCATGTAGCTGGGACTACAAGCGTGCACCACCACGCCCAGCTAATTTTTGTATTTTTAGTAGAGACAGGGTTTCACCATCTTGGCCAGGCTGGTCTTGAACTCCTGACCTCAGGTGAGCCACCCGCCTCAGCCTCCCAGAGTGCTGGGATTACAGGTATGAGCCACCATACCCGGCCTTTATTTTTATTTTTAACAGAGGCAGAGTCTCCCTATGTTGCCCAGGCTGGTCTTGAACTGGGCTCAAGTGATCCACCCGCGTTGGCCTCCCAAAGTGCTGAGATTATAGGCTGAGCCATTGCACCCAACCCACCTGCTCACTTTAAAGCATGCTGTATAGAGTTGTCCTGGTGAGAAGCCACTTTGATGGCAAGCTTGTAAGCTGTAAAGTTGGTGAGTTTTTACTTGGGACTCACATTTGAAACCACTTTGTTTTTTCTGTTATCTTTTAATATGTAAAATAATAATCAGAAGTTACTCATTTTTTTCATTTTTAGATATATGATTTAATTTTTGAATTGAGGATTAGTGCTCACCCAATATTAAGAATTTTTTTCAAAAAATGTGCTTGGGTCAACACAAGGTCTCTCTGTCCGAAACCATGGTTTCTTTGCTTGCACCTTTATCCCCACTGCCTTGTCAGTCCTTCCCGCCAGCTGAACTGGAAGCCTGGCAACTCCCTAGGTCACAGGGTCTCCCTTGCCTCCCTTGCCATAACCAAGTGAGCTCTGCGCGTGGCCAATGGCAGTCCCACCCTGCGCCCCTGCTGTTAGGCACCGAGCAAGGAGGGGCCCCTGACTGTTCTCCACGTGGGCACTGGTGCGTGGCCACCTGCCCACCTGAAGCTGCCATCTCGGGTTCTGGCAGGAGCCGTTTGTGTGGTGAGGAGCAGAGAAGCAGGAACCCAGTGAGCTGCTCAGGACCCTGAGTTGTGGGAGATCATGACTATTTCTTTGCGATGCTTCCCCAATATTCTTGAAGTCAATTTTGTCAAATAGCCTGATTTTAGTGATCATCTCGTTAGAGCCTGCCCGGTATGTATTCCACCTTGCTTGTTAACAACAGACTAATTTCCCTTGGATTGTCAGTGAAGGTGTCCTGTTCTTTACTGTATAAGAACTAAGCATGTGATTCAAATAAGGTTACTGGATATGTTAAAAATAATAAGACAATGGAAATAAAATAATATTAAAATGTTTTATTTTATTAATGGGTGGAGTAAGAGTAATACATTTTAGACTTGAAGTTACTGTCAGTGTTTTCATCATTATATGACTGTCAAAGAGCTCGTAATAGAATTAAGAGAATGTATTGGATATTTCCAGCACCACTGTTAGGTTTGGTAATTCACAAGGTGAGCTCACAGGACTCAGTGTATTGTATTAGTCATGTTTACAGCTGTGAGTTATTACAAGAGGATAGGAAGCATGATCAGCAAAAGGAAGATACATTGGGTGAAGTCTGGAGGAAACCAGGTGCAAATTTTTGCTGGTAGAGTTAACACAAGACACACATAATCCGCTAACCAAGAATTGTGACAACATGAAATGTTGCAATTGGGGAAGCTCCTTAAAACTCAACATTCAGGGTTTTTATTGGGAGCTGATCGCATAGATACTGCATGTCTGGCACATACCAAATTCTAGACTCTGATAATGAAAGCATCAGCCATATTGTTTTAGACACAACCAGCCACTCTTATCAGTTGGTGGTAGGAACCCTCCCTAAATCCAGGTTCCTCTGAATTCTCAGCCAAGGGCCAACTTTGCAAGCAGCCCTTTCTAAGGAAAGCCATCTCAGGTCTGCTGTTAACTTTTTCCTGCATAGAAGATTAGCTTTTTATTTACTAATTCTTTAGTTGTTTCCATCGATTATTTTATCTCAATTGCTGGTTTCTTCGCTAGAGTCTTCTCAAAGCAACTTTTAAATAATGTATTATTTTAAATTGATCTGCTTTTATGGCCATATTTTATTTTGTGCGTACATTATTACATTGTTTTCATTATCGCCATCCTGATGTCTTTCAGGTTTTTAATGACTTCTGAAATTTCCAAAATGGCTTTCAGTTTTTGATTCCTACCAGAATACCTCGTACTACTTGGTTCAGGAAACCAAATGGAGATTCTGTTGGTTGCTGAGCATATCTATTACAAATATCTACTTAATGTTTCTCAGTCTTGGGGGGGGTGGGGAGTGCATCAGAGTGTCCTGGAGGGCTTAAGACACAAAGTGCTGTTTCCCTCTGGAGAGTTTCTAATTCGGAATGTCTGGAGTGGTGCCTGGGAATTTGCATTTCTAACAAATTCCCAGGTATTGACTGGGCGCTGTATGTACTTTGCTGTAATCCCAGCACTTTGGGAGGCTGAGGTGGGTGGGCCACTTCGGCCTGGGAGGTGAAGGCTGCAGTGAGTTAGGATCTCATGACTGTACTCCAGCCTGAGTGACAGAGTGAGTGAGACCCTGTCTCAAAAAAACACATTTTCAGATGTTGCTGATGCTGTTGGTCCTGGGAGCATACTTTGAGAACCACTTTTCTAGTTTATAATACAATTCACAAACTTATGTAAACAAGAAAAATGTAATCTGTTAAATTCCCATGTACAGGCATACCAAATACTGTGTGCCAAAAGTGATAGGAACGTTGAAGACTTCATTGTCAACCCTGCTGTGTTGCGCAGCTGCCACTTTTCACTCAGGATGTGTGTGTTCACATGGTGTGTTGCTCTTGTAGATCAACATAAGAAATACTTATTAGTAAAGTTTTTTTCTTATCTGTTTTTAAGATAAGTAAATTAACAGTTCACTATTTTTTGTGTGTGCTCAGTTAATCTTCCTCATATCACCTGAAATTTATCATCTCCCTTGGGTAATCACAGTCTAGTGGATTCTCTCTTCAGCATTTTCTTAGGGAAAATAGATTGGCAGGGGAAATGGCCAGACTATTTTAAGGGATTTATTGGCTTTTCTGTCCCACTGGGAATGCTTATAGGAGGGGATGGCATAGAAATGTTTTTCGTGATCTCAGTGGGGATCAGAAAATCCCAGCAAAACAGAGGCTAGGTGGGCATGGTTAACACATTTAGGTAGGAGGGCATGTTTGATAATGAAATTCTGAAAATGTTTGCACATGCATTGAGATCCCTAGGTAGATAAGTAAACTAGTAACTTATTTGATTGGTATAAGTTTTTAAAACTCCAGGTCTGATGATAATCTAATATAAACTGTTCTATTGAATGCTTTGAAATTGAGTCTGTTTAGTTCTGAGAGCCCACTGAAAGAAGGCAAGACTGAGTATCCTGAAGGCCTGTTACATACCCCTGTATGTAGCATGGCCCTTCCTACTTGCCTTTGCTAATGATACTTTGTGTGTGTACATATACTTAAATAACTGTGCAGGGGGATAGGGGAATAATACTCAGGTCTTAAAATCAGATTTTGGCTCTGACTTAACCATTAATTACTGGTGACTCAAAAGAATACCACTGTGGGCCGGGCGCGGTGGCTCAAGCCTGTAATCCCAGCACTTTGGGAGGCCGAGATGGGTGGATCACGAGGTCAGGAGATCGAGACCATCCTGGCTAACACGGTGAAACCCTGTCTCTACTAAAAAAATACAAGAAACTAGCCGGACGAGGTGGCGGGTGCCTGTAGTCCCAGCTACTCGGGAGGCTGAGGCAGGAGAATGGCGTGATCCTGGGAGGCGGAGCTTGCAGTGAGCTGAGATCCGGACATTGCACTCCAGCCCGGGCGACAGAGCGAGACTCCATCTCAAAAAAAAAAAAAAAAAAAAAAAGGAATACCATTGTGACCTACCAGTGAGAGTAGGTGCATATGGAGAATCAGGAAATAGCATTTTGGTAGAGTTTTGACTTAAATATGTTTCTTTACACTCATCTTGAAATTGTTTCTTATGGTCCTAAGTGAATAGTTGGAATAGATATCCTCAGCAACTAATAGAATCTCCATTTAGTGTGAGGTAGTTTGGAAGGAATGGCCAAGAAAAGCCATTTAGTGCCACCATTAAAATCCTGAAAGATGCTGGAAACGGTCATCAAGAGAAAAATGTAAAATAAAACCAACAAAACACACACACACACACAATATAAGGCATTAAAATAGTTTCATTTACATTATTGCTTTTAATGTCACTGTTTATTTTGTCATAGGCTAGTAACTTATAAAAAGTGAATTGCTTTTATGTGATGTATCAGAAGGTTCTTTCCAGTTTTAACAGTAGAACTGTAATACAAATTGAGATGGCATAGGCGGCAAGGACCATGTATTATTGCAAGTGATTTCATTCTTCAAAATTACTGTTGCAAGTATCTAACTTTGTATGATAGTGAAATACACATGCACACACTCCCCATGGTTAACTAGTATTTAAGTAAGTTGTTTAGCTTATAAATTCAGTTTAGTGAAAAAAGAATATTAGATTAATAGATTAATGTACAAAGTTGACATTTTATTTCTACCATCTTTTTTTTTTTTTTTGAAATGGAGTTTCACTCTTGTTGCCTATGTTGGAGTACAATGGCGTGACCTCCACCTCCCAGATTCAAGTAATTCTTCTGCCTCAGCCTCCCAAGTAGCTGGGATTACAGGCGTGTGCCACCATGCCTGGCTAATTTTGTGTTTTTAGTAGAGACTGGGTTTCACTATGTTGGTCAGCCTGGTCTTGAACTCCTGACCTCAGGTGATCTGCCCTCCTTGGCTTCCCATCGTGCTGGGATTACAGGCTTGACCCACTGCACCCAGCCTCTGAAATCTTTAAATTTTCGAGACAGTCTCTCTGCCACCCAAGCTGGAGTGCAGTGGCACGATCATGGCTTGTTGCACCTTCAACCTCCTCAGCTCAGGTGATCTTCTTAAAGCCTCAGCCCCTTGAATTGTTGTGACCGTAGTCGTGTGCCACTGCGCCCAGGTAATTTTTTTATTGTTTGTATAGGCACGTCTTCCTATGTTGCTCAGGCTTTTTCTTGGCAAAAGCATATTGCCAGAACATATCTCTCTTTTTTTTTTTTTTTGAGACGGTGTTTTGCTCTATCACCCAGACTTGATTGCAGTGGCACAATCTCGGCTCACTACAATCTCCACCTCCCAGGTTCAAACGATTCTCCTGCCTCAGCCTCCCGAGTAGCTGGGATTACAGGCACCTGCCACCACTCCCGGCGAATTTTTTGTATTTTTAGTAGAGATGAGGGTTCACCATGTTGGCCAGGCTGGTCTCAAACTCCTGACTTCAGGTGATCCCTCTTGCCTCAGCCTCCCAAAGTGCTGGGATTATAGGCGAGAGCCACCGCACCTGGCCAGCATATCTCTTTGTTAAGAGAAATAACTTGTAATTTTTTTCTTTCCTTTTTTAAAGAGACAGGATCTTGCTGTGTCTCCCAGACTGGAGTGCAGTGGTGTGATCATAGCTCAATGCAGCCTTGAACTTCTGGGCTCAAGCAATCCTCCTGCCTCAGCCTCTCCCAAGTAGCTAGGACTACAGGTGTGCACCACCATGACAATTAGTATTCTTGCTTTATTTTTTCTTTTTATTTGGTAAGAAGTTTATAACTTTGAAAAATATGAGTAGAATTGTAAGGGTCTATGGAAGATGTAAACTATTGTTTTTTAATAAGTGTAAATGTATTTTTAATAAGATTGGAGGGCCAGACCCATCTGGTAAGGGCTTAAAAGCTGATTTTTAAAAATAGATAGCCAGAGGTTATATCTTACTAACGTTTGCTAATGCTACTAATGCTACTAATTAGCGTTAGTTTGCTAATGCTACTAATGTTATTATAATGATCTGATGACCTTGAATAGCGTTTTTAAAAAACCTGTTGTTATTTTTTTTGCTTCGTATGTTCACGTTTCATTATTTCTTACTGGTCAAGGTTTTTTTCTTGAAAGTCTCTCTCTGTCACCTAGGCTGGAGTGCAATGGTGTGATCACAGCTTACTGCAGCCTCCACTCCCCAAGCTCAAGTGATCCATCTGCCTCAGCCTCCTCACTAGCTAGGAGCCACAGGTGTGTGCTACCACGCCTGGCTGAGTTTTTGATACTTTGTAGAGATGAGGTTTTGTCATGTTGTCCCGGCTGGTCTTGAACTCCTGGGCTCAAGCAATCCTCCCACCTTGGCCTCCCAGCGTGTTGGGATTACAGGCATGAGCCACTGTGCCCAGCCCAGGATTTTTGTATATTTTGACAGTTTAGCTTTTAAAAATTTAAACTGGAATTGGTTTAATACTTGTCTAGATGTGATCTAAGTTCTGAATATCCCAGGACATTGTGGGTGCTCAATTAATGTTTGTGGAATTGTAACTATATTTTATATTATTTCTATTTTGATAATAGGCATCTGATGGGTTTAATTAAAGCTATTTTCGTTATGGGTAATAGAACCCATTTCAGGTGATGAAAAGCAGAAAAGATAATCTATTATAAGGGTACAGAGCATCTCATGGTACCCAAAGAGGGGAAGTCCAGTTTGGCTTGAGGAGGCAGTTGGAAAGCTAGTAGGAACTAAGGCTAGCTATTCTCTCAGTCACTCAGAGAACCCACAGTTTCTTATGTGCACTTTTTTCCCCTCTGCATCTGTTTTATTTCTTACTTCCTTTCAGCAGACTGGTTTTCTCTACTTCTCCCTGTGCATGCCAGAAAATGGCTACCATAGGCTGCATCATATCCTTTCTCTACCAGCTAATTGGTTAACCTGGCTTTAACTTCCTAGAAGAGAAAAACGGATTGGCCCAGTTTGGATCAGGTGGCTACCAGTCTAATGAATTACTTGTTGGCAAAGCATATTGCCAGAACATATCTCTTTGTTAAGAGAAATAACTTGTAATTGATACTTGTCATGTTAGCGACTTAGTCTTTGTAAAGCTGTGTGGGCTTCTTTATTGTAAAAATTTGGTCATCTGTAAGATAGTTTGTCCTTATTTTACTTGTTAAAATATGATTTGTTGGGTCCCTCATGTATGCATAGTCATTGAACAGGTAGAGCAGTCTACACACACACACACACACAAATTAGGCCTGGTGTTGGATTTTCCTACTCTTACCATTGTGCCTGTTTTTAGTATGCATTTACTTTAGAACATGATTATCGTAATTCAAAGATAAGTCTGCAGCAGACTTAACATTTATATGTAAAGTGTTTTTAAGGCAGAAGGTATTATTTACTCTCTTTTTAGAAATGGAGAAACTGAGAATCAGGGAGTAAAAATCAGTCAACTAATAGGTTGCAGATCGCAGCCATAGCTGAGCTGAGATATTCTTTACACAAATTATGGCCTTATTCTTCTATATCCTTTTACCTCTATACGAGTATATATTAAACTGGACTTCTCCAAAATTCTCTTTGGTCTAGTTTGCAAGTTCTCTGCATAGAATAAAAAATTAAATTTTTAAAACTGATTATTTGTATCAAGTAATACACACAAATGACCAAATTCAAAAGGTATATACTTTATTATTGTTTTATCTTGAGTTTCTGCCATTTCATTTCATACAGAGAGCTAAAAAGATTTAATGTAAACATTTTCTGGGTCATTGTACACCTGGATAGCAAAGAACTATTAGGTTGGTGCAGAAGTAATTGTGGTTTTGCAATTACTTTTATTTTTATTTATTTATTTATTTTTTGAGATGGAGTCTCACTGTGTCACCCAGGCTAGAGTGCAGTGGTGTAATTTCAGCTCACTGCAACCTCCACCTCCCCAGCTCAAGTGATTCTCCCTGCCTCAGCCTCCCACATAGCTGGGACTACAGGTGCCCACCACCACACCCAGCTAATTTTTTGTTGTTGTTGTATTTTACTAGACATGGGGTTTCACCACGTTGCCCAGAGTGGTCTTGAACTCCTGAGCTCAGGCAGTCCACCTGCCTTGGCTTCCAAAAGTGCTGGGATTACAGGTGTGAGCCTCTGCGCCTGGCCTGCAGTTACTTTTAATGGCAAAGATCGCAGTTTTGCACCAACCTAGTATACTTTCAGTTTCTGCAATTACTTTTTATGTTTTACAGCCAGAGTTCATAGTGAGTAGTATTACTTCACTTGTTGCAGGTTTAATTATAAAACAACAGAGATGGAGTTCACAGTAAGTGATATGTTCCTACCTCATGAGGCAATACTGATCTGTCCAGCAAAAGTTTTGTACTAATTTACATAGGGAAAAGTGGTGGGAGAATTGTTTCATTACACTGTGCTCAACATTAAAAGCATGTTAGTCCAAAGTAGTGTGTGCCATGTTTGTGTTTTGAGTGTGTAGTTGTACCAGAATATCATCCATCTATTGAATTAATGTTCTTACTTGAATTTCATTGATTTTGGTTTGTGGAATTTAGTTTGCAGATTTGGTTTTAAACAGTTTTGTAAGAGTAAATCTTAGCTACTATATGACTGTATTTTATCAGGTACAAGGTATACATTTTCTACATTTTAACATTTCTGAAATCAGGATGCATTTAGCAGTCAATTGATGGTATATCGTAGTTTAATTGGCAGATTTTTTTCTTAGTGGTTAAGTGTGGTTTACAATTAATGACTTAAATTAGAAGAAATATGGTAGCTTTATGTTAGCATGAATTTCAGTAACATAAAAATAAACCATCATCTCTGTAAGGGAGAGAGAATTTACTTTTTTTAAGTTTAAGGACAGCTATGTAGGCTGAGTGCGGTGGCTCATGCCTGTAATCCTAACACTTTGGGAGGCCAAGGTGGGTGGATCATCTGAGGTCAGGAGTTCGAGACTAGCCCGGCCAACATGGTGAAACCTTGTCTCTACTAAAAATACACACACACGAAATTGGCCAGGTGGGGTGGCGCACGCCTGTAGTCCCAGCTCCTTGTAAGGCTGAGGCAGGAGAATCACTTGAACCCGGGAAGCAGAGGTTGCAGTGAGCCAAGATTGCGCCACTGCACTCCAGCCTGTAAATATAACTGCCAGGAACTTGAGATTTCAGAAAACATTTCTCTAAAGTATCTGGAAAATCACCTGGCCTACCCAAACAAAATTGCCGTTTGTGGATATTTGCTACCAATGCCCCTGTCATTTCTCTCTGTAGTCCTGTACTCATAAGCTTAGCTGCTTAGCTGCTCATACCTTATTCTTGAACTGCTTCCGTCACTAATTTCTGCATGATCTGATTCTTAAGTACAAAATCTTCTTTAAAAAGAATGGTAATAATAACAAATTAACACAGACTTTTTTTTATATTGAGGGCTTATTATATATGATTTTATGTGTAACAGGTCACATTTATATTGTGTGTATTTAATATGTAATTTATATTTAATTATAATATGTAATAAATGTATAATATAAAAGTAAACCATGTTTATTTTCTTGCTATGATAAACTACACTTTACAAATGTGAAGCTATGCTCAGATAAGTTAAATACGTTTTCCCAAGGATGATGTAGCTAGTAAGTTATGAACCTAGAGTTTGATCTCAGATATTGATTCCATAGCTTGTGCTTTTTCACCTCAAAGATGCTTCTCAATATGAGGTAGTTTTGAAATACAAATAATCAAGTTAAGAGGAATCTCATTTAGCAGGGCTTAACTAATGTCTAATCTTTTTGTGTTAACAATTATCTCATGAATTTCTTCTATATGTAGGTGCTATTCTAGGACCAGGGCATTCAAAGGTGAATAAGACGCTATTTCTTTCTTTTTTTTTTTTTTTTTTTTTTGAGATGGAGTCTCGCTCTGTCGCCCAGGCTGGAGTGCAGTGGCCGGATCTCGGCTCACTGCAAGCTCCGCCTCCTGGGTTTACGCCATTCTCCCGCCTCAGCCTCCCGAGTAGCTGGGACTACAGGCGCCCGCCACCTCGCCCGGCTAGTTTTTTTGCATTTTTTAGTAGAGACAGGGTTTCACCGTGTTAGCCAGGATGGTCTCGATCTCCTGACCTCGTGATCCGCCTGTCTCGGCCTCCCAAAGTGCTGGGATTACAGGCTTGAGCCACCGCACCCGGCATAAGACACTATTTCTACTTTAAGTAGCTCAGTCTAGAGGACAGATAGGAATCATTAAGATATGGTATAAAATGGTCACTTTTACAAAATGTTGGTATATTAGGGAAAAGGAAAGTCAGTATATAGTGTTACAGCAATGAGTATTTAGCAGCATTTACCAAAGGGCTTACTACAGTAGTGTTCTGAATCTAGAATTTTGTGACTTAGTGTTTAATACATTTTGTGTGGGTCAGTTTCTTTTGGTCACCAGACAAGTAATTGATAGGTTTTCAAGTGATTAAAGATTGATGTTTCTTGTTGATGGCTTCTTTCAAAATCATATTCTTGAGAATATAAAACACGATTAAAAACTTGGTGGGGATTATTAATTAATTAATTAATTTATTTATTTTGAGACGGAGTCTCGCTCTGTTGCCCAGGCTGGAGTGCAGTGGTGTGATCTCGGCTCACTGCAATCTCTGCCTTGCGGGTTTAAGTGATTCTCAAGACTCAACCCCCGAGTAGCTGGCGTTACAGGTGCCTGCCACCACAGCTAGCTACTTAAAAAATTTTTATTTTTATTAGAGACAGGGTTTCACTGTGTTGGCCAGGCTGGTCTCAAACTGCTTACCTCACGTGATCTGCCCACCTTGGCCTCCCAAAGTGCTGGGATTACAGGTGTGAGTCATCATGCCCGGCCGGATTATTATTATTATGTATTTTATTTTATTTTTTGAGACTGAGTTTCACTTTTGTTGCCCAGGCTGGAGTGCAGTGGTGCAAACTCGGCTCACTGCAATCTCCGCCTGCCAAGTCCAAGTGATTCTCCCACCTCAGCCTCCCGAGTAGCTGCGATTACAGGTGCCTACCACCATGCCTGGCTAAGTTTTGTATTTTTAGTAGAGACTGGCTTTCACCATGTTGGCCAGGCTGGACTCAAATTCCTGACCTCAGGTGATCCGCCCATCTTGGCCTCCCGAAGTGTTGTGATTACAGGCATGAGCCATGGCATCCAACCTGTTATTTTTTTAGCTTGGTCCTCCAGGCTGGAGTGCGATGATGAAGTCACTGCAGCCACAACCTCCTGGACTCAAGCAGTTCTCCCACCTTAGCCTCCTTAGTAGCTGGGACCATAAATGTTCACCACCACATCTGGCTTATTTTTCAAAATTAGTTGTAGAGATGAAGTCTCACTGTGTTGCCCAGGCTCATCTCAAACTCCTGGGCTCAAGTGGTCCTCCTGCCTTGGTCTCCCAGAGTGCTGGGATTACAGGCCTGGCCCAGTAGGGATTTTAAGGATTTAAAAAAAAAATCAAATTCTTATAAATGTTCTCCAGATGCTGTCTTTAGTGACTTGTTATATTAAAAAATGTTGTACTTATTGCCTTCTAATCCATACCAGTAGTTGTTACCAACATGCCCAGATACATGAAGCCATAATAATGGCAGTTTCTATTTCTCTTTGTATTCTGAATTTTGAACTGCCTGAATCCTCCACTAGGCTCCTCTAATTTCCATATCATGAAAGTTTATGTTCTGAGAGTGCTGTTACTCCAAAGAAGATTCATTTGCATTTGAATATGGTTGTGATCTCACTAGCAAGATGACAACCTCTTCTCAAGGCAATGTAGATTGGCTGTGTTACATGAGAAAGCTCCTTTCCTTTTTTAATACTTAGAACAGTGCCTTAAATATAGTAGGCTTTTAATAATGTCTCTCCCGATTTCTCTCTCACCTGTTTGCTGAGGCAGAAAATTCTAGTTAGAATATTTCTTTGGAGTTACTTAAATTTCCAGGAACATGCAGATACTCTTCTGTTAATATTTGTGACTATGCGAATATCCTTCTTGCTACTAGATGTGCATCTAAAATTTGCTCATAAGTAACTTGTAGTTTTGTCTCCTAAAGTAACTTAAATTTTTAGAAGATACACAGTAGGACCATGTAAAAAACCAAAAATAAACTTTAAAAAATTATGAGAAGAATATTAAGAAATATAGATAGTATCCAAAGATTTTCGTGTTTTGGGAAGTGGTTGAGATTTTGTTTTGTTTTGTTTTGTTTTTTTGAGATGGAGTCTCTCTCTGTCGCCCAGGCTGAAGTGCAGTGGCGTGATCTCGACTCACTGCAAGCACTGCCTCCTGGGTTCACGCCATTCTCCTGCCTCAGCCTCCTGAGTGGCTGGGACTACAGGCACCTGCCACGACGCCCGACTAATATTTTTGTATGTTTAGGAGAGACAGGGTTTCCCTGTGTTAGCCAAGATGGTCTCGATCTCCTGACCTTGTGATCCGCCTGCCTCGGCCTCCCAAAATGCTGGGATTACAGGTGTGAGGCACTGCACCTGGCCGCGATTGAGTTTTAAAATATGCAGTAATTCTTACAATCCAGCAAAACAAACAAACAAAACAAAAACGAGTAATTCGGAAAGATGGGTAAAGAATATAAATAGATAATTAATAGAAAAGTATGCAAATGCCCAATAAATATATATTACTTTACAAAATAATTTACTTTCAAATAATTCCAAATGTGCTGTATAAATAGTTCATGTAATCTCCTTCACCAGACTGACCAGTTGTTAACATTTGATGTCGTTTGCTCTGTATCTAATTTGTGTTTTTCTCTCTGTGTATACACAGAGAGAGATACATACACAAATTTGTATATGTATATAGATATCTATATATATACACACACTCATATAATGTGTTGTATACATGTATGTATACCTACATATGTACTCATCATCTTCAAACTTTTTAAGAGCAAGCTTAAAACACAATGTTCTGTCACCCATTGTACTCCAGTGTGTAATTCCTAATAAATAGAACAGAATAACTTCAACTTTTTGGTCTGTCTACCTTTTTCTCATTTCCAGTTACTCTTGGCAGATATACCACAGAAAGGTTGCTCTTTAGATACTACAGTGCATAACGTCACACAGTTACACCACTAAAAATAATTCAGTAGTATTCAAAGATGATGCGAATATTCTGTTCATCAAACCACCTGTCCAGCTTAGCATCTTTTGATAGCTCTCTGAATCAGCTACCTTTATGATGGTTGCCAAACGTTGATTCTCTATCTGTTCTGTTACAGTTGTTAACAGTTTAGTATAAGGAAAAACTTTATCTTTTCTACGTTTTAAAACATTCATTAATTCATTCATTCTTGTCAATATGGATTCATGGATTTCATTTTTACTGAATGAATTGTAATTGTTTTTTTTTTTTTTTTTTTTTTTTTTTTTTTTTTTTTGAGACGGAGTCTCGCTCTGTCGCCCAAGCTGGAGTGCAGTGGCCGGATCTCAGCTCACTGCAAGCTCCGCCTCCCGGGTTCACGCCATTCTCCTGCCTCAGCCTCCCGAGTAGCTGGGACTACAGGCGCCCGCCACCTCGCCCAGCTAGTTTTTTGTACTTTTTAGTAGAGACAGGGTTTCACCATGTTAGTCAGGATGGTCTCGATCTCCTGACCTTGTGATCCGCCCACCTCGGCCTCCCAAAGTGCTGGGATTACAGGCTTGAGCCACCGCACCCGGCCATGAATTGTAATTTGTTACCAACTTTAAAAAGTGAGATATAATTAATTTACTGTGGAATACACAGATCTTAAGTTGATATATTCCTAAGGAGATAATAGAACAAATAATATTTATTTTAATGCTCAAACTTTCCCCCATTTGGCCAGTAAGAGGGAAACCCCTTCAAGATGCTTTCTGTGTCCCTTTGAAATGTCCGTCATTAGTCGCACCATTTCTTTACTTTCTGACACAAGATGTTTCAGATTCTTCTTGTACTTTTCTCTGTCCAACCTTGAAATCAATCATTTTTCTAAGGATCCTAATACCTTTTAATGGAGAGAGTTATTTAGAAATCAAGACGTGGGCCAAGGCGGGGATGGATCACGAGGTCAGGAGTTCGAGACCAGCCTGACCAACATGGCGAAATCCCGTCTCTACTAATTAGCTGGGCATGGTGGAGAGTGCCTGTAATACCAGCTACTTGGGAGGCTGAGGCAGGAGAATCGCTTGAACCTGGGAGGCAGAGGTTGCAGTGAGCCGAGATCACTCCCTTCCTTCCATTTTAACTTCTTTGGAGTGAAAAACATGGCCCCCACTATATTCAGTGTACTTACTTATTTGATTAGTCTGTTTATGTATTTGGTCCGGGTAATGGATCTTCCAGCCTTGCTGCTCATCTCCTCTCTCCCTATTCAGCTCTCACCCATGTCCTCAGCCACAGGACTGTACCTCCATGTGGTTCCCCCAGGCCTCCTCTTCACTGCCTTGTATATTCAGCTTCTGTCCTTGTGCCTCTTCAACGTTTACCCCTTCACAACAAATCCATGTCCTTAGTGCCACATGAAAAGGGAGAGAAGAAATGGCCCCAGAGAATATTTTGAACTTATGTTGCATGGTTTTCTTTTTATTTATTTATTTATTTATTTTTGAGACGGAGTCTTGCTTTGTCGCCCAGGCTGGAGTACAGTGGCGTGATCTTGGCTCACTGCAAGCTCCGCCTCCCGGGTTCACACCATTCTCCTACCTCAGCCTCCCGAGTAGCTGGGACTACAGGTGCCCACCACCATGCCTGGCTAACGTTTTGTATTTTTAATAGAGACGGGTTTCACCGTTTTAGCCAGGATGGTCTCGATCTCTTGACCTCGTGAGCCGCCCACCTCGCCTCCCAAAGTGCTGGGATTACAGGTGTGAGCCACCGCGCCCGGCCATGGTTTTCTTCATTTCCTCGATATATTCATTGTTTTTATATTCCCCCCAACCAAATGGTGCATTTTAAGCTTGCTTTTTAAATGGTACACCCTTTGGTATATAAATGTTTTGTTTTTTGACAGACTTGCTCTGTCAACCCGACTGGAGTGCCGTGTTGCAATCATGGCTCACTGCAGCCTCCACTTCCTGAGCTCTAGTGATCCTCCCACCTCAGCCTCCCTAGTGGTTGGGACCATACATGCATGCCACTGTAATTTTTGTATTTCTAGTAGAGATGGGGTTTCACCCTGTTACCCAGGCTGGTCTCGAACTCCTGAGCTCAAACAATCCACACACCTTGGGCTCCCAAAGTGCTGGGATTATAGGCGTGAGCCACTGCACCCAGCCTACTGATGGTTTTTATGATCAAATTTAATACTCTTGTTTTCTAATTCTTTTGGCTACATTGGCACTGTAACCAATTTGAATCCCTTACTTTTTAAGAGAAACTACCTCAATAAAATGTCATCTAGCATGTTTTGCTTTTTAAAAAACATCTCGAATAATTGAGTATTTCCTAGTCAGTGTCAGTGTTAGCCAGCCATTCGAAGATTTGATTTAACTATTGTCTTTCTAAAACTTAATTTATGTGTTTTATGTGCTGCAGCCCAGAGACACATTAGAGATTACTATTGATTCATTTGTGCACTTCTCTGCTTCCTTGGCATTTTGGCATCTTGAAGGATTATTATCCACTAATAGCTAATTTTAAAATGGGTTATGCTTTTTAGTGTTTCCATGGAATTCAGTGGTTTTTAGGTGCCAGTTAGGACATTTCGTAGACTGGCTAGGAAAATAATTATTTAAGCAATGCTGGAAAACTGTGAGGTAGCTGTTGCCTTGACAACCAGAAAACTGTTCTGTTTGTTCAAGAAAGGAATGGTAATTTAGTAGTTTAATTTCCTTTTTGGCATGGAGGTGCTACATAAAAACATCTTATTTTAGCCTCTGAGATGATCCATACTATTGATCAGAATTAGAGAAACAGAGCAAAAAGAAAAGGCAAGAGTTGTTTTTTTTCTGGCTACGTATAGATAGACATGCATACTTACCAGGGTTGGTCTTGGTCAAAAGAATCTTAGTTAACCTGCTGACATAATCCTTTGTATGTCTCTAAATTGAACCAAAGTAAATTAGCCTCAAAATACTGGTGCAGTCTTGGTACACTAAGGGGTCGTGATACACTTTGTTATGGAGCATCCCCACAAAGATTTAAGATTCATTCTCTTGCCCCTAGAATTCAACATGATTGCTTCATGTCTGGATTGAATGAGGGAGAAAATATTTTAGAGGAACTCCTCTTCCCGCACATGTATACACAATTACATTGGCATCTGCTCTATTTATATGGGAATTTTTTTATGATTTAACCCATTTGTATATAGACCTAAACTTTTTTTTTTTTTTTAAACAATTGCCTCCCAGGTTGTAAAGTAAAAATAATTGCCTTTATTTGGCAATGTGTGCTGGGCCCTCTTCTAAGCATTTTATGTGTACCATCTTACTCCTCATCCTTGTGACAGAACTGTTATTGTATGCTGAGGCCTTAAGCTAAGTGGCTTAGCCCAAGGTCACCTCACTACTAAGGGATAGATTTGAACCTAGGCATCTAGTTTAGGAACGTATACCCTTTTTTTCTTTTCTTTTTTTTTTTTAGACAAAGTCTCAATGTCGCACAGGCTGGAGTGCAGTGGTGTGATCTCTGCTCACTGCAACCTCAGCCTCTCGGGCTCAAGTGGTCCTCCCACTGTAGCCTCCCTCATAGCCAGGACTACCAGCAGGTGCCACCATGCTTGGCTAATTTTTGTATTTTTAGTAAAAACAGGGTTTTGCCATGTTGCTCAGTCTGGTTTTGAACTCCTGGGCTCAAGCAGTCCTCCCTCTTAGGCCTCCCAAAGTGCTGGGGTTACAGGCATGAGCCACTGTGCTTGGCTTGGGAACCTGTACTCTTAATTACTGTATTATACTGACTTTTTTTTTTTTTTTTTGAGACGGAGTCTCACCCTGTCGCCCGGGCTGGAGTGCAGTGGCACAATCTTTGCTTACTGTAATCTCCACCTCCCAGGTTCAAGTGATTCTCCTGCTTCAGCCTTCCCAGTAGCTGGGATTACGGGTGCCCACCACCACACTCAGCTAATGTTTTGTATTTTTAGTAGAGATGGAGTTTCACCATGTTGGTCAGGCTGGTCTCGAATGCCTGACCTCGTGATCCACCTGCCTCAGCCTCCCAAAGTGCTGGGATTATAGGCATGAGCCACCGTGCCCAGCCTAAAATGTTTTTTATTTTTATTATTTATTTATTTATTTATGAGATGAAATTTCCCTCTTGTCACCCAGGCTAGAGTGCAATGGCACCATCTCGGCTCACTGCAACCTCCGCCTCCTGAGATCAAGCAATTCTCCTGCTTCAGCCTCCCGTGTAGCTGGGATTACAGGCACCCGCCACCACACCTGGCTAAATTTTTATATTTTAAGTAGAGATGGGGTTTCACCATGTTGGCCAGGCTGGTCTCGAACTCCTGACTTTCAGGTAATCCAACCGCCTTGGCCCCCCAAAGTGCTGGGATTACAGGCATGAGCCACCTTGCCCAGCCAAAATGTGGTTTTGCCCCTTGAATATTAAGAAATAAGGAAGGGAACCAAATCTGAATTTCTATGATAAAATGACTTGTTTGTCCACATGAAGTGTTTCATAATATTATAACTTCCTTGCTGACTACCTCAGACATCACAATGGAGTGCTTTCTAATATTGACTCTGTTTTTTTGATGTGGCAGCTGAAGCTTAGAGAGGTTCAGTAGCCTACAAAAACTCATCTAGTTGGTGTAAGGAGTAGAGCTTGGATTAAGACCTTGCCTCTCTGCTTTGAAAGCCTGTGCTATTAATCAGTCTGCTCCATTACCTCATGTTAAACTAATGATAGAGTGATACCTTATGCCCACCTAAAATTACATGCTCAAATCTGACCACCTCAGTTACGGATTTGATTTGGGTTTCTGTGTAAAGTCTCGTTCGTATTTTGGTTGATATTTAAAAATAGTTCGATAGTTTGATTCTAGATGATTATATATGTCTCAAAGCTTCCCATTCTGTCCACCTTTGTAATGTCAATGCTTTGATATAGGCTTGCTAAACAGTTATGTATAAGATTCAAATTATTGTGCTAAATGAGAATTTAGGAACAGAAAAGTAACTTACCTGAGATGATGTATAATAAATAGAGATGGCAGCAGTAAGATCAGACCACAGATCATGGCCTTTTCTGTACTCTTTATAACAAATTAACACCGTTCTCATAATGTGTTCCAGTTTTAGCAGCTTTTATCAGACTTTGGTTTCCTTCCGCAAGTCTGTCTTTTTTTTTCCACAAGTCTGTCTTTCTTTCTTTTTTTTTTTTTTGAGACGGCGTCTCGCTCTGTCACCCAGGCTGGAGTGCAGTGGCACGATCTCAGTTCACTGCAAGCTCTGCCTCCCAGGTTCACGCCATTCTCCTGCCTTAGCCTACTGAGTAGCTGACTACAGGTGTCCGCCACCATGCCCGGCTAATTTTTTTTTTTTTTTTTTTTAATAGAGATGGGGTTTCACCGTGTTAGCCAGGATGGTCTCGATCTCCTGACCTCGTGATTCGCCCGCTCCGGCCTCCCAAAGTGGTGGGATTACAGGCGTGAGCCCTGCGCCCAGCCCTCCCTCTGCAAGTCTTTCTAAAGGCATTTTCTTTATATACCTTGTAATTCCTTTTCATGTGTTCTAGCATGAAGGAAAGAAAATATGACCCTTCAAAAGGATAATTTGCCCTACAATAATTTGAAGTAATTAACACCCTTCTCCTGTCAACATGGATTTTTATATTGTTGAAGATGTGCAGTGGGCTTAATTTGCGGGGCAGAAATCCCCTTTCTCAAATTCAGCTTTAATAAATTTGCCCAATAAGCAAATCTACAGTTTGCTGTAGTTGAAATGTTGCTAGTGTCTGTGAATGTTAATGAAAAGAATATGCAAATGGGTTTCTGAATACTAATAGTCTGAAGATGTTACTGTTCTATACCCTGTTTTTGTTCAGAATTATCTATTAAAAATTTTAAAGTATCAATTCCTAAATATTTATATGTTCCTCAGTAGGTACAAATGTGCAACTTTTAGTTGATTTATTGTTCTCTTCTGTGTTTCATAATTTCAGTTTCCTCATCAATTTTATTTTTAACTATACTGTTTGTCTCTCAAAATAAAATTTTACTGACTAGTGTGGCAGAATACGTTAATAGAGGAGGTTGCAAATTGTGGAAAGTTATGAGCCTGTGGTCATGAAGACTGCCCCATCGTTTGGGTTTTTATAGCAGTAATACCCAGTACCAATTGAACCGCAGAGTGAATTGAAATTTCCTTAAATTTTTTTTCTCTCTTTAAAACATTTTAAATAATATTTAATTGACAAGTAAAGCTTGAACATATTCAGTATGTGCAACATGATGAATTGGTACATGTTTTATGATTACCACAGTTACATTAACAAACACATCCATTATCACTTGGGCTGTACATAATCTTCCCATCCTTATAATAAAAGTTTTTTTTAAAAAACATAATTGAGATAGGATCTTGCTATGTTGCTTGGGCTGATCTCGAACTCCTGGGCCCAAGCAGTCCTCCTGCTTCGGCCTCTCAGATTGCTGGGATTACAGGTGTGAGCCCCAATGCGTGGCCATTTTTACGATTTTGGAGCAAAGTGCTGTGAGTCTCTTTTCATATTCTTGCTAAAATAAAGCCACTAGTATGCCTGGAATGTAACCATAATTTTGGCCAGGGAAAATGATACTTTAAGAGACCTAAGACAGGTAGGTGAAGTAGAAATGCATTTATTCAGTAGGTACAACAGCAATGTAAAGTTATTAAGTCGTAGTTAACAATATGAAACAATTAAAAAGTATTAGTACAGAAATGATTATCTTTCTGTGAGGGTATATTCCTATTATAATATAAATGAACTGATGAATAGGCATTTTCCTAAGTTGATTTTAAAAATTGCATAACTGGCATGTTTTGAGTTTCCTTTTTATGAAATACATGGGCTGTGAGCCAGGCGGCCGCTGTGGAGGCCTGATGCAATTGTGGGCGCTTCTGTTACAGTGCTAGACTATCGTTCCCTTTCTTTGGGAGAGAGATGACTCTGTATGATAGCCACAACCTTTACGGGAGCATTTACTTTAAAATCAAAATGAACTTGATTCTTTAATTATTACTCATAACAGCATTTCTCACTTTATATTCTATGGAATTTCTGTAGGATGTTAATAGATGTCAAGAGAAAAGAAAGAGTTCTTTGGACAAGTAGATTGGGAAATGTTAAAATGTAATCATTTTCTCTATTAGAGGGTTTCTCAGATCTTTTATGTTTACATTTATGAATCTCCAAAGTTGAGGCAGAGAAGTAATTCATTCAATATACTGAATTTCCCCCAACTTCTGCCTCCTTTCCTTTTGGTGGAACGTCCTGGGATGTTAGTACTTCTTATAAAGCACTTTGGAAAAAGCTACTTACATGATTTTCCTTTGGCTGTGGAATTAATATAAGCAGAAGAGCTCCTTAGCAATACAGATGTAGAAATGTACCTGATTGTAAAATGTGAGAGCAGCTATTGAAAACTAAATCACAACTGAAGAAACATAAATATTAAGGTAGAAGACTAAATATCCAGCGAACCCCTCCTATTAAAGCATTTGAGATATTTTGGTTTCAAAGTTTTGAGACTTTCCAGATTGAATCTCTTTGTATAGTTTTCACTAGTAGTTTAAATACACTTGTTTTTCTCCCTTTATGCTATACTACATTATTTTTTGTTTGCTTTTTGGAGATAGGGTCTCACTCTGTGGCCTAGGCTAGAGTTCGGTGGCACGATCATAGTTCACTCCAGTGTCGACCTCTTGGGCTCAAGCAGTCCTCCCACTTCAGTCTCCCAAGTAGCTAGGAGTACAGGCGCATGGCGCCACAGCCAGCTAATTTTTATTTTTTTATTTTGTAGATACAAGTTCTCCCTATGTTGCTTGGGGTGGTCTCAAACTCCTAGACTCAAGTGACCCTCCAGCCTTGGCCTTCCAAAGTTCTGGGATCATAGGCGGGAGCCACCATACCAGGCACTACACTATACTACCGTAGACTTTTCTAGATAGAGATATAACAGAGGTATTCTGAATTTGGGTGACTGCTAAGATAGAGCCTAAATATTAGAAGGGTTTGTCGTCCCCACCCCCCGCTCTGAATTTGAGTTTTAAATATCTGCCTTTTGGCCAATGGACCCTTTTCTTTAAGTCGTCATAGAATAAATAAATATTTGAATGAATTCAGTGATTGGAGGGGTATACTTGTGAGTGAGCTAATTTATATCATGGACTATATGTATTTAATGGAAATAAGATACCTTTATATTTTATATGATGTACATTTAAATAGTCTTTATGATAAACATTTTACTTGTTTTTTAATTTATAGTATTTTATAGATTGGTCTTGTTAACATACATTTCACATTTATAACTGTTATAGCTTAACAAGATTAGGCTCACTATTCTGAGGTCTGATTGTGAGAAAGAATTAGAGAGTTTAAATCTAATTATATTTTTTTGCATTTTTAGGCCCTTGATGAGCCTCCCTATTTGACAGTGGGCACTGATGTGAGTGCTAAATACAGAGGAGCCTTTTGTGAAGCCAAGATCAAGACAGCAAAAAGACTTGTCAAAGTCAAGGTACAGTATTTATAGATTTTATAAATTATATGTTCAGCATTTGATATTTAAACTTTTACTTGGTGAGTGTATTTAAGAATTGTTTTTCTGCAAAATAAGTTTCTAGGAGTGAAGGTTGTAAAAGTACCTCAAAACAAAGCATTTTTTTTGTTATTTTAAAAGTATTATAATTGGAATGAAATTAGATTATCACAGTTGGTATTTTGAATGCCATTTCACTATAGACATCTTATTGTTTGTATAGTGTTTTAGAGCTGGAAAAGAACTTAGAAGTCATCTAGTTTAATTGTTTCATTTTATTACAAGAAAAATGAGGCTCAGAGAGGGTTAGTGATTTCTCCAAGGCCATTATGCCAAATTCATGGCAGAATTGGAACTACCATAGTTCATCAGTTTTAAGGCATTCCCCCCGCTCTATTTCAGCCATAAAATTGGAATGTGACTTGTAATTGATCGTGCCCTAGATAACAGTGAAATAAGGTACATCTAGTTGTTGACTCCTTATGCTCTGCCTTTTTTGAAACATCTTTCTAAAGTACTTGAGTTTTGTCTTAATGTAGAAAAAGGAATGTAATTGCTTCCATTTTAATAAATTATCAGCCTTGAAAAATGCCAGACAGGTGAACTTGTATATAGACATTTATTCATTTGTCAATAGTTTATTGAGTGACAAACCTTTTGCAGGGAACTTTTAGGTGGGAAGGAGGATGGGGATATTAGGATGAAACTGACCTGATCTGTCCTCAAGGAATTTATAATCTAGATTAGCAGATACTTTTTAAACCATTGGTTTTTATTTCACCAATTACATAGGCTGAAGAGGTGTTGTACTTCTAGGTAGGGTATCAGTCTCTTCTGGAGCTTTTACTGTGCCTAAATTAACTATAAACCAGTAGAGGGCTAGTCTTGGCCCCACCCTACCTTCAGTTTCCACATGCTTGGTGGTTGGTGCTTTTATACTATGCATTTCCTGTTCTGGCTTCACACACTGGTATTCCCCGAGCACTGTTTTTTGCCGGTACTATCCTGCAGATGAAGAGAAAGCCTTTTACCAATTTTTGTACTTTTTCAGGACCACTGGTAGCACATGTATCACCTTTGTGTGAAGTAGACAAAAGCCCTCCCTCCTGGTGGAAAGCCTCCTTAGCAGCGCTTGGCTTGCAGATAGCAAGTTTGTGCCAGCTGAAAAAGATACTCTTTTTGGGCAGGAGCTGTGTCACTCCAGGACCCATGCTTTGGCCCACAAAGAAAAGGCTGAGTTTAAGCCCCAACTTGCATCCTTAGCTGCACATTTCCTGTCTAATGAATGAACTAGGAAAATGACATGTATCAGTCCTGCCGTTTCTTGCTGTAAAGGAAAGAAACAAAACTTACTGGATTCTACTGCCTCTGTTGATAGCACAGAGTACCTTGTGCCTTATAAGTAATGAATATCTAAAGCTTATTTTTAATTTTTTTGGCTGCCCTAAAAATTTGTTTCTGTAGAGGCGATGTCCATTAAAACACATACACAAGGAAAAAGAAATTGTTTTTAATTCAGTGATTTTGTCAGTAGATATTGGGATACATTTCTTAACATGTTTAATTTGTTTATGCTTCAAAGTTTATATATATATATATATATATATTTTTTTTTTTTTTTTTTTTTTGAGACGGAGTCTTGCTCTGTCGCCCGGCTGGAGTGCAGTGGCCGGATCTCAGCTCACTGCAAGCTCCACCTCCCGGGTTCCCGCCATTCTCCTGCCTCAGCCTCCCGAGTAGCTGGGACTACAGGCGCCCGCCACCTCGCCCGGCTAGCTTTTTGTATTTTTCAGTAGAGAAGGAGTTTCACCATGTTAGCCAGGATGGTCTCAAACTCCTGACCTCGTGATCCCCCGTCTCGGCCTCCCAAAGTGCTGGGATTACAGGCTTGAGCCACCGCGCCCGGCCAAAGTTAATATATTTTTAACAAATTTGTTGATATGTTTTTACTACCTGTTTTCATTTATTGAACATTTACTATGTGCTAAGCTCTAGCTAAAGGTGAAACTCTAGTGTTAAGACCTAGTCCCTATCTGTAAGTAGCTTATAGTTTAAGTGAAGGGCACAGATACCTAAACACGTGATTTAAATAAAGTGTGATAATGCTTTTGTATGACACAGAAATGCCTGGGATGCTGTGCGTATAAGGCATCTCCTTTCATAGCTGGTTTGTGAGTGAGCCTGCCTGTTACCTAAAATAATTATCACATAAACCTGATAAAGACCCTGTTAATGATTCAATCCCTATAAAAAACTCTTAACCTTATAGGGAAAACAACTGTTTTCTATACTGAGTAGTGGAAGCTATCTTGTTTTTCGCCAACTAATTAAATATTTAAATTTGGACTCATTATTTTAACTTAATCTTTTCACATCTGGCTTCCCATTCTCTGATTTCTGTAATGATGTAGAGTACAGTAAAGTTCTGGAACTAGACTTTAAATATAGCTCCACCATGTCTGGTTTGGTGATCTTGGACCAGGTACTTACACTTTCTGTTTTTTTTTTTTTTTTGTTGTTGTTGTTTGTTTTGTTTTTGAGATGGAGTCTCGCTCTGTCCCCCAGGCTGGAGTGCAGTGACGCAATCTAGGCTCACTGCAACCTCCACCTTCCTGGTTCAAGCGATTCTCCTGCGTCAGCCTCCAGAGTAGCTGAGATTAACAGGCGTGTGCCCCCTTCCTCCTGGCTAAGTTTTGTATTTTTAGTAGATACGGGGATTCACCATATTAGCCAGGCTGGTCCCATCTCCTGATCTCAGGTGATCCACCTGCCTCGGCCTCCCAAAGTGCTGGGATTACAGGGATGAGCCACCACACCTGGCCGTTTCTCAGTTTTCTTATCAACAAAATGGGAACAATCATACCTACCTAATAGGGTTGTCGTGGAGATTAAATGTTTGGTACTAGAGACTGATGCTCAGATCTCAGTAAGTGTTTGCTGCTACTGTTTATTATTAAGGTAGGCCTTCACAAAATGATATAATACGTAATAGCCTAAAATCCCCACATCTTTCTTTCTCATTTCTTAGGGAAAGCAATTTTACAACTAAATTAATAACTGATAGTATTGAAATAAAGAATGATATGTGGGAGCGGGCGTGGTGGCTCACACCTGTAATCCCAGCACTCTGGTAGGTCGAGGCAGGCGGATCACTTGAGTTTAGGAGTTTGAGACCAGCCTGGCCAACGTGGTGATACCCTGTCTCTATTAAGAATACAAAAATTAGTCGGCCTGGTGGTAGGTGCCTGTAATCCTAGCTACTTGAAAGGTTGAGGCAGGAGAATCACTTGAACCCTGAGGTGGAGGTTGCAGTGAGCCAAGATTGTGCTATGGCATTCCAACCTGAGCGACAGAGTGAGATTGTGTATCAAAAAAAGAAAAAAGTTGGGGAAAAAAAAAAAAAAAAACGGAAAGGAATGACATGTGGAACATCTAAAAATTTAGATGTGCTATCATTGATTACTTTTATTTTTGAAAACTGAGCTATGATCTGGACAGTTTGTAAATAATTTTTTGTTTTAGTTAATCTACTTAGGAATTGGGATGTTGTATAAACTAGGCAGCTATTATTTTATGTTTCTTTTAATACAAATGAATAATGGGTGCATTGATGAGCTTGTGTTGCTTGGTTTATTTTTGGTGGCTAATTAAACTTATAATCTCTAGGTGACATTTAGACATGATTCTTCAACAGTGGAAGTTCAGGATGACCACATAAAGGGCCCACTAAAGGTAATTCATGTGTTCATTGTTAATTCTAATGATTGTTTGGGAAAAAATAATTATACTTGGTAATTTTCTTTGAATTCATTGGCCATTTAGTTATTGATTTGATAAACTCAATATGTAATTTTATCTAAAAAGACTAATAGAAAAAATAGACTTAATCTCAGCGACTAAGGAGGCTGAGGCGGGAGGATAGCTTGAGGCCAGGGGTTCAAGGTTGCAATAAGTTATGATTGTTCACACTGTACTTGGGGACAGCATGAGATGCTGCCTCTTACAAAAAAGATGTAATATTAAATAATACTTGATATGGTAGTAAAACCAAACAGTTTATTCGGAAATAAAATGAGCATCAAAGAAGCATTGACTACATTTATTTAATTAATCCGCCATATTTCCTTTACTAAAAGGATGGATTTTCCAAAATTAATAGATGATGAACTAGGGATTAGTGATGTCAGTTCGACGATGATCTGAAAAGTGAGAAAGTTAGAAAACCAAAAATCAGAGTTCTTACTTCTTTGGAGCCACTACTGGCAAATGAAATCTTTTAAGGGTCATCAGCCTTCATACTAACAGCTGGAGAGTTTTATTTCTTTGCATTCATTTTTCCTCATTGGCAAGTGAAATAAATGCTGTTTTACTTTTTGCCAGTGAGCAAGCTAAAAGAGAATGTGTGGGTAAACCACTGTGTGCTCTTTGGCTGGTTTAGGGCCAAAAGGAAACCCCAGAGCAATTTTTAAATTTAAACCTCCTTCCTGAGGTTCCTTGAAAGAAGTGTGGAAATACGGGGTAAGGACAGTCAGTTTCACAGATGGTGGTACTCACAGTGTAATCTACTGACCCTGGGGGTTCCCAGGACTCTTTTAGGGGGTTGTAAAGGTAAAACTTTATAATAGTACTTAGGAATTATTTACCTTTGTTACTACGTTAACATTTTCACTGATGGCACAGAAATATTGGTGGGTAAAACTGCTGCTCCCCCCCCCCCCCCTTTTTTTTGAGGCCGAGTCTCACTCTGTCACCTAGGCTGGAGTGCAGTGGCATGATCTCGGCTCGCTGCAACCTCCACCTCCCAGGTTCAAGCAGTTCTCCTGACTCAGCCACCTGGGTAGTTGGAATTACAGGCACCTGCCACCACGCCTGCCTAATTTTTGTATTTTTGGTAAAGACGGGGTTTCACCATGTTGGCCAGGCTGGTCTTTAACTCCTGACCTCAAGTGATCCACCCACCTCAGCCCCCCAAAGTGCTGGAATTACAGGCGTGAGCCACTGCGCTCACGCCAACTGCTGGCACTTTTTTTTTTTTTTTTTTTTTTGTTGAGACGGAGTCTCGCTCTGTCGCCCAGGCTGGAGTGCAGTGCCCGATCTCAGCTCACTGCAAGCTCCGCCTCCCGGGTTTACGCCATTCTCTCGCCTCAGCCTCCCGAGTAGCTGGGACTACAGGCGCCCGCCATCTCGCCCGGCTAATTTTTTGTATTTTTTTTGGTAGAGACGGGGTTTCACCGTGTTAGCCAGGATGGTCTCGATCTCCTGACCTGGTGATCCGCCCCTCTCGGCCTCCCAAAGTGCTGGGATTACAGGCTTGAGCCACCGCGCCCGGCCTGCTGGCACTTTTAAATGAAGTCAGTAATCATTTTATTCTTCACCATCATGCACTCAATTGAAAGAAAAACCCAGGTTTTGGTTTGTTCATTTACCTTTTAAAAGTTTTTCTAACATGTTAAAAATACTTTAGGTAGGAGCTATTGTGGAAGTGAAGAATCTTGATGGTGCGTATCAGGAAGCTGTTATCAATAAACTAACAGATGCGAGTTGGTACACTGTAGGTAAGAAAATAAATTTTCTTTTAAAAATGTATTTTTAGTTACATAAAGAAAACTTCATATGAATAAAATGGAATTTCCTGGATTCACTTCTTAATACCCTAGATATTATTACTGTTACTGGATTTTATCTTTCCACATCTTTTAAAAATTTATTTTCAAAGTATATGTATTTGTATATAACAAAAATTGAAATTATTTAATGTATATATTATGCAGTTGGAATTCTAGCTTTTTTTTACTTCAAAGTGTATATCTTAGAGAAATTTCTTTTTTTCCCCATCTTACCTATTTTTAAGTTTATAGTTCAGTAATGTTAAGGATATTCATGTTGTTTTATAACAGAAATTTCTTTTAACTGTGTATATAGAGAGGGCTCACAGCAGGAAACAAAGTAGTAGTGTATTTTATAATAGTTGATATGCTAGTTTATTTTTTCTTACTTATGAGGTTGCCAGTTTTCTTACTATTAAAATAAATGCTGGATTGAATTTTTTTATACCTAATTAGGTACTTAATTAGGATACCTATTGTATCCTAATACTTCTTTGGTGTACATACTAAGATATAGAGGTTTCAGAAAAATATACTCTAAAAACTTCATTAGTTAATGAAAACCGCCTTCCTAAAAGATACTGTCTGCTTTCTCAGTCCTTGTCAGATTTTATGTCATTTAAAAAATTTTTTGCTAATTTGGACATAAAGTAATATCTCAATCTTGTTTCAATATGCTCTTCCCATGATTACTAGTGAGATTGAACATCTTTTCATATGTTTATTGAAAGGAACATAATTTCATTTGTGTTTTCTCTGTTTTGGGTTGCTGGCTCTTTTATTCTTTCCCTTTTTCTCTTGAGATGATTTATCTTTTTATTATTTTTAGGACATGTGTTCTTTATATATTTTGGATATTAACTGTTTACTACAGTTACACACATGTTTCTCCTGTTGCTTTATTCTTGTCTCTGCTTTTAATTTTCATGTAGTTAGTTTTTGTATGGTCACCTTTTATTTTGTAATTTTAGTTTTGAATCTTAAGAAAGCCTTTCATCAGTGTTATAAATCTATTTTCTAATGTATTCTTCTAATTTTTTTACTTTTATTTTATTTATTTTTATTCTTGTTCTACAAATAGATTTTTATTTCACCTAGAGTAGTATGTATTTTTTCCAGTGTTCTAAAATAATGATTAAAAACTATTTGTCCTAGATTGATAGCCATTTATTCCAGTATTATTTATTAAAGTTAACAATTCCTACCATTCAGTGACCTCAGAGATGACAGTAAACACCTAGTAATATGTTTAGTGATTTCAGAGTTTGATAGAACTTTCAGGTAGAATGGGTGAGTTTTGTTTTTACTTTTTTGGTGTGAGAATAAAACCTGGTGAAAATAGAGGGAAAATTATTTGATTTTGAGGCATAAGGAAATATTTGACTTTATGTAAGTGAGAAGACTGTGAGCAATTCTATGTAGTAAGTATAGATGGTGATTCGTTGTAATAGTCTACTAAATGTGACACTTGTGTATTTTAGTTACATCATTTAAAGATGTACTGAAAATTATTTATCCAGTCTCACATAATGTAAGTTGTTATGTAACATACAATAATCTAATTTTAGTTCAGCCAGTGAGGAAAGGGCATTGCCTTTCTTTTAACCATTAATCATTTTTCAGTAAATGTGAGATCCTGTTGAGCATCAGAAAAAGAAAAGAAGAGAATCTAATTTTAGTAAGATAGGCAGAAACTGTAATTTCTAAAATCGAGATCTGGTAACATTATTTAAAACAGAGGGCTGGGCGTGGTGGCTCAAGCCTGTAATCCCAGCACTTTGGGAGGCCGAGACGGGCGGATCACGAGGTCAGGAGATCGAGACCATCCTGGCTAACATGGTGAAACCCCATCTCTACTAAAAATACAAAAACTAGCCGGGCGAGGTGGCGGGCGCCTGTAGTCCCAGCTACTCAGGAGGCTGAGGCAGGAGAATGGCGTAAACCCGGGAGGCGGAGCTTGCAGTGAGCTGAGATCTGGCCACTGCACTCCAGTCCGGGCGACAGAGCGAGACTCCGCCTCAAAAAAAAAAAAAAAAGTTACTGTCTTCCCATAATTTCTAAGGAATGTAGCATATCCCCAAATGATTTATGTATATCACAAATTTATTCATATAATACAAAAATAGTCATACATTCCATATCTGTTAACTTATGGTGGTTTTGCTGGGGTGTTTTAAGTACTTTATTTTTATTAAAATTTTTCCCCTATGTTACTGAGATATAATTGACAAAATCATGTAAATGTATATGTAACATGATGATCTGATATGCAAATATATTGTGAAATAATTACTGCAACCAAGTTGCTCAACACTTCCATCACCTTTTCGTAGACATTTTAGTATTTTAAGTCAGTAGTTTTCAACTGGGATGAATTTACCCCCCAGGGAACATTTGGCAGTGCCTGGAAACATTTTAGATTGTCACAGCTGGGAAGGGGGTGCTACTGGCATCTAGTGGGTAGAGGCCAGGAGTGCTGCTCAATATCTTGCAGTGCACAGGACAAGCCTACCACAACAGAGAATTTTCTGGTGCAGTACGTCACTGGTGACAGTGCTAAGCGCGAGAAACCTTACCTTAAATAATGAAAATACAGTTATTTTTTTGAAGGGGCAGTCTGACTGCATAAATTTGTAATCTTTCTTAGGTAAATCTGTCAGTAGGAAAACCTGGCTTTTCTTTACCATTTTGAGAAGAGTTAATTAGCATTTAAGTGGTTTCCTCTTGAAATACCAACTTCTTATTTTTATTTGGTATGTCCTGTTTTAGACAAGATGTTTTCATTTCATATATGTTGTTTCCGTTTCACTAGAAATTGGATAAGTTACTTTAATAACTATATTTGAAGTTACTAGAAAACATAAAATGTGAATTGAATTCCAAATATAGTCTTAAATAGTATATCTATTTGCACTCAGAAAATTATAATACATATCATCTCTTTGATCTTTGAAAAAATCCTTCAGTAGCTTCCATTTTTACTCCCTCTCATAGTTTTCGATGATGGAGATGAGAAGACACTGAGACGATCTTCACTGTGCCTGAAAGGAGAGAGGCATTTTGCTGAAAGTGAAGTAAGTCATCATTTAACAAATGAACATGTCTTAATATTTTTTATTGGGAGGAATAAATTTTTGTTTTCTCAACTCAGTCAACGTACTTCCTAATCAGGAAAGTTCATTAATACACAGTACCATTATGATGTAATCTGTGAAACCTGTTTAAGGTCCTGTGTTTGAGCACCAGGTTCTGTCTTCTTTTTTGTCTATGTAAAGTGTTTTAGTATTTGTCCACAGGTAAAATACAATGGGCTTTAATTATTATCTTTAGGCAGTTTTTAAATAGATTTAAAATTTGTAAATAACTAGAAAGCAGATTTCTGATTTGTAATCTACTTGATCGTTGTCATAAAGGACGTATTGATACAACAGTCTTTAACTGCCGCTACTGCTATTAACTGATATTATTATACCCTCTCCTCTTGCCTGACTGCCCTTCCTAAAATTGTCCCTTCCATTCCCTATCATCCTTTTAGATTGATTTAGCTCTTATTCCCTAACATTGAAATATGAGTACATAATTATTTATTGTCTGCCTTCCTCACTAGAATGTGTCACGGGGCAGGGACTTTGTATATCTTCTTTAGGGCTTTGTTCCTAGTTGCTGTAACAGTGCCTGACACCGAGTATGAACTTCATAAGTATGAGTTGGATGAATAGATGAGGTGCTTATAATTGCCAGGGACTTTGCTAAGTGCTTTACATACATTATTGTATTTGCAACATTATGAGGTAGTTACTATTATTATCCCCAGCTTTCAGATTAATAAATGGATAGCTAGAGCTGTTTTTCTAACCAGCACTTTCTAGCACCAAAGCCATATCCTTAAATTGAAAGATGTTAGTAAGAACGGAGGGTTCACAAAGTTTTGTAACTAACTCGCTTGCAATTCAGAATTTAAAAGATAGACGTTACTCTAAATGGTGTCATGTTATTTAATCCAGTCTACAGATATTCATTGATGCACAGTATGGCCAGGCTATTTCTTTTTTCTAGTCACTATTTGGAATAGTGTTTCTTTGGGGATATTTTAATATTACTTATTAACCTATTAAACTTTATGTTTTTGTTTTGAAAAATTTTTGCTTCTCTTGATGATTGAATTCCCACTTAAATTTAGAATTTGAGACAGGTTCTCTGTTTTATAATTCAAGCCTATCCCTTTAGTCTCATATTCAACCACTTCCCTGTACTTCTGCCTTATTAGACTGCTTGGTATCTTCAGACTATGGTCCATACTTTATTAACTCCTTTCCTCTTGTTGGAATCTCACTTATGTTGAAGGCCATTATAAATGCTTCCTCCTCCATGATGTCTTTTGTGAGCTCTCTACCCAAATTGGATCTCTTTATCCTTTGGTCCTTTTGCACTTCTCTTGCTTATTCTTGTTTTAGGGTCTTTTTTTTTTTTTTTTTTTTTTTAACTTTTCTCGTTTTCGCTGTAAGATTTTAAGCTGTTTTAGGGGAATATCCTTTTTTTCCTCACTTGATAGGCCCCCCTTTTCCTAGCAATTTCTACACAAAAACCTTCAATAGATATGTGTGGAATAAACTGAAGGTTGACATATAGTAAATACAGACAGCTTTGGGGCAAGTATAGTGATAAAGTACAGAATTCTCCCTGAGTTTGTGGAATTATTTTAATTTCATTTCTGTATAGTCAGTGAGTATGAGGACTTGAAGATGTGGTTTTTCTCCTGTTAAGTGAAGGTCCGCATTTTATTTTTTTAGTCTAGAGAAACAGCCAAAATATTACTCTTTTTAACCAGGAGAATTTTGAGTTGGAATGGTTCATAAGACAGTTGTAGGTTAAATGCTGAAGGTAATATGAACAAGTGGCTGTGTATCCTTCATCTCTTCAAGGAGATTCAGTTTTAGTGTGTCTGTGCAGGTGTGTACTTTTAATTTTTGTTTTGCTAGAAGGAAATTAGAATACTGGTGTGTGAATCTTTAACTCCCCTCTGATGTGCCAGGAGCTGTGTAGTGCTAGGTACCGGGACAAAGGGTAAGCCAAGTCATGTAAACATGGAACTTATCCTTGGATACTTACCGTCTGTTGGAGGAGAAAACGCATTAATCAAACAATCAAACATATTTTAAAATTTAAGTGTAGTAAGCCCTGTGAAGATGTGATCCAGAGTGTACCCCAATAGGGGAATTTAATCTACCATCTGTATGTTCTTTTCTCTTTATTTGGTATTTTTCTTATTGTCTTAAAAGTTTTAATGTTTTTGAAAGACCATTCAGAGTATTAGTAGTAGTAGTAGTCATAACATTGTCCTTTAAGAGGAAAGCCACTTCATACTGGCAGTATTTTGGGTCACTAATCCCGTTTAATAAACTACTGAAATTAATCCCATTTCATAAACACTGAAATTCAAGATTCATGGAAAGAGATCACAGTTGCACTTCAGTCAGTTTATTTTTTAAATTATTTTATTTTATTTTATTTTGTTTTGTTTTATTTTATTTTTTGAGACGGCGTCTCACTCTGTTGCCCAGGCTGGAGTGCGGTGGTGCCATCTCAGCTCACTGCAAGCTCTGCCTCCTGGGTTCACGCCATTCTCCTGCCTCAGCCTCCCGAGTAGCTGGGACTACAGGCACCTGCCCCCATGCCTGGCTAATTTTTTTGTATTTTTAGTAGAGACGGGGTTTCACCATTTTATCCAGGATGGTTTCGATCTCCTGACCTCGTGATCCACCCGCCCCGGCCTCCCAAAGTGCTGGGATTACAGGCTTGAGCCACCGTGCCCGGCCTCAGTGAGTTTAAATTCCAACACTGAAGCCACTGGTTTTAGCCATAACCAGCTTAGTGAGTGTGTTACCTGCTGCTTAACATCTGTAGGACAGTTTAGGTATTTCTAAAGACCATTCATACTTTGAGTTTTATACAAAAGTGGATTCATCATCTGGTTTTTTTGTTTTTTGTTTTTGGAGACAGTCTTGTTCTGTCGCCCATACTGGAGTACAGTGGCTGGCATGATCTTGGCTTACTGTAACCTCTGCCTCCCAGGTTCAAGCGATTCTCATGCCTCAGCCTCTTGAGCATCTGGGACTACAAGCGTGCACAAGCACGCCCAACTAATTTTGTGTTTTTAGTAGAGATGGGGTGTTTTGCCATGTCGGCCGGGCTGGTCTTGAACTCCTAGCCTCAAGTGATCCTCCTACCTTGGCCTCCCAGAGTGCTGGGATTACAGGCATGAGCCACCACGCCTGGCCAATTATCTGGTATTCTTTCTTTGTATTTACTACGTGCAATTGAAAACTCTAGAGAAGTTTAGGTAAAATCCCAGTTCCATATTTTCTGCAGCCCATTTTAGGTAATAGGGCCATAGACTTTTTCCCTCTAGGCCTACGTAGTTTTCTGTGTGCCTTTAATACAGCTTTCAGGAGCCTCTGGTTTTTGCTCTTTAGGTATAAGATGGGACAAATTCTACCCTCCCCCCAGGTCTTTTCAGTCCCTTGAAATAAACATGCCCCTGCTTTCCTGGACATTGAGGCAGGGACAGAGATACTGCTTCTTATGTTTCTTCTTGTTACTTACTAGGGAAAGACTGTGATCTCTTATTTGAAAATTACTATGTGTGATTCTTAAACAACTCTTTAGAAATTTTCTTTCCTGTAGCAAGTGAAATGACTAACAGATACTTAAAATAGAAACCACAGTGTGTAATATAAATCTCTCTCTCTCTTTTTTCTGCTTTCAAGAGAGCAACCTTAATTTTTTGTGGGGACAGCATACATTTAATCCATCTGTTTGCCTGGCAGAAAGTGATTCCAGATTAATTTGTTTTCCCTGTTTACCAAATATAGTCATTTAGTAATACTCTATAGTGATACAGTATTACCAAAATAGTATTTCAGATTACATAGAAAGTTTCACCATAGGAGTTAATGACAGGCAACATCTAGATTTTCTGGGCCGGGTGTGGTGGCTTATGCCTATAATCCCAGATGTTTGGGAGGCAGAGTTGGGCAGATGGCTTGAGCCCAGGAGTTTGAGACCAGCATGGACAACATGGCAAAAGCCCATCTCTACAAAAAAATACAAAAATTAGCTGTGTATGGTAGTGCACACCTGTGGTCCCAGCTACTTGGTAGGCTGAGGTGGAAGGATCGCTTGAGCCCAGGAGGTTGAGGCTGCAGTGAGCAGTGATCACGCCACTGCACTCCAGTCTGAATGATAGAGTGACACTGTTTCAATAAAAAGAGTTTCTGCTTGGTATATATTGAGTTTAGGACAACTTTTGCCTCCAAATAATTTTTTTTTTGTTTTTTTTTGAGATGGAATTTTGCTCTTGTTGCCCAGGCTGGAGTGCAACGGTACAATCTTGGCTCACTGCAACCTCTGCCTCCCAGGTTCAAGCAATTCTCCTGCCTCAGCCTCCCGAGTAGCTGGGATTACAGGCACCTGCCACCACGCCAGGCTAATTTTGTATTTTTAGTAGAGATGGAGTTTCTCCATGTTGGTCAGGCTGGTCTCCAATTCTCCATCTCAGGTGATCCGCCTGCCTCGGCCTCCGAGAGTTCTGGGATTATAGGTGTGAGCCACCATGCCCAGTCCAAATAATATTTTTTAAATGCCTGATTTAAGGTTCATAAGGACAGGATTAGGTTCTGTACAAACTAAATTTAAAAGATTAGATTTTTTGCCTGATGAGGATTATGAAAGTTAGGATTTTTGTCAGTCTTTTGAAGGAATCAATCTTTAGTTATTCCTTTATGGCTAGTACCTTTTTTCTTGATCATATTGTTCGTTGTTAGATATATACATCTATGTACCTTAAACACATTTACATATATTCTAATGAATTATGTAAAAAAGATTGTTAATATGGTTCATCTTTTCACAGTTTAGTTCATTGTAGTTATAACAAAATTGTCTAAATTATTAAAAAGTTAAATATTTCTTTTTTCTTTTTTTTTTTTTGAGACAGAGTCTCGCTCTGTTGCCCCAGGCTGGAGTGCAGTGGCGCGATCTTGGCTCACTGCAGCCTCTGCCTCCCGGGCTCACGCCATTCTCCTGCCTCAGCCTCCCGAGCAACTGGGACTACAGGTGCCCACCACCACACCTGGCTAATTTTTTTGTATTTTTAGTAGAGACGGGGTTTCACCCTGTTGGCCAGGATGGTCTCAATTTCCTGACCTCGTGATCCGCCTGCTTCGGCCTCCCCAAAGTGTTGGGATTACAGGCGTGAGCCACCGCGCCCAGCCTAAATATTTCTTTTTACATATTACATTAGTTAGTTTAGATGCCTGCTCTTTAATTCTAAGTTGATGGACACTCTTTCTTATACCACCCTGGTTTGTAACTTTAAGAAGTCTCTTTGTCTTAAATAGTTCCTCACTTTTTTTTCATCTGGGCAGTTTTCTTGGGAATCTCTAGTTGCTCTGATGTTTATGAAATCATTTATAACAGGAAAGATTCTTCTTAGGATGAGGAAAGAAATAGAAACTGTGGAAAATCTTAAGAAAATGTAGGAAAGGAAAAAATTCAAATGTAGAAATAAAATGTAATTTAAAAATTAAGTAAAATTAATGTTACATTTTATTTAAAAAGTTTATTGCAGAAAATGTTTGCAGAGTAGTAATATAACTTACTCTGAGGCTTTTTGTTCATGCAATTGATACTTTATCTT
Organism: Trachypithecus francoisi; assembly: GCF_009764315.1. NCBI lineage: Eukaryota > Metazoa > Chordata > Mammalia > Primates > Cercopithecidae > Trachypithecus > Trachypithecus francoisi. Next base: position 13,302,702 of record NW_022681470.1, read on the forward strand.
CATAATTAATTTTATTTTACTTATTAATAATTTTATTTTATGTATTATGATTCCCTATGTACAAATTAATATTGGAGCTGCAGTTGGCCCTAACCGTACAAATAGATTTCTTAATTCTCACATCTGTCTTTCCACTGAGCTGTGTTTCTTTTGTATTTTAATCATTCTTAGATACCTATCAACTTTCACATAGGTAATGAATCATCTAGAGAGAGCAGCCAAATTTCTTCTCACTTTTTTTTTTCCAGTAATGAGCTCATTCATCTTTATTCTAATATCTTTGAAACTAGAATTTTCTATCTTTAGGAAAGCTGTGTTTTAGCTTCCCTGGGGGGGAGTTTAATTTCAAAATCTGAGCATATTCTTAAATTGATTTGATTTAAAGCAAAGAAGGCACTTGCGAAGTGGTAATTTTTTGATGGGTTTATGTTCTTACCCACAGACATTAGACCAGCTCCCACTCACCAACCCTGAGCATTTTGGCACTCCAGTCATAGGAAAGAAAACAAATAGAGGAAGAAGATCTAATCATATGTAAGTCCATTTTCATAACTGTTAGTTGAACCTGAATTCATTTCTCCTTCTAGTATTGTTTATAGTTATTTTAAAATTGTAATTTGCAAAATGCTAACCAGATCTAATAGTAATTTCAGACTCCTCAGCATGGGTGATTGAGGTTCTCCATGCTTAGCCAACCTTACTTAACAGCTGTATCTGCCTTCAGTTTCTGCCTGCATGTTATCTTGATGCTGTAGTCAAAATGAAACCAGTCAATAATTCCTGAATACATCGCTTGTTTTCTAATATCGTGCTTTTATTCATGCTATTATTTTTGGTCTCCATGCCTCCCTTCCCCATAACTGTCTCTTTCATGCCTTAATTCTGAACAAAAATGCTTAAACCTTTATATGAACCATTTTGTGTCTCCCCATACTTTCCTTGAAACCAGACATGTTTCTCTCCCCTCTAAACCCAATTCTCTGGCGTAGTATGAACTGTGGAGCCAGTTGGTCTGGGTTTGAATCCTGGCTCTGCCACTTACTTGCTGTGTGATCTTGGGATGTTTACTTAATCTTTTCATACCTCAATTCTTATCTATAAAATTGGGATAATAATATTACCTATCTCTTAGTGTTGTTGTGAAAATTAAGTGAATTCATATCCTTAAAGTGTTTATAGAGTAAATGTTATGTAAGTACTAGATAATCAACATCATATATTGACATGAAAAATTTCATGGTGCAATACCAGTATGTAACATAATTTCATTTATATATGAAAATGTGTTTACATGTAAATATAAAAATTCTGCTTCCTGGTGTTTATGTCTGACAAGTAGGACTGGTTCTTGCTGCATTATTCGAACTTAAAAAAATTTCTACATTGTTATATATAATATAGGAAAAATAGTCTCTTGTCAATAAGTTTTTTTAATTTTGAAAAGATTGCATCTAGTATTTAGACATAGTTTTACAATTTTACACACATCATCCTAAAGTGGAAACATAAGTTTAAAAATGAATTTATTGTGCAATATTACATAATATTGACCTGCAGATATGACCAAAAATTATGATCTGTTAAAAAGTCAGTTAGTTTTTATTTCCTCTTCTATCGTTCCCCAACTGTTAGATGTTTCTTAGTTGAGGTGTCCGTTTTGTGAATATGAGAATAAAGCATGCATTTATTACTGAATAAGTTGATCTTTGCTTTCTAAAGACTCCAGCAAACATTCTAAGTTAGTGATTTTCCTGTTGAGAATCTCTATGTGTAATGAGAGATTTGCTGTGGAGATTGTGTTATACATGTGCAAAGTATGAATGCAGACCAAAGGTTGAGAATTACTAGTGTAGGAATGAAGACCTGCTCCGTCTGTAATCTTGTTTTGCTTGCTCTTCCTTCCCCCTCTCTACCATGGTCAGTCATTCCCACTGCCAAGGAACCTGACAATGTTATTCTTGCTTGGCATTTTAAGCCTTGGTGTGTAAGCATTACAGGCAAGTACTACAGTTCGAAATGCCATCTCGTTAATTACATTTCCTTAAAGTTCTTTCTCCCCTTTCTTCAGAGTGATTTTCTGAAACAAAGTCTTAAACCTGAATCTTAAGGGCATTCATCTGACCTTCATTTCCTCTTCCATTACTCCATTGAAAAAAGTCTTTGCTGTGGTCTCAGATTGCCATTTAAAATGTATTTTTGTACAAAAATATATAAAGTTATCTCTTCTTAGGATTCCCAGGACTTCGTTGTTGGAGTGATGTATCACCAAATTTATTTTCTTTTAGCAGCTGTTATTCTGTGTCTCAATTAATCTACCCCTAGTTATTCCAAAATTGATTACTTTTAACATCTTCCATTAAATTGAGTTTCAGTATATTTTACCTTTAATCCTAGTAAGTTCAAGTATTTTCTTTTTTTAATGATTATCATCCTCTAGCTTATTTTTTTAAAGCAAGTTATTGATTCTTTTAATCAATGTATTACTGGATTGAATTTTCTCCTTATAATTTACTCATTGTTTGCAGCGGTTGTGTTTAAGTCATCCAGAAGAATAGAATACCTGGAATTATGGAAATATTTGTTTGTCCCTCTCCTCTTGAAGTTGTTTTCCAGTAATCTGGCAGAAGTTCGTGTGCAACTGCTACAATAGGAAAGCAGTCTATTTGCTATTATTTTTTCTCCCTTCAGAAAAAAAGATAAAGCATAAGGTTTACAATGAATCTTGTTAATAAGGGATTATTTATGAGTATAGATTTTACCCAGTAACAGTGCTAAGATTTACCCAATACCTGGTTTATATTTGCTATTTAAATACAGGCCTGCAGATCTGAAGATGTTTAAATTAGTTTATTATTCACATATCATAAAATTTACTCTTTTGTTATATGTTTTAATCTGTAGATTTGTATCCAATAATTCACCCTTTTAAAGTATACAGTTTAGTGGTTTTTAGTATATTCATAAAATTGTGTAACTGTCATCACTATCTAATTCCAGATCTTTTTATTTTGCCACTTTATTTTGAGAATTTGATTCATTTCCTCCTTGATAACAATTGAGAAAAAAATTAAAACCCATTTATAGTTAAGCGTACATAGGTTCTGTGTGTTTTAATGTCAAAGAAGGTATATACATTGTCAGTTTTCTAGATACTAATAGAACATTTCAGTTTACAGAGTTTGAAACTGAGTAAACTGATTTGCCTGAAATAAAAAAGAATCAGATTGCAAGGTTAAGCCTCTTGTTTTTGCTCAATTTGTATCATTATTTGGTATTCCTTGGCCCATGTCTTGTCTAAAGTTCGTCTTTCTTGATTTACAACTAATTAGAGTTAATAGTGAGTGTGATCAGTTTTAAGTGATTGGCTGTTGAATATTATGGTAAAAATTTCTGTGTAATTAACTTTATTTCTAGTGATATCATCAGATTTTATTTCATAGAGACAGTGCATTATTTTGTTGTGGCTCTACAAATACCTTGTCACCAAAGAAATAGCAATGTCAGAAATGAATCAAAATCAAGCAGACTCTCTGCTTGCTCTGTCTTTGCTCCTGTAAAATATCTTGGATGCTCATTTATTTTACTTCATTAGTTTATTGAGTACTTGTCTGTGTAAACAGTTTTCCGGCTAAGCTCCTCTAAAAGGAAAAGTTAAAGAGCTTCATGTATAATAGTATGTTTTACACTGATTGTATACATTTTGTGATTTTAGAAAAAAATCAGAAATACCATAGTAAAAAAAAAAAAAGTATTTTTACTTTATTTTATGAACAAGTGTTTATTGAGTCTCTATATTGTGCCAAGCATTGTTCAGGTACTTGAGATATATCAATAAACAAAAAAATTACTTAAAAAATCTTCAACTTTAGAGCTTACATTCTCTCAGGGGAGGAGATAGTGAATTAAACATTGGGTTCACATACTTGTTGTGGAAGAAAAAAATAAACATAAATAAGTAAATTATATAGTATGATAAAAGTGAATGCTGTGGTAATAAGAAGAGCAAGATGAAAAGAGGTAGATGGGCAGGGGTTGTAAATTTGAATAAGGTGGAACAAAGTCTTGAGTAGGTGAGGGGGAAGTGGCATCTAGTCTAAAAGAGGGGATGATTTTAGACAGGAACTTCGCGATTTTATATGTAAGGTGGATAGATGTTTCAGCTAGCTGAACAAAAGTGTTTTGTTTTTCTTTTTGATATACTGTGAAATCTGAAGTCTTAACACTTGTTAAGTCTTAAGAAAAGTTACAATTTTTACAAGGATGCAGATAACTTTGTTAGTCAAATAAAGCCCCCTTTCCCCAGTGTTGTACAGATTTTGATATATGTTATCTCTGACATTGTAGCTTTCTAGCTGCTAACTTATAATAGAGTGTTCATAAACCCCTAGCTGAATGAGTCTTCTGTGGCTACTTTGAAAAAGCAATAATTTACGATTTTAAGCTTGGTTGTGTTCTGTAGTCATTAGAAAGTTAAAAAAGTCACTACTCTTTTTTTTTTTTTTTTTTTGAGACGGAGTCTCGCTCTGTCTCCCAGGCTGGAGTGCAGTGGCCAGATCTCAGCTCACTGCAAGCTCCGCCTCCCGGGTTTATGCCGTTCTCCTGCCTCAGCCTCCCGAGTAGCTGGGACTATAGGCGCCCGCCACCTCGCCCGGCTAATTTTTCGTATTTTTTAGCAGAGACGGGGTTTCACCAAGTTAGCCAGGATGGTCTCGATCTCCCGACCTCGTGATCCGCCCATCTCGGCCTCCCAAAGTGCTGGGATTACAGACTTGAGCCACCGCGCCCGGCCAAAAGTCACTACTCTTAAGCTCTTCTAAATCAAGTAGAAATCAGACTTGTGAGGACTGTCATTTCTGTCCTAAGCTGTATGTCTATGTGTAGGGTCTTATGCTCCACTAGTATAAAGGTAGTTGAGTTTTCCTATTGTTACCTACTTTCTAAGGAGAGATTGACCTTCTTTAAGTGCCATTGAAGTACAATACATCTTTTTTTTTTTTTTTTTTTGAGACGGAGTCATCCTCTGTCACCCAGGCTGGAGTGCAGTGGCGCGATATCGGCTCACCGCAACCTCCCCCTCCCGGGTTCAGGCAGTTCTCCTGCCTCAGCCTTCGCTCCGGAGTGGCTGGGATTACAGGCGCCCGACACCACGCCTGGCTAATTGCTGTATTTTTAGTAGAGACAAGGTTTCACCATTTTGGCCAGGCTGGTCTCGAACTCCTGACTCAGGTGATCCACCCGCCTCGGCCTACCAGAGTGCTGGGAGTACAATACTCCCAGCCAAAGTACAATACTTATATTCAATAGCAAGCTTTGAAGATTTGGTTTGTTTCTGCCAGGGAACAATTTTTAAGTTATTTGACTGATCACTGAAATCAAGGGGGTGGTATTCCCTATGTCACTTTAAAAAGCTTAATATTATTATAATAGTTATTACTTTTTTGGCCAGGTGTGGTAACTCACGCCTGTATTTCCAGCACTTTGGGAGGTGAGGTGGGTGGATCATGAGGTCAGGAGGTGGAGACTATCCTGGCCGACCTGGTGAAACCCCTTCTCTACTAAAAATACAAAAATTAGCTGGGTGTGGTGGCGGTCTCCTGTAGTCCCAGCTACTGAGGAGGCTGAGGCAGGAGAATTGCTTAAACCCAGGAGGCAGAGGTTGCAGTGAGCCGAGATGGCACCACAGCACTCCAGCCTGGCGACAGAGCTAGACTCCGTCTCAAAAAAGAAAAAAATAGTTCTCACTTTTTTTACATTTATATTGGAATATATAAATATAAAGGCATGACAGTTACTTTGTCATACTTTTGGAAAGGCTTCAAAGACAAATTGAGAGTATACTAGATAGTGTACCAAATAGGTAAATCATGTCTAAAGTTTTTTTAATAGTTTGTCAGTTTTCATTTTTTGGTCAGTGAAGTTGATCATTGCAAACTATCTGAAAAACACTTTTATCTTTGTAGGTGTTCAATAATAGCCATTCTAAAAAGGGCATATGTTGTTGTCCGTCAAACATTTCCTAGTCTTTACTCATTCTGGGCATTTTCTTTCTTGCCGATTCTTTATTAGAATCAGATTCAAATTGGAATAGCTTTTTGTTTTGTTTTTCTTTTTACTACACTTTTCTCAGACGTCAAATTGATGGTTTCAGATACTTCCTTTTTCTTCTGACAGTTGTCTTTCTAATTTACTAGTCCAATATTTAATGTTACTGAAAGGATTTTCAGTTTTTCTTTTAATTTTGAAAATGTTTAACATCATACAAAAGAAGCTTATTGGACATTTTATGAATACCTAACTCGTGTGTATTTGTTGTTATAGATAGCAGTGGTGATCTCTTTTCAGATTGCCTCCTCTTCCCACCCTAACCTCAGTTAATAAAGGTCTGCTCTCCTACCTTTTAAAATTAACTTTGTACTGGAGATGTAGAATTACTATCTCCAGAATTCCTTTAATTTCAGATTGGGATTGTGTATATTTTAGTATAGTACTGGGATGTTTAATATGGGGCCTCCACCTTTTTGAGAATTTGGGAACCAGTTATTTGTCCTGATCTTCTTCTTCAGTTTTTTACAGTAGCACTAAATAAACCGGAAATATTTTTAGGAGAATCATGTGCTTTCCTCTCACGATAAACTCTTACTGTTATTTTTTTAGAAATTTAGAAAATGATTTAAGATTACAATTAGCCATTTTGCAGGTCTTAGGAAATGTAGTAAGAGTTTGGGAATATCTATATTCATCATTGGCATGCTTATTTGTGAGGATAAATGGAAATATTTTATTTTTTTCTCTCCTTAGACCAGAGGAAGAGTCTTCATCATCCTCCAGTGATGAAGATGAGGATGATAGGAAACAGATTGATGAGCTACTAGGCAAAGTTGTATGTGTAGATTACATTAGTTTGGATAAAAAGAAAGCACTGTGGTTTCCTGCATTGGTGAGTAGCTTCACTATAAAAGAGTTTAATTTCAAACTATGTAAGTTTATGCAGAAAACAATTTTCTTACTAATGTTTTTCATAGGTACAAAATGAGGAAATGTTTTTAGCATTATTTAGTTCACACTAAGCTTACTTTTAATGTTGTCTTTGAATACAAAGAACTCTTGAAGTCATTCAGGAAAGGCAAAATCTTGATAATCTTAGAGGTTTAGCCGTGTGGAAGTTTAATTCTCTCTCTCTCTCTCTCTCTGTAGAAAATTCATGATGCAAACTTTTAAAGCTCCTAAGTCCACGTAGGTCTAGATTGCAAAAGAACAACAGAATCTTGATTGGTTGACAAGGGTAACTAGACATTTTCTTCATACTTAATGAGTCAGGGTGTTTCCATCTTTGATCTTAATCTTGCCTTTTGGGTACTCCCTATATAATCATGAGTGCAGTTATACATTACCCCACTCTTCAGTTTTCTCTACAGTAGATTTTTAATTCTACCTACTTTTTAATGTTTTTCTCTCCAAAAGATTGCAACTCCTCAGATTCCATGTTGAATATTTTGCATTTTTCCCTTGTTTTCTCACATTGCCTTTTTGTGATTCTGAGGAGGTACTCAGGATTTATTATCAGGAGTATCCTCATGATTGTCCCAAGTTCTTGTATTTCAAACTGTTGCGACGGATGACAGAAAGCCTTTTGAGCTTTTTATCTCTCTGTTTTTCATAACCACTAGCTTCTTTAGCAAGTTGAAAGGGCCATGTATAGACCATTTTCTTTGACTTTTACAAAGGGAACATATACTAATATCTTTCACAGACATAACTAGGCTGCTTTTCAAATAATCTTTTGGTAGACAAAATAATTTGTAGCTCTTAAAGTAAATAGAGGTTCAAATAATAATTAGCTCTATATCATACTTTAATGAAGATTTAACTCTGTGGCAATAAGAATGCATTTTTTTCTGGACAGGATATAATTGGATAAGTCACTTAAGCTTTTAAATTTCAAGTAGGAGACTGAAGTTAATAATCAATATCTCTTAAGAATTATCTAGGCTGGGGTGCGGTGGCTGACACCTGTAATCCTAGCACTTTGGGAGGCCATGGTGGGGAGATCCCCTGAGGTCAGGAGTTCAAGACCAGCCTGGCCAACAGGGAAAACCCCGTCTCTACTAAAAATACAAAAAAAATTAGCTGAGTGTGGTGGCACATGCCTGTAATCCCAGCTACTCAGGAGGCTGAGGCAGGAGAATCGCTTGAACCCAGGAGGTGGAGGTTGCAGTGAGCCAAGATCACACTGCTGTGCTCCAGTGTGGGTGACAGAGCAAGACTCCCTCTCAAAAAAAGAGAAAAGAAACAAAGAAAGAATTATCTTGAACTCTTTAAAATTTTGATGTGTCTGAATTGTCCTGTGATGATTTTATCTGAAGACCATTGAGTCATTTGTATTAAACAGTGAGATCCACTTTTTTTTTTTTTTTCCTGGAGACAGAGGCTTACTCCGTTACCCAGGTTAGAGTGCAGTGGTGTGATCCTGGCTCACTGCGGCCTTGACCTCCTGGGCTCAAGCAATTCTCCCACCTCAGCCTCCTGAGTAGCTCACACTACAGGTGGGGACCACCACACCTGGCTAATTTTTAAATACTTTGTAAATACGAGATCTCCCTATGCTGCCTAGGCTAGTCTTGAACTCCTGGATTCAAGTGACCCTCCCACCTTGGCCTCTCAGAGTGCTAGAATTACAGATGGAGGCTACTGAGGCCAGCCGCATCTTTTACAAATATGTCCTCCCCCCACTTCAAATTTAATAAGCTATAAACTTAAGATCCACTGACAAACAAAAGACACTTTGAAAGTACTGTCCTCTTGTCTGACAACTAATTTGTTCTCAAATATCGAGAGACAGAATGGGTCAAAAATTATTCTCTGTTTCTGTTTTGTATGTTCTCACTTCCTTACTACAAATAATTAGCCAAATTATCCTCTAATGCTTTTTTCCCTTCTGTTAATGACATTTAATAAAATTTTTGTGTTCTCAAGGCTAACTAACACATATTTGTTAAGTATGCATTTATCATATACCAAGTGCTGTTCAAAATATTTTACAAGGATAGACTCATTTAGTGGTGTGGAGGTTTTTTGTTCTTGTGATCAATACACTTTTTTTTTTTTTGAGATGGAGTTTCATTCTTGTTGCCCAGGCTGGAGTGCAGTGGCGCAATCTCGGCTCACTGCAACCTCTGCCTCCCAGGTTCAAGTGGTTCTCCTGCCTCAGCCTTCCTGAGTAGCTGGTATTACAAGCCACTACGCCTGGCTAATTTTGTATTTTTAGTAGAGATGGGGTTTCTCCAGGTTGGTCGGGCTTGTCTCCAACTCCTGACCTCAGGTGATCTGCCCACCTCAGCCTCCCAAAGTGTTGGGATTACAGGCGTGAGCCACAGCACCCAGTGATAATTAATAAACTTTTCTCAACAATTTGTGGTTGAGAATCTGCTAACTCTTTATTCTCATTCTCTCATTTTTCTGCTCATTGACTAACAATTGCAGAAACTTAGAAATGGGATTAAAACACTATTCTTTGTTTATATGTATTTGTATGAAAACTTATGTCCATAATATATATAAACTCTTTTGTATATTTGTGGTTTTTATGCTAAACTAGGTAACCATGTTCTCAGATGAAAAAGAAACAGAACTATCTTTGTTTGTACTGTTTTCTACTTGTGATGTCCATTTACATGAACATGTTTTATTTCTTTATCTCCACTGCTTAGTTCAGTGTTCGGCACAAATTAAGTATCCAGTAAATGTCAGCTCTTGTAGTGATAATGAAAAATGAGGACAATTATTTGTTTTAATAAATATAAATATTTTATTATACCTTTGTACATTCGTGTGTATCCATCCAACATTCAGTGGATACCTGTATGTACAGGGAGTGTGCTAGCACTTATTATGAAATAGATATTATTATTTATCCCCATTTGGAGATAAGGAAACTATTAGCAGAGTTAAGTAAGTTGCCACACTTTGGGTTAATTATTAAGCTGAAAAAAAGCGTCTGTGTATGCGATTATTTATTTCTTCCTAAAGCCCTAGGATTCTTTGTGAGAATTTCTTTTGAAAGTATGTTTTAAGGCCAGCTGTGGTGGCTCACACCTGCAGTCCCAGCACTTTGGGAGACCGAGGCAGGCAGATCACCTGAGGTCAGGAGTTCAAGACCAGCCTGGCCAACATAGTGAAACCCCTTCTCTACTAAAAATACAAAAATTTGCAGGGCATGGTGGCATGTGCTTGTAGTCCCAGCTACTTTGGAGGCTGAGGCAGGAGAATCGCTTGAACCTGGGAGGCAGAGGCTGCAGTGATCTGAGATTGCGCCACTGCATTCCAACCTGGGTGACAGAGCAAGTTTTATATTTTATAATACTGTTTTGCTGGCTGGGCGCGGCAGCTCACGCCTGTAATCCCAGCACTTTGGGAGGCCGAGGTGGGCAGATCACTTGATGTCAGGAGTTCGAGACCAGCCTGGCAAACATGGTGAAACCCCATCTTTACTAAAGTACAAAAATTAGCCAAGCATGATGGCAGGCGCCTGTAATCCCAGCTACTTGGGAGGCTGAGGCAGGAGAATTGCTTGAACATGGGAGGTGGAGGTTGCAGTGAGCTGAGACCATGCCATAGCACTCCGGCCTAAGTGACAGCAAGACCCCATCTCAAACACACACACACACACACACACACACACACACACAACTGTTTTCTCAGTCTTTTTCTCAATAGGAACATTAAATATTTTAATGTTAGTATTTTGTGTTATTACTTTAAGCTTGTCACACCATAATCAATAATTTCTTTGATGAAAATAAAAATAAGGATTTTTAATATTGAAAGGTTAGTAATCTGTGTAGTCAACCATTTCATTTTTGTTTTTAAACTCTTAGAATTATTGATGTATGTTATCCCCTCCCAAAATTGAGATCCATTGGACAATGATGGATAATTTTTGGTAACTACACTGAAAAATTATGTTCTAAATTGACCAATCTTGATATAATCACACAAATAATATTTGTGTTTCTAATTTTTAAATTATTTTTATAAATCGAGTAAATTCAAAGTGTTTTAGTAACGTCCTAAGAAAACAGTTAACTGGGTTTGGTGGCCTATGCCTGTAGTCCCAGCTACTTGGGAGACTGAGGTGGGAGGATCGATTGAACCCTGGGAGGTTGAGTTTGCATTGAGTCGTGATCACACCACTGCACAGAGTGAGACCTTGTCTCAAAAAAAAAAAAAAAAGAAGAAGAAGAAAAAGGAAACAACTACATAGTCCCAGGAACATTTTATAAATAACTACTATGCACTGAGTATTTACCCTGACTAGGACTGTGCTGAGCTTATTAATACAAGTAGTATTGTTTAATCCTGATTGAGACTTATTCTCCAGTCTCAATTTTTTATTTTATTATCCAATTTCAGTTTAAGAGGGGGAAATCTTAGATTCCATGGCTGATGCAGTTCTGCTTTTCAGTTTTTTTCACCAAGTTCTCCACTTCTAATCACCCTTTCAAGCTGTAATTCAGGATTCAGAATGTATCGCTGTATTTTCTTTAGGGTGATCTCATCCCCTTTTAAAGCTTCACTTGCAGAGATAACAAAGAGATAATCAAAGTGACTAAGAAAATAACATACATGGGTGAATGGGATAAAATGCATGTTGTCATTCCTATGGTAGAACTGGACAGTGAGCCCACTTACTCATACACCAGTGTCATCACTGGCCAAAGCTATCACGTGTGCAGTTTTCAAAATCCTTAGCTCATCAGAAAAAAGTAATGAGTGGATTTGGCTCACAAGCCCCAAGTTTTAGACCCCTGATAGTTAGTCTGTGGACTCTCAAATTAATATCTTTGAGTCCAGTCCTCTACGCTCTGCTCCAGACCTGATTTTTCTGTTCACTATCTTCATTTGGATGTCTTTTAGCCACCTAAAACTTAATAGTCCCAAAACTCCTCTTCTTATCCCTTCCCTCTTGCACAAACTTGGCCCTTTTTTGTTGTTTTTCTTTCACAATGAATAACCCTGTCATCTACGTATTTGCACAAGGCAGAAAACTAAGCGTCCTCTTCTTGTTCATCTTTCTACTTCCCTCATTATCTTGGATATTTCTCATCCCTTTAATTTCCCATTGCCACCACTTTACATCCAAGCCACCACCTCTCACTCAGATGATCACAATAGCTTAGTCTCTTTGCACAGTTACCTTTGCACGGTCCATTTTCTTCATAGCAGCCAAAGTAGATTTTTAAAAGGAAAATCTTTTATGACATTGTCTGGTTTCAGATTCTTTCAACAAAGATGTTAGATGTTATCCTAAGAATTAATATAGCGTACAAGACTCTGGAAATTCTGGACCATTGTTTTTCTCTTAGCCATGATGCATCCCTTCAGTTAAGGATCTAGCTCTACCTTTTTTCTGTTTCTGACTAGAACTTCGTCCACAGCTTCATCCTAGTCATAGCTGTACTTCTGCTTTCAATGCCGTGTCTATGCCAAAAAAAAAATCTAGATTATCCAGGCAGCTGGAAGGATGTAGGATACCAATTTAAAATTACTTGTGTGTGCTCCCATATGTGTGTACCTGTTTACCCTCAAACTAAAATTAGTTTTTCAACTTCAAGCTTACACTTTTTAAAAGGATTTAAATAGTAGGTACTTACATAACTATGAGTTCTTTTAGTTATAATAGCTTCACCCTTTTTCTTAAAAGGTGGTTTGTCCTGATTGTAGTGATGAGATTGCTGTAAAAAAGGACAATATTCTTGTTCGATCTTTCAAAGATGGAAAATTGTAAGTATAATTTACTTGGTTTGAAAAACCAGTTTATAAATATATGCTGTTATTTTGAATTAGGATGTTGAATGATTGTTTACCTTAGGCTTTTATTTTTCATCATATAGAATGTTTCAGAGTGACTGTTTTTCATATTATCTTAATGTGTTGTAGTCTTGTAGTATGTTTTTCCTTGCTCATTTTGGTAATCTTTTCCAAACTAGACACCCAGTACTGTCTTAATTTGTCAACATTTGTCCACATAATCACTGGTTATTTGAGGCAAATTTGCCATATCTAGCATATTTATTACTTTATTGATTTTTTTGTTTTGTTTTGTTTTTTTGAGACAGAGTCTTACTCCGTCACCTAGGCTGGAGTGCAGTGTTGCAATTTCCACTCACTGCAACCTCCGCCTCCTGGGTTCAAGCTATTCTCCTGCCTCAGCCTCCTGAGTAACTGGGACTATAGACACATGCCACCACACCCGGCTAATTTTTATATTTTTAGTAGAGATGGGGTTTCACTATGTTGTCCAGGCTGGTCTCGAACTCCTGACCTCGTGAGCTGCCCACCTCAGCCTCCCAAAGTGCTGGGATGATAGGCATGAGCCATCGCGCCCGGCCCGTTGATGTATTTATTGACATTATTTCCTTAGGGTTTGTTCTTGATGGTCTAATTAGGAATTTCTGATTCTTCTACTAGTGATGTCTAATGGTTGTAGTGATACCTGTTAGATAATATTCAACTTTTTCAGTAGTCTGAGGATTAAAATGGGTTACTTGTATATGGATGGTAAGGGTTAAAAAAATGATTTATTTTTCTTTAAGAATTATATGACTAGAGAAGCCAGATATTTTATACAGAATTATATTGGGCGTAAATACCTTGAAAAGGTCATTATGTTTTAAGATTTGGTGTTTGAATTTTCAAGTTCGGGAAAGGTATTTTTATCTTTAATTAATTTTATTTATTTATTTTTTTTTGGTGAGAGTCTCACTCTTTCACCCAGGCTGGAGTGCAGTGACATGATCACGGCTCACTGCAGCCATGACCCTTTGGGCTCAGGTGATCCTTCACCTCAACTTCTCTTGAGTAGCTGGGACTACACCTGGCTATTTTTGTATTTTTTTGTAGTGATAGGGTTTCACCATGTTGGCTAGGCTGGTCTTGAACTCCTCAGCTCAAGCGATCCACATGTCCTGGCCTCCCAAAGTGCTGAGATTACAGCCGTGAGCCTCTGCACCGAGTCTGAAAAGTTAGCTTCAAAAACAGTATGTAGGCTGGGCACGGTGGCTCATGCCTGTAATCCCAGCACTTTGGGAGGCCTGAGCAGGCGGATCACGAGGTCAGGAGTTCCTGACCAGCCTGGCCAACATGGCGAAACTCCGTCTCTACTAAAAATACAAAATTAGCCAGGCATGGTGGTGGGCACCTGTAATCCCAGCTACTCAGGAGTCTGAGGCAGGAAAATCGCTTGAACCTGGGAGATGGAGGGTGCAGTGAGCAGAAATAATGCCATTGCACTCTAGCCTGGGCGACAAGAACAAGACTCCATCTCAAAACAACAACAACAACAACAAAAAACAGTATGTAGAACCCACTTTAACAAAATTGAGATAATCGGAGGAATTTGAGCACTGAAATTGAATACTGACTTGATATTAAATTGTTGGGGGGGTGGGGAAAATGGGAAAATGTTAGTAAAAGGACACAAACTTTTATTTGTAAGATGAATAAAACGTACAGGATCTGATGTACAGTGTGGCAACTGCAACTGTAGTATTCTGGCAACCTCCCAAGTAGCTAGAACTACAGGTATGTGCCACCGTGCTCGGCAAATTTTTGTAGGTTTTTTTTTTTGCCATGTTGCCCAGGCTATTCTTGAACTCCTGAGCTCAAGTGATCTGCCCACTTTGGCCCCCCAAAGTGTTGGGATTACAGTTGTGAGCCACTGTGTCCAACCTTTATTTATTTATTTATTTACTTTTTTTGATACGGAGTTTCACTCTTGTTGCCCAGGCTGGAGTGCAATGGTGCAATCTCAGCTCACTGCAACCTCTGCCTCGTTCAAGTGATTCTCGTGCCTCAACTTCTCAAGTAGGTGGGACTACAGGCATGTACCACCATGCCCAGCTAATTTTGTATTTTTGTATTTTGAACTCCTGACCCCAGGTGATCCACCCACTTCGGTTTCCCAAAGTGCTGGGATTGCGGGTGTGAACCACTGCACCCAGCTCAACCTTTGTTTTTTAAGAGATGGGATCTTGCTCTGTTGCCTACTCTAGAGTGCAGTAGTAGCACGATCATAGCTTACTGTAACCCTGCACTGGGTTTCCAGCTCAGCTCCCTGCCTCAGCCTCCCGAGTAGCTGGGACTACAGGCACATGCCACCACTCCTGGCTAATTCTTTTCTTACTTTTTTAGTTTGTCTGTGGAGACTGGGTCTCACTATGTTACCCATCCTGGTCTTGAACTTTGGCATGAAGCAGTCCTCCCACCTTGACCTCCCAAAGTGTTGGGATTACAGGCATGAATCACCATGCCTGTCCCCAAATATTTTATCATTATATTGCCATAAATCATTTTTGGCTGGGCATGGTGGCTCATGCCCATCATCCCAGCACTTTGGGAGGCCAAGGTGAGTGAATCAGTTGAGGTCAGGAGTTCAAGACTAGCCTGTCCAACATGGTGAAACCCTGTCTCTACTAAAAATACAAAAATTAGCTGGGTGGTAGTGGCATGTACCTGTAATCCCAGCTACTCGGGAGGCTGAGGCAGGAGAATCCACTTGAGCCTGGGAGGTAGAGGTAGAGGTTGTGGTGAGCCAAGATTGTGCCACTGCACTCCAGTCTGGATGACAGAGTGAGACCTTGTCTCAAAAAAAAAACAAAAAAACAAAATAATTTTCAGTGTTGCATTTAGGCAGGGGACTCTGGTATTTGGGAACACATTGGTGTTTATAAAGTATCTCTTAGGGTAGGATCCTTCTGTAGATGATTACATATTTTAACATCCTGTCTTTTATGTTATTTTTGACTTGCTACTCTGTGTGCAATCACTTTTATTATAAATGTCAACATTCTCATATTTTCAGTATCTTTCTGTGACATGTAATCATCTGGATTCTTAATTAATCTTAGTCATATTTTGGGCTTTTTTTCTTCTTTTGTAATTAAAAATAATATATAGTACTTCAGTTCCAAGAAAAGATGTCCATGAAATTACTAGTGACACTGCACCAAAGCCTGATGCTGTATTAAAACAAGGTAAGGATAATCTTGGAATAAATTACAAGTACTATAAAAACTGCTAAAGTGTTTTTGAAGATTAAATATTTTTTTGCTCTTTAAAAATTTTTTAAAAAATTATGTTCTTATGGTTATATTTGATTCCTTGTGACCTTTATTTTTATAAACCCATGTGTCTTCTGTGTTATAAGTTTCCTTTTTTTTTTTTTTTTTCTGGAGACAGAGTCTTGCTCTGTCGCCCAGGCTGGAGTGTGGCGCAATCTCGGCTCACTGCAACCTCTGCCTCCCGGGTTCAAGCAATTCTGTTGCCTCAGCCTCCTGAGTAACTGGGACTAAGGCACATGCCGCCATGCTCGGCTAATTTTTTGTTATTTTAATAGAGATGGGGTTTCACCGTGTTGCCCAGGCTGGTCTTGAACTCCTGAGCTCAGGCAGTCCACCCGCCTTGGCCTCCCAAAGTGTTAGAATTACAGGCATGAGCCACTATGCCCAGCCAAAGTTTCCTTTTTTTTCTTTTTTTTTTAACTTATAGTCAGGCATAATAATCTAGAATAATGGGAGAGAACTATGTAGTCAGCTATTCCTATAATCTGGTTTTTCCTGGTAAATAAAATACTGGTTTCTGGGAATGGTAGAAGAAAGGAATCAAAGTAACTTTGGTTTTTTTTTTTTTTTTTTTTTTTTGAGACAGAGTCTTGCTCTGTCGCCCAGGCTGCAGTGCAGTGGTACAATCTCAGCTTGGTGCAACCTCTACCTCCCGGGTTCAAGCGATTGTCTTGCTTCAGTCTCCCAAGTAGCTGGGACTATAGGCGCCCACCACTATGCCCGCCTAAGTTTTGTGTGTTTAGTAGAGACAGAGTTTCACCAGGCTTGAACTCCTGAGCTCAGGCAGTCCGCCCGCCTTTGGGATTACAGGCATGAGCCATCACGCCTGGCTGAGGAATCAAAGTAATTTTGGTTTGGTATTTCTCACTAATGAATGTACGTCCTTAACCACAAGCCTCCAGTAGTTTTATTTGAGGAATATTTGGTAATTGCATCTGTCACTTGCTTTTTGGCACTGTAAATAGTTGTCTTCTCTTTGCCTTTATTCCTTGAATTTAGTAATATACTATATAGATTGGTTAAAATCATCAAGATTCTTTGGTATATAATTTATTCCCATATATTGTAAAATGAGAATAATTGTGTCTGGCTAATTTTAGTTGAAGGTAATTGTTACCATAGTTTTAATTGAAGTTTAACTTAAAATGTAAAAATCATGTGTGGTCAATTTTCAGGTATTGTATTACTCATTTTAATGGCTCTGTGCCTGGTATTAATACTGTTTGATAATTGTTTATTGCATAAGATATTACATGATTTCCTGTATTAAAGGTTTTTACGAGTGAAGCTTAATCTTTGTTTAAAAGAATAAAACTGCTCTTCTTTAATTTATTTGAACTTAAGTAATCTTCCAATGGTGGGAGTTTTGCCATCTATAAAATGACTACCTAATGCATAGGATGGATAGGATTAAATATATTGCTACATTTAAAAGCACTTAACACAGTTTCTGGTACATAGCAAACAATAAATAGTGGTATTAGCACAGTAGTTTTTGTTTCTTTATTGTGTTTAATACTTTTTGAGAAAACAGTTGTCTTAGTTTCTTCAGTTCACATAGCTTATGGTCTGTTTCCAGCCTTTGAACAGGCACTTGAATTTCACAAAAGTAGAACTATTCCTGCTAACTGGAAGACTGAATTGAAAGAAGATAGCTCTAGCAGTGAAGCAGAGGAAGAAGAGGAGGAGGAAGATGATGAAAAAGAAAAGGAGGATAATAGCAGTGAAGAAGAGGTAAGTGAAAACAGCTGATACCTTTTAAAATTATAAATAACAGGTGGGTTTCCCTTGTGGGTTAGGATTTGGTATTAAGTCATTAATCAGGTAAGTATTTTTAGCATGAGAAATATTTCATAATCTTGTATTTGTGATACTCGTAATCAGATAGTTTACTTGGTTACTTTAGATGTATGACCTTGTGAAATTAAAAATACTAAGTCTGATTATCCTAATAACCTCAAAAAGATGTCTTAGTCTTTCCATGCTTTTGGTTTATGAGATGATTAAGAAAGTATCCACCAGGCTGGGTGCGGTGGCTAACACCTGTAATCCTGGCACTTTGGGAGGCTGAGGCAGGTGGATCACGAGGTCAGGAGATCGAGAACATCCTGGCTAAGATGGTGAAACCCCGTCTCTACTAAAAATACAAAAAAAATTAGAAGGGCATGGTGGCGAGCGCCTGTAGTCCCAGCTACTTGGGAGGCCGAGGCAGGAGAATGGCATAAACTCGGGGGGCAGAGCTTGCAGTGAGCCGAGATCGCGCCACTGCACTCCAGCCTGGGCGACAGAGTGAGACTACGTCTCAAAAAAAAAAAAAGTATCCACCTAGGCCAGGCACAGTGCCTTACAACCATAATCCCAGCACTTTGGGAGGCCAAAGCAGGCGGCTCGCTTGAACTCAGGAGTTCGAGACCAGACTGGGCAACATAGTAAAACCCCATCTCAACAAAAATAAAAATAATTAGCAGGGCATGTCAGTGCACTCCTGTAGCCCCAGCTATTGAGGAGTCTGTGTTGGGAGGATGGTCTGAGCCCTGGAGGTGGAGGTTGCAATGAGCCGTGAATTGACCATTGCCCTACATCCTGGGTGACAGAGCGAGACCCTGTCTTATTTTAAAAAAAAAAAAAAACAAACACCTACTTACCTAATACTTTAAAATGCTTTTTATTACCATGTAGACAGCTGTCACCTCATGAAATGTTTACATCTCTGTATTTTATTGATTTACCCAAAAAACTATACAATACATCTTTCATTTAATATTTAAAAGAAAAATCAGGCGGGGCGCTGTGGCTCATGCTGGGATGAGTAATCCTAGCACTTTGTGAAGCCGAGGTGGGCGGATCACGAGATCAGGAGTCCAAGGCCAGCTTGGCCAACATGATGAAACCCCGTCTCTACTAAAAATACAAAATAATTAGCCAGGTGTGGTGGTGGACACCTGTAATCCCAGCTAGTCAGGAGGCTAAGGCAGTAGAATTGCTTGAACCCGGGAGGTGGAGGTTGCAGGGAGCCGAGATTGCGCCATTGCACTCCCGCCCAGGTGACAGTGTGAGACCCTGTCTCAAAAAAAAAAAAAAGAAAGAAGAAAAAGCAGAAAAGTAAAGATCAATATCTCTTTGATTCAGAGAATCTTGAAGCATTTTATCTAAGACAAATGGGTAGATAGTTCTAATGAGATCATAAATAAGACATCTGGTTGTATATGGATCAAAGACCTCAAATTTTGGATTTTATTGTAACTGGTGCTTTAGGTCTGGCAGTGACAAGGTACTCTTTAATGGTTTGCTGAACAGCTTCATAAAAGTTAATGAGTGGTGCAGACAGTGAAGGCTACTATATTTGACTATGAAATGAAATGTATTTAATGTGTTCAGTAAATTTATGTCAGTATGTAGTATTTTAGATAAGTTATGAAATTCTGCCTTTTAACTGTAGTAAACTGTTAATGAAATGAGATTGTTTTGGAGGTTATATTTTAGGGTATCGTGATCTGTAATGACAGTGTGTAATGTAGAAATTTCCCTGCTTCAGTCTTCTCTCTGACTGCTTTCTATTTAAATTGCTAAAATGAGCAATCATTCCCTTGCTGCTAAAAACC
Organism: Trachypithecus francoisi; assembly: GCF_009764315.1. Classification (NCBI taxonomy): domain Eukaryota; kingdom Metazoa; phylum Chordata; class Mammalia; order Primates; family Cercopithecidae; genus Trachypithecus; species Trachypithecus francoisi. The sequence continues at coordinate 13,322,422 of NW_022681470.1, forward strand.
TCCTGAGTAGCTTTTTGTCACTGTAAAAGTTAAGCTTTCATATAGAATCTCCTTTATAGTCTAATTCCTGCCTCAATTTTTTCTCATTATTTCCCTTTCTATGCCCTTTCCCTTGAACTTTATGCTATAGCAATGTCAAATTACATATATTGCTGCTACTCACTTTTGCATACACTAGTACCTCTGTAGGCACCACCTTTTCCTTCCTCTCCTTCCTTAGTCAGCATGGCATATTCCTGTTCAGTTTTCAGAACCCTACTTAGGTGCCATCTCTGTAAAGAGAAACCTGTGAACCATCACCTCTGTCATCTCAGGAAAACATCACTTCATTTGCTAGTCTAAACTACTACTGCTCCTGGCTGGGCACGGTGGCTCACGCCTGTAATCCCAGCACTTTGGGAAGCTGACGTGAGCAGATCACTGAAGTCAGGAGTTTGAGATCAGTCTGGCCAACATGGTGAAACCCCATCTCCACTAAAAATAAAAAATGAGCTGGGTGTGGCCGGATGTGGTGGCTCACGCCTGTAATCCCAGCATTTTGGTAGACCGAGGTGGGCAGATCACCTGAGGTCAGGAGATTGAGACCATCCTGCCTAACACGGTGAAACCCTGTCTTTTACTAAAAATACAAAAAAATTAGCTGGACATGGTGGCAGATGCCGGTAGTCCCAGCTACTCAGGAGACTGAGGCAGGAGAATGGCGTGAACCCAGAAGGTGGAGCTTGCAGTGAGCAGAGATCACGCCACTACACTCCAGCCTGCGTGATAGAGGAAGACTCCATCTAACCCAGAAGGTGGAGCTTGCAGTGAGCAGAGATAACGCCACTACACTCCAGCCTGGGTGATAGAGGAAGACTCCATCTAAAAAATAAAAAATAAAAAATTAAAAATTAGCTGGATGTGGTGGCGGATGCCTGTTATCCCAGCTACTCGGGAGGCTGAGGCAGCAGAATTGCTTGAACCCAGGAAGCGGAGGTTGCAGTGAGCCAAGATCACACCACTGCACTCCAGCCTGGGCGACAGAGCAAGACTTTGTCTCAAAAACCAACCAAACAAACAAAAAACCCTACTACTGTTTCTTATACATATTTTTGTCATTTATATTTATTGTCTATTTTTTCTCCCCCACAAATTTGTAAGTTCCTTAAAGTTAGGAATGCTGTATTCATACTTAGAGTGTCTGTCATAGTGTGTAAAATATAACAAATGATAAATAGCTACCAAACCTTTTGGTGCTTAGTGTTTTCACAAGTGTTTTTGTAAAAGCAAATCTGCAGTATAGTGTAAACGTTTTCTTGAGTTAAAAGCTTACCTTAAACGTTTTTGGAATAGGAATAAATTGGGCTGTTTATTAAAGTTAAATACTGTACCATGGGAACATTTAAGATAACATCTAGAAAATAGGTGTCTTTAGATTTGTATTTGATCTCCTTACCAAAACCTGAATGTATGGAGTGTGTTTAAATTGAGAAATACAGATTCATCATTAGCAAATTAATGGTTGTCATTTATTTTTCTCTGCTCAATTAGAAAACCTAATAGTTTATCAACATGGGCTTTAAAAAAAAATACCTTTCTTTCTTGTACTGGCTTTTAAAGTAAAAAGACAATCTCGCTAAAGCAGTGGCATTAGGCACATGATTTTCCAAATTCAAAAATGCTGTGTTTTGATTTATTTAGATTACCAGTTGAATATCCTAACTTTTACTATTACAAATATGTATATTTAAGCCAGAGTAACTGTAAAGCCTAGCTGTATATTTGGAATCATTTTCTCTGCAGTTACTCCTAATCATGTTCTGTAATGGCAGGCTCCATAGCTTATTTTTCTTTTATTTGATTCAGCACCTAGCATAGTGCTTACACTTACAGGTGCTCAAGTGTTTGTTGAATGGATGAAAGTCATTGAATTGATGAGTTCCCCAATCTTACCTACTACCCTGCTCCTTGCAGGTTGCTTCAGGACCAGCTTCCTGCTGCCACAGTCCTTGGCCACAGCAGCAAGAAGCTAGTCCCTCCCTTGTAATTGATAAATCGGGGAACTATTTTATTACTTGAAGATTTCCCTAAGTCTGAATCTTCAGGTATTGTAGATCAAGTTTGTTCCCCACTTTACTGACATAGCTTGAAGTATATACAGTGGGGCTGCATAAAATGAAGGATACTTGCACTTACAGCTAATGGGACCCATACTTTTATAGTTCCTTGAGGAGTAATAATAGAGTTAGTTTTGGTGTTTAACCCTGACCCAGTTTTGCATAAATTGAGAGTAGGTATTCTTGAACCTGTGACCCTGATTTGAAAAATAGATCTCTGATATGGTTAAAAACAAACAAACAAACACCAACAATCTTGCTAGTCCTTTTTCTCATATGGGAGTTTTTACTGTGGGGATTCTAACTATTGAAATACTTTTTAAGACATATTCCTCTATAAAACATATAATGTCTAGACTTATCTGGTTTTGAACAGCTGACTGTTAAAAGAATAATTTTGATTAGGTAAAAAGCCTTTGAAGTATTTTAACGAACTCTAGTCTTGGCTGTTGGTAAGAAGTCTGCTTGTTTTATTAAAATGCTTAATTGAAGAAAATAATATTCTTCTGTGATTAAAATTAGGAAGAAATAGAACCATTTCCAGAAGAAAGGGAGAACTTTCTTCAGCAGTTGTACAAATTTATGGAAGACAGAGGTGAGTATTTTTTATTTATCCTTAACGTGATAAGTTTTGGACATATAATTAGTATCCTAAAAATAAGAATAGAAGTTTGTTTACTGAACTTTATGTCATCAGTAATTATGGCTGTCTTTTTGGCTCTGATATCACCAGCATCTAGCATAGCACCTGTCACGTAACAAGTAGAATGAGGAATTTGATAGCTTTTTGACAGATATTGTGGCTATGGACACATAAATGCGCTTATTACCCTGTCCTGCCAATCCCCTTACCTATCCATGGGACCCTAAAGAACAGTAGCAAAATGGGAATTAGGCCAGAAATAGAGAAGGAAGTGTGACAGTCTCAGAGTGAGCCTTGGCTCAGCTTATTTAATCTGCCAAAAGCTGCTAAGGCCATGCAAGGATTGAAGGAAGAAGAATAACTTAGGGTAATGAACTAATCCTTCCGTAACCTCAACACTGTTGTTCTCGAGTTTATCTTCTTGGTCAGAGTCTACTTTCTTATTTTCTGGGAAGATGCTTGTAAGGGAGTAAGGAGAGGTTTTCTAGCTGGAAGGGAAGGGCAAAATGAATGATTAGTGTTTAGAAACACAATACTCTGGAAATTGAATGTTTTTTAAATCCCTGATTGTAATGCTGATGAGTAGAAACTGGCTCTGTTTGTCATTTTTTGTTTTCATAAATGATAATGCCTAACACAATATAAGTATCTTTTCATTTTTCAATATAAAATGTCTTTGATTCTTGTATTATTTCTTTACATGAATGGAGGGTTGGCCTAAGAAGTATGCTGTTTCATAGGCTGTTGTATAAGATAAATGAAAAGGCAAAGAAAATGAATGAAATCTAATACTAGAGAAGAGTGAAAAAATATGATTAAGCCAGTCATATATTTTGTAGAAATGGCCATATGAGGCATTGTACCCCTACCCTGTTATCTTCTCTACCACTTTCTCATGGTTTGTTCGATTTAGCATCCTTGCCTTGCATTTTCTTGTGTTAGAATGAAACAAACAAACAAACATGTAGCTTTACTATAGAATCATTATTTAGAGAAATAGTAAGTTGGTAGAATACAAAGAAAATGCCATAAAAGCAACTCTCATTGGGAAGCAGTTGTCTAGTATTTATTTACTTGCTCAGCAGAGGTAAGAAAGTATGAGAGAATGAAAATAAAAGGTTTCAAAAATCTGGTTATGTGAAAAAATTTTAAAGTGGCCATGGGCTTGTTTATGTGTAGATACGATGTCTTTGATTAACAAGATAATTTCTCATATATATATAATACTATAAATACTCAGTGGTATTATTTGAATCTTTTGAAATTTTAAATTAAAAATGTAGTGTGGATCTAATATAGTTTGTGTTTTCTGTAACAGGTACACCTATTAACAAACGACCTGTACTTGGATATCGAAATTTAAATCTTTTTAAGTTATTCAGACTTGTACACAAACTTGGAGGATTTGATAATGTGAGTACTATAGTCAAACTGAAAAAACATCTTTTTCATGTAACACGTTTTCTCAGATATCTGCTATCTCTGAAATTGTTTTTCTAAACAACAAAAAAATGTTTTTCAGTAAAATCCTAAGAAGAAAATAAAGTGGAAAGTACAGCTAGCCTTCTCAGACAAAATTTAAATTTTAAAGATTTTTTAGGTCAGGCATGGTGGCTCATGCCTGCAAACCCAACACTTTGGGAGGCCGAGGCGGGTAGATCCCTTTAGGCCAGGAGTTTGAGAACAGCCTGGCCAACATAGCAAAACCCCATCTCTACAAGAAATACAAAAATCAGCCAGTCGTGGTGATGCACACTTGTAATCGCAGCTACATGGCAGGCTAAGGCACGAGAATCACTTGAACGCAGGAGGCAGAGATTGCAGTGAGCCAAGATTGCACCGCTGCACTGCACTCCAGCCTGGGTGACAGAATGAGACTGTCTCAAAAAAAAAAAAAGATTTTTTTCATATGAGCTTTCTGATTACTGTTAAATTGGTCAAACTTTCATAAACCTCCTTTTTAAAATCTGAATCACAGCACAGCCATATTGGTGGAAATCCTTCCTGTGTCTCTTTTTCACTAGACAGCGTGCTCCTTAAGAGCAAGGATCTGTCTTAATATTGTTTATATTCTTAATCCCTTTAATAATATAAAGGGATTAAGGCAGGAAATGTTTGTTGAACTGATCTGAAGAAATTATTTTAAGGTTGACGTGATGTACAATAGTTACCCAGGCTGTGCGCGGTGGCTCACGCCTGTAATCACAGCACTTTGGGAGGCCAAGGTGGGCGGATCACGAGGTCAGGAGATTGAGACCATCCTGGCTAACATGGTGAAACCCCGTCTCTACTGAAAATACAAAAAATTAACCAGGCGTGGTGGTGGGTGCCTGCAGTCCCAGCTACTCGTGAAGCTGAGGCAGGAGAATAGTGTGAACTTGGGAGGCAGAGCTTGCAGTGAGCCGAGATCGCGCCACTGCACTCCAGCCTGGGCAACAGAGCGAGACTCTGTCTCAAAAAAAAAAAAAAAACCAGAAAAACTTACCCAATTGTGAATATTCTATGGAATAAAATACTTTACAAATTTCTGTAGAACTGCTTTCATTTATTAGCCTGTATATTTTATGGGAAATAATAAATCCTTTGAAAATGTTTGTCTCCATTTCTTTGTTAAAAATTTTGATTAAAGAGCCTGAATATTTTTCTATTTTCCATAACTGGGTTTATTTAAAAGTCAAATGGGACCAGTTATGGTGACTCATGCCTGTAATCTCAGCACTTTGGGAGGCTAAGGCCAGAGGATTGCTGGAGCCCAGGAGTTTGAGACCCACCTGGGCAACATGGTGAGACTCCATCTCTACAAAAAAACATTTTAAAATTAGCCAGGTGTGGTGGTGTGCGCCTATAGTCCCAGCTACTTGGGTTGCTGAAGCAGGAAGATCCCTTGAGCCCAGAAGTTCAGGGCTGCAGTGAGCTGTGTTTGTGCCACTGTTGTTGCATTTTAGCCTAGGCAATAGAATGAGATCGTGTCTCCAAAAAGAAAAAACAGAATCTCAAATGGCCTAATATTTCAACATTTATAATTTTCTGATATTTATGTTAGAGTACTAAAACCTTTATTTTTAAACCAAATTTAGAATTTATCAAGTTTCTAAAAATTCTTTTGAGACTAGAGCCAATAAATATAAAAATATACTCATATATACTGTATCTATCAAAATGTTACTATATTAACACCTTTTAAGAGTTTTTGTTTCACTTTGTCCATTAGATTGAAAGTGGAGCTGTTTGGAAACAAGTCTACCAAGATCTTGGAATCCCTGTCTTAAATTCAGCTGCAGGATACAATGTTAAATGTGCTTATAAAAAGTAAGTTAGTATAATTGATATGATTATCTTCAGTATTTTTACCTAGAAAGCAGGATGAAATTTACCTTTTAACTGAGGCTAATTATTTCTTTAAAGAAATCAGAAAATTTTACTAGAGTAGTCATTCTATGATAGCATTTTCTAAAGTGTATTCTGTGAATACTAGATGTATGAGAAATTCTGTAAAGAAAGTTTTTGTGGCTAAGTACATTTGTCAAGTACTTCATAGAGGTTAAAAAGCTAATATTCTAAAGTCAAGTAAATCCACATTTGAATGCTAGTTCTGCCAATTGTTAGCTGTTTATGCCCTTGGGCCAGTTATTTGTTCTCCTAAGCCTCAGTTTCCTCGTTTGTAAAATGGAATGCTTGACCAGGCGCGGTGACTCACACCTGTAATTCCAGTAGTTTGGGAGGCTGAGGTGGGCAGATGACTTGAGATCAGGAGTTCGAGACCAGCCTGGCCAGCATGACAAAACCTTGTTTCCACTAAAAATACAAAAATTACCCTGGCATAGTGGCTCACGCCTGTAGTCCCAGATACTCAGGAGGCTGAGGCAGGAGAATTGCTTGAACCCAGGAGGTGGAGGTTACAGTGAGCTGAGATCGTGCCACTGCACTTCAGCCTGAGCAACAGAGTGAGACTCTGTCTCAAAAAAAAAAAAAAAAAAAAGATGCTGCTGCATGCCCCAGGATTACTGTAGTGACTAAATGAGATTTACTAAGGCGTCCAGCCTCACACATAAGAAATGTGCAACAAATAGATGCTGTTACTAATACTATTAATACCTGTTATTGTTATGACTCTGAGCACAGTTTTTTAAATGAATTTTTTGACAAAATTTTTTGTTTGCATTGAAAAGATTAGAAACAACTAGAATAAATTAGAATGTTAACATGGCCCAATATCTGAGAGTTTAGACAAAAGAAATGAATACAGCTTTTCCCTTTTCCGGCCATCACCGAAGCGGGCGCGGCCAAAATGAAATTTAATCCCTTTGTGACTTCCGACCGAAGCAAGAATCGCAAAAGGCATTTCAATGCACCTTCCCACATTCGCAGGAAGATTATGTCTTCTCCTCTTTCCAAAGAGCTGAGACAGAAGTACAACGTGCGATCTATGCCCATCCGAAAGGATGATGAAGTTCAGGTTGTACGAGGACACTATAAAGGTCAGCAAATTGGCAAAGTAGTCCAGGTTTACAGGAAGAAATACGTTATCTACATTGAACGGGTGCAGCGGGAAAAGGCTAATGGCACAACTGTCCACGTAGGCATTCACCCCAGCAAGGTAGTTATCACTAGGCTAAAACTGGACAAAGACCGCAAAAAGATCCTTGAACGGAAAGCCAAGTCTCGCCAAGTAGGAAAGGAAAAGGGCAAATACAAGGAAGAAACTATTGAGAAGATGCAGGAATAAAGTAATCTTATATAAAAGCTTTGATTAAAACTTGAAACAAAGAAAAAAAAAAAAAAAAGAAATGAATACACATTAAAAGTAACTCTGTAGTTACATTTTGAAATGTTTTCACCAAATGTAATTTCTGTTCATGTTTCCAGATACTTATATGGTTTTGAGGAGTACTGTAGATCAGCCAACATTGAATTTCAGATGGCATTGCCAGAGAAAGTTGTTAACAAGCAATGTAAGGAGTGTGAAAATGTAAAAGAAGTAAAAGTTAAGGAGGAAAATGAAACGGAGATCAAAGAAATAAAGATGGAGGAGGAGAGGAATATAATACCAAAAGAAGAAAAGCCTATTGAGGATGAAATTGAAAGAAAAGAAAATATTAAGCCCTCTCTGGTAAATCAGATATTGTTAATTGTCCTTTGCTTTCTTTGGTATATTTTCCATATCCTCTGTAAAGTTCCAAAATCAATATATTATATAATATTACTCTTTATTATTTATTTTCTTCATTAAGTGCTACTTTTGTATAATTTTTATCATAATAACTTCAAAATAGCTGTTAGCTATTTTTGTCTAGTGCTTTAAAATAGCAGGAATTTCTTAAAAGTAATTTATAACTTTTAATATTAAAATTGGTTGATACCTCCTGTTGCTAAGAGATAAACCATGGATGCAGGTTGAAAATTTTTACTTTTTTTACTTTTGTTGGTTTCTTTCCTCTGATCTTTTTCTAGGGAAGTAAAAAGAATTTATTAGAACCTATACCTACACATTCTGATCAGGAAAAAGAAGTTAACATTAAAAAACCAGAAGAAAATGAAAATCTGGACGACAAAGATGATGACACAACTAGGGTAGATGAATCCCTCAACATAAAGGTAGAAGCTGAGGAAGAAAAAGCTAAATCTGGGTAAGAAAATTGTTTTTGGTTACAATGCATTTCAGCTTGATGGATTCGTATCATTTTCTGTTTGTATGTGTATATGTATGAATCTAAATTAATTGACAAAATATTAAATAATAGAGTGATTGGCATTTATTAATTAAATAGCATTCACTTCTTTCAGAGATCCTACCGATAGAAATTTGTAGAGAAAGATCATACTTTTGATCCATTCTTCTTGCTCTCATCATGGAAATTCATAAAATTTTTAGCTAGAGCAAAGTACTTTTTAGGTCTGCTGAATTACTTGATAATATAAACTTCGGGCTATGTCCGTGTTTTATAGATTGTATGTTGGCTGTAGGTTCTGAGAGTTGTATTTATTTCTTAAGCAAAAGCAAGAGTGGAAAAGGCCAAAAATTGTATGTTCTATCTTATGTGATAGTAGCATTTGTTTGTTTTAGTCACTTTGGAATGATGAATTATTTGACAATGTAATTTATGCACTACTAGTGGACCCCTGGATTTTATAGATAATCTTTGGCATTGAATCTTTTTTCTGAGGCTTAAAAAACATAAACATCTCTGTTAGTGTCTCATTTAAATAAGTACAATGAATTTTTTTAAAAAAAATCATTTAGCAGGCCAGCTGCGGTGATTCGTGCCTGTAATCCCAGCACATTGGGAGGCCAAGGCGGGCAGATCACTTGATGTCAGGATTTCAAGAGCAGCCTGGCCAACATGGTGAAACCCTGTCTCTTCTAAAAATACTAAAAAGTCAGGAGTGGTGGCATGTGCCCATAATCCCAGCTACTCGGGAGGGTGAGGCAGGAGAATCTCTTGAACCCAGAAGGCAGAGGTTGCAGTGAGCTGAGATCGTACCACTGCACTCTAGCCTGGGGGACGGAGCGAGACTCTTTCTCAAAAAAACAAAAACAAAAACAAAAAAAACCCATTTAGCGTACTGACATTTGGCCACAGTATGCAGACGAATAGGGAAGGGGAAAATGAAAAATGGGGCTTATATGAATATAGTAAAAAGTGTTTATTATACTTTGTTGTATTTTTGTGTATAAAAATATATATTTGAAGTATGCCTTACTGCTGTTGGAGACTATTTCAGGTATTAAGAAATTTGGTACAGATTTCAGCTTTTTGCCTAAAATCTTTTGATTGATCAGAGTTCTGAAATTTCGGTGGCACCATACAGACAAACATGGAAGAAAAAAATCCTAAATGTTTGTTGATTATACTTTGTTATATTTCTGTGTGTAGAAGTGTATGTTTAAAGGAGATCATTTTGATAAGAATCTTAATAAAGATTCAGCTTTTTACCAAAAAATCGGATTTTTAAATCTACAGATGTTTCTGGAACATCTGCTGTTTGCAAGACACTATGATAAATCTGTATTTTTTCTTTGTTAATTTTTTAAGTTGGTGCTTCTGCTTATTTTATAGAATAAACTGTATTTTGTAGGTTTTTAGTAACCCCTTTAACTCTATAATTATATGGATTTTTATATACTATAGATATTTATTAGTATATGCGTACCTCAAACTAAAAATTTCCTGATGTGACTGCCCAAGTTTGGTAGATATTTTTTAGAAGCATTGCAGTTGGGACTGTTTATACAGTACTCCCTGCTTTTCCACAGTTTCAGTTACCTGTGGTCAACTGTGGTCTGAAAACAGGTGAGTACAGTGCAATAAAGTATTTTGAGAGAGTGAGACAAGACCATATTCACATAACTGTTATTATAACATATTATAATTGCTTTATGTTATTAGTCATTGCTTATCTCATGCTGTGCCTAATTAATAAATTAAACTTTATCAGAGGTATGTATGTATAGGAAAAAACATAGTATATATAAGGTTTGGTACTATCCACGGTTTCAGGCATCCACTGGGGATCTTGGAATGTATCCCCTGCAGATAAGAGGGGCTTACTATAATTGATTTTTGAGTTTTATTAGATAGTTGCAGGGGAAAATTTTACAGTGATAATTAATATATAGGTATTTTTCTGGCATATAAACTTTCTCTAAGTAATAGGCTATTACCAAGAATGTTCAGTGTCCTTCTTCCATTGTCCAGATGTGGGAGATTGAAGAAGTTGATATATGTAAAATGTCTAGTTCAGTGCCTTGACCATAGCAGTTACTTAATACACTATCTTTTTTAAAAATTTTGTTTCATTGTAAGAGTGTAACATCAAGTTGGGAAGATTTGATGTTTCTTTTTGAATTCAGATGAAAATCCTTACTGATACATTTCGTTTCCCAAGATATTCTTCTCTAAAATATGACTAGCTTAAATGCGTGTGTGTGTGTGTGTGTGTGTGTGTGTGTGTGTGCATGTATGTAATGTATGCATCAACTTAATTTTTTGAACCTGTATGCTGGTTGCATTTTATACTTTCAGAGGCTCTCTTTCTTGGCATTCTGTGTTCCATCTGGTTTAGCACATTAGTCTTGAATTTGCCACTGAAGTCTTAGAGAGGAGAATAGTTTTCTTTGGTTGATTGCCAGTAATTATGTTGTTTTTTTCTTTATACTTCAGTGTATTATTAAAGTGAATTTCATTTGGTTTGTGTCTGAGGGTGATATTAAATGTATATTTTTAATTTTTGATTGTTTGATTTCATTAATACAAGAGTGTTGGGTTTCTGTTTTAGATTGAATGAAAATTTGCCTGGGCTACCACTTAAAGTATGACTGTGCTTGCTGTTGGCATTTAGAATTGTTTGTACTCATCAACTCGGTGTATTCTATGATGTAACATACAGCTTAGAGTTTGTCGTCATTTCAAAAAATTTAGAATTTTGATTCTATATCTCATTTTTATATGATGATTCTGAGGTGCATGATAAATCTGTTTTATTGTGGCCACAATAAAATATGCTTCTTTTCCCCAGTATGCAAAAATAGAGTCTTATGACTTAGGCAAGTATTCTTTCAAAAAAAAGATTTAGTTTGCTATAAAAGTAAAATTCCTCATAATGATTTATCATTGATAATGCCATTTCTGTTAATTTTTTAGATATTTTAGCCTTAATAAAATTACTTTTTCATAATAGAAATATTAAGGTATTTTCAATAGCATTGTTAACATTTTAATCTCAGTCTGGGTGCGGTGGCTCATGCCTGTAATCCCAGCACTTTGGGAGGCCCAGGCAGGCGTATCACCTGAGGTCAGGAGTTCGAGACCAGCCTGGCCAACACGACGAAACCCCATCACTACTAAAAATACAAAAAATCAGCTGAACTTAGTGGCATGTAGTCCCAGCTACTTGGAAAGCTGAAGCAGGAGAATTGGTTGAACCTGGGAGGCGGAGGTTGCAGTGAGCTGAGATCATGCCACTGTTCTCTAGCCTGGGCAACAGAGCGAGAGACTGTCTCCAAAAATATATATATATACATATATATATGTGGGTGTGTGTATATATGTATATATGTACATATATATGTATAGTATATATGTATATCTCAGATTATAGCTGGTTTCATGAAGGTTTTAGTTTTTTAAATACGTATTTGACTGTAACTGAGTCTTTAAAATAGGAATAAATCTTGAGAATTTTTGAGGAATTTGTGTCATGGTTCAGACAGAATTGATACATTTGATACTTTTGTGAACTTGGACTTACTTCCACAGGTCTATTAAACATCCCCCCAATACTCCTGTCCCACTATACAAAAGGAAAAGGAGAATAAAAAAGCATTATAGTACTGCTTATATCACTATATATTATTTTTGTTGCCTATGTAATTACATAATTAGGAATGATAAAGTATATTATCCCTAAAAAGGTTGCATATAGGAATATAAAACTGAAATTTTCAGTGGAGGAAGTTTTTTTAAAATATAAATATTATATTCATCAGGCAGGCACAGTGGCTCACACCTATAATCCCAGCACTTTGGAAGGCCGAGGTGTGAAGATTGCTTGAGCCCAGGAGTTCAAGACCAGCCTAAACGACATAGTGACACCCCTGTCTCTACAAAAATAAAAAATTATCTGGGTGTGGTGGTATGTGCCTATAGTCCAAGCTACTTGGGATGCTGAGGTGGGAGGATCATTTGAGCACAGGAAGTCAAGACCACAGTGAGCTGTGATCAGGCCAACCTGGGTGACACAGTGAGACCGTGTCTCCAAGGGGGAAAAATATATATATATGTGTGTGTATATATATGTATAGAAAAAATATGTGTGTGTGTGTGGTGTAATATATGTATATATATAATCATTAGTCTTAATATATAATATAGCATTTATTTTAATATATCTATGTATTTTACATATTATCATTAATTTTTAAAGCTTAAATACTAAACTATTGGTTGTTCTGCCTTACGATGTTTAGTCATTTGTCAACCCTAAAGTGATGGAGTCTTTAAGTACAGACATACAGGACAGCAAATAAAACCAGACTAAATGTAGCCTTGGATTTCATATTGAAATTTAAAAAAAAATAAATCTAGTGTTTGGAAAGATTTATAATTGAAGATTTTCTCCACCTTATTGAATACAGATTGGTGGTCAGTACAGAAAGGATATGAATGCTCAGTTTTAGAAAGTACATGGTACTAAGAAGATAAAAATGGATGTAAGGCCAGGTGTGGTGGCTCACGGCTATAATCCCAGCACTTTGGGAGGCCGAGGTGGGCGGGTCACCTGAGGTCAGGAGTTTGAGACCAGCCTGACCAACATGGTGAAACCCTGTCTCTACTAAATATACAAAAAAATTAGCTGGGTGTGGTAATGGGTGCCTGTAATCCCAGCTACTTGGGAGGCTGAGGCAGGAGAATCGCTTGAACCTGGGAGGCGGAGATTGCAGTGAGCTAAGATCGCGCCATTGCACTCTAGCCTGGGCGACAGGAGTGAGACTCCATAAAAAAAAAAAAAAGAATGTTGTAATACTCTTTCTAGAATAATTTGACTTTTAGTTTCATGTACTTGTAATTGGCCTCTCATCTGTCTATTTCTTTGGAACATCAAAGTTGAGAAGATTTGTAGATGATGTTAATAAATCTGTGGTAATGAGAGTAGAAGTTGTGTTGAAGTTTAAAGGAAAGAACAAACCTGATAAGATATTGTTAGTACATTTTTAGAATATTTCTGTTTAAATTAAAATAGTATTTTAGTTATTATAACATTTGAAAATTCGGTTGGAGAGTGTTTTAAAGTTATTAAGACTGCCATCTGCTAGTGAAAATTATTGTTTCAAACATCCTGAGACCTCCAGCTTGGGTGACAGAGCAACACTCTGTCTCTAAAAAAATGAACATCTTGAGGCTGGAAATATTTGAATGAAAAATAACTTTTAGTTGTAAAATGGCAATGAAGTATAATGGTTTTTTTTTTTTTTTTGTCAATTGAGATGTAAAACACTTTTATTAATAAAACATGAAAACATTGTTAGAGTTGACCATACTTGCTTCTTGCTGTTCGGCACAAATTCTGTTCTTCTGACTTTTGGAAATTTTCTTTTACTGCATTTATTTTTGAATCTTCATTTTCTCTAAATGTGTCTTTCTGTAACCTTGGTTGTCTTACAGTTTTAGTTTTTAATAGTAAAGTGAAACTCTGAGAATTTCATACACGTGGAACCTGCTTTTCCTGGAACAATCACAGCCACAACTTTTATCAATATATGTGGTTTGGAACTGAAAAACTTATGAAGTGTCTTTTATTAACTCTGCAATTTTTTAAACCTTTCAAGAGATGAAACGAATAAAGAAGAAGAAGAAGATGATGAAGAAGCAGAAGAGGAGGAGGAGGAGGAAGAAGAAGAAGAGGATGAAGAAGATGATGACAACAATGAGGAAGAGGAGTTTGAATGCTATCCACCAGGCATGAAAGTCCAAGTGCGGTATGGACGAGGGAAAAATCAAAAAATGTATGAAGCTAGTATTAAAGATTCTGATGTCGAAGGTGGAGAGGTCCTTTACTTGGTGCATTACTGCGGATGGAATGTGAGGTAACTTGAGTTTTAGCTAGTGATTATTACCTAAAAACAATTATAAAATACTTTTGTATTTAAAAACTTAAGTGACGGATTACAGATTTATTAGTATTCTAATTGAGGTCATAGTACCTTATAAAAAATACATAAGTTTTTAGCATGTAAATACCTCACTTAGTGACTTACAATTAATGTTTTCAGTACTTGGAAGATATCCCTAGTGTCTAGAAAACTGAGGTCTACACACTTGATTTTTATGTACTACGTGTAGATTAGTAGACAAAACATTGATGAAATGATCAGAACTTCTGGACATCTGCAAACCAATTATCAGGCTGCTTGCTGTCTTGCATTTTAAACTACATTGCCACAGTAACCTCTTTTTTGTATTCTTAAGTCATTTCTTTCCTTCTGTAGTCAGGGATTTAAAATCCTAGGAAACATTAGCTATTTAAAGAAAGCCTTATCTCCTTATTAACAGCTATTGCATTACAACCTTATTCAGAAGTCTCTGAAATTTATTAGTATCTTTGAAAAAATATGGTTGAACATGTAAGCAGGCCTGCTTCACTAAAATAGAATGCACTTTTTGACTGCTGCTACCCTAGGGAACTGGTAGGCAAGACTGAAATTTGGTTTTAAGTCGTGTCCAATGACTTAAGCATTTTTCTTAGATAAATTTTCTTTGACTTTCCAAAGAAATTTTGTATTTTTATTTTATCCAAAATTGGCAAGCCAGTTTTGGGATCTGTTCGTTCAGTTTTCTTTTAAGAATAATTTGGCCGGGTGCGGTGGCTCAAGCCTGTAATCCCAGCACTTTGGGAGGCCGAGACGGGCGGATCACGAGGTCAGGAGATCGAGACCATCCTGGCTAACATGGTGAAACCCCGTCTCTACTAAAAATACAAAAAACTAGCCGGGCGAGGTGGCGGGCGCCTGTAGTCCCAGCTACTTGGGAGGCTGAGGCAGGAGAATGGCGTGAACCCGGGAGGCGGAGCTTGCAGTGAGCCGAGATTGCACCACTGCACTCCAGCCTGGGCGACAGAGCGAGACTCCGCCTCAAAAAAAAAAAAAAAAAAAAGAATAATTTAATTTATTTTAGAATAGCTGATACTATATTTGAAATGTAGCCTGTAAGACAGTTAAACACCTGGAAAGATTAACCATAGAAGTTTTAAGTTGTGGTTTCGTGGTGTACCTAGTGTCTTCAAGGAGGAATACAGTTCTCATGCTTTATACTTAAATTATATTCTGTAGTTTGGGAAGTTATTAGGAAGGCATCATCTCAAATTCTGTGTTTGAGTGTTGCAAATTAAATTTTGATTCTCTTTAATCACTTCCCACAATGCCTTTTCCCTAAAGAAAATCACTTCTGAGAGTTTTGAGGCTGTCCTTACTAACTTTTCATTCTACTTTCACATACATATAAATGTACTCATAGAAAATATATAGTATTCTTACATGCATGTGTTTTTAATAAATTATACTATACAAAATTCTGTTTCTTAAATTTTTTGTTGTCCTGTTGTATAAGAGGAAGCTCATGGTCTAATCTGATTACCTTTCTTATTTTGAGAAAAGTACCAGTCTGATCCATTCTAATGCTTGGAAGAAAATAGCAAATAGCAACTTAAGTCATGAGGAAATGTTCAGAAGTTTTGTTTTGGAATCATTCTTTATTATTTCTAATCAGGATACAGTTTTAGATTTTAAGAATATGTGTTGTCAGAGCTTAGATGTGATAGTTATCCAGAAACATAAGTTTTTCCAGATACCACTTTTAACACACTGCACAATTTATCCTTTCACCTGTTGGTCCTTTTTTTGTGTGTTTTGTTTTTGTTTTTGGTTTTTGAGTCTAGCTCTGTTGCGCAGGCTGGAGTGTAGTGGCATGATCTCTGCTCACTGCAACTTCTACCTGCTGGGCTCAAGCGATTGTTGTACTGCAGCCTCCTGAGTAGCTAGGACTGTAGGTGCCTGCCATTGTGCCTGGCTAATTTTTGTATTTTTAGTAGAGACAGGATTTTGCCATGTTGTCCAGGCTTTTCTTGAAC
Organism: Trachypithecus francoisi; assembly: GCF_009764315.1. Taxonomy (NCBI): domain Eukaryota; kingdom Metazoa; phylum Chordata; class Mammalia; order Primates; family Cercopithecidae; genus Trachypithecus; species Trachypithecus francoisi. The sequence continues at coordinate 13,338,784 of NW_022681470.1, forward strand.
TCCTGACCTCAGGTGATCCATCTCGGCCTCCCAAAGTGCTGGGATTATAGGTGTCAGCTGTTGGTTCTTATGCTACCTTTCTGGTACATGTTTTTCCTCACCTGAAGGCCTGGCTATTAATATATTCCAAAGAAGGTACTTGAGATCTCAGATATAGCTACCAAAAGAATATTTTGCCCAATTTTTGACTTCAAGTCATTTTGATCTTACCAATCTTACTGAATATAAATGTAGAGGGAGTTCTACTTCTGCCTAGGATATAAATGTAAATGTAGAATATGTTAGTTTAAAATTAGGAAGAAAAAAGCTGGGTGTGGTGTTGCATGCCTGTAGTCCCAGCTACTGAGGTGGGAGGATCGCTTGAACCCAGGAATTCGAGGCTGCAGTGAACTATGATCATGCCACTGTACTCCAGCCTGAGTGCCAGAATGAGACCCCATCTCTTAAGAAAAAATTTAGAAAGAAATACTTAGATTAGCAAAAACGAATAATTACAACGTAATGCCCACGAGATAGAGTCACAACACCATTTACTACCTCTCTTTTTAGTTTTTCTAATTATTTTGCTAGTTCACATGTGGAGGCAGTTTTTCCTCATGGCCTTTATGAAGTATTTGAAATTCTGTGAGAAATGGATAGAATTTAGGTGTTCTCCAACTTTCACTATATATAATCAAGGCTTCCTTCCCTCCCTCCCTCCCTCCCTTCCTTCCTCCCTCCCTCCCTCCCTCCCTCCCTGCCTCCCTCCCTCCCTCCTCCCTCCCTCCTTCCTTCCTTCCTCCTTCCTTCCTTCCTCCCTCCCTCCCTCCCTCCCTCCCTCCCTCCCTCCTTCCTCCCTCCCTCCCTCCCTCCCTCCCTCCCTCCCTCCCTTCCTTCCTTGTTTCCTTGTTTCCTCCTCCCTCCCTCCTCCTCCCTCCCTCCCTTCCTCCTTCCTTCCTTGTTTCCTTGTTCCCTCCCTCCCTCCCTCCCTTCCTCCTTCCTTCCTTGTTTCCTTGTTTCCTTGTTTCCTCCCTCCTCCCTCCCTCCCTCCCTCCCTGCCTTCCTTCCTTCCTTCCTTCCACTGAGTTTCACTCTCAATGCCCAGGCTGGAGTGCAATGGCTGGATCTTGGCTCACTGCAGCCTCTGCCTCCTGGGTTCAAGCGATTCTCCTGACTCAGCCTCCTGAGTAGCTGAGATTACAGGCATGCGCCACCATGCGCAGCTAATTTTTGTACTTTTAGTAGAGATGGAGTTTCTCCATGTTGGTCAAGCTGGTCTCAAACTCCTGACCTCAGGTGATCCGCCTGCCTCGGCCTCCCAAAGTGCTGCCACTACAGGCCTGAGCCAGCATGCCCAGCCAAGGCTTATTTTCTATTAATTGGCTCATTAAACAAAAAAGGCTTAGTAGATAGAAGAATTGAGTCATTCATGAAACTGTTTTACAATTAAGATACAACTTTGTTTTGTTAAGAAAAGATAGACTAAAAGAGAGAATTCCAGAAGTATTTTGATTTTAGAAGGTAGAAAGAATCTCTAGTAATTTAGTTTTTAAATAGATAGCGGGAAGGGAAAGTAAGGAAATAATTTAAATTGAGGCATTCAAGTTTTTAATAATAGAGCAAGGAAAATGGGACCTAGTTCAACAAGACATGCTTGTGTTACTGTGAAGGTTGCCATCTATTTCTGACAACTCAAGTGCTTGTATGCTATGAACTTTCAAAAGAAGAAAACTTAACATCTTGATGAAGACCTGTAGGATGGATCACTATACACTCCAACATCATGGAGAAAGCAAATGTACTTCAGTAGATTAAGCAGTTAATCTTCTTAGAGTTAACGTAACAGTATTTTACTTCTCTCAGCAATAATCAGTCTGTCTCATTGATAAATACGCAATAATTTTTATTTTTGCTGCTCCTCCAGTTCTGAGGCTAATGTAATAAGGACTACAACAAATCCTCATCAGCTCTATGACAATTTTTCTTTTATTTTTAGGGTCTTCAGCTTGATCTCTAAATGTATACTTAACAGATGTGAAATTAGAAATGAAGATTTATGCATGGAGGTTCATGAAAATAGTTTTATCTTCGGTGGCAGTCATTCATGACAAGCAATTTGGGAGATTTGTGTGGACCTATTTCCATGATGTTTTTAATCTGAAACATGTATTTCAGATTAAAAAAAAAAGAGAGAGATAGGACCTCGTTCTGTCACCTAGGCTGGAGTGCAGTGGTGCGACCATGGCTCTCCAGCCTCGACTTCTTGGGCTCAAGTGATCCTCCCACCTCAGGCTCTGGAATAGTTGGGACTATAGGTGTGCATCACCACACCTGGCTAATTTTTTATCTTTTGTAGAGATGGAGCTCACTGTGTTGCCCAAGCTGGTTTCAAACTCCTGGGCTCAAGCAGTCCTCCTGCCTTGGCCTCCAGGAGTGCTGGGATTATAGACATGAACCAATGCTCCTGGCCATGAACCATGTTTTTCCAGCAAAGAGATTTTCTCAAATAATGTAAGAGTATCTGTCTCTTTGTTTAAAAATATTGTTTTTAGGCCAGGCGCAGTGGCTCACACCTGTAATCCCAGCAGTTTGCGAGGCCAAGGTGGGCAGCTGAGGTCAGGAGTTTGAAACCAGCCTGGCCAACATGGCAAAACCTCATCTCTACTAAAAATACAAAAATTAGCTGGACTTGGTGGCAGGTGTCTGTGATCCCATCTACTTGGGAGACTGAGGCGTGAGACTCACTTGAACCAGGGACACAGAGATTGCAGTGAGCCGAAATCATGCCATTGCACTCCAGCCTGGGTGACAGAGCAAGACTCCGTCTCAAAAAAAAAAAAAATCATTTTTCTTGTTAATTTTTACATTTTTCTTTGTTTTCTAAAATGCTGTTTGTTGTTGTTGTTGTTTTGAGATGGAGTTTTGCTCTTATTGTCCAGGCTGGAGTGCAGCAGTGTGATCTCATCTCATTGCCACCTCCGTGTCCCAGGTTCAAGAGATTGCCGTGTCTCAGCCTCTCAAGTAGCTGGGATTATAGGCACATGGCACCATGCCCAGCAAATTTTTGTAGTTTTAGTAGAGATGGGGTTTCACCATGTTGACCAGACTGGTCTCGAACTCCTGATCTCAGGTGATTCACCAACCTCTGCCTCCCTAAGTGGTGGGATTATAGGCGTGAGCCACTGCGCCCGACCTGTATAAACCTTTAATATAATTTTCATGTATGTCCCTATTTCACAGCTGAAATGTTGATTTTTGTTATACAAAGGTTAACATTTGGGCAAGTTTGTTTTCTACTATTGTGATGAAAAAAAGTCATATTTTAACATGTTCACACCACATTGACTGGAAAGGACTTGAACTCTTTAACCACAAATAGTATAATACTTTTACAGAATTTTTCTGATGCAGTGATAGTATCTAAAATTATTGTTTAGCACTATATTACTTACTATGTCACCAAGCACTAGGAATGTTTGGAGTAGGCTCATAAATTATTTTTTTAAACTCTTCTAAAAATAACAATTTAGAAAAATGAGAAAAATACTTAAAGGTAGAAAGATAAAATTATTGCTGGCTGGGCGTGGTGGCTCCCACCTGTAATCCCAGCGCTTTGGGAAGCCGAGGTGGGCGGATCACCTGAGATCGGGAGTTCGAGACCAGCCTGACCAACATGGAGAAACCCCGTCTCTGCTAAAAAAAAAATACAAAATTAGCCAGGCATGGAGGCACATGCCTATAATCCCAGCTACTCGGGAGTCTGAGGCAGGAGAATCGCTTGAACCTGGGAGGCAGAGGTTGCGGAGCCGAGATTGTGCCTTTGCACTCCAGCCTGGGCACCAAGAACGAAACTCCATCTCAAAAACAAAAAAAAAGAAAAGAAAAAAGAAAGATAAAATCATTAATATTATAGTATGTTCTCTTTTAGTCTTTTAAAAATGTCTCCATACATTTAAAAAAATTTTAGTCCTGCTTAAGTAGTTTTTAATAGTAGGTTCTCTGTTACGTTTAACTTTTCTTAGTGATGTTAATATTTTATAGAGAATCTTAAAGTAATTATCTGATTGATCCTTTTCACTCTCAAGTTTCTAAGTCATGTCATAAATATGGGATTGATTTTTTGAAAGTAAGGATACACATTGAAATTAACATGCCGTAAACTGGTTGAGTGTGTTGGATTTCCTTGTTTAGTAACAAACAACTGAGTGAAACTATCTAGACTAATTGGTGTGGAATTTAAAATACATGAATATTTTGTAATAGTATATCAATGTTGATTGAATTTTCTCTGCTCATTTCCAACTTGGCTTTCTGTAATCAAAGAGTTGCACATTTAGTTAGAGAATAATTTTTTCTGTATTGCGGATCACCAGCGGCGTTAATGGGAACACAAAAGTAAAAGAGACGCTGTAAAACTTCAGTTGTAAAACTCTTAAATAAGCCACAATGGTTCTAGTTCGTGTTAACAGTTATAGAGAACTGAAAATAAACTAAATTATGCTAAATATATTATTTGAAATAAAAAATGTGTTACATTTTAAAAATATTTTCTCTGAACAAATTAAATCCTCCTTAGGAGGGAATGAGTTAGGGGTTGAAAAAACCTGGTAAAAGGCTTTCACAAATAAATAGGTTCAATCCTACTTTTTGCCATCGTTCAGTTGCTTTTTTCACACTTTATTCCTTTATTTTCCAAACATAAGTTGAATATCCACTATGTGCCAAATACTGTGCTTGTCACCAAAGATACTAAGTGGTCCTTATTAGAGAATTCATAGTCCCAGGCATGACAGTTAACCCCGGCAAGATTGACAGTCTGTTGATCCTACCACCCTTTACGTCTCCACCCCACTTAATGCACTCAGTCTTCTCTTAATATTGCTTACATTTGCTGGCATTTATTATTATAATCACTTCTTTTGACTCCAGGTCTTATTTTTCTCTCCTTTTGCTTTATAGTACTCATCTGACAAAACCACAAGAACCTTGATTAAATCTAACCCTCCTGCTCCTTGCCTGCACCTGTGCAGCTGATCCTGGTTGGAGTAAAGCAAGCAACCACAATGACTGTTCTTATTTTAAATTCGTAACTCTGAACCTCAAGTGGGTCCTTAATTCTTTATGTCCTTCTTCCATTCACTCTCCTAGTTTCTTAGAAGACTATTTCATACTGCTGCTTATGTCTTTCACATCCCCAACATCTCTTCTCTAGCCTCATTTTCAGCTGGTGACCTTGCTTTGTACCTGCTGAGAGATAGAAACAAGAAAAACATTTCTACACACTTCATTAGATCTGCCTATCTAACTGCATTTGCTGCCACATTATCTGTGTTTTCATCTTTCGCTATAGATACACAATCATGCTACTGTCTGAAGCCAATCTTCATAACCATCCCTTCTTGCCTGATCGAAGACATGGCCCATTTTCTTGTTCGGTTCTAAGTCATTCCCACTACTTAACAGATTTGTGGTTATTTGTCCTATCTCAAGGAAAATCTTTTCTGGAGCCTGACTTCTACTGTGACATTTCTTCGCTCTGTTTTCATTCAGCAGAACTGTTTGAAAGTTACCTACACTTGTTATTCAGTTTCTCTCCTTTTTCTTTGTAAACCCACTCTCATCAACCTTTTGTTCATTGTGTCTCCACAACTGTTCTTACCAGGAACACTAGTGACCCTTTGTTGATAAATTCCTCCTGCTTTTCTTGCCCTCTTACGTGCCTTATCAGTGGCATAACAGTCAGTTGATCACTCCTTCCATGATATGCTTTGCTTGGGCTCCACCTGCTCCAGCTACAACCGTTTTTCTTGTTTATTTTCCTTTTCTTTCTTTCTTTCTCAAAATTGAGAAACCACTCCTCAATTATCTTTTGTCTCTTCCTCATCTTTGTGTGTTTTCTTCCTTCTAATTGTTCCCGTTTCTTTCTGATACCCATTTAAAATTTTTTTTCTTTTTGTTCCTATTTTTCCAATCCTAACTTGAGTCACAATTCTGATACTGAATTTTTCTGAATTATTTTTCTGAGCCAGAGGAATTTGATCTCCTGGAATATAACTTTCACCTAGGACTCTGGGTAAATTCTTTCCCTTCAACTCTCCTCCACCTCTTTTTCTTTTTTTCTTCATCATCCAAGCTTTCTACATCAGGACTACATTATGTATTATTACAAAACTGAACCTAATTTTAAAATACGAAAAAAATTTCTGTTTCATGTCTATTCTCCTATTATCACTTACCACATCTAGAAAAGTATTCATTTGGCATATGGTAAGTACTAAATGAATGTTGATCTAAATTGGACCTCCCGACAACAAGATGGAAGTAGAGCAGAAGTTAAAATTCAAATAAAAGCCACTGGGTCACTGGTTTTTTAAAGCGATACCTATAGTAGGGGATTGGGATAGATACAGCTTGACCCTCTCACTGGAGCTGCTTCTCACCTCATTTATATATAACTCTGTGTTCCACTTCCTAAGGAACTGTCAGACTTTTCCACAGAGACGACACCGTTTTACATTCTCACCAGCAATGTGTTAGGGTTCCAGTTTCTCTGCAGCCTTGCCAACACTTGTTATTCTCTGTTTAAAAAAATTTGGAGGTTATAGCCATTCTAGAGAGTGTGAAGTAGTATCTCACTGTGCTTTGATTTGCGTTTGCCTAATGACTAGAGTTGAACATTTTTCTTGTACTTATTAGCCATTTGTATATCTTCTTTAGAGGAACGTCCCTTCAAGTTTTTGCCATTTTTGAATTGGTCAGTTGTTTTGTTGTCATTGAATTGTAATTCTTCATATATTCTAGATGTTATTCCCTTGCCAGATACGTGATTTGCAAATGTTTCTTTTGTTGCCTCTGTTTTTGATGTTATTTCCAAAGAAACATTGCCAAATCCAGTGTTCTGAAGATCTTCCTGTATGTTTTCTTCTAAGAACTTCATAGTTTTAGCTGTAAGGTTTACATCTTTGATCTAATTTGAGTTCATATTTATATATAATATATGTGACCTCTTTGGGTTGCATAAAGAGCCTATCTCTTAGCAAACAAAATGGAGTCAAGACTGAGAGACTGGAATGAATTTGATTGGAAATAATAATTTTCTGTGACTTTTTAGCTATTCTTAGTCTCCTTTTGTCCTTAAAAAATTTTTAATGTCACTTTTCAACTTAATTGCTTTGTTCTTTCCTGCTCTAAAATGTTTTGTGTCCTTCATTTTTTTTCTTTTTTCTTTTACTTCCATGTAATCTGATGCCTGCTGTACTTCAGTTGTGTATGCCATTGGATTTGGGAATATTGAAATAGAGTACAGAGTTGTTCTACTCATCTTCTTTGAAACAATTGTCCTGGTAATGTTAGAAAGCAAGGTACCCTAGGAAATTGTCTGCCTTGTTTCTATAGTACAGAAGTCAGAGGCCTATAAAATGACCATTTGACAGTGGTTTCCATTGTCTGTAAATTTGTATTAAAAGAGAGTGACTTTTGAAAGTTAACCATAGTTTTTGAGTACAAGTGAACATAAACATTTCCTTCATGAAAAAAAGATGATAATTCAGTTATGTGTTGTACTCAAATGGGCTTTAATTTTTCTTTGTGTATTCATCTTAAAGTGTTTACTAAACTTGGACCTGTTTCATTGAGTAGTTTTGTAGATTGGCAGGTACATTGGTATTTTCGTCTAAGTATGCACAAATAACTAATTCCATACATTTATCAAATATTAACAGAATATACTTTTGGGGAATTTTTAAAAACTTAGCATCTGCATTATAATATGCAATTAATGCCACAGTTAACTATTGCAGTTGTCTTTGTAAGCTTTGGTAAAATGCTGTATTCATGTTCTTATTATTACATATTACTCTGCCTAAAGACCTATACTTCAGTTTCATTTTATAGAGTTATATTGCTTGGGAAAACCTATTGATATAATTACTATACCATTCCGTTGAGCTGTTTATGTCAACTCTTAAATATGACTATGCTATAATTTTAATTCATGGTTCTATCATTCTGCTGTTATATTCTTAAGTATGAGGAATACCATTCCTGTCTCTCTGATGTAGATTTAAGTGTTATATGAAGTAGAAATATGAAATGTTTATATCATACTTAGGAATTTTATTTTGTTTTTATTTTATTTTATTATTTTATTTTATTTTATTTTATTTTATTTTGAGGCAGAGTCTCGTTCTGTTGCTCAGGCTAGAGTGCAGTGGCACGATCTTGGTCCACTGCAACCTCCGCCTTCTGGATTCAAGCAATTCTCCTGCCTCAGCCTCCCGAGTAGCTGGGACTACAGGGGTGTGCCACCATGCCCGGCTAATTTTTGTATTTTTAGGAGAGATGAGGTTTCACCATGCTGGTCAGGCTGGTCTTGAAATCCTGACCTCATAATCTGCCTGCCTCGGCCTCCCAAAATGTTAGGATTACAGGTGTGAGCCACTGCACCTGGCAGGAATTTTATTTTTGAATAATATACCACTTTTTTGTTTCATTTTATTATAGATACATTATTAAAAGTATTAATTGTGATCAGTTGTTATTTTCATAAGTCTTGTTTTAGATATTCAGATTAAAATACATATAAATTGAGATTATATAAAATTCATACAGTAGGTAAATATTGATAAAATTGCTTATGAAATTTATAATTAATAACGATTAACACTGCTTTTTATCTTGACTTGGTGTTTTTTTCTATTATTTTGTCATACTTTTATTTAATTCGGGAGGGGAAATCCCTTTCCTTACTAAAACAGCACAAATTTCCACTTTAGATGTGAGGTTCTTAAAAACTAAATAAGTTGGCCGGGCGTGGTGGCTTATGCCTGTAATCCCAGCAGTTTGGGAGGCCAAGGCTGGTGGATCATGAAGTTGGGAGATCGAGACCATCCTGGCTAACACGATGAAACCCCGTCTCTACTAAAAGTACAAAAAATTAGGTGGGCATGGTGGCAGTTGCCTGTAGTCCCAACTACTTGGGAGGCTGAGGCAGGAGAATGGCGTGAACCCGGGAGGCGGAGCTTGCAGTGTGCCGAGATCATGCCACTGCACTCCAGCCTGGGTTACAGAGTGAGACTCTGTCTCAATTAAAAACAACAACAACAACAACAAAAAACTAAATAAGTTAATTATATGACATACATTAACTTTTTTGATTATAGAGAGGCAAGATATAAAATACATATTGTGCAACAATTATTAAATGAATCTATTCATTATAGAAAACAATATAGTTGATTTTAACATTTACTTCATGATTGGTTTTTAGATTTTTATCTTATAATCTATACATATTTCAAAGAGAGGTTTTAAGTATTAATTTGATTTTACTTAAGTTATTTTTAAAATACTTTTATTCTGCATGCTATATATTTTTAAATCTCTAAGACTGTGCTTTTTAGGTGTATATTAACTATATGCTGATAATATTTCTTTTAAAATTGGGTTTAAGAAGAACCAAAAGCTGAACTGATGTAGGCATATTAACCATTTTGGTAGTATATCTGATCGATTAACGTTCTTTTCTGTTTTTATTATTACGGAATGATTTCTTACATAATTTGCCAGTGCATCCATACAAAAGCCATAAAGTTTTCTTTTTAGAAATCCTATTTTTCTGTGGTGAGAGCAAGTATGCTGTGGTCTCTGAATGGTATCTTTTAGTTTTGTATGAATATTTTTAAACATTTGAAAAATCAAATATTTGTATGGTGGGCTTCTTTCAGAAAGTTTCAGGTTTGTATACACAATTTGTCATTACTGTTTAGTGTTGTCTTCTTTTGTTGAATTGTAAGCTCCTTGCAGACGAGCTGTTTGTTGATTCATTGCTGAGTACCCAGTGCCTAGTGCAGACTCTGTTATTACATAATAGGTACCTAAGAGGTGTTTGTCAGATGAATACGTCCACATGTGTACTTACAATCTTGGAGTCTCATATAATTTTTCATTCTACGGCCAGGCATGGTGGCTCATGCCTGTAATCCCAGCACTTTAAGAGGCTGAGGCGGGGCGGATCACCTAAGGTCAGGAGTTCAAGACCCGCCTGGCCAACATGGCAAAACCCAGTGTCTACTAAAAATACAAAAATTAGCCAGATGTGGTGGCACACACCTGTAATCCCAGCTGCTCAGGAGGCTGAGGCAGGAGAATCACTTGAACCTGAGAGGCGGAGGTTGCAATGAGCCGAGATCGCATCATTGCACTCCAGCCAGGGTGACAGAGCAAGACTCCATCTCAAAAAAAAATTAAAAAAATAAAAATAAAAATTTCATTCTACTTCATTTTATGTAGGTCAGGGAACATATTAGATCTTCAGAAGTTAAATGAGTTTATCATGCATATGTTCTTTTATGTTTGTTTTGTTAGTTGAATGTTAAATGATCTCAATAGAAATATTCTCAGACAAGTCATATATATACCTTGGAAATATTTTCGTTAGTACTTTAGATAAATATTCAATGAGATACTTGTTTAGATTCCATCTGTAGAATTAATTATATTGACTATTGATAACTGAATTGAAAAAGTATAGGCTAATCACTGTCTTAATTTTCTAACTCAATTTTTAAAAATATTTGTTTCAATACTTTTTGTTTGTTTCAGTATTTCTTTTTAAATGGAAGCTTTTAGTAATGCTCTTTCCCTTGTGCCCTGCAAAATTAACTTATTTCCTGTTGTGAAAAGGCCAATTATGATCTTGTAATTGTAATTCTTAAAGGTTAAGACCAGTTAAAGCCAGGATAGATAAACTATCCTGGACTGTATATATATGTGTATATTATGTATATATATAAAATACAACCCGGTCTACCTCAATTTTCTCATTTTCAGAAAACTGCATTGCTTGAATCTAAAATTGCAAGACAATGTTTTTTATTTTATTTTGCGTATTTTTTTGGAACAGTGTCTCGCTCTGTTGCCCAGGCCGTAGTGCAGTAGTGCAATCTTGGCTCACTGCAACCTCGGCCTTCTGGATTCAAGTGATTTCCTGCCTCAGCCTCCCGAGGAGCTGGGATTACAGGCATGCGCCACCATGCCCAGCTGATTTTTGTATTTTTAGTAGAGGTGGGGTGTTGCCATGTTGGCCAGGCTGGTCTGGAAGCATTTTCAAACCAAAAGATTTGTATTTAACTTACTTACTAAGATTATTGTATTCTGCCAGACACGGTGGCTCACACCTACAATCCCAGCACTTTGGGGGGCCAAGGTGGGCGAATCACTAGAGCCCAGGAGTTTGAGACCAGCCTGAGAAACATAGTGACACTGTCTTTCTACAAAATACAAAAAAATTATCCAGGTGTGGGGGTGCATGCCTGGAGTCCCAACTATTCAGGAGTCTGAAGTGGGACAATTGATACTGGTAGGTCAAGGCTGCAGTGAGCCAGGATGGCACTACTGCACTCCAGCCTGGGCAATGGAGACTCTATATGAAGAAGAAGAAGAGAAAAAGATTCTCATATTCCTTAAGAATGTACTTTCAGGGATGAATAGATATCTTACTTGACATGGTACCCCAAGGAGAAATTAAGAAATATTTTATGGCCTTCTATATCTTAGCTGCAGTTTCACTCTTTGCCACTTCCTTTACAGTTATTTTATTTTATTTTGTTTTATTTGAGATAGAGCCTTGCTGTGTCGCCCAGGCTGGAGTACAGTGGTGTGATCTTGGCTCACTGCCACCTCTGCCTCCCAGGTTCAAGTGATTCTCCTGCCTCAGCCTCCCAGGTAGCTGGGACTACAGGTGCCTGCCACCACATCCGGCTAATTTTTTTTGTATTTTTCTTAGAGACGGGGTTTCACTATGTTGGCCAGTCTGGTCTTGAACTCCTGATCTTGTGATCTGCCCTCCTCGGCCTCCCAAAGTGCTAGGATAACAGGCATAAGCCACTGGGTCTGGCCTATTTTAATTTTTTATGAAATTCAGGATATGTGAACTTGAGCTAAAATTTCCTATTTTCTATCTGCATTGACTATTATCTATTATGTCTAAGGTAAATGTGGTGTTGTCTCTTTTTGATATATACTACATATACTGTATTTTTAAAAGTAAATTTATAAAGAAGAAAGGATTAACTGTAACTTTTTGTTGTAGTTCTGAAGTAAGCTTTCATCTTTCAAGCCTGTGCTTCCTTGGTAAGGAATGAGAAATCTTACACACTAATATTACTTTCTTAAATTAATTGGCACCAGTAATTGTGCCAGTTTAGTTCTTTCTTAAATAATTGTAATGTCTGTAGGAAATGTGGGGTTTTCATGTAGAGTTTTTCCTCACATGAATTTTTTTTGATTTTTTGAGATGAGTCCTTGCTCTGTCACCCAGGCTAGAGTGCCATAGCGCACGCGGTATCAGCTCACTGCAACCTCTGCTTCTCGGGTTCGAGCTATTCTCCTGCCTTAGCGCCCCAAGTAGCTGGGACTACAGGCGCCCGCTACCACGGCTGGCTGATTTTTGTATTTTTAGTAGAGATATGGTTTCACCATGTTGGCCAGACTGGTCTCGAACTCCTGGCCTCATGATCTGCCTGCCTCGGCCTCCCAAAGTGCTGGGATTACAGGCGTGAGCCACTGCACACAGCCTAATTTTTATCTTTTTGTTACAGACGGAGTTTCACCACGTTGGCCAGGCTGGTCTCGAACTCCTGGCCTCAGGTGATCTGCCTGTCTGGGCCTCCCATGGTTCTGGAATTACAGGTGCGAGCCACCATGCCTGGCCTCCCCACATGAATTTGTGTGTATGTGTGTGTGTGTGTGTTTTTTCCCTATTCTTTGAAAACATCCTGTAGAGAAAATGGAAGGAACACTTGGGTAGTATCTAATGGGTAATTACATATACAGAAGGAACATTTCTTATTTTTAAAAACAATGATCCGTTATAGTTATTTAATCTTTTGACCATCTTTGTATTTCTTGTAAGATCTATCAGACAACTAAAATGCTATTTAAAATCTCATTAGGTTTTGAAATTCTTGTCTGCCAATATGTTTATGTCAGTAGTCTCAGCTTGTATTTGGTAAGGACATTTGTAATTTGAAAAAGCTTTCTCAACCAAAATTCTCACATGTTATTTTCACCTTTTCTTCCTCTTTATGTCACTGGTTTCTCACTCTTCATGAAGCTTAGTCTGAATAGGGCCTGGAACTCCCCCTACCGTTATTTTCGCGTTAGAATCTTTTAACGGGCAGTCCATTTCCTTCTCTTCTCTAATTCTCCACAGGAGTGCTTTTTGGCAAGCACTCTAATTCACTTTCATTGTTGGAATTTCTTAACTTGTGAAATAAAGTCCCTGATAAATTTTTAAGATATACTCTAGTTCCAAAAGGTATTAGTTTTGATGACAGTAACAATACTGTGTAACTGTATTTTATACAAAGAACATAACTGGCCAGGTTAAAAAAAATGCAAAAGCTTAGTGTCTAAACAAGGGAATACCTGAATAAACAAATAAAAGCACTGAGAAAGTAGAATAGAAGTCAAATAACAGAAGAGTCATAATATGTAATTTTATGTAATTTTACATATCTGTAAGTTAGATCTATAAATATATTATACATTATGTTTGCTGTTAGATTACATTATTACTCTATAGTAAGTTTTCAAGGAATTTCTTAAAACTATACAGAATATTCCGTGAGAATTTTTTTGTTTTGTTTCTTGAGATGGAGTCTTGCTTTCTCACCCAGGCTGGAGTGCAATGGCACGATCTCAGCTTACTGCAACCCCCACCTCCCGAGTTCAAGCAATTATCCAGCCTCAGCCTCCTGAGTAGCTAGGATTACAGGAGTGCGCCATCATACCTGGCTAATTTTTGTGTTTTTGTAGAGATGGGGTTTCACCATGTTGGCCAGGCTGGTCTCGAACTCCTGACCTCAGGTGATCTGCCCACCTCAGCCTTCCAAAGTGTTGGGATTACAGGCGTGAGCCACTGTGCCCAGCCCCATGAGAATTTTAAAACAAAATTTTTCCAGAATAGTAAGGGCATACTCTTTATTAGAACTATGTATGTAGTTTGTTTCATCTAATTTAATAATTTATTTTTTTGTGTGTGTCCTGCCTGCTCCAACACACGTTTGACACCTAAAGTCACTACTCAACATTTTTCTGACATCCAGTCCTCTTGTACCATCCTTTTTTTATAATTGAGTGGAAGAGAACATGATTACTATGTAGGATTTATGGAGCTTAGGCAGTGGGCCCCAGCCTGTACCATTCCAAGCATCCATCATTTTATTATTTATGTATATGTTCTTGCCACCTTGTTCTTAAGAGAATTTAAACAACATACATTATCTCTGAGTAATAAAGGAATCTTCCTTTATCATGGTGTAATGCCTTACCCATGAGGCAGTAACTGTTTTTCCTTGTTTGATGTGTTGGGTGATGCAGGTAAAATATACAAATGTACAATATCATGTATGTATTCTTAAATTGAAAACTATTTTACCCTACTTCAAAATATAATTGATAACAAAATCCAGGTTGAATTGAGTCAGTTTTTTATTGATAGTAAAAAATGTCTGGTATAAAACTAGCTACAGAACAGATAGCCTTTGGTTAAGAAAGGTAAAACATGATTATAACTTTGTTTAGCCCACATTAATGTTATGTGCAGCCATCATGAACTGACTTCGGTTTCTCTCATAAAAAATTAGAAAGCTTGTTTTGTTTTCTTTTAAAAACAAAGTTGCTATCTTGACTTCTTTCCATAGTTACTCGAATAGAGCGACTTCTAGGAGTTCATATTGAAATGTGCAGAGGGTGGAGGTGTTTTCGTTTCCCACCATGCCCCCAATTTTGGAAGGACGTAAATTGCTTTCCTAAGCGTTATACAATTCTTGGTATTAATAGGAAAGGTAGAAGTACTGCTGCAGATATATAGATGGATGCTGCAGTGCCAGGTGTAAGTACCAAAAGGAGTGTGTTTAGTAGAAGAACACTTGCTTTAAAGCTTTTCAACGTACTTGTCATATATTTGTACTTACACCTGTACTTACCATATATTTCTATCAAAAAAACCCATATATGGTACGTAGCATTATTTTTTATTTTATTTTTAAATTGTAGTCTTATTTTATACAGAAGTAAACTAAGCCTTGGACTGAGAGTGAGTTGATCAGGACCACATAACTAGTAAGCAGGAATTACGTTAAGTCTGTCCTAAAGCTCATTCCATTCCCTCTTATTCTTATTACGGCCCTCAGCATCTTCCAGCATATAAACAGAACCCCTTGCATGGGGGTGAATCCTCAGCTTTTCTGGCTTTTACTGGCTACAAGCCAGTGGTTGGTACCAGCGGAATAACCGCCCAGGAGTTTGCTACAGATACTTTCCAGGCCTATGCTAGAGTAAGAATATAATTTATTAGTCAGTTTACTTCTTGATTTGGGGACTTTGTTACTTCCTTTTAATACCTCTAACAATGAGGACATTTTAATTTAAAAGCTCATTTTCAGGTGTCCATGTTCTAGAGTTAAAAATATCAGTGAGTTTTCTGTTTTCTGTGAGTAATGTGTGTAACTTTGAACACAAGAAGAGAATGTGAATTCATTTTTAATGTTTACTTCTTCTAGCTGTCATACTTCTTGAATGAATGAAGGATGAAGAAACTGTCGTTCTTTTTTTTTTTTTTTTTTGCTTTAAACAAATAGTTTTATTGCAGTTAATAGTAACTTGCACCCTATGAAATTGCGAAAACTATCAGCATTGAATCAAGAGGCCATCACAGCTATTGACTCAGCTGTCTGTACATGTAGGAAGCATTTCAGAATACTGAAAAACTTTACAGAGTAATGTTTTTCTAGTATTTTATGAGCAAGCATTTTTTTTTTCCTAGTTGATTTTGCATTATCTATACGTTACAATGCGGTGCTTTTCTTTTTTTTTTTTTTTTTTTGAGATGGATATCTCGCTTTGTCGCTCAGGCTGGAGTGCAGCGGCACGATCTCTGCTCATTGCAAGTTCCACCTCCCAGGTTCACGCAATTCTCCTGCCTCAGCCTCCCGAGTAGCTGGGACTACAGGTGCCCACCACCATACCCGGCTAATTTTTTGTATTTTTAGTAGAGACGGGATTTTACCGTGTTAGCCAGGATGGTCTCAATCTCCTGACTTCATGATCTGCCCGCCTCGGACTCGCAAAAGTGCTGGAATTACAGGCATGAACTACTGCTCCCGGCCATAATACGGTGCTTTTCTATTACACAATGCCATTTAAAACTGAAGCTATTACCTTAGCTTTCTGATTTGTCTAGGGAAAAATTGCCTACCTGCTGCTTAAGAACAAAACAAAGTAAAACAAAATGTAGAAAATACTGTGATTTATCTTAATACTTACTGTAGAGATTCAGTTTCTCTTTGTTGTAGCTGAGTAAGCAGTGCTAGTTGAGGAATCATGAGATCATGCTCTCTAGTCTTGGCTCGGCCAGTAGCTAACTTTATGTCCATGGGCAAGTTATTACATCTTCTTTTTGTGCCTTGGTAGCTTGCTCTTCAAACCAGGAAGCTGAGATGATTTCCAAGGTTCTTTCCCTTCTAAAATGTCATGATTCTATGAGTTTCTCTTTAATATGGCATAGGTTATTTCTGTGGTGTATATTGTACATATTTATATTAATTTCCTTTTATTTTAGATACGATGAATGGATTAAAGCAGATAAAATAGTAAGACCTGCTGATAAAAATGTGCCAAAGATAAAACATCGGAAGAAAATAAAGGTAAGTGCTTGGTTTTACTACACACTATTAGCTCTTTAAAAGAAGTTTTCCTACAAATGATTCAATTAAATACATGTTAGTGTTACACTTTATTGAAATAGCACATTTTTCAAATGCTAGATTTGTATATAATTAATTTTGTCAGGTTAGGGAAAGCATTTTAGAAACAGTACTGAATGATCTTTGAGACTTTTTCAGTTGCAACATTATATAAAGCCACTCAACCAGATTTTATTTATCCATTTTTGCCATTTCCTTCCCCTCTGGTTCCCAACCAGGAGCCATAAGGCAGTGTGGCTTGAAGACATAGGTTATTATTATAGCTGTAAACCATTCCAAGGAAGAAAAGGCTATCTGGCAACTCATTTTTCTCATCTTTATCTGATTATAGTTAGTGGCTTAGAATATTTTCACAAGATTTTGTTTGTTTGTTTGAGACAGAGTCTCGCTCTGTCGCCCCGGCTGGAGTACAGTGGTGCAACCTCGGCTCACTGCAACCTCCACCTCCCAGTTCAAGTGATTCTCATGCCTCAGCCTCCCGAGTAGCTGGGATTATAGACACACACCACCACACCTGGCTAATTTTTGTATTTTTAGTAGAGATGGGGTTTCACCATATTGGCCAGGTGGGTCTCGAACTACTGACCTTAGGTGATCCACTTGCCTCAGCCTCCCAAAATGCCAGGATTACAGGCGTGAGCTGCCGCTCCCAGCCCCACAGGATCCTGTTAACCACACAAATGCCATGGGGATTTACTTAGGAGCTCATATGGAAAATTAATGTCACTTTTATGTATGATAGAATTATTCATTCTAAGACTAAATTTTCCTAAAAGTTAGATTAGACTAGGTTTTAGAATTTTTAAAATCTTCTTAATGGCTGTTACATACTTTGAATAGTACATGTTGTTGAGGTGCTTAATAGTTATTTTGAAATTCAGTCGTCATATTCAAAATGAGATGCTTTTAATATTTACTTTTCTGCTAAATGTTTCTTTAGTGGCCCCAAATAATGAAAGCTTCCCCCCTAAAGTGGTCATTCTTTTTTCACTATAAAATTGGGTCTCTGTTTTACAATTTTCAGTGTAGCAACCCAGTAGTTACAACTCAAGACTTCTCCAACCCCTTTTTCATTTCCCTTCTTTACACAAAGGTGTGAAAATTATGCTGCATTTAGTATTGTTTTTAGGTACTGAAAGAGTTCTATTGGGGGTAGGGGGACTAAAAATGCCAACGTCTTTACACAAAGCAAGTTTTAGAGTAGCATTTGTAAGGTGGAGGATAAGGGTGGGGAAGATAGGGTGGAGGATAGTGGTGGGAAAACTAATAGATTACTTAAAGAGTTCTTTCTAGGTATTTGCCTCTCTTCAGTTCTTGGCCCCTCCTCCTGCATATTAAAACTCCTGGTCATGAGGGAAGAGGCATGTGAATTTTGAAAAGGCTTCCTAGGTAATATTTTGATAATGTACATCCCCCCATCACTGTATTTCATCTTACTCTAAGAGCCACTATTGTTGAGGCTGCCCTCTGATACACATTGAAAGCCGTATTTCGGGCAGACTATTTCTGTCTTCAGTATGCATGGTAGATTATGACTTTTGGGATAAATTATGAAGTGTTGAAAAGGCCGGCAATAGCAGGAAATTGGAACAACACTAATCATTTATTGGCTGTGGTAGTAGTCTACTTACATATATGCCTTTTCAGTGTGTTCTGAGAATGAATCTCAGATCCCTAAGGCAGTGGATCTCACTCTTGAACACATTTCAGAATCACTTGGAGGACGACTTAAAACTCAGATTGCTTGGCCTCATTCTAGGCATTTGTGATTCAGTAGATCTGAGGTTGTTTCAAGGAGTTTGCATTTCTAACAAGTTCGCAAGAGATGCTAATATAACTGGGCCAGAGACCACACTTGGAGAACCACTACCCTTAGGCATCTATTATATGTAAGGAATTAACTTATCTTCTCTGCATCTGGAATGATACTAGATATGTAGTCTCCTTAGGAGAATTACTCTCACTCAAAATTTATAGTGTTTACTGCTAACTCAAGCTTCAGAGAGCTTATTTTTCCTATAAATCAAAACAATTTTTAAGAGTAGTTTCCAGGAAATGTATCTGTCTCTGCTCATCTATTTGTAAACAAATAATTTGAGAAAATATCTCATCTTTTCTCAAAACATTAATATGTCACTGAAGTAGGAAGGTTGCCCCTGACTTTTCTTTACAAAAGTACTTGGAATTTTGTCATTCCCAACCCACATATAATGAGATTTTGAAATGACCAGGTTGCAATTGTTTCTTTTTTTAGTTAGTATTTAATTTAAACATATTGTGATTTTAATTCTGAAGAGTAAGTTGTAGGTTTGCTAGTCCTAGTCACCTATCTGATTGCTAATTTGAGTCCTATTATTAAAGTATAAATACAAAACCTTTTGATCATCCTGTGTAGTATTTTCTTAAGTAGCTTTAAAAATCTTTGGCTGTTTTGAGGGGCTTCTTATATTCTTTCTTTTTATGTTAAATATTTAACAACATATTCTATAACAGTGAGTTAAAAGTGAATATTAACATTGTTTCTAATAAGTGCCTTATGATAAATTATGACATACTTTTTTTTCTTAACCTAGAATAAATTAGACAAAGAAAAAGACAAAGATGAAAAATACTCTCCAAAAAACTGTAAACTTCGGCGCTTGTCCAAGCCACCATTTCAGACAAATCCATCTCCTGAAATGGTATCCAAACTGGATCTCACTGATGCCAAAAACTCTGATACTGCTCATATTAAATCCATAGAAATTACTTCGATCCTTAATGGACTTCAAGGTAAACATAACAATCGTTCTGTTGCATGCAGGTATTTGATTGTAGTTTATATGAGTCAAATTCTATAAAGGTAAATCAGTGACATGACCAACTACTATTTTTTCTACCAGAATTTTGTTTGCTCTCTTATTACATGTTGAATCTCTCTCTCTTTTTTTTTTTTTTTTGGGACAGAGTCTCACTCTGTCACCCAGGCTGGAGTGCAGTGGTGCAATTTCGGCTCACTGCAAGCTCCATCTCCCGGGTTCACGCCATTCTCCTGCCTCAGCCTCCCGAGTAGCTGGTACTACAGATGCCCGCCACCACGCCCGGCTAATTTTTTGTATTTTTAGTAGAGACGGGATTTCACCTTGTTAGCCAGGATGATCTTGATCTCCTGACCTCATGATCCGCCTGCCTCGGCCTCCCAAAGTGCTGGGATTACAGGCGTGAGCCACCATGCCCGGCATGCAGGTTGAATATCTCTTAACTGAAATTCTTGGGACCAGAAATGTTTTGGATTTCAGATTTTTTTTTGGATTTTGGAATATTTGCATTCCACAAGCCAAATCCAAAAATTCGAAATCTGAAATGCTCCAATGAGTATTACCTTTGAGAATCACGTCAGCACTCAAGAAGTGTGAGATTTTGGAGTCTTCAGATTTTGGATTTGTGATGTTCAACCTGTACTTGACATAAAATCAGCCATTGATTGAGGCCTCGAATTTTTTGTTACTAGTAGATCCAAGCGCACCATAAAATTTTGGTTAACATTTAGTATTCAACTTTTAGCATTGTTACTTTAGTTTTTTAATCTTTTCTGTACCATTCTTTCTGTTGCAATGTAAAGCATAGTTTGTGTTATACAACATCAGACCCTAAAAGTATACTGACAAGTTGTTGTAAAGAAAACCAAACTTTGTTTGTCCTGATTGTGACTGTTATGATCTGTTTCTTTGAGACAGGGTCTCACTCTGTAGCCTAGGTTGGAGTACAGTGGTACAATCTCAGCTAACTTCAGCCTCAGCCTCCCAGACTCTAAAGATCCTCACACCTCAGCCTCCCAAGGAGCTAGGGCTGCAGGTGCATGCCACCATGCCCGGCTAATATTTATATTGTTTCTAGAGACGGGCTTTCGCCCTGTTGACCAGGCTCGTCTTGAGCTCCTAGGCTCAAGCAGTTGGCCTCTCTTAGCCCCCCAGAGTGCTAGCATTACAGGTAGCAGTGACTGCATCTGGACATGACTTTTTTTTTTTTTTTTTGAGACAGAGTCTCGCTCTGTCACCCAGGCTGGAGTGCAGTGGTGTGATCTCAGCTCACTGCAAGCTCCGCCTCCCAGGTTCACGCCATTCTCCTGCCTCAGCCTCCCGAGTAGCTGGGACTACAGGCGCCCACCACCTCGCCCGGCTAATATTTGTATTTTTAGTAGAGACAGGGTTTCACCGTGTTAGCCAGGCTGGTCTCGATCTCCTGACCTGGTGATCCGCCCGCCTTGGCCTCCCAAAGTGCTGAGATTACAGGCTTGAGCCACTGCGCCCGGCTCATGACCTCTTTTATGATGAGATTTTTGCTTAGTATATAAGGCAGAATGAAGTATAGATAATGAAAGCAATGAGGATTAAAGGGGAACTTTATTAAATCTAACTGGCAGGGAAGGGGACATATCTGATCTATGAGATAAAAGAATGGATCTCCATAAAAATATCTTAACATTTCTTATAACTTAAAAGATATTTCATTTTTACATACTTTGAATGTAATAGAAGCTAGTTTTTGTTTCTTATTGTAGATATGTGTTTATATTAACTCATTATTTTATAAACCAAGTGCTGTACTGTATTTTTATTTGTTTACTCACCACTGTACTAATGAGGGCAATATTTTAAAATTGAGTTATAAAACATTTTCCAATGTATCCTACATGTGAATAGTACATGGAAAATACATGTATAGTTTAAAGAACAGTAATAATATGGGTACTAATATGTCTCCACAGTAGCTGTCAAATACTATTTACTTAAACATGTAGTATGTCTCCTCCCAGAAGTAATTATAGTCTGGACTTTTGTGTAATCCTTACTTACTTTTCTTCAGAATGGAATTATCTATATTTATATTCCTAAGTAATTTTTATTTTACTTCTTTTTTTAGGGTGGTTTTTTGGTTTTGTTTTGTTTTTTCTTTTCTTTTTGAGGCAGAGTCTCACTCTGTTGCCCAGGCTGGAGTGCAGTGGTGCTATCACGACTCACTGCAGCCTTGACCTCCTGGGCCCAAGTGACCTTTCATCCTCAGCCTCCTAAGTAGCTGGAACTACAGGTGTGTGCCACCATGCCAGGCTAATTTTTGTAGTTTTTGGAGAGATGGGGTTTTACCATGTTGCCCAGGCTTGTCTCAAACTCCTGGACTCAAGCAATCCAATCCACCTGCCTCAGCCTTCCGAAGTGTTAGGATCACAAGCGTGAGCCACTGCACCCAGCCTGTTTTTTAGTTTTTTAAAAACTGAGTAACAAGCATAAGCCTAGTTTCATAAGAAAGCGCAGTTGAAGACTTTTTGAGAATGTTACCTGAATAGAGATTCTAAGCCATACTCTGATTTCAGATTTAGCTTCTTTCTCTGAGAGTCTACAAAAGCCCCTCTAGAAAATTCAGTCGGACAGGTCATAAGCCAGTTCTGGTAAACATAGGGGTCCACTACAGTTAGAATATCTGACACATTTGGTGGGGCGTGGTGGCTCACGCCTGTAATCCCAGCACTTTTGGGGGCCAAGGTAGGCAGATTACCTGAGGTCAGGAGTTTGAGACCAGCCTGGCCAACATGGTGAAACCCCGTCTCTCCAAAAAAAAAAAAAAAATAATAATAATAATTAGCCAGGTGTGGTGGTGGGCGCCTGTAATCCCAGCTTCTTGGGAGGCTAAGGCAGGAAAATCGCTTGAACCTGGGAGGCAGAGGTTGCAGTGAGTCAAGATCACACCATTGCACTCCAGCCTGGGCAGCAAGAGCAAAACTCCATCTTAAAAAAACAAAAAAAGAATATCTGACACATTCACCGTGGATGTTATGTGGGAGTGTGCTCAGTCGTAGTAGCAGGCTACTCTGTATGTTCTCATTCTAGGCTTATGGTGATTTACCCCTATTTTTCACAAGTAGGTCAGAATGTTTCTGCTGGATAAAGTGATGTCGTTAGCTGATCTAGGTAGTGGCACATAAGACATGGAAGGGAGAGCTGGAATTTCATTGAAACAAGATACATATAAATTTTATAAACAAGATAAATATAGATTTTAAAACCCAGTCGGGTTCACTCAGGCATTTAAAGACTACACAGTGGCAGCAGGTAGCTTAATGACAATAGCCTGCAGTATGACTTTCTTTGGAAATAGCACTGCTCTAGTCTGGACTGGCTTCCCTCTATGTCTGTTGCACAGCTATTTTCCTAGGGAGATCTCATTTTAGGGATCTCCTTTAATGTAGTTCTTGGATTTCTTTGTTTTTGGCATCTCACGTTCCTGCCCACCCCTATACTTTCATTTTGGTGAAGCACATTCTGTAGTAGCTTCTTAAGAACAAGTGCATGAGAAGGAATTTTTAGAGATTGGCTGCATTTAAATATTTGTGTTCAGTTTTGCAAATATCTTTATTCATAGTTTGACTAGATTGGAAGTTTTTCCTTCAGTATTTTATTGGCAGTGTTGAATTGTTTTTTTTGCTTCCAGTGTTGCTTTTGTGAAGTCCAGAGCTCTTCCAACTCCTGACTCTTTGTGTGTGACTTGTTTTATTCTTTATTTTTTGCTTTTCCCTCTCTGGAATCTTTTTTTTTCTTTTTTTGAGATGGAGTCTCACTCTGTCGCCCAAGCTGGAGTGTAGTGGCACAATTTCGGCTTACTGCAACCTCTGCCTCCTGGGTTCTAGTGATTCTCCTGCCTCAGCCTCCCTAGTAGGTGGGATTGCAGGGACCTGCCAGCACACCTGGGTAATTTTCGTATTTTTAGTAGAGATAGAGTTTCGCCATTTTAGCCAGGCTGGTCTTGAACTGCTGACCTGAAGTGATCAGCTCACCTCAGCCTCCCAAAGTGCCAGGATTACTGGCATGAGCCACCATGCCCTGCTAGGAATCTTGAATCTTTTGTTTTTCATGTCCAAAAATTTCACTCTGAAATATATCTACACACGGCCAAAGCAAGAGAACAGATATATCTGTAGCACACTTGGCTGTTCTTTTTTTTTAGCCTTGTGTGGATATATTTTCATCCCCTGTGATGTCTACTTGCTAGACTCTTTCATTCTAGCAACTTCTGTCTTTCTGTTCTAGGCAGTTTTTTTTGAATGATTTTCTTGATTATTTCCTCTCCTGCATTTTACTGTTCTCTCCCTTTTTATTTTTCATTCATTATTATTATTTTAAAAAATAATTATTATTTTTGAGATGAGGTGTCACTATATTGCCCAGGCTGGTCTCAAACTTCTGAACTCAAGCGATCTTCCTCTCTCAGCCTCCCAAAGTGCTAGGATTACAGGCATGAGCCACCGTGCCGGCCCCGCCAAATTTTTCTTTTTTTTTTTTGATTGAGACTGTGTTTCACTATGTTCAGCCCAGGCTGTTCTCACACTTCTGGGCTCAAGCAGTCCTCCTGCCTCAGCCTCCCAAGTAGCTGGGTAGCTGGGGTTATAGGTGCATGACACTGCACTTGGCTGTTATCTTTCTTTGGCCAGCCATTATTTGATATTATACCTTCTGTAATACACTCTAATATGCTCACATTTTAATTTCTTGCTTTTTATTAATTTTTTTGTCTTTTTCTTATTTCTTTGAAATTTTATCTGCTTTGTCTTTTAATCCTTTTGTTGACTTCTTGCTGTAATGTTTAATTTTTCAATTTTTTTTTTTTTTTGAGACTGAGTCTCACTGTGTCGCCTAGGCTGGAGTGCAGTGGCGCGATCTTGGCTCACTGCAGCCTCCGCCTTCTGAGTTCAGGCTGCAACCCTCACCTTCCGAGTTCAAGTGATTCTCCTGCCTCAGCCTCCCGAGTAGCTGGGATTACAGGTGGTTGCCACAGCACCCAGCTAATTTTTTGTATTTTTAGTAGAGATGGGGTTTCACTCTCTTGGCCAGGCTGATCTTGAACTCCTGACCTTGTGATCCACCTGCCTCAGCCTCCCAAAGTGCTGGGATTACAGACGTGAGCCATTGCGCCTGGCCTTTTAATGAATATTTTAAAATTAAACTAGTTTGATTTTTCAAGAGCTCTATTTTCTGTGTGTTTTGTAGCACTCTGTTCTTATAGATGGACGCAATACCTTACCTTTCTGAGTTTGATCTTTCAAAGAATTTTATAAGTTTTTTTTTTTTTTTTTTGCTATGTCAATTACCTCTAATTTGCTTTTTTTCTATTTTGTTGTTTTGAACTCTTCCCTATTGAGAATTTTTTTTCCTGGCTGTCTTAAGATTATGAAGGAAAGACTAAACTGATTTGGAAATTGCAAGCATATGGTTGGCACTTGTTGACCTTGAGTTTCACTATTGTGTGATCTGGTTGGCCATTTCCTGGGGAATTAATAATATGAAGTCTTTAGGTCTTTTTCTCTTAGACTAGTTGGCTTCCAGAGAAAATAGTCCCAATCTCTTGACTGGAGGGTGGTAAGAGAATGGTTTCCAGTGTTCTAGGGTCTAGTTGCAGAACAGAGATTGGGGTGGGGGGATTTTTAGTGTTTAGATATGTTCATGAATTCCCCTAATTTCAGCATTACATCTGTACCTGTGCCTTCAACAGTTGTTAGCATCTTCCAGGCTAGGAGCCCTCTCCTACTATCTTCAGAGAATAAAGCTCTAGAAGGGCAGTCACCTTGCAACCTGAAATGAGGTGGGGATCTAGGCATCTAAGTAATTTTCAGTCTTCACCCATTGCTCCTTGTATGAGGCTCCCCACTGCCCTTTTTTATTTTCATAGGCACTAGGGCAGTCAGTAATTATTGAGGGTTCTATGGTAAACTGGGTTGGTTCTTGGCTTTCCTCACTGCTGGTATGAGGTTTAGCCTTCTTTGGTGCCCTTCATTCATTCATCTGCTTTCTGACTTGCAAATTGTGTTGCTTTTCTCTATTTTTCCCCATTTTTATAGGTTTATATCATTTCAGAAATTGCATTTTTATACCATATATATGACATATTAGTATATATAGATACACAGACACACACACACACATATATAAAATGCCCCCAAACCCCCCCACACACATATTTATACTGTATGTGTAATATACACTCACATGTGTGCAGTCTTTTTACAGATGGGATCATTAACATATTACAAACTTTTTTTTCCCCAACTTAGTATAACTTATAAATCTTTCCAAATCAGCACATCCACATCTACTGTGGATCATAATTTATTTAATTAGTTTCTAACAAAAAGACATTTTGGTTACTTCCCATATTTTTCCTGTTAGTTCAACAATGAATATCATGTTTGCATACTTTTAACATTTTAAGTGCTCTCTTCATATTTTCTTTTTTCCTCAGTGAATTTTATTTTATTTTATTTTTGGCCACAGATCAAATTGCAGACATTTCAAATATTTCTGATTAATTAATGATCATCATATGAATGCATATTTGTGTGTATATGTATACATAAAAGTTTGATACCCCTTGTAAGTAGAGAACACAGACAGCTAAGATTCTATCCTCTTGTCCTGAGATGAGTTGGGAATAAAGCTAGAGGTACAGTGGTAGTTGGAGTTCTGTGGAGAAATTGAATGTCTCTGGAGAATAATCTTCTACATTCTGGCAGTGGAAATCCCCTAGAGTAAACTAGATCCCAGATGAATCACGTAAAGTCTGTCAGTTAATAAATCCGACTAACAGTAGTGCCAACCAAGTTTTAATAGGGCATTCTTGATCATCTCTTGTTAAACTCAGAGAACCTGCAGTATCTATAAAACAAGAATAAGCTGGGCGTGGTAGCTCACATCTGTAATCCCAGCACTTTGGGTGGCCAAGATGGGCAGATCACCTGAGGTCAGGAGTTCAAGACCAGCCTGACCAACATGAAGAAAACCCGTCTCTACAAAAAAAAAAAAAAAAAGCCTGGCGTGGTGGCGCATGCCTGTAGTTCCAGCTACTTGGGAAGCTGAGGCAGGAGGATCGCTTGAACCCAGGAGGCGGAGGTTGTGGTGAGCCGAGACTACGCCATAGCACTCCAGCCTGGGCAACAAGAGTGAAATTCCTGTCTGAAAAAAAAAAAAAAAAGAAAAAGTTGCATTGAAAAAGAACAAGAAAGACTTGGAGATAAAAATCTAAATTAGGCCAGGCACAATGTCTGACGCCTATAATCCCAGCCCAGCACTTTGGGAGGCCAAGGTAGGCAGATCACTTGCTCAGGAGTTCCAGACCAGCTAAGCAACATGGTGAAACCCTGTCTCTACTAAAAATACTAAAATTAACCGGATGTGGTGCTTGGTGCCTATAATCCCAGCTGCTCAGAAGGCAGAAGCATGAGAATCGTTTGAACCCATACCACTGCACTCCAGTCTGGGCAACAGAGAGAGACTCTGTCTCAGAAACAAAAACAAGGCCGGGCGCGGTGGCTCAAGCCTGTAATCCCAGCACTTTGGGAGGCCGAGACGGGCGGATCACGAGGTCAGGAGATCGAGACCATCCTGACTAACACGGTGAAACCCCGTCTCTACTAAAAACTACAAAAAACTAGCCGGGCGAGGTGGCGGCGCCTGTAGTCCCAGCTACTCGGGAGGCTGAGGCAGGAGAATGGCGTGAACCCGGGAGGCGGAGCTTGCAGTGAGCTGAGATCCGGCCACTGCACTCCAGCCTGGGTGACAGCGCGAGACTCCGTCTCAAAAAAAAAAAAAAAAAAAAGAAACAAAAACAAAAAATGTAAATTAAAATTCAGAAGAGCTGGGCACGTTGGCTCACGCCTGTAATCCTAGCACTTTGGGAGGCCGAGGCAGGTGGATCACCTGAGGTCAGGAGTTTGAGACCAGCCTGACCAATATGGTGAAACCCCGTCTCTGCTAAAAATACAAAAATTAGCTTGGTATGTGCCTCTAGTCCCAGCTATTGGGGAGACAGGAGAATTGCCTGAACCGTGGAGGAGGTGGAGGTTGCAGTGAACCGAGATTGTGCCATTGCACTCCAGCCTGGGCAACAGAGCAAGACTCTTGTCTCCAAAAAAAAAAAAAAAAAAAAAAAAAAAATTTCAGTAGAGCATTAAGAATTTTAAATGGAGGAAATCTTCAGAAAGTATAAAAAAAGCAGCGATGGAAATTTTCAAGAAAAGATAAGTTATATAGTGTATTAACCTAGGAAGGGGGAAGTATGAAAATAGAGGAGAGAGGCCAGGCACAGTGACTCACGCCTGTAATCCTGGCACTTTGTGAGGCTGAGGCGGGCGGATCACGAGGTCAGGAAATCAAGACCATCCTGGCCGACACGGTGAAACCCTGTCCCTACCAAAATACAAAAATTAACTGGGTATGATGGCAAGCGCCTGTAGTCCCAGCAACTCAGGAGGCTGAGGCGGGGGAATCACTTGAACCTGGGAGGTGGAGGTTGCAGTGAGCTGAGATTGTGCCACTGCACTCCATCCTGATGACAGAGCAAGACTCAGTCTCAAAAAAAAAAAAAAAAAAAAAGCTAGTAACTAAAAGAAGAAAAATTCCAGAACTGACAGACACAAATCTTTACATTGAGATTGCTCACTAGGTACCTAATAAATTAATAGAGAGTCATACCATAGTACATCATTATGAAATTATAAAATACCAAGAATGAAAAAATCACCATGAAGGAATGAGAAACCAAATGAAAGTTATGGTTTATAACCCCTTAAGCAAAGAAGCAGTACATTCAGAAGGATTCAGAACTCTGAAGGAGACAATTTTTAACCTAGAATTCTGTACCTTGTTAAACAATCAATGAAGTTTGAGGGTAAGGATGTATTCATATATGTAAGGACAATGAATATTTACATCCCATGTACCTTTTTAAGGAAGCTACTGGATGGTGAGCTCTAGTACAGATGCGATAACCAAGGAAGAAGAAGATGTGAGATTCAGTTAACAGTGGATCTAGCTCAAGAGAAGGCAGCGAGGAGGATTCCCAGGATGACAGCTGTTAGAGCAGACCCAGAGAGATACCACCCAGATGCTGTTGCAGAAAATAGCTCTCTAGGGTGCAGAGATTGGGTGAATAAGGGGAAATTGGATACAATGCTTGATTTAATGAAATAAAATAACGTGAAAGAGATACAAAGGAAGATATAATGCAGAAAAGTAGTTGGAAACTTTGAAAAATAAAAGGCTGTATAAGAAAGGAAGTTTATCAAATGTACTACTAATTTCTGCAGGGAACCACATTTACATGTATTAAAATACTATATTGTAAAAATGAAAGATAACTATATATAGGAAGGATGGTAGAGGGCAGATATGGGTGTTGATAAGAAAGAATCCCCATTGCTCATAGAGGATAAACTTTATAAATAAGTCAGCAGACCAGGGACGTTGGCTCATGCCTATAATCCCAGTGCTTTGGGAGACTGAGATGAGCAGATCACTTGGGGTCAAGAGTTCAAGATCAGCCTGGCTAAAATAATGAAACTTCATCTCTACTAAAAATATAAAAATAGCTGGGCATGGTGGTGTGTGTCTGTAGTCCCAGCTAGTTTGGAGGCTAAGGCAGGAGAATTGCTTGAACCTGGGAAGAAGAGATCACAGTGAACTGAGATCACACCGCCGCACTCCAGCCTGGGTGACAGAATGAGATTCCATCACACACACACACACAAAAATAAATAAAGAAAACAAATAGTATATTATTAATAGTAAGAGATGACTATAACAGATGTTAACACTTTGGAGGTGGAAAAAGATTTTTATCCTCTTGTTGGTTTTTCATTATGAGTCTAGATTTGTTTTTAATGATGTATATGTATTGTTTTGATAATTTTAAAAATGTAGCCATGTAGGCACACATTGTAAAGGTCAAATGTTTTAGCAATCTTAGTTATATCAGTTACGTTTTACATTTAATGAATTTAGCTAAAGAACATGCATGGATTTCTCAGAAGAGAGCTATAGTTAAGGTTGTAAGTTCTGGAGTTAAATGACTTAGGTTTAACTACTTTTGGGGGTAGATTAACCTCTTAAATCCCAGTCCCTTTTTTTTTTTTTTTTTTTTTTTTTGCTGTGTTTTGTTGTGTTGCTTTTGTTTGTTTTTCTTATTCATTTAAAACCCTAGTCTCTTAAACTATAAAGGGGGGCTGATAATGACATGTATCTCGTAGGGCTGTTGTGAGGAGTGAATGAGATGGTCTGTTCAAAGCGTGTCAAAGTAACCAGCATGTAGTAAGTTCTCAGGAATTGTTATCTTAAAATAATAATAAAATGATTTACCAGAATGAACACACTGAAGCAGTAAGTTCCATAATTAATTTTATACAAGTTAATAGTAACTAAAATTAGTTTTATCTATTCTTTAAAGCATCATGGAAATCATTGATTACAAAATTATTGGATATTCATTATTACATTGAAAAATGAAGCTGGCCAGGTGTGGTGGCTCACGCCTTTAATCTCAGCACTTTGGAAGGCCAAGGTGGGCAGATTGCTTGAGCTCAGGAGTTCAAGATCAGCCTTGGCAACATGACGAGACCCTGTCTCTACAAAAAATACAAAAATTAGCCGGGTGTGGCACACCTGTAGTCCCAGCTACTTGGGAGGCTGAGGTGGGAGGATCATTTGAGCCCAGGGGGTTGAGGCTGCAGTGAGCCATGATAGTGCCTGGGGAATAGAGAAGACCCTGTCTCAAAAAAAAATAGAGAGAGAGAAAGAGAAAGAAAAGAAAGAAAAAGAAGGGAGGGAGGGAGGGAAAGAAAATAAAACAAAAGAAAATGAAAGAAAAATGAGAGGCCAGGTGCAGAAGCTTGCTCCTGTGATCCCAGCTACCCAGGAGTCTGAGGTGGGAGGATCTCTTGAGCCTAGGAGTTTGAGGCTGAAGTGCGCTGTGATTGTGCCACTGCACTCCAGCTTGGTTGAGAGAGTGAGACCCTGTCTCTGATTAAAAGAAAAATGAAGGCTATAGTTTTATAAGAATATAAATAGTGAGCCGAGATCGAGCCACTGCACTTCAGCTTGGGTGACAAAGTGAGACTCCATCTCAAAAAAAAAAGAATATAAACTTACAGGTAGTACAATCTGGGATTATATCCTGAGTCCACTATTTTCTTAGATATATTATGATAAAAATATTATACTCATAATAACTTGGAGAATCTTTTTTCTTTTTTATTTCCACTTTATTAAGGTATAGTTTACATAAAATTGATGACTTTTATGTTTAAAATTTGATGGGTTTTGACAAAAGTATACAGTATTATAACCATCACCGTGATCGTAATAGAACATTTCCATCATCGGAAGTGCCTCTTAGCCTCTTTGAAACCCAGTTGCTTTGCATGTAACATAGAGATAAAAGCAAGCGACCTCGGGTGGCTGTATACACAGGACTAATATATACAGTCCCTGGTACATAGAAGACATTGCTAGTGTTCTTATCAAACTCATCATTTTTTTTTTCTCTTATTTTCTAGCTTCTGAAAGTTCTGCTGAAGACAGTGAGCAGGAAGATGAGAGAGGTGCTCAAGACATGGATAATAATGGCAAAGAGGAATCTAAGATTGATCATTTGACCCACAACAGAAATGATCTTATTTCAAAAGAGGAACAGAACCCTTCATCTGTGCTAGAAGAAAACAAAGTTCATGCAGATTTGGTAATATCCAAACCAGTGTCAAAATCTCCAGAAAGATTAAGGAAAGATATAGAAGTATTATCTGAAGATACTGATTATGAAGAAGATGAAGTCACAAAAAAGAGAAAGGATGTCAAGAAGGACACAACAGATAAATCTTCAAAACCACAAATAAAACGTGGTAAAAGAAGGTATTGCAATACAGAAGAGTGTCTAAAAACTGGATCACCTGGCAAAAAGGAAGAGAAGGCCAAGAACAAAGAATCACTTTGCATGGAAAACAGTAGCAACAGCTCTTCAGATGAAGATGAGGAAGAAAAATCAAAAGCAAAGATGACACCAACTAAGAAATACAATGGTTTGGAGGAAAAAAGAAAATCTCTACGGACAACTGGTTTCTATTCAGGATTTTCAGAAGTGGCAGAAAAAAGGATTAAACTTTTAAATAACTCTGATGAAAGACTTCAAAACAGCAGGGCCAAAGATCGAAAAGATGTCTGGTCAAGTATTCAGGGACAGTGGCCTAAAAAAACGCTGAAAGAGCTTTTTTCAGACTCTGATACTGAGGCTGCAGCTTCCCCACCCCATCCCCCCCCAGAGGAGGGGGCGGCAGAGGAGTCACTACAGACTGTGACTGAAGAGGAGAGTTGTCCACCCAGTGTAGAACTAGAAAAACCACCTCCGGTCAATGTCGATAGTAAACCCATTGAAGAAAAAACAGTAGAGGTCAATGACAGAAAAGCAGAATTTCCAAGTAGTGGCAGTAATTCAGTGCTAAATACCCCTCCTACTACACCTGAATCGCCTTCATCAGTCACTGTAACAGAAGGCAGCCGGCAGCAGTCTTCTGTAACAGTATCAGAACCACTGGCTCCAAACCAAGAAGAGGTTCGAAGTATCAAGAGTGAAACTGATAGCACAATTGAGGTGGATAGTGTTGCTGGGGAGCTCCAAGACCTCCAGTCTGAAGGGAATAGCTCGCCAGCAGGTTTTGATGCCAGTGTGAGCTCAAGCAGTAGTAATCAGCCAGAACCAGAACATCCTGAAAAAGGTGAGAAGGAAAATGTATATGTTGACATATTTTAGGATTTCCCCTCTTAAAGCTTCAATGATTTCACAGTATCTCTTGTTATAACGTGAGGCGATTAAGTGTCGTATTTGTGTGAACATGGTAAAGATGGAAATTTTAAAGGTAATTTGAAAATGAATAGTGGAATGCATTTAAAAGCTTGAGAAGGCTTTAATGTGCTTTGCTTGAGCCATCCATGACATTTTATTGTGGACCAGAACACATGCTAGAAATTGCACCCAGGCCCAAATCCAAACCTGTTTGAGAATTCATTATATGCAGTGGTTGACTGTATGGCATGAGCAACTTAAATCTATTTCTGTAACATTGTTTTTGCAATTGTAATGTGCAGTTTCTCACGAACATTTTGATTTATTGACAGACCCCTCCACCCTTAACCAAATACTGTATATAGGGGTTTGGAGCAACCAACTGTCCAGGCACTGCTTTCCTCAGACAACCGTGTCAAACTGATTTTCAAGCCTGACTAACTTGTGTGAGTTTGTAAAGGAATTTGATGCTTTCTTAGATGCATAGCTTCCAAATTGAAGGACCAATGTGTACGTTAATAACCTACAATAATACTTTTTGATTTTCCGTGAAATTGTTAAAAGTGGAAATTCAAATCGGTACCTTCCCAAAGTATTAGTGCCTTTCGATGGTGCCATAGCCATACTTCTGTCATCATTTTTCTTATAAACCACTTCATTGAGGTATCTTTAAATCAGTATACTCTAGGCTGACACCTGGCTTTGGAACACACTTTTCCATTGTAAAGACAGAGCAGAGCACTAGGGTATGTTTTTTATATACCATAAAAGATTTTAGAATGCTAGCTTTCGGTTTTCAGCAGAGCTTAAAGAGATATGGTCTAGATCAAATTAGTTAATTCTGTGTTTTCTCAGGAATCTTGACTTAAAACATTTCTGTTTTAAAATAAATTAAAAATATATTTGCAGTTAAATTGAAATGTTCTTTGCTTTTTTCACATTTACAAGTATAACTACTATGATTTTATCTGTGCCATACTATCTCATGGAACTGAACTATCCAGACATGACTAATTTTCAAAATGAAAGAAACCTTTATTTCAGAATATTAGACAGGCTTTCAACAATAAAATTTTACTGACCACGCCTGTAATCCCAGCACTTTGGGAGGTGGAGACAGGTGGATCACGAGGTCAGGAGATCGAGACCATCCTGGCTAACATGGTGAAACCCCGTCTCTACTAAAAAAAATACAAAAAACTAGCCAGGTGAGGTGGCAGGCGCCTGTAGTCCCAGCTACTCGGGAGGCTGAGGCAGGAGAATGGCGTAAACCCGGGAGGCGGAGCTTGCAGTGAGCTGAGATCTGGCCACTGCACTCCAAGCCTGGGCAACAGAGCAAGACTCTGTCTCAAAAAAAAAAAAAAAAAAAAAAAAAAAAGAGAGACGATATCTTATCTGCTAATAGACTAAGTCAACACTGCCATTTTGAATCTTAATCTTGACTAGGTTAATAATTATGGAATTTGAAAGCTACTCCTAAATTTAGGGTAATTTATATCTTTTTAGAGTTTTGCTCTTGTTGCCCAGGCTGGAATGCAGTGGTGCAGTCTTGGCTCACTGCATCCTCCGCCTCCCAGGTTCAAGAGATTCTCCAGCCTCAGCCTGCTGAGTATCTGGGATTAACGCCCAGCTAATTTTTGTATTTTGTTTAGTAGAAATGGGGTTTCACCATGTTGGCCAGGCTGGTCTTGAACTCCTGACCTCAGGTAATCCACCTACCTCAGCCTCCCAAATAGCTAGAATTACAGGCATGAGCCACCACGCCCTGCCAGAAATAAATTCTTAAGCACCTATCTCACATGGCCACATTTTAATAAATTTACTTACTATGAATATTGGAGAGTCAACACTATATCACAAGTTAAAATGTAAGTTTTACTATTTAGATGTGGTTTTTTCCTCTTAATTTACTCTACATTGAAGGTTTTTATTTTTTAGCATCTGAGCACTTTAGAATTAAACTCTCTTGGAGAGAAACCTGACAATTACGACTCTGTGCTTCAGTATGGTCAATATCTACGTCTCCTTTGTGTTTCACTTAAATTGTTATATTAAAATGACTTTAGGTGAGTTCACATACTTGGTGTAAAAAATAAAAAAGAAATAAATATTAAAAATTTAAAAAGGTATTAGGAAATGTTATAAGTAAGATTATATGACCCATTTTTATAAAAGGAAGTTGCAGACAGTTAATTACTTGTCCTGTTTTTGACCGAGGAAGTTAGGTTTTATACACAGAAGGTTGATTTAGTGTCTGACATTGGAACTGAATGGAGATAGTACTTTATTAGTCTCTGGAGAAAAAATGCTTATTTTATACAATCTGAGAGATAACATATATGAATTAGACAGAAGTATAGCAGATGCTAAGGAATAGAAAAATGCTACAGTTGAGAGAAGTGATTCATCAGTGAAGGCTGGAACATCTTAGTGAAGATGTAGGACTTGGGCTAGTCCTTGAAGAAAAGGGAGACATTTATTTGTAATGTTTTGCAATAATTTCCCACTAAGAAGATGAGACGTGTTTTAGAACTACTATGTTGAATTTGTAAATGGTATGTGTGTTAACCAGACAGTGTCCTGGGAGCTTAGTTATTTTTGAAATAAATTGATTAAAAAAACCAAGTGTGAATTACTGCTAAAATTTACCCCATTAATAACATTATATCATTTTAAAAATTGTGTTAATATAAGACATAATGTCGCTAACATTTTAACCTGTGATTAAGTCTTTATATTTTGGTTTTATTGAATCTTAACAAATTTCAGTTTTTATTTTCAGCATATGCTTGTTTTTTAATTACTAGGCTCATAAAACTCCCAGTACTATATTAAGGACTATTTTCAATTTAGATCTATTTTTAAAAGAAGGATGTGCATACTTTATTTCCCTTTTTAAAAAACCTGACTTTTGGCCGGGCGCGATGGCTCAAGCCTGTAATCCCAGCACTTTGGGAGGCCGAGACGGGCGGATCACGAGGTCAGGAGATCGAGACCATCCCGGCTAATACGGTGAAACCCGTCTCTACTAAAAAATACAAAAAACTAGCCGGGCGAGGTGGCAGGCGTCTGTAGTCCCAGCTACTCGGGAGGCTGAGGCAGGAGAATGGCGTAAACCCCGGGGGGCGGAGCTTGCAGTGAGCTGAGATCTGGCCACTGCACTCCAGCCTGGGCGACAGAGCGAGACTCCGTCTCAAAAAAAAAAAAAAAAAAAACCCTGACTTTTATTATGTACAAGAATTGAGCTTCCATTAATGACAGTTTATTAAAAAATTGTAATTTCTGTGACAATTTATAAATGTCATAAAGAACATGTAGATTTAGATTGTTCTATGCTTCTAAAATGTGAAATTAATTTATACCTAGGAAATGTTGGATTTTATTTTGTGTTACTTAATTCTTTTCCCTTAATAGCCTGTACAGGTCAGAAAAGAGTAAAAGATGCTCAGGGAGGAGGAAGTTCATCAAAAAAGCAGAAAAGAAGCCATAAAGCAACAGTGGTAAACAACAAAAAGAAGGGAAAAGGCAGTAAGTGTGAAATCTCTAATTTTTAAAATATAAAAATAATACCTGATAATTTTCCCCCCAGTAAGAAAATGGTATTCAGGATATAGGATAGTACATTATTTTGATTTTGTCTGTATACTCAAAAAAAGTCACACAGATTCTGTAAGGCTACTTGCTTTAAAAAGAAAAAAAAAAAACCATGCATTAGGAGAAATACCTAATGTTAATGACGAGTTGATAGGTGCAGCAAACCAACATGGCGCATGTATACCTACGTAACAAACCTGCACGTTGTGCACATGTACCCTAGAACTTAAAGTATAATAATAATAAAGAATTTCTGCAAAAAAAAAAAAAAAAAAAAAACACAGGTTTTCTAATCTTAGGTAAATTCTAGTTTTAAGCAAGTTGGTGTTATTCAGCGGTGGTATGGATTGCTGATGAAAAATCAAGTAATCTGTTTTTGAAATAGTAGCCAATATACTATAAACCTTTGTGTTCCACAGTTATTTTCACTTGCTATAAAATGTATCACACATTGTGAAATGTTTCAACTATGTGTTATTTTTATTACAGTGAAATTGATCGCTTAGTAATTCTTCAAGGCAAAATCAGCATAGAAGTATAACAATCAAGATAACTTTAGAACTATAATTCCAACAACTCTGTCTACGACATTTATCTTTGGTACCCTATATTATGTGACCTGAGAGTAACTACAAACAATACTTTTTGCTAAGTATGCTCCAACTTTAGCAACGACTCCGTTCATCAATCCACAGAAAATATATATACTGTATTTCTTCTGAGGGCTGCACATTTTATCTCTTTTGTAGACAAAGTAAGAAGCAGAAAATATGTAAAGAATTTTTTTTCAGGTGCCCCACACTGACCTCCTGCTGCTCTTCCAGGAGACTCCTGCCACCTCCACTGCCTGACCTTTGCTAGCAGCCGGCTTGGCTGCACTTCAGTGCAGAAAAGGGTTATTCGGCCAGCTCCCCGAGGTTCTGCTGAGCCCATATGACTTCCAGGCGGTGAATATGGTGTCCCTGGGGCCCCGGGCGGCTGTGCTCAGCAAGGCCATGAAAGCCAGGCTGAGACAGTCCACTGCATAGAGTGGGGCCAACCCTTGGGTGGCTTAGCTAGGAGTTGCCAGGGGTTCCAGAGCAGCAGTGGGGGAGCTGGGAGGGAAGTTGTATATATGTGTCAACCAGTGGTGGAGTTTCTTTATTCCCAATATTTCACAGTGGGAGGAGTTGCTGCTATCTGCTTTTACTATTTGGAATACTTTCTGGCTTTGAGAGTTCAACTGTTTTGTTTTTTTTTTTTTGGTGATGTTGTTAAGTGAAAAATCAGTAAATATATGCCAAATCAGTCAGTCATCAATTGTTTGGTGTAACTGGTAGGATATTTAAAGTGTTTTTTCTTTCACTGTGATGTTTTTGTCTTCAAGCGTTTACTATTTAAATGACATTTCCTAGGAGAGTTCATCTTCAATGAGTCATTTAGTATATTCATATAATACAGAGACACAGTGTTCTCCCATTTTACTTACTGGGCTTCTGCCATGGTAAATCAGAATGAGTAACCATTCTCAGAGAATAATTTAGTAACATGAATTAATTTTGATGGAATCTAAAGTAATATTTTATATCCAAAAAGAGATTATCTATGGAAATACTAATCCCATCACCTACCTGTCCACATGGTGAGCTGTCAAGGTCAGGTATTTCCATTTTAGTACTGAAGTTTACTTAGCAATAGCAGTTGTAACATAATTGTTACACAGACTTCTGAATTGTTCATAAAATACTAAATATTTTATTAGGGTGAAACTGATTATTTTAGTCAACCCACAGCATAGGAGTTACTTAAGAATAATTTCATTATACATGTCAAACTTTAGAGTTTATTCCCAAGGAATTCTTTATTGAATATGATGATTGTGCATCATTATTTGTTTGTGGCCAAAGTAGGAAAATGTTGCATATACCCAATGTTACACATTGATTGTAGAAGTTTCTACAATTAATCATTTTAAAATAAGTTATATTTTACTTTATATATTAACATAATAGAGTAAAAATCCATTCAAATGATTACTGTATATTTGACAGTCTACCAAGCATAATGATAGATTAGTGTGAGTGATTTTAAAAAATATATATATTAATGGCAGTTCAGGTAAGAAGTTTTTTGTTTTTGCTTTTCCTAAGATGCTGCTGCATTTGTATGTTATTTTCCAGATTTCTAGGCAAGTTGTTTTCTGTAGTACTAAATTCAAATGACTAATTTTAAATTATCTACTAAAATCTGTGACAAATTTATTATTATATTTTCGTTTATTAAATCTTTCCTTTCTTTTTCAGCAAATAGTAGTGATAGTGAAGAACTTTCAGCTGGTGAAAGTATAACTAAGAGTCAGCCAGTCAAATCAGTTTCCACTGGAATGAAGTCTCATAGTACCAAATCTCCCGCAAGGACACAGTCTCCAGGAAAATGTGGAAAGAATGGTGATAAGGATCCTGATCTCAAGGAACCCAGTAATCGATTACCCAAAGTTTACAAATGGAGTTTTCAGATGTGTAAGTGACATGTTAAATTGACAAGCATGCAGACTTCATCCTAGTAACTTGTTTTGTTTTGTTTTTTGAGACGGAGTCTCACTCTGTTGCCAGGCTGGAGTGCAGTGGTACGATCTTGGCTCACTATAATCTCTAGCCTCCTGGGTTCAAGCCATCCTCCTGCCTCAGCCTCCCGAGTAGCTGGGATTACAGGCAAGCACCACCACACCCAGCTAATTTTTTTGTGTTTTTAGTAGAGACAGGGTTTCACCATGTTGGCCAGGATGGTCTCCATTTCCTGACCTCATGATCCGCCCACCTTGGGCTCACAAAGTGCTGGGATTACAGGCATGAGCCACCGCGCTAGCCTTTATTTTTTTTGAGATAGAGTGTGTCACCCAGGCTAGAGTGCAGTGCAGTGGCATAGTCTCTGCTCACTGCAGTCTCCCTGGTTCAAATGATTCTCCTGCCTCAACCTCCCGAGTAGTTGGGATTACAGACGCCCACCACCACACCCGGCTAATTTTGTTGTTGTTGTATTTTTAGTGGACATAGGGTTTCACCATGTTGGCCAGGCTGGTCTCGAACTCCTGACCTCAGGTGATCCTACCCCCTCAGCCTCGCAAAGTGCTGGGATTTCGGGCATGAGCCACCAGGCCCAGCCCCAATTCTAGTAACTCTTCATGCTAATACTCTGAAAAAGAGACTCTACCAAACTTAATAGATGTATTAATGAATTGCAATGTATAGACCTTATTTGGATCCTGATTTGAATGAATAAATTGGTTAAAGAAAAATTTTAAGGCAGTTGAGGCAAATATCAACACTGACTAGATATTTCTGATATGACATAGGTAATTTGATTTAAAATTATCTGGTGTTAGGGGTCAGGAATGGATAGGGGTGCAGATGATACAAGTTTTGCCATACATTGATGATTACTGAAGCTGGATGATGAGTGCATGGGGTTCACTATCCTTCTGCTATACTTTCGTATGAGAAAACTTCATAAATCTTCATTTAAAAAAAGATATATATATATATGTGTGTGTGTGTGTGTGTGTGTATTTTAAATAGAGACGAGGTCTCACTATGTTGCCCAGGCTAGTCTTGAACTCTTAAGCTCAAGACTGAGCTGATCCTCCCAACTCTGCTTCCCAAAGTGCTAGTATTACAAGTGTGAGCCGTCACA
Organism: Trachypithecus francoisi; assembly: GCF_009764315.1. Lineage (NCBI taxonomy): Eukaryota > Metazoa > Chordata > Mammalia > Primates > Cercopithecidae > Trachypithecus > Trachypithecus francoisi. The sequence continues at coordinate 13,378,428 of NW_022681470.1, forward strand.
CCAGCCAATATGTATATTTTTAAATACTACTCGAGTTTTTCACACAAGGAAATACCTTAAGTATTCTTAGGAGATTGAAGATTGCTTTAGGGCTTTTTAAAATTGCCTTCTAATTTAAATGTTTCACACACTCTTTAAAAAAACCTAAAAAATAACCGAGAACAGAAGAGAAAAATTTATCCACAGTGTTGTTACTCAAAAAATGTGTACAATTTAGCATTTTGCTGTCTTTCCAGGTTTTTTGTTTTGTTTTTATATTTTTGTTTTTTTAGACAGAGTCTCACTCTGTTGCCCAGGCTGGAGTGCAGTGGCATGATCTGGGCTCACTCCAACCTCCACTTCACGAATTCAAGCGATTCTCCTGCCCCAGCCTACCAAATAGCTGGGATTACAGGCACCCGCCACCACGCCTGGCTAATTTTTGTATTTTTAGTTGAGATAGGGTTTCACCATCTTGGCCAGGCTGATATCGAACTCCTGACCTCATGATCTGCCCGCCTCGGCCTCCCAAAGTGCTAGGATTACAGGTGTGAACCACCGTGCCCGGCCCCGGTTTTAAGTGTGATTTTTTTACTGTGGTGATACTGTATATGGATGTGGATATATGTAGATCTTAAGGTGTTTAATTCTGTACATATTCATTCAACAAATAATGGCCGGGCGCGGTGGCTCAAGCCTGTAATCCCAGCACTTTGGGAGGCCGAGGCGGGTGGAGCACGAGGTCAGGAGGTCAAGACCATCCTGGCTAACACGGTGAAACCCCATCTCTACTAAAAGTACAAAAAACTAGCCGGGCGTGGTGGCGGGCACCTGTAGTCCCAGCTACTCGGAGGCTGAGGCTGGAGAATGGCGTAAACCCGGGAGGCGGTGCTTGCAGTGAGCCGAGATCGCGCCACTGCACTCCAGCCTGGGCGACACAGCAAGACTCCGTCTCAAAAAAATATATATATATATATTGTGCATTTATTATGTGCCAGGCATTGTTCTAGGCTAGATAAAAAATTTGGAAAACAAATATTTTAGAAGCCTTAGTTTTTTAATTTATCTCCCTCAACCTTATTCAACAACCATGTTGTGTGTTCTCTCCTTTATATGTTAAAATTTTCTTAAAAAACGTCTATTAATGAAAACTTTAAATTTATAGCGGACCTGGAAAATATGACAAGTGCTGAACGCATCACAATTCTTCAAGAAAAGCTTCAAGAAATCAGAAAACATTATCTGTCATTAAAATCTGAAGTAGCTTCCATTGATCGGAGGAGAAAGCGTTTAAAGAAGAAAGAGAGAGAAAGTAAGTGTTTTTACTTTACTTTTATTTATTTATTTATTTTGAGATGGAGTTTTGCTCTTGTTGCCAGGTTGGAGTGCAATGGCACAATCTTGGCTCACTGCAACCTCCACCTCCTGGGTTTAAGCAGTTCTCCTATCTCAGCTTCCCAAGTAGCTGGAATTACAGGCGTGCGCCACCAAGCCCGGCTGATTTTGTATTCTTTAGGTAGAGACAGGGTTTCGCCAGGTCAATCAGGCTGGTCTCTAACTCCTGACCTCAGGTGATCCACCTGTCTTGTCCTCCCAAAGTGCTAGGATTACAGGCGTGAGCCACAGTGCCTGGTCAGTATTTTTACTTTATTTAAACATAAACCAGAATTTCTCACTCTGCAGTTAGACTGCCATGACTTTATATCTGTCTGTTTTCAGGCAAATTCTTTAATTTCTTTGTCTTATTTTCCTCATCTCTAAAGTGAAATAATTTGTCTCAAAAACAATTATTTCAGATCATAATATTCACTCATAGAGTTTATACTCTACCAAAAACATCCTAATAAGATAATTTCAGATAGTGAAAGCACCATGAAGAAAATACAGTGATGTTACGGCACTGATTGGATGGGTTACTTTAGATTACAAATGGTCAGCATATTTTTGTTGACACCTGAATGACACGAGGAAGTGAGATAAATTAAAATCTGGGAGGAGGCCGGTCACAGTGGCTCACGCCTATAATCCCAGCACTTTGGGAGGCCGAGGTGGGTGGATTGCGTGAGGTCAGGAGGTTGAGACCAGCCTGGCCAACATAGTGAAACCCTGTCTCTACTAAAAATACAAAAAATTAGCTGTGTGTTGTGGCAGGCGCCTGTAATCCCAGCTGCTTGGGAGGCTGAGGCAGGAGAATTGCTTGAACCCAGGAGGCAGATGTTGCAGTGAACCAAGATCATGCCATTGCACTCCAGCCTGGGCAACAAGAGCTGAACTGTCTCAAAAAAAAAAAAAAAAAGAAAAGACATCTATCCAGAAACTCCTTCTAAACAGTGTTTTGTAAATATAGTCACCACAAATTCTTTATAATGAATGCTTTTGCTAAATAGAGCCTCTCTACTGGGTTAGCATTAAAAGTCAGTTCCTAAATACTATTTTAAGAAAAATCCATAGAAAAATGCTTATCCTGGTTACCAAAGAAATGCAAATAAAATAAGGTATCATTCTCTTTTTTTTTTTGAGATGGAATTTCACTCAGTTGCCCAGGCTGGAGTGCAGTGGCGCGATCTCAGCTCACTGCAACCTCTGCCTCCCGAGTTCAAGTGATTTTCCTGCCTCAGCCTCCCGAGTGGCTGGGATTACAAGCGTGCCCGGCAAATTTTTGTATTTTTAGTAGAGACGGGGTTTCACCATGTTGGCCAGGATGCAGGATGGGCTCGATCTCTTGACTTCCTGATCTGCCCGCTTGGGTCTCCCAGAGTGCTGGGATTACAGGCGTGAGCCACTGCGCCCGGCCCAAATAAGGTATCATTCTTACCAAAAAGTTAAAACTAAAAGCAATGCAGGAACAGTATAGTGAAATTCATGTAAGTTATGAGTTGTAAATATAGTAGAATACTACTCAACTTTGAAAAGAAAAAGATCTGTATGTACTGATATGGTACAATCTCTTAAAATGTATTGTTTAAAAAAAAGATGCTGAACTGTGCTTCCACTTGTGTTTTGTTTTTGTTTTTGTTTTTGTTTTTTGAGACGGAGTCTCGGTCAGTCACCAGGCTGGAGTGCAGTGGCGCGATGTCGGCTCACTGCAATCTCTGCCTTCCGGTTCAAGCGATTCTCCTGCCTCAGCCTCCCAAGTAGCTGGGACTACAGGTGCGTGCCGCCATGCCCAGCTAATTTTTGTATTATTATTATTATTATCATTATTATTATTATTATTATTATTGAGACGGAGTCTTGCTCTGTTACCCAGGCTGGAGTGCAGTGGCACGATCTCGACTCACTGCAAGCTCCGCCTCCCGGGTTGATGCTATTCTCCTGCCTCAGCCTCACAAGTAGTTGGGACTATAGGCGCCTGCCACCACGCCTGGCTAATATTTTGTATTTTTAGTAGAGACTGAGTTTCACGGTGCTAGCCAGGATGGTCTCGATCTCCTGACCTGGTGATCCACCCACCTCGGCCTCGCAGAGTGCTGGGATTACAGGTGTGAGCCACCGCGCCCGGCCTCCACCTGTGTTTTTAAAGGTGTTGCTATATCTACATATTTTAAATTTGTATATCGTATCTCTAGATTCTAGAGGGAAAATTCCTATAGAACAGGGGTTGCAAACATTTTCTGTAAAGAGACAATAAATACGTTAGGTTTTGTGGGCCATATGGTCTCTGTAGAAACTACTTATCTCTGCCATACTAAGTGTGAAATCTCCCATAGGCAATATGTAAACAAATAGGCATGCTGTGTTCCAATACAATTTTCTTTCCAAAGACAAGTAAGCCAGATTTGCCCCTGGGGTGGTTTTTTGCCAGCCTTTCTTCTAGAGTTATAATGAATATGAAGCAACTGGTAACAATGGGGAGGGGAATTTGGGTGATTAGGAGGTTCCTGGATGAGAGGGATATTTACTTCTCTATCTTATTACCCCTGTACTGAATGAATTTTTTAAATCTGTGCATGTATTTAAAAATATTATGTTATGAATACTAATTTATAATAATGAGAGAGGCCAGGCACGGTGGCTCACACCAGTAATTCCAGCACTTTGGGAGGCCGAGGCAGGCAGATCACCTGAGGTCAGGAGTTCGAGACCAGCCTGGCCAGCATGGAGAAACCCCATCTCTACTAAAAATATAAAAATTAGCTGGACATGGATGTGCATGCCTGTAATCCCAGCTACTCAGGAAACTGAGACAGGAGAATTACTTGAACCCGGGAGGCAAAGGTTGCAGTGAGCCGATACTGCATTGCTACAGGCCAGCCTGGGCAATAGAGCAAGACTCCATCTCAAAAAAAAAAACAAAAACAAAAAACAGAAAGAAAGAAAAAGGAGGCTGAAGCAGGAGAATGGCGTGAACATAGAAGGCGGAGCTTGCAGTGAGCCGAGATTGCACCACTGCACTCCAGCCTGGGTGACAGAGCTAGACTCCGTCTCAAAAAAAACAAACAAACAGGCCAGGCATGGTGGCTCACGCCTGTAATCCCAGCACTTTGGGAGGCCGAGACAGGTGGATCACGAGGTCAGGAGATGGAGACCATCCTGGCTAACATGGTGAAACCCCGTCTCTACTAAAAATACAAAAAAATTAGCCGGGTGTGGTGGCGGGCGCCTGTAGTCCCAGCTACCCGGGAGGCTGAGGCAGGAGAATGGCATGAACTCGGGAGGCAGAGCTTGCAGTGAGCCAAGATCGCGCCACTGCACTCCAGCCTGGGCAACAGAGCAAGACTCTGTCTCAAAAAAAAAAAAAAAAAAAAAAGACATGAGAGACTTTCTCTGATGAAAATAACGAATGTGTTATTTGCTTTGTAAACCTAGTGGAGGAGAATGCAACAGTTGAGATATGCACTGTTTTGGTCCAATTTGAAGAAGCAATTAAGCTTCCCATTCTTGTCACCATTTACATGTACAAGAAAACTCCCAAGTACAGAAAGATGGAGGAATTAGGAGGGGATAAAAGATTTTTGGATGGATTGCAGATTTTTCCTGTTTTGATACTTGTTTCACTATTACAAAAAGTGTATTCTATATTTTATTTCTGTGTCTTGCAGACTAGGCACAGTTCTTTCCCTCTTTGACCCACACAGGAGCCTTCCCTGGTCTATCCTTTTCATTACTTCTGTAGTTGGGCACTATCTAGCTTCTTGAGCTACACTAGCTTTTCCTTTCTTTACATTGTGGTACTGTGAGAATTGACCACTGTTGTTGTAAGCTAAATGATTTTGGAGAATATAATGGAATTTTAGTTCAGAGGACTAGTATTTTCTTTCTGTCTATTGTTGGGCATACATTTTTATTAAGCTCTTGGTTTGGTCTCCCTTTTCCTTAGGTGCTGCTACATCCTCATCCTCTTCTTCACCTTCATCCAGTTCCATAACAGCTGCTGTTATGTTAACTTTAGCTGAACCATCAATGTCCAGCGCATCACAAAATGGAATGTCAGTTGAGTGCAGGTGACAGCAGGACTTGCTAAAGCACTTTGCACTTAATGGCTGTTGAGGGCCACTTTTTTTTTATACTGCACAGTGGCACAAAAAAATATCAGACAAGCACTATTTTATATTTAAAAGTTGTTTCTTGACAAGCTGACTTGGCACTTAAGTGCACTTTTTTATGAAGAAAAAGTACAATGAACTGCTTTTCCTCAAGCAATAATTGTTTCCAACTTGTCTGGGAATTGTGTGTCTGGTAACTTGAAGGCCTTCCACTGTGGCAAATGGAGGCTTTTCACTGCCTGTAGAGACAATACAGTAAGCATAGTTAAGGGGTGGGTCCGAACATGTTAAGATAACTTACTGTATATGTATTCCCTTGTATTTTGTTAAAGCTGGAACATTTGATATTTTTCCATTTATTTATGAAAAAATATGAACCTATTTTCATTTGTACAAGGTAATTGTTTTTTAAAGCAAGTCACCTTAGGGTGGCTTTAATTGTATAAGTCAAGCACATGTAATAAATTCAAAACCTGCAGTTAACAGGATATCAGACATCAATCCTGGTAACCAAATATTAAAGATTCTCTTTAAAATAAAAAGACTGAACATGTTTACAGGTTTGAATTAGGCTAAAAGGTCTTGCAGTGGCTTTTCATGCCCCTTCAAATTGGAATGGAACTACTGTACTTTGCCATTTTTCTATAAATCAGTATTTTTTTTTAATTTTGATATAATACATTGTGTGAAAAAAGAAAATGGCTAATAAACTGTATTAAATCTTAAACAATGTATAAAGATTGTACTTAGCCAGTTCAAAGTGTATATTTATTCATAATGAATTATAACAGTTATATTTTTGTGTTTTCTTGTAAATGTTTCTTTTCCCTTAAATACAGATAATTCATTTGTATTGCTTATTTTATTATGAGCTACAACAAAAGGACTTCAGGAACAAGTAATGTATTAGTATGGTTCAAGATTGTTGATATGAACTGTCTCAAAAGGATGGTGGTTATTTTAAATATAAATAGCTAATGGGGGTGGTAGGCCTTTAAAATTAAATGCCTTGTATAGAATCCAAAATGAATGGAAAATTGTTTTCACTTGTATTGACTTTATGTTGTATGATTCCAATCTCTGTTCTGTTTGGCACTTGTATTTAATTCTTCACCTTTGTAAGACATTTGTATATTGCGGATGTGTTCATTCAAGCTATTTAATACCTGGCACTGTTAATACACAGTACTTTATTGTACAGACTGTTTTACTGTTTTAATTGTAGTTCTGTGTACTTTTTTTGGATGGGGCTGGCATGTTTTATTTGTTTCTGGCAATACGACATGTGAGAATTTCAATGCGTTTTGTTGTAGATGCTAACGTGTCAGAATCCTTTACATTCAACTTTTCTAAGAAAAGCATTTTCAGTCTTGTAGTGTGTGCTTACAGTAACTAATTTTGTTGAAAATGGTTTCAAGTTATTCAAATTTGTACAGGACTGTAAAGATTTGACAGCAAAATGTTGAAGAAAAAGCTTATAGAATAAAAGCTATAAAGTATATATTAGGATCTGCAAACAATGAAGAATTATGTAATATATTGTACAAATGTAAGCAAAGGCTCTGAAATAAAATGCCATAGTTTGTGAATCCTTGATTTTTGTTTCTAAAAGATTTAGTAATTTTAGTTCATTTCTGTATGTGATGACTGACTGGAACATACATATCCAGCATGTATTATCACGGGATTGATTGATACACAAAAAGGGGAAGATTCTACCTATGAAAATTGAAAGTCCATTAACCAGATAAGGAATGTATTAGACATTCTTTTTTTTTGGACATGGAGTCTTGTTCTGTCACCCAGGCTAGAGTGCAGTGGCGCAATCTCAGCTCACTACAACTTCCACCTCCTGGGTTCAAGCAATTCTCTAGCTTCAGCCTTCCACGTAGCTGGGATTATAGGCACCTGCCAGCATGCCTGGCTAATTTTTGTATTTTTAGCAGAGACGATGTTTCACCATACTGGTCAGGCTGGTCTCAAACTCCTGACCTCATGTGATCCACCCACCTTGGCCTCCCAGTGTGCTGGGATTACAGGCATGAGCCACCGCACCCGACCTAGGCATTCTTTTATCTTTGCATACACTATTTTGCTTTAGTCTGATTTTAAATATTTTTCTTATCACTTGGAGAATTGTCCAAATTAGAAAATTATTATTTTTTTATTTAACACTTGAAACCATTACCAGCAGCTTTAAAAAATTTTTTAATTTAGACCCTTCTGGGTCTTTTATACTTCAGTGTATTCTATTGCACATTGCAGTCATCTGGACATTGTTAAAAGTATGTTCAGTACTCACACCCCACTCCCAAGGAGTTATATTTAATTGGTTGGGGGTAGTACCTGGATGTTGATCTTTAATTTTTAAGGGTCTCCAGTGGTATTAATATGCATCTGGGTTGAGAAACACTGCTTTGCCGCAGACTTTTAAAAATCCATAATCTAGTTTTTTTGGCCCGACTTACTGAACTTTCTACCAAAAGAAAACCTTTAATACAAAGGCCAGGCGTGGTGGCTCAATACCTGTAATCCCAGCACTTCGGGAGGTTGCGGCGGGTGGATCACCTGAGGTCAGGACAAAACCAGCCTGACGAACATGGTGAAACCCTGTCTTTACTAAAAATGCCAAATTAGCTGGTCATGGTGGCACATGCCTGTAATCCCAGCTACTAGGGAGGCTAAGGCAGGAGAATCGCTTGAACCCAGGAGGTGGAGGTTGCAGTGAGCTGAGATTGCACCATTGCCCTCCAGCCTGGGCAACAAGATCAAAACTCAGTCTCAAAAAAAAAAGAGAAAGGAAATAAACTTTTTTAAGGCCTAGAAAGCTCAAATACATATTTTTTAAAGCAACTTTGTGGGGCCCTTTATTTTCACAAAAATTAGTTTAAGGGATGATCTTTTAAATATGTGGAACGATGCTTCCCAAAAGGAATTCCTAGAATACTGGTCCCTGGAAATGCTCTGGGAATTTATAACCAAATATATTTTGGGAAATCTATAACACATTCTTTTCTTAGAGAATCACAGTGTTTGCATATTAAAAACTTCGAGAGAAGGCCTGTGAAGAGATACCTGCCTAAATAACCCTTTACCCTACTGTTTTCAATCCTACCTAATCATGAAACCCTGTTTTTTGAGGAGCTTTTAATATCATGTACTGAGTATGTTATAGAAACAGTGCTGAATAGGGGAATTGTTCCAAATTTTGTTGGAGTCGAGATTTATACCTTTGTGCCTCTGTCTCACCTGCCTTCTTCTACTTCCTAGCTTCTTAAGAGGGTTTGAGGATTTTATTGCATTAGTAGAATTGACCTATGTCTACTTCTGGTCACCTAAACTAGACTTAGTAAGTTAGTTTACAATTAACATATTAAGATGGTATATATATATATATTTTTTCTTTTTCTTTTTCTTTTTTTGAGAAGGAGTCTTGCTCTGTTGCCCAAGGCTGGAGTGCAGTGGCACAATCTTGGCTCACTGCAACCTCTGCCTCCCAGGTTCAAGTGATTCTCCTACCTCACCCTCCCGAGTAGCTAGAACTGCAGGCACCTGTCACCACACCTGGCTAATTTTTGTATTTTTAGTAGAGGGGGTGTTTCACTGTGTTAGCCAGGATGGGCTCGGTCCCTTGACCTCATGATCTGCCCGCCTTGGCCTCCCAACGTGTTGGGATTACAGGTGTGAGCCACCGCGCCCGGCCAAGATGACAGGTTTCTTAACGGTGTTCTCCAAAACTTTTTTTTTTTTTCCCTACTGAAAAAACTTTAGAGTGGGGTCTTGTTAATTTCTTTCTTTCTATTTTTTTTTTTTTTTTTTGAGACGGAGTCTCGCTCTGTGGCCCAGGCTGGAGCGCAGTGGCCAGATCTCAGCTCACTGCAAGCTCCGCCTTCCGGTTTACGCCATTCTCCTGCCTCAGCCTCCGAGTAGCTGGGACTACAGGCGCCCGCCACGTCGCCCGGCTAGTTTTTTTTTTTTTTTTTTTGTATTTTTTTAGTAGAGACGGGGTTTCACCGTGTTAGCCAGGATGGTCTCGATCTCCTGACCTCGTGATCCGCCCGTCTGGGCCTCCCAAAGTGCTGGGATTACAGGCTTGAGCCACCGTGCCCGGCCTGTTAATTTGTTTTGTTTTAGACAGAATCTCGCTCTGTTGCCCAGGCTGAAATGCAGTGGCGCAATCTTGGCTCACTGCAACCTCTGCCTCCGGGTTCAAGCGATTCTCCTGCATCAGCCTCCTGACTAGCTGGGATTACAGGCGCCCGCCACCACGCCCAGCTAAGTTTTGTATTTTTAGTAGAGATGGGGTTTCACCATGTTGGCCAGGCTGGTTTGAAAATCCTGACCTCAGATGATCCACCCACCTCGGCCTCCCAAAGTGCTGGGATTACAGGCGTGACGCACCGCACCCGGCCTCCTTTTGCTTTTTTTGTGACGGAGTTTGGCTCGTGTTGCCAGACTTTAGTGCAAATGGTGCAGTCGTGGATCTGAAACTCCCAGGCTTGCATTCCTTCCGCCTTGGTCTCCCAAAGTGCTGGGATTATAGGCGTGAGCCACCATGCCCCACCATGTCCTCATATTTCAAACTCTCAAAGCGGTCAGTGATCTCTAAATGGTTAAAAACAGCACTGAATGGCAATGAAGATAATTTTAAAACTATCTCCAACCACAGCTTCTTTCGTAGTCTGTTTTCTTATGTAAGGTATCTGCTACCTAGCTGGGTGTGGTGGGTCATACCTGTAATCCCAGGACGCTGGGAGGTCAAGGCGAGCGGATCATCTGAGGTCGGGAATTCGAGACCAGCCTGACCAACATGGAGAAACCCTGTCTCTACTAAAAATATAAAATTAGCCAGGCGTGGTGGCACATGCCTGTAATCCCAACTACTCGGGAGGCTGAGGTAGGAGAAACGCTTGAACCGGGGAGGTGGAGGTTGCAATGAGCCAAGATCAGGCGGGGAGCACGAAGGTGCCCCTCTAATTTGTTTTCTGTAGAGAGGAAGTTTCGCTAGATCGACCAGGCTGGTTTCAGACTCCTAGTCCTCACGCATTACTCCTGCTTCAGCCTCCAAATGTGTTGGGATTACAGGCGAGCCACCGCGCCTGGCTGCAAAGAAACATTGTCTAAGTTAGACAGTATCTGAGCTAGGCCTTGAAGGATGGACATTATTTTGCAGGAGGGGAAAGAGGAGGGCAATTACAACAGAGGGGACAAGAATAACAACTGTAGAGGCGGTGGAAAAAGCAGGCTAAAATGTCAGGGGCTGGAGGGAGATGAGTCTGGGAAGACGGGCTGAGAACACCTTGAAGAGTTTTGAATGCCAAGTATCTACTTTTCCAGGTAGAATAGCAGGGCCGTATTACAATCTTTCGAATTTGTATGTTGACGTGACTCGTTAGAGGTGTGGTCTTTATTTTGGAATAATGTCATATTTCAGAAAAGTTGCCAGAAGAGTACAAAGAACTCTTTGTACTCTTAACAGCGATTAGCCAGTTGTAAACACCCCACTGCGTTCACCCCCAACCTCATTTCTTGCCAAACCTCCCTCCTTTTCAACAAGTCGGTATTTTACGTATTTCTCCCTTGGCTTGGGTGGACACCCCGCTCCTAGCCTGGCTGATTCTTCACATTGCAGGCTTCAATCACTCCCAGAAGACGTCCTTCACTCCCAAAATGAGGCTTCTCTGAAACGGCAAGGACCACCAACCAAATGGGAGAAACCTGACGCCTCACCCAGCGCCTCCCACCGCGGCTTGGCGGCCGACTGCCGGGGGAGGAGGGGGCGTGGCCCGAGAGCGGAAGTGCCCGGAACCCGGAAGTGCGAGCTCGCGCGCCGCTGCCGTCTTGGAGTTCTCGGAGTAAGAATGGTCTTGGAAGTGATGAACAAACGGAAGAGAAAGAGATGTGTCGAGGAGGGGTGAGTGGCGCGCGGCACGAGTAGCTGGGGAGGGATGTTGTACGTTCCCTCGTGCTGGCGAAGCGGTGGTGCGTGGCGTGGCTGAGTTTCTGGCGTCCGTTTCTAGAGAGAACCCTGACGACGGCGTTCGCGGGAGTCCGCCGGGAGACTACAGGGTTGGACAGGTCGCCAGTAGCTTATGCCGCGGCGAGCACCATTCCAGAGGTGGCACCGGTCGGCTGGCGGCCCTCTTCAGTTCTCTGGAGCCCCAGACTCAACCCGTGTACGTGCCTGTGCCTAAAGTAAGTCACTGGGCTTTCTTCCCGAATAGCTGGTTAAAACCACTTACATATGAAACAGGCTTCTTACCGCGTGAAGCGCGGTTTCTAAAGGGGGCACACAGGATTCATTGTAAGTAACCTTTCATGATTCTTACATACCAGTGAGAGAGAGGAGATGCTCATTTAGAAAGACCACTAAATTATGGCTTAGGGTCAGAATTCTAAAAGGATGGGGTCTCATGTATAACTTCAAACTTTTAAAAAGGAAACCATCAAAAAAAGGAAACAGAATGAGGAGGAAGAAAGTACATCCCAGATTGAAAGACCAATGTTACAAGAACCTGCAAAAAAAGTGAAAGCGAAGAAGAAACACACTAACGCAGAGAAAAAGTTGGCAAACAGGTTGGTAAAATTCTCTTATTTGATGTTAAAGAAATTAGGTGGTAAAGAAATTAACATTCCTATACCTGCAATATTCGTCTTAGTTTTATCTCATTTCATATTTCTACTTGTTTTCAAAACTTTTATTATGGAAAATCCAGTACATATAGAAAAGTTGAAAAGGCTAAGAAACCCCATGTACTCACCATCAGCAATTTAATACTTGGCCAACCTTTTTGTATTTTTACCCCACTCATATACCCCCTCATTATTTGTTTTTGTTTGTTTTGAGATGGAGTCTTGATGCCATGCCCAGGCTCACTGCAGCCTCCCCTTCCCAGGTTCAAGCGATTCTCCTGCCTCAGCCTGAGTAGCTGGGACTACAGGTGTGCGCCGCCATGCCCGGCTAATTTTTGTATTTTTAGTCGAGACAGGGTTTCACCATGTTGGCCAGGCAGGTGTCAAACTCCTCACCTCAAGCGGTCTGCCTGCCTCGGCCTCCCAAAGTGTTGGAATTACAGATGTGAGCCACCGCGCCCAGCCACCCCCTCGTTATTTGGAAGCAAAAGGAAAACTTATGTTTCATCTATAAATATTTCAGCATGCATATAAAAGAGTTTGGTTTGCTTTTTTTTTTTTTTTTTTAAGACAGAGTTTTGCTCTTTTTGCTCAGGCTGGAGTGCAGTGACCTGATCTCAGCTGCTGCAACCTCGGCCTCCCGGGTTTAAGTGATTCTCCTGCCTCAGGTCTCCTGAGGATCTGGGATTACAGGCACCACCCTGCCTGGTTAATTTTTTTTGTATTTTTAGGAGAGACAGAGTTTCATCATGTTGGCCAGGTTGGTCTTGAACTTCTGACCTCAGGTGATCCACCTGTCTTGGCCTCCCAAAGTGCAGGGATTACAGGCATGAACCACTGCGCGGCCTGGTTTACTGTTGTCTGATTGGTTTTGTTTTGTTTTGTTTTGTTTTATTTTGAGACGGAGTCTCACTCTTTCGCCCAGGCTGGAGTGCAGTGGTGCAATCTCGGCTCACTGCAACCACTGCCTCCCGGGTTCAAGTGATTCTTCTGCCTCAGCCTCCCGAGCAGCTGGGACTATGGGCGTGCGCCACCACACCCAGCTAATTTTTGTATTCTTACTAGAGACGGGGTGTCACCATATTGACCAGTCTGGTCTCGAACTCTTGACCTCATGATCCACCTGCCTCAGCCTCCCAAGGTGCTGGGATTACATATGTGAGCCACCGCACAAGTATGTTTAAGAACACGTTTGGTGTTCTTAAATTTATTCTTTACCCTCATTAACATTTTTTTTTTTTTTTGAGGCGAGGTCTGGCTCTGTCACCCAGGTTGGAGTGCAGTGGTGCGATTGTGGCTCACTGCAACCTCTGCCTCGTAGACTCAATCCAGCCGCCTGCCTCAGCCTCCTGAGTCGCTTAGACTATAGGCACACACCACCATGCCCAGTTAATTTTTGTATTTTTTGTAGAGACGGGATTTTGCCAGGTCGTCCAGGCTGGTCGCAAACTCCTGGACTCAAGTGATCCAGGCAGCTTTTTTTTTTTTTTTTTAAGTTAGAAAAATAGACAGGGTCTCACTATGTTACCCAGGCTAGTCCTGAACTCCTGGGATCAAACTATCCTCCTACCTCCGCCTCCCAAAGTGCTAGGATTACAGGCATGACCTACCATGCCCGGCCAGCATAACGTTGTTTAACAGTGTATTTGAATCATGATCCAAATAGTGATCCCATCACATGTACCTAGGTAACAGTCTTCATTCCTCTCTTCTTTGTTACTCTCCTCAAACCCCTTATTTCCTTTTCCCTTTTCTCCTTTCAACTGAAGACCTTTTTACCAGTTCTGGAGCTATTAATCACTAACAGTTGGTAACTGCTATTTTTGTCCTCCTATTTAAACTTAATGTATCTGTACACAGCCTTATTTCTTCCCCTCTTTCTTAGGTGTCTTCCCTCTTGTCCAATATTAACTCAACCACCTGGTTGCTGTGTGTACCGTGTATGTTCTTCTGCCGTTTTAGAGACTGTGCCGTCAGATCCATCCACATTCCCCTCTTTCCCTTGTCACTCATTTTTTTTGTTGTTGTTGTTTTTGTTTTGAGATGGAGTTTCGCTGTTGTTGCCCAGGCTGGAGAGCAATAGTGCAATTTCGGCTCACTACAACCTCTGCCTCCAGGTTCAAGCGATTCTCCTGCCTCAGCCTCCTGAGTAGCTGGGATTACAGGCACCCACCACCACACCCAGCTAATTTTTGTGTTTTTTCAGTAGAGATGGGGTTTCACATGTTGACCAGGCTGGCCTCGAACTCCTGACCTCAGGTGATCCACCAGCCCTAGCCTCCCAAATTGCTGGGATTACAGGCGTGAGCCACTGTGCCCGGCCCTTATCCCTCTTTCTACTATATAGATGTGGTCAAGATTCTAATCTTTAAAAAGGACATTCCCCCCAACCACCAAAAAAAAAAGCCCATATAATTGCATGTCTCTGTTTGCTGCCATTCCCACAGTCCTTCCCTTCAGTCTAGCTTTTAGGAAAAGCAGTCTGTTCTTTTACTTTCTCTCTTTTCTTGACTCTGTTCACCCTTCCACGCACTTGCATTCTGGTGGTGGCGGGTTTTATTCTCTGTCCTGACTGTGCCACTGAAGCAGTGCTCACTGAGGCCACCCTGACCTCTCTGACATATGTAATGGGCAGTGCAGCTTTTGTCTTATGAGTCCTCTGTTACCCTTCACGTAGCTCTTTTCTTGTTGAAGCTACTGGATTCTCTGAGAGAAATCTCTTCTGATTGTCCTCTTGGCCAATTCTTTCTTGGGGTTATTGTGGTATCTTTTCCTCTGACTGCTCTTTAAATGTGCATTTCCCTAAGGGGTCTCATTCTTGGTCATGTTCTTGTGACTCTTTGTCACCCTTTGTTGGGGGCAGTATCTCTTGTGCCCATTATGATCTCTCTCCTGATCTCCAGACATGTATGTTTGTTTGCCTCCCGGCATTTGCACCTCTTTTTTCCCTATGTACCTCCAGGTAAGAATGCTCCACTGGGAGCTCATCATTCTCATCAGACCTGTTCCTTGGCATGAGTGCTACCACTAGCCTTCTAGTTGCCTAAATTAGTGGCCCGAGAGTCATCCTGTCTTCTTTCCTCTCCTTGCTTAGCTAATCAGTTGCCAAGTCCTGATGATGCTGTTTTTTATTTTTTTATTTTTATTTTTATTTTTATTTTTTTTTTTTGAGACGGAGTCTCACTCTGTCGCCCAGGCTGGAGTGCAGTGGCCGGATCTCAGCTCACTGCAAGCTTCGCCTCCCGGGTTTACGCCATTCTCCTGCCTCAGCCTCCCAGAGTAGCTGGGACTACAGGCGCCCGCCGCCTCGCCCGGCTAGTTTTTTGTATTTTTTAGTAGAGACGGGGTTTCACCGTGTTAGCCAGGATGGTCTCGATCTCCTGACCTCGTGATCCGCCTGTCTCGGCCTCCCAAAGTGCTGGGATTACAGGCTTGAGCCACCGCGCCTGGCAATGCTGTTTTTTAATTATCTCTTTAATCTGCCTTTTCCTCTTCACCTCCTTCCCTGCTCTGGTCAGTCTGATTAGTCTCCTCAGATACACACTGTTGTAACCATATCCTTACTGGTCTCCCTTCTCCAACCTTATCCCCTTTCTAATTACCTTCCACTCTTCTGCCCAAATGATCTTTTTTAGATGCTCTCAGTCTTCAGTGTCTCCTCATCTTCAATAGGATAAAATCTAAGCACATTTGTGTAACACTGAAGGTCCCTCCAGACCTGGTTCCCACCTTACTGTACTGTCTCATTTCCTTTCACTCCTGCTAGGCACTTTATATACTGTAGTGAGCAAAACACTAGACACGGACCCTGTCCTCAGGGGAGGAGTAATAACAGTCAGCTTTTATTGGACTGTGTACCAGACACTGATTTCCTCTTCTGAGAAGCCTTTCTTGTTTATGTGTGCATACCATATATCATAGCTGTTACCATTTTATTGTGAACTTGGTCTGTCTTTTCACTAGACGACTGGAGGCCTTTGATTGTTTCTTTACCTTTGTATCCTCAGAGCCTAGAACTGAGTAGGAACCTGGTAAGTATTTGCTGATGAGTGAGTCATTTTTATGATTCTTATTGGCTCTTCTCTTCCCTCACTCCTTAATATCCTTTAGTTCTCCTTTCAGATTGATGCTCAGACCTTGCTTATCCATATCCAGCAATACTTTATATTGTATTTACCATTTCACAATTTACTTTTGGTAAGAGTCCTTTAAATATTACAGAAGTATTAGAAGTAGGGAATCTGGTTTTTCCTATTGGCCATGTTGCTTGTACAGAGTAAGTAAGTACTCTGCTACCATATTAACCTCTTTAGAGTCTCAGGGAGTGTGATAGTGCCCCTAAAGGTCTAGAGTAGAAAATGAAATTAGGCATTGATAGAGTGTAAACTAAATCTCCAAGAGCTTTAAGTGAATCAGCTTCTGTTTAGATGAACTTGCTGCTGCTGTTGCCTGGCAGATTTAATGTGTTCAAAAATTGAGCTTCACTTACTCTTGCCAGGTGCAGTGGTTCACGCCTGTAACTCTAGCACTTTGGGAGGCTGAAGTGGGCGAATGGCTTGAGCTCAGGAGTTCAAGACCAGCCTGGGCAACATAGCAAAACCCTGTCTCTACAAAAGAAATATAAAAGGAAACCGGGCGTGGTGGTTCATGCCTGTAATCACAGCACTTTGGGAGGCCGAGGCACGTGGATCAAGAGGCCAGGAGTTTGAGACCAGCATGGCCAACACAGTGAAACCCCGTCTCTACTTAAAAAAAAATTAGCTGGGCGTGGTGGCAGGCGCCTGTCATCCCAGTTACTTGGGAGGCTGAGGCAGGAGAATTGTTGTGAACCAGGGAGGCGGAGGTTGCAGTGAGCTGAGGTTGCACCACTATACTCCAGTCTGGGCGACAGAGCTAGACTCTGTCTCAGAAATTGTGTGTGTGTATATATATACACACACACACATTTATATATGTGTATATATATTTGTGTGTATGTATAAAAGGCTCACACCTTTAGTCCCAGCACTTTGGGAGACTGAGGTGGGCAGAGATCACTTGAGGTCAGGAGTTCAAGACCAGCCTGGCCAACATGATGAAACCTCGTCTCTACTAAAAATTAAAAAATTAGCCAGGCGTGATGGCAGGCACCTGTAATCCCAGCTACTTGGGAGGCTGAGACAGGAAAATCACTTGAACCCGAGAGGCAGAGGTTGCAGTGAGCCGAAATTGTACTATTGCACTCCAGCCTGGGTGACAGAGCAAAACTCCGTCTCAAAAAAAAAAAAAAAATTTAGCCAGCTGTGGTGGCATGCGCCTGTGGTCCCAGTTACTTGGAAGGCTGAGGTGGGAGGATTGCCTGAACCTGGGAGGTTGAGGCTGCAGTGAGCTGTGATTACGCTGCTACACTCCAGCCTGGGTGGAAACCCTGTCTCCAGAAAAAAAAAAAAAACTTAACTTTTTCTAACTCTTGAGTTAAATCATTTTTTTTCTAAAGATACTAGTCAGTTTCTAGATAAAGCTGCTTTAAAAATTTTGATATATTTGTGAGTGGTAAATCTAGGAAAATTCAGAAGATATTGGAAAATATTTCTAATTGGGAAGATAGAGCTGCGCTTTGTCAAATACTAGACCTACCTGGTATGACTCTTACTGCTTATTTTGTTTTATTTTTTGCCTTAAAAAGGGAAAGTGCTCTAGCGAGTGCTGATTTAGAAGAAGAAATTCACCAGAAACAAGGGCAGAAAAGGAAAAATTCTCAACCTGGTGTTAAAGTAGCAGATAGAAAAATACTTGATGATATGGATGACACAGTTGTCAGTCAAAGAAAGAAAATTCAAATCAACCAAGAAGAAGAGAGATTAAAGAACGAGAGAACTGTATTTGTTGGGAATTTGCCTGTTACATGTAATAAGAAGGTAAGTTTGTGTATAGTAAAATTTTAGGGAAGTTAATAACTTTGTTCTTCCTGTGTTGAATAAGCATTCAATAATAAGTCATGGATATAACTTCATTGTAAATTATTACATAAATCATCCTAATATAAATGGATTCCAATATCCACCCCCTCCTTTTCATTCCTGCAGTCCCTGCCCTAATTCAGGCTTTTGCAGATTATATTTGAATATTGCAGTGATGTCCTGCCTGGTTTCTTTCTTTCAGCCTTATCTCCTGTTATGTGCCACTAGAATATAAGCTCCATATGTTTAAAGAAGTTTTTCTTTTTTCTTTTCTTTTTCCAGATAGGTTGTCACTGTCACCTAGGCTGGAGTGTAGTGCCATGATCATTGTTCACTGCAGCCTCAAACTCCTGAACTCAAGTGATCTTACTGCCTCAGCCTCCTGAGAAGCTGGGACTACAGGCGCATGCCACCACGTCTGGCTACTTTTTGTATTTCTTTGTGGAGACAGGTTCTCGCTGTGTTGCCCAGGCTGGTCTCAAACTCCTGGGCTCAAGCGATCTGCCCTCCTTAACCTCCCAAGGTGCTGGGACTTCAGGCATGAGCCACTGGGCCTGTTCCTCTTTTTTCATCATTCTGTCTCTCTTTTTTTTTTTTTTTGAGACAATCTCGCTCTGTCACCCAGGCTGGAGTGCAGTGGCGTGATCTCGACTTACTGCAAGCTCCACCTCCCGGGTTCACGCCCTTCTCCTGCCTCAGCCTCCAGAGTAGCTGGGACTACAGGTGCCTGCCACCACACCTGGCTAATTTTTTGTATTTTTAGTAGAGACGGGGTTTCACTATGCTAGCCAGTATATCTCGATTTCATGACCTCGTGATCCGCCTGCCTCGGCCTCCCAAAGTGCTGGGATTACAGGCGTGAGCCACCGTGCTCAGCCTCATTCTGTCTCTTGACACCTGAAATGGTGCCTTGTGCCTGGTAAATATGTGTTGTTTAAAGAATGACGATGTCCTGCGTTTCTTCCATTGTGTGAGGATCGCTGAAGCAAAACCTGCCCTTTGTTTCTGCATGTTCATGTGATAGTAACTGTTGCAATCCTTAGCTCAGCATCCTGCTCATATTTTGAAGGACAATTTAAACTCTACTTCATTAAAAACAGTAGAAAAACCTTTTTGAGGCCAGGCGTGGTGTCCCACACCTGTAATCCGAGCACTCTGGAAGGCCAAGGTGGGCGGATCCCCTGAGGTCGGGAGTTTGAGACCAGCCTGGCCAACATGGTGAAACCCCTTCTCTACTAAAAGTTCAAAAATTAGCTGGATGTGGTGCAACATGCCTGTAATCACAGCTAGTTGGAGGCTGAGGAAGGAGAATTGCTTGAACCCGGGAGGGGGAGGTTGCAGAAGCCAAGAGTGTGCCACTGTACTCCAGCCTGTGTAACAGAGTGAGACTCCATCTCAAAAAAAGTTTATTCCTGTTTTAAACCAATGTGAAAACATGAGAGAATCTATGGAAGGTATAAGTCTATCTTTAATTTACATGTGATAAAGGTTATCAAAGATTGAAAGAAAAGCATTATACATCCAATGGATACTAATAGGAGCTTGAATTTTTTTTT
The DNA here is from genome assembly GCF_009764315.1 of Trachypithecus francoisi. Taxonomy (NCBI): domain Eukaryota; kingdom Metazoa; phylum Chordata; class Mammalia; order Primates; family Cercopithecidae; genus Trachypithecus; species Trachypithecus francoisi. Next base: position 13,398,021 of record NW_022681470.1, read on the forward strand.
TTTTTTTTTAGACAGAATCTCACAAGTTTCAGTAATATTTTTTTGTTCATCCAACTGAATAGTTACCTACTTTTCCTGAAATGTTCTTAAAAGCTAGCAGTAGGCCGGGTGTGGTGGCTCATGCCTGTAATCCCAGCACTTTGGGAGGCTGAGGTGGTTGGATCACTTGAGGTCAGGAGTTCGAGACCAAACTGGCCAACATGGCGAAACCCCGTCTCTACTAAAAATACAAAAATTAGCTGAGCATGGTGGCGGGCGCCTATAATCCCAGCTACTTGGGAGGCTGAGGCAGGAGAATCGCTTGAAGCCACGGGGGCGGAGGTTGCAGTGAGCCGAGATCATACCACTGCACTGCAACCTGGGTGAAAGTGTGAAGCTCTGTCTCAAAAAAAAAAAAAAAAAATACCTGGCAGCAAGGATTATCGGACAATTTTTCTTAATTCCCTTTTATAGCACTTATTTGATGTTCTGAGGATGAGCTAATGTGTATGTGTTTTTTTTAATTTTAGAAGCTGAAATCATTTTTTAAAGAGTATGGACAAATAGAATCTGTACGATTTCGTTCTCTGGTATGTTTCATTCCCCCATAAAATTACATAATACTAAAATTTGTTGCATTTAAATCAGATTAACTTCTTGCTGTTAGTGAGATGGTGGAACACTTTAACCTTTTGAATCAATAGGTTCAAATTTAACCCAAGAAAAGAGTTGCTCTTATTATCTACTGCTGACTCTTGAACTTTTTAAATAATGTAGTGAGTTTACTTAATAAAATGATACTCTTGCTATGAAAGCCTGCAATGTACTTTGTAGGGTGGATGGGTGAGTTATTTACTGTGTCAACAGAATAGGCTGAAAAGTTAATACTGGTTATCATTGCCGGAATCCTAGGCATTCTCTTCTTACGTCCCATCATATGCATTTAGTATGGGAGGTGGGTGGGATTGCTGCAAACAGTCCTTGTTCTCTGAGCACAGACAGATCAAGTGTTTAAGTCAATTTAATATTAAAACTTTATAGAAGTGAGTTGGATTTTACCAGCTTAGCACTCTGGACCAGTTATAGCCACATTCTTTGGAGCAGGAAATAAGTATCATTTATATTTGGTTTTCCCATACATGATTTTTTTTTTTTTTAACTGCATAGGCATAGTTAGTTGACGTACCATAGTGTACGTTTTTGGACACTATTGCATAATTAATGTATATTAGAATATAGGAAATGTTTATTCTGGTTTTTTTTTTTTTTCTTTTTCTTTTGAGACAGAGTCTTACTCTGTCTCACCCAGGCTGAAGTTCAGTGGTGGGATCTCGGCTCACTGCACCCTTCGTCTCCTGAGTTCAGGTAGTTCTCATGCCTCAGCCTCCCAGGTAGCTGGGATTACAGGCATGGTCTACCATGCCTGGCTAATTTTTGTGTTTTTAGACAGGGTTTCACCGTGTTATTTAGGCTGGTCTCAAACTCCTGACCTCAGGTAATTTGCCTGCCTCATCCTCCCAACGTGCTGGGATTACAGGCATGAGCCCCTGCGCCCAGCCCTTTTCATGTTTCTAATTGCTCTTTCTCATGTGATTAGTTTCTCACCCTCCATACAGTTGACATTTTGGAGTGGATAATTCTTTGTTGTTGGAGGCTGCCGTTTGTATTACAGGATGTTTAGTAACATACATGGTCTTTACCCACTAGATGCTGGTAGTGCCCCCTGCACCTCAGTGTAACAATGGAAAATATCTTCAGGAATTGCCGAATGTTAGAGGAGGCACAACTACCCACTTCTATAGAAGTAGACATTACCCAAAGTTTTGATAGTGCCCATAATTTCTGTCAGGGTATTTATTTCCCACTCTTATCACATATCTTTTGTCTGCCCTTCTGAGTTCCATTTCCCCGTATTAGACCTTTGGCTAATGCATTGTTTGTGGGTGTCTTGTCATACCCTGATTTCAGTATATCTGATTACTTCCATCCATTCTCACCCCACCCCTATGCTACCTACTGATTTTTCTATGGTATTTAGTGGCACCCAGGCTGCAGGTTTTGTGGTTGCCTTTGACTCTGCATTGGCTCACCTATGCTAGTGTTTGCCATTCCTGTCCGTTTTTCGACTGTGATTTCTTCCTAATATGAGCCATTCCTTTCTTTTTTCCTTGTCCTACCTAAGTTGTCATTACCTCCTGTCAGAATAGTTGGAGAGGCCTATTATAGTTCCTACCTTCAGTCTTCCTCTCATTTGTCCAACAAAACACTGTCAGCTCAGTCTTCCTGAAGCTCTTCTTCCCAGAACCCTTGCTTCTTTCCCTGCCTTGCATTCATGAAACGCCCTTCCCCCGGCCCCTCCCTGCCCCCACCAGCCGCCACCCCCCTCGCTGGGCCTGCTGTTGCTTTCTCCCCTGTGGGGAGCCTGCCTTGATTCTCCCCAGTCTCTAGGCTACCAGTGTGTCCCTGCTATGCATTTTACTGCACCCATCCCTCATCATAGTACCTAGTACACTCTACTGAAATTGTTATTTGCCACCTCCACCAGACTGTAAGCTGTGATTACAAATACTCTGTCTTTCTTCTTGTGGGGTTACCAACACCTGTACATTGTGTTAATTATTCTCACTGGCCGGGCGCGGTGGCTCAAGCCTGTAATCCCAGCACTTTGGGAGGCCGAGACGGGCGGATCACGAGGTCAGGAGATCGAGACCATCCTGGCTAACACGGTGAAACCCCATCTCTACTAAAAATACAAAAAGCTAGCCGGGCGAGGTGGCGGGCGCCTGTAGTCCCAGCTACTCGGGAGGCTGAGGCAGGAGAATGGCGTAAACCCGGGAGGCGGAGCTTGCAGTGAGCTGAGATCCGGCCACTGCACTCCAACCTGGGAGACAGAGCCAGACTCCGTCTCAAAAAAAAAAAAAAAAATTATTCTCACTGTCAGTGAAATACATCCTTAATTCTTAGTCTGACAGTTCTCCAGTGTGGTCCCGCCCATCCTGTGTTCCTCTACACATGGGTTTTCTCTCCTTTGTCCCTTTGCTGGTCTATTTGTTTTGCTTGGAATCCTTCCTCAAGGTACCTTTTTTGCCTATGAAAGTATTTTTCAGTATGTGGCTAAAATGTCCCTTCTTCAAAGCTTTTCTGATACTTTATATCATTAAATGATGTTTTTTCCTCTGCATTATTCTTGTTACTTTATTGCCTTATGTTATACTTATTTATTAATATCTTCAATGACAGGATGTAGACCGGGTGCAGTGGCTGATGCCTGTAACCCAGCATTTTGGGAGGCCAAGGCAGATCACTTGAGTTCAGAAGTTCGAGACCAGCCTGGCCAACATGGCAAAACCCCGTTTCTACTAAAAATACAAAAACTAGCCGGGCATGGTGGCGGGGGCCTGTAATCCCAGATATTTGGGAGGCTGAGGTGGGAGAATCGCTTGAACCTGGGAGGCGGAGGTTGTAGTGAGCCAAGATTGTGCCACTGCACTCCAGCCTGGGCGACAAAGTGAGATTCTGTCTCAAACACAAACAAAAAAAATACAAAACCAAACAAATAACGGGATATAGACCCTGTACAGAAGGCACCCAATAAATGTGTTTTGATGATGTCATTCACATGTTGATTATTCATTTAGACATTTCTACATCTTGACTGTTTTTTTGAGGTTTGAGAGTTTGACTCTATTAGCAGTTTTAGCAAGGTAAACTGCGAATAGAAGAAATAGTTAAAATTTCTTGGTTTTACTATGTAAACTATCAGGTTACTGAGAAAGAAAATAGGTTTTCCAGAAAAGATTTATAATAACTGCCCTACATGGCATTTACGTTCTACATGCTCCTAGATTGTGAACTTGCAGGGTTGGTATCTTTTCACCTCCATCTTCTCAGTACCTGGTTGCATTTGGCATGTCATCGACAGCTGTAGTTGTTGACGTGTATTTCTGCCTCTTCCATAAAGTTTTCCTTACCTACCCCATCCATTCTTAAAGGAGGCTATATGTGACTGAAAATAAAGTGAACCTGAATATAAAGGGGATTCCCATAACTGCACAATGAAAGACACCATGCATTTTTTTGCCTGTTAAAATATGTAAACTCTTACAGAGACAGGTGATATATATGTCTTTTTATGTTATTCATCAGTTTAGTTAGACATATTTAAAAATTAGAATACATGATAAAATGTTACTTTATAAACTTTTCTTTTTCCTTAACATTTTTCTTTCTTTTTTTTTTTTCAAGACAGGGTCTTGCTCTGTTGCCCAGGCTGGAGTGCGGTGGCGCTATCTCGGCTCATTGCCAGCTCTGCCTCCCGGGTTCATGCCATTCTCCTGCCTCAGCCTCCTGAGTAGCTGGAACTACAGGCGCCCGCCACCTCTCTCGGCTAATTTTTCGTATTTTTAGTAGAGATGGGATTTCACCGTGTTAGCCAGGATGGTCTCGATCTCCTGACCTCATGATCCACCCGCCTCGGCCTCCCAAAGTGCTGGGATTACAGGCGTGAGCCACCGCACCCGGCCTTTTCCTTACATTTTTCATGTGTCTTTCATCGTTGGTGTCTCTTCCTGGTGTCCTCCCTGTTGGAGTCATCTGATGCAATTTGAGAGCCCAGAATCTTAACTTCTGTCTGGGTTTTTGAGCCTGTTAAATCTGAGCATGATGGTTTTGTTGGAAAAGCTTATCCTAAGCCACAAGCTTCATTTCATATAGCATTAGGATGATTGGCAAGGCACAGTGACTCATGCTTGTAATCCCAGCACTTTGGGTGGCCGAGGCGGGCGGATCATGAGGTCAGGAGATCGAGACTATCCTGGCTAACACGGTGAAAGCCCATCTCTACTAAAAATACAAAAAATTAGCCGGGCGTGGTGATGGGCACCTGTAGTCCCAGCTACTCGGGAGGCTGAGGCAGGAGAATGGCGTGAACCCGGGAGGCAGAACTTGCAGTGAGCCGAGATCATGCCACAGCACTCCAGTCTGGGCGACAGTGCGAGACTCTGTCTCAAAAAAACAGAAAAAAAAATACATTAGGATGATTGTTTCTGATTTGTTTATTTCCCTGGAATGTGTTTGATCACAGTGTACTGGAGTTGGATATTTAGACTTCACTTAAAATATTAATTTGAGGTAATATTTCAAATAATGTCTTTAATACTTTTTCTTTCTCTTGAAAGATTCCAGCAGAGGGAACTCTATCCAAAAAGCTGGCAGCAATAAAGTAAGTCTATAATTAGAGGAAGGGAGTCACCTTAAACTTTCTTCCTTTGTGGCTAAAAAGTGAGACTATTTCTTAACAATTTCATAGATTTTATTAATATAGTTGGATAATAGAGCATGCTTGACTATTTGCTTCTGTATATTAGAGCCTTTAAATTTGTCACGTTTTTCTTTAAGCCATAATGTAAATTATAGAGTCGTAGAAAATATTACTGGAAATTGAGCCATGGAAATTTTACGAATGTTTTTAGTGTTGGGAAGAGACTGTAAAGCTTCATGCCTGAATTTTCTCATACGGATTACAAATGCCTTATTTCCTGTGTTTTTCCAGAGAGAATTCATGTTTGCTTGTGCTGGTCACCTGGGTATGCTGCCAGCCTGTGACCGCTTGACATTCTCTGTCTGAGGGTTTTGGACCATACTGGTAATGGCTTGTTTCCAGTGCTCGGGATTTTTTTGTTTCCCACTCAGTGCCAAGAATGAAACATACAAGTTTCCTTGTTCGCTCTTCCGTATGGAAGGCTTATTTTTCACTTACCTTCAGCTTTATGCTGGTTTCCTATTAGTCTCATAGCTTGGGTGTTTTTCTCTATTAATGGTACGTGAAATGATGAAGTTTATGGTCAGAGATTTGTTTATATTAGATAAAATATAATGTACTTTAGAGACATTTCTGGGAATCCTGTTCTATCAAACTTTTGTATGACAACAGTCCCTTTGGACATCTTGGTGACTCCATTTCAATATTCAGTCTTCATTTGGAGTTATTTCGCTGACTAGGTCTTCGCCAGTTTTTCCTCATAACCATCGCAGTGCCAGGTGTATAGTTAAGATTTGATGAATATATAGGTTCCCACAGTGTTTACTGAGGTAACCAAAGATGCAGATCCTCCTAGATACCAGGCATTGTTCAGTGCTGTGGATACTAAAAACTTTTTTTGGAGACAGAGTCTTGCTCTGTCACCCAGGCTGGAGTGCAGTGGCCAGATCTCAGCTCACTGCAATCTCCGCCTCCCGGGTTTACGCCATTCTCCTGCCTCAGCCTCCCAAGTAGCTGGGACTACAGGCGCCCGCCACGTCGCCCGGCTAGTTTTTTTTTTTTTTTTTGTATTTTTTAGTAGAGACGGGGTTTCACCTTGTTAGGATGGTCTTGATCTCCTGACCTCGTGATCCGCCTGTCTCAGCCTCCGAAAGTGCTGGGATTACAGGCTTGAGCCACCACGCCCGGCCACTAAAACCTTTAGTAAGATACAACCCTTCCTTTTGAGTCATACTTTTATTTCTGTATGAGGTTGAAACCCAGGAGCCTAAATTTGAACAGAAACAGAGGTTCTGACAGGTGTATGTACAAGTACTACTGAGGAGTTTAGCGGGATATGTTAGAAAACTGGAATTTTCACACCGTACCATCAGCTTCTCCTCCAGCCCCATCTCATTGTTTTTTGTTTGTTTTGTTTTGTTTTTAACATACAAGCTCTTGCTCTGTCACCCAGACTGGAGTACAGTGGCAAGATTTTGGCTCACTGTAACCTTAAACTTTTGGGCTCAAGTGATGCTCCTATCTCAGCATCCCCAGTAGCTAGGACTACAGATGTGCACACCACCCTTGCTATTTTATTTTATTTTATTTTTATTTTATTTATTTATCTTATTTTATTTTATTTTAATTTAATTTTATTAATTTAATCTTATTTTTTATCATATTTTTTAATTTTATTTATTGTATTGTATTGTATTTTAATTTAATTTAATTTTATTTTATGACACAGAGTCTCACTATGTTTTTCAGGCTAGTCTTAAATCCCTGGCTTCAAGCAATCCTTCTGCCTCAGCCTTCTAAAGCAGTGGGATTATGAGCATGAGCCACTGCCTTTTTGTTGTTGTTTTTAGTTTAAAACGTAATGATGGCTGGATGTGGTGGCTCACAACTGTAATCCCAGCACTTTGGGAGGCCGAGGTGGGTGGATCACTTGAGGCCAGGAGTTTGAGACCAGCCTAGCCAACATGGCAAAACACTGTCCCTACTAAAAATAGAAAAATTAGCAGGGTGTGGTGGCTCATGCCTGTAGTCCCAGCTACTTGGGAGGCTGAGGCAAGAGAATTGCTTGAACCCAGGAGATGAAGGTTGCAGTGAGCCTAGATTGTGCCATTGCACTCCACCCTTGGCAACAGAGTGAGACTCTGTCTCAAAATAAATAAATAAAAAAAATTTAATTATATACCTTTTCTCTAGTCAGCCAATTCCCTACCCTAGGCAAGTGTTTTTAGTTTCTTTTTTTTTTTTTTTTGGAGACGGAGTCTCGCTCTGTCGCCCAGGCTGGAATGCAGTGGCCGGATCTCAGCTCACTGCAAGCTCCGCCTCCCGGGTTTACGCCATTTTCCTGCCTCAGCCTCCCGAGTAGCTGGGACTACAGGCGCCCGCCACCTTGCCCTGCTAGTGTTTTGTATTTTTTAGTAGAGATGGGGTTTCACCGGGTTAGCCAGGATGGTCTCGATCTCCTGACCTCGTGATCTGCCCGTCTCGGCCTCCCAAAGTGCTGGGATTACAGGTTTGAGCCACCGCGCCCAGCCTGTTTTTAGTTTATTATGTAAGCTTCTAGAGACATCTTAGCATTTAAAAACTGATACGCGCCGGGCGCGGTGGCTCAAGCCTGTAATCCCAGCACTGTTACAGGCCAAGGCAGGCAGATCACTTGAGCCGAGGACCTCCCTGGGCAAAATGGCAAAACCCCATCTCTACAAAAAATTAGCTGGGCATGATGCTGTGCACTGTAGTCCCAGCTACTTGGGAATCAGATGAAGGAATACCTGAGCTCAGGAGGTGGAGCTGTGATTGTGCCACTGGCACTCTAGCCTGGGTGACAGAGTGAGACCCTGTCTTAAAAGAAAAACAAAAAACCTTGCTGTAATATTTTAGCTGGTCATGGAGGCATGACTCTGTAGTCCCAGCTTCTTAGGAAGCTGACGTGGGATGATGACTTGAGCCCAGGAGCTTGAGGCTGCAGTGAACTGTGATCACACCACTACACTGTAGCCTGAGTGACAAGCAAGACCCGCTCTCTCAAAACAAAACAGATAATGTTGGAGTAAATGAGTGACCTTGTACTCAGGTAATTTTGTTCATGAGCTAACTTATCTGTAGGATAAACTTCTAGCAGTGGCATTGCTCAGTCAGAAGGGTATTTGCATTCCTAATTTTGACTGCTGTCTCGTAGAGATTGCAACCTATTTATGTTCCCACATCTTTACCAACAGTAACGTTTTTTACTTTACAAAAACGGTATGTTGGCCAGGGAAGATGGCTCGTGCCTGTAATCCCAGCACCTTTGGGATACTGAGGTGGGTGGATTGCTTGAGCCTAGGAGTTCGAGACCAGCCTGGGCAACATGGCGAGACCCCATCTCTACAAAGAAATACAAAAATTAGCTGGGCAAGGTGGGGCACGCCTGTAGTCCAGCTACTCTGGGGGCTGAGGTGGGAGGATTACTTGAGCCCAGAGAGTGGAGGCTGCAGTGAGCCATGATTGCACTACTGCACTCCAGCCTGGATGACAGAGTGAGACCCTGTCTAAAAAAAAAAAGTATGTTTTTGAGCTTTGTGATTGTTGGAAACCTGATAGTTGAGTGTGGTATTTCTAATTTGAATTTCTCTTATGAGTGAGCATCTTGTCATGTAATTTAAGAGTCATTTGTGCTTTGTTTTATTTGAATTATTAATCTTACTGATCTGTGGGATGTTCATGAAATTAGCCTTTTGTGACATGAATTATAAATATTTTTTCTCTATTTGTCATTTGCTATTTATTTATTTAATTTATTTTTTGAGATGGAGTTTTGCTCTTGTTGCCCAGGCTGGAGTGCAATGGTGTAATCTCAGCTCACTGCGACCTCCGCTTCCCCGGTTAAAGTGATTCTCCTGCTTCAGCCTCCTGAGTAGCTGGAATTACAGGCATGTGCCACTACGCCTGGCTAATTTTGTATTTTTAGTAGAGACGGGGCTTCCCCATGTTGGTCAGACCGGTCTCGAACTCGCGACCTCAGGTGATCTGTCCCCCCTTGGCCTCCCGAAGTGCTGGGATTACAGGCATGAGCCACCATGCCTGGCCCTTTTTTTATTTTTAAGAGGTAGAGTCTTGCTTTGTTTTCCAGCAGGAGTGCAGTGACTCAATCATAGTCCATTATAGCCTGGAATTCCCTTTGCTCAAATAATCATTCTGCCTCAGCCTCCCGAGTAGCTGGGACTGCAGGTGCACACCACCACACCCCAGCTCGTTGGCTTTTTGACTTGGCTTATGGGAAATTTTGCCATGTAAAACTTTTTTCCTTTTTCTTATAGCCAAAATGTTTAAAACCTTTTTTTGTTTTTTTGGTTTATTAAGGCTACAGTGAACTACACATGTATGACATGTACAGTTTTATGATTTTAACATATGTAGTCAATCTTGAAATAACTGCCATAGTCCCAATACTGAACGCTTTATTTCCTTGAGTTTCTTCCTAACCTTCTGCAATATGTCCCTCTACCTCTGTCCTCAGGCAGCCACTCACTTGCTTTCTGTCTCTGTGTTAGTTTGCCTTTTCCAGAATTTTATGTAAGTAGAGTCATCATACAGGATCATCATACAGGATGTACTGTTGTCTAACTTGCTCAGCATAATGATTTTGAGGTTTGTTTTTTTGTGGGGGAGGGTTGGTGGAGAGGAACAGTGTCTTGTGCTGTTGCCCAGGCTGGAGTCCAGTGGCGGATCATGGCTCACGGCAGCCTTGATCACCTGGGCTCAAGCAGTCCTCCTGCCTCAGCCTCCTAAATACCTGGGACTACAGGTGCTCACCACTACACCCGGCTGATTTTTTGAAGTTTTTAGTAGAGCCAAGGTGTCACTATTGCCCAGACTGGTCCTGAACTCCTGAGCTCAAGCAGCTCTCCTGCCTTTGCCTCCCAAAGTGTTGCAATTACAGGCTTGAGCCACCGTGCCCATCTGAGATTTGTTCTTATTATTGCAATGCATTGGTAATTAATTCGTTTTTATTGCTCGGTAGCATTCCATTGTATGACAGTACCATTTGTTTATCCATTCACCTGTTTATTGTGTTGTGTTGTATTGTGTTTATTGTGATGTATTGTATTGTATTGTGATGGAGTCTTGCTCTGTCGCTCAGGCTGGAGTGAGTGGCACCATCTTGGCTAACTGCAACCTCCACCTCCCAGGTTCAAGTGATTCTCATGCCTCAGCCTCCCAAGCAGCTGGGATTACAGACACATATCCACCATGCCCGGCTAATATTTTCATACTTTTAGTTGAGATGGGGTTTTGCCATGTTGGCCAGGCTAGTCTAAAACTCCTGACCTCAGGTGATCTGCCCACCTCGGACGGCCAAAGTGCTGGGATTATAGGCGTGAGCCACCGCACCCGGCCCCATTCACCAGTTTATGAACATTCAGGTTTTCAGCCTTTGGCTATTATACATAAAAATGCTAAAAAGATTTGGGTATGGATCATTTTTCTTGAGAAACTGCCTGGTCGAATTGCCGGATCTTATGGTATATTTTAACTTTCTAAGAAGCTGCAAAATTGTTTTCCAAATTGCTTATACCATTTTACATTCCTACCAGCTATAGATGAGAATGTCAGTTGTTTTACATCCTCACCAGCACTTGGCATTGTCATTTAATTTTAGCCATTCTAAAGGTTTACCAACCACAGTGACTACAGATGTTAAGCATCTTATGTGCTTACTATTTGTATCTATTCTTTGGTGAAATGTTGGTACAAAAATTTTGCCCATTTTTTGTGACCTTTAAATTATTTTTATACAATTGTAAGGAGTTATTTATATATTGTAGATATAACACCTTTTCCTGCTATGTGTGTTTCAGATATTTTGCTTCAGTTTGTGGCTGACTCTTTTAGAGGTGTCTCTCTCTGTTGCTAGGCTGGAGTGCAGTGGTGCAATCCCAGCTCACTGCAACCTCTGCCTCCTGGGTTCAAGTGATTCTCCTGCCTCAGCCTCCCAAGTAGCTGGGATTACAAGTGTGTGCCACCACGCCTGGCGAATTTTTGTATTTTTAGTAGAAACTGGGTTTCACCATGTTGGCCAGGCTGGTTTCAAACTCCTGACCTCAGATGATCCACCCACCGCAGCCTCCCAAAGTGCTAGGATTATAAGCATGAGCCACCGCGCCCACCCAGAGGTGTCTCTTAGAGATTGAAAGTTGTAGGTTTTATCGAAGATTTCATTTCGAGAGTGCTGTTGTTGGCCAGGCACAGTGGCTCACACCTGTGATTCATTACTTTGGGAGGCCAAGGCTGGCGAATCACCTGAGGTCAGGATTTCAAGACCAGCTTGACCAGTATGGTGAAACCCCATCTCTACTAAAAATACAAAAATTCGCCTTATGTAGTGGCAGGCATCTGTAATCCCAGCTATTTGGGAGGCTGAGGCAGGAGAATCGCTTGAACCCGGGAGTTAGAGGTTGCAGTGAGCCGAGATCGTGCCATTGCCTTCCAACCTGGACTACAAGAGTGAAACTCCATCTCAAAATAAAGAGTGCTGTTGTTTGTCATTTCCTTGGTAGTCTGGTGGGAATAGGCGCAGCAGGGTCTGCTAGTGTTTCTATGTCTCAGGAGTGCACCTAATCAGGGCATTTTTCCTGGGGCAGCCAAGATGTGCCAAATGCCTTGTACCTTTAGTGGGGATTGTGCAGAAGATGTTTCCCACCTCTCCCCTGGTAGCTGGACTCCTCCCTTCCTCCGGCTGTAGGGGTCTTCTCTGTGCCCTGGAGTGACAGGGTTTGCTATCCCTCCCCTAGCAGCTTAGCCTTCTCCTCCATCAAGAGAAGAATCCCGGTGGGGCTTTGTGCCTTTCCCACACTTTGGCCATTCTGTCCTCCAGGCCTGCAGCACCCATGGCTGTGATGTCAGCCTTTCCCACAGAGTGGAGGTCACTGGGGCAGATCCTGAGGATGGGTGCACACTCCTGCGTCAGCAGCCTCCAGGACTTCTGTTTCAGGCCCAGCCCACACTGAACTCTAGTGTTTTAGTGAGATCATGGCGGGAATCTTTCCTGCTTGTCTGGTGTCCAGCATTTTGCCCCTGTGCTCAGCCATCATAGAGCCAGTAGAGCCAGTGCTTCCTCTGTCTCTCGTTGGAGGGAGCAGGCGTGTCCTTAGCTTCTAGCTGCTGGCTTTCCCCAAGACTTCAGCTCTCTGATGGCTGCAACAAAAGTTATGATGTTGTGGGTTATCTGGTTTCTTCTTAACTGGTAAGGGCAGGAGTGATGCACTTTCTGGCTTTTTACATTCTAGGTGGAAGTGGAACTCCAACATTTGTTCCTGGGGGTACACTAGGATGTGTTGGATTTGGATGTTGTCAGCAGCTATGTGTTGTGTCAGAGAGTAGGGCTCTAGAGTCAGCTAGACTTGGTTTCAGTCCTAGGCCAGCCACTTGTTGCTGTTTCATCACAGTCACGTACCTCTTTCAGTCTCAGCTTCTTTACTCATAAAATCAGAAAAAAAAAAAACACCTGTTGGAGTTGTGAGATTAAGTGAAATACATTAAATATCTAACTGAGTGTCTGGTATATATTAGGCATTCAGTAAATCACAGCTGGATTAATCAATACAAAAGCTTTAGTGTAGTATATTATTACAATATGCCATGAGTCATGTCAAGCACTGTTTTCCAGTTCCCTTCTTGATGATACTCATTTGTGTAGTAGCATTTTTCTTACTTCAAAACAGTAGGTTGATGTCTTCAGGGAAAGATCTATGTTCATTACTAGGTCCTTTTTGCCAGCTCCTCACAATCAAATTATATCACCATTTTGCAAACCTAGTGACTTAATGAGTTTAGGCATTTAGTAACACCAGCTGCAGTCATTGACAAAGGGTAAAAACCAGTCATAACATGACTCTCTGGAAAGAACACAACACCCACCAACAGTCGTGACAAAGGGGTCACATCTGAGTCTGATCCAGCCTTTGGATGCAGCTGCCAGTTTACAAGAAATATAGAGGACAAAGGTTTGTGTTGAACGACTTGATGAGCTTGCAGTCACAGAATCCAGGCTGGGGGCAGTTCCGCAGTCCAGACACTGAGATACAGAGATACAGTGAAAGTTCTGTAAATTAAACAAGATTCAAAAGACATATCAGGTCAAAAGAATAGATAAGATCAAAGTATGATGTCTAAGAATAGACGGCTGATAAAACCACAAAGATGTGCAGGGAAGTAGTTCCTATAAAAATGGGAATGGTGGTTGCTTTGGAGGGAAGGAGGGGCTGCAACTGGAAAGGGCCACAGAGAGGCTTCTGAGTGGGCTACAAGGCACATTGAGCTGTTAATTCACTCAGCTATACGTGGTTTGTGCACTCTTCTATATGGGTGTTTTACAGTAAAGAGGAAAACATGTCTCACAACTGTTTATGTGTGTGTTACATACGGACTGCAGCTAAGATGTTAGTTTTTGGTTCTTGTGTGGTTCTCAGGGATTCATATACATGGTCCTTCTGTTTTCTCATGGTTATGACTCTTAAGAAAGTGTGGATTGTGTCTCCACCAATATCTTTAAGTTGTGTGTTATTTTTTGAGTTATACTAAATATTTGTTCAAAGAGATGAAATTTCCACCCAGGAATTCTTGTCATGTGTGTTGATTAAGAGTTGAAAACAAACTGGATTTTTTCCTGTGACTTTGAGGCTAACAAACTTTACCTTGTCTCTCTTTTCTTTCTTTCTTTTTTTTTGGTGTAGACGTAAAATTCATCCTGATCAGAAAAATATTAATGCCTATGTTGTGTTTAAGGAAGAGAGTGCTGCCACACAGGCATTGAAAAGGTAATTTTATCCCTTAGGTTTGAACAGAATAATTGACGTATAAGTATGTGTGAGTACTTTTTTTATTCTTTGGTTTCACTTAGCATAGATGTTTTAGTAATTGAGTACTCATTTTTAACAACCATTTTCCCTTTGCGTTTGTAATATAGAAATGGGGCCCAAATTGCAGATGGATTTCGTATTAGAGTCGATCTCGCATCTGAGACCTCATCTGTAAGTAGTACTTGATTTGTTTAAAGAACGAAAGCTTTGTAGAGAGAAATCTTTCCTTCCAGGCTTTTCCTGGAAGGGGCCTGGAAGTAGCAATGTGAGGGAAGCACAGAAGGAAACAGCCTGTGTCCTCTGTGATTACAGAGTTGATGGCAAGAGAGGCACAAGGACCGAGGTCAACATTCCCTTCAAAAACATAGTCCTGGCTGGGCACAGTGGCCTATGCCTGTAATCCTAACATTTTGGGAGGCCAAGACGGGAGGATTACTTGAGCCCAGGAGTTAGAGCAGCCTGAGTAATGTAGCAAGACCCTGCCTTTACAAAAAAAAAAAATGACTAGTCAAGTGTATGATGCATGCTGATAGTCCCAGCTACTCAGAAGGCTGAGGTGGGAGGATCACCTGAGCCCAGAAGTTTGAGGCTGTGGCGAGCTGTGATCGTGCCACTGCATTCCAGCCTGGGCAAGAGGGTGACCTTGTTTCTTAAAAAGAAACAAAAACATAGTCCTCTTCAAATAATCATAATTAGGTCAGTAGGTACATTAGACATCATCTGGTCTAACACTTTATAGACCAAGGTCTAGAAAGTTCAGTTATTCATTAGACAGTTTTTAGTATATACTCTGTCAGAGATACAGTTCCTAGGAGCTGACAGTATATGTTAGAAAGGGTCGGAGTGACAGATCATGTCACTGTTGTATAAGTACGGTCGTCAATGCACAGGATGATTTGTCAGCTCAGGATTGGGACACTTGACTTGGGGATATGCCAGGAAGAAGGGACAAGGCAAGTTTCCAGGGGAATAAATTTCATGATAGTCTTGAAAGATGAGGAGATAGAACTTACCCTGTGGAGAAGCAGGGGTAGAAAAAGAAAGAAGAGAAGAAGGCTTATGTAGACCAAAAGTGTTGTAAAGGCTGAGGGCCATGTCTGGGCAGAAGAACACAGTATAAATGGTGAGGACAGAAAATAATTCACTCAGGAGATGGCAAGAGCTTGATACAATTATTAGATGGGTGAGGTGTGTAAGAGTTGCTATTGGACAAATAGGTAGAGGGCAAATCATGAAGACCTTGTTGACTGTGCTTCACGCAGAGGAGTCTGGATTTTGTTCAGGAGCTATTCTAAAAATTTAAACTCAGAGTGACATGACCAGATTTGGACTTGAAGAAGGTGCCTAGAAATGAACGAAGGACACTTAGTTCAGCCACAGAAACATAGAGTGCATTTCTGTCGATATCAAAGCAACTTAGTGGAGAAATGACAATGACCTGGATAAAGCCCTGGCTTGACCTGGGGACCCAGTACAACAAACTATGGTAGAGAGCTAAGTCTACCTGCTGCTTTTTTCTTGTTAATAAAGTTTTCTTTTGACACACAGCCACAACCATTCGTTTGTGTACTATCCATGGGCTGTTCTCAAGGTATAATGGCAGAGTTGAGTAGTTGCAACAGATTCCACATGGCCTGCAAAGCCTATATTTGCTATCTGGAACTTCACAGAAAAAGTTTGCATGCGCCCAATATAGCAGGCTGTTCCTGATCACTACCATGTGTCAGTGCCAGCTGTGGACAAAAAGCCAGTCCCTTCCTCTGGTACCCACACACAGTCCAGCAGGGAAGACAGATGAAACAGAATCAAAGAACAGAATGTGTGGCTAAATTAGGAGACTGGTGACCTGTCAGATATGGGGGGAAGGAGAAATAGCGAGGATTTTCAATGACTTCCATTTTCTGGTCTAATGAGTGATTTTTATTAACTGTCTTTTTGTTTCAGAGAGACAAGAGATCGGTTTTTGTGGGGAATCTCCCTTATAGTAAGTTTGTTTAAACAAAGTACAGTTAATGTTACTAAATAAATAACAAGGAAATAAGAACTGAGTAGTAACTTAATGTTTTGATTTAAGACTCATTTTAAAGCATGCAATGTGTGTGCTGTGGCAGCACATGTACTAAAAAGTATGCAATATAGTGACTTATTATCATGGGGCCATGCTTAACTAGCTGTATTATTAAACATCTCCATGTTTCTGAGGAGCTCCCAACTCTTTACTTCCATTTTGGTTGAATTTGTTTTCAGAAGTTGCAGAATCTGCCGTTGAGAAGCACTTTCTGGACTGTGGAAGTGTCATGGCAGTGAGGATTGTGAGAGACCAAGTGACAGGCGTCGGCAAAGGGTTTGGCTATGTCCTCTTTGAGGTATGGGAGACTAATGCATTGTCACTGTCCTTCCAAGTGCCCTGGGAGGCATTGATACTACTACGTGTCATCATTGAGAGATAACTTTCACTTCCATTCTCAAATTCCATCTTAAGAAAACTGGGCTGGGTGCAGTGATTCACGCCTGTAATCCCAGCACTTTGGGAGGCCGAGACGGGTGAATCTCTTGTGCTCAGGAGTTCGAGACCAGCCTGGCCCACATGGTAAAACCTCGTTTGTACTAAACGTACAAAAATTATCCGGGTGTGGTGGCGGGCGCCTATAATCCCAGCTACTCAGGAGGCTGAGGCAGGAGACTCACTTGAACCCAGGAGGTGGAGGTTGCAGTGAGCTGAGAATGTTCCATTTTTCTCCAGCCTGGGCCACAGAGCAAGACTTCATCTCAAGGGGGAAAAAAAAATACAAAAAATTAAAAAATTAGCCAGATGTGGTGGCTCATACCTGTAATCCCAGCTACTTGGGAGGCCGAGGCAGGAGAATCACTTAAACCTGGGAGGCAGAGGTTTCAGTGAGCCAAGATTACACCACTGCACTCCAGCCTGGGCGACAGAGGAAGACTCCATTTAAAAAAAAAAACCGGCAATGCGCGGTGGGTTATGCCTGTAATCCCAGCACTTTGGGAGGCCAAGGCGGGTGGATCACCTGAGGTCGGAAATTTGAGACCAGCCTGACCAACATGGATAAACCCCATCTCTACTAAAAATACAAAATTAGCTGGGCATGGTGGCACATTCCTATACTCCCAGCTACTTGGGAGGCTGAGACAGGAGAATCGCTTGAACCCGGGAGACAGAGGTTCTTGTGAGCCGAGATCGCTCCATTGCACTCCAGCCTGGGGCAACAAGAGTAAATCTCCATCTCAAAAAAAAAAAAAAAAGAAAACAATTTATAACCTGCCATAATATATTGCTACAACTGCACCTATCTAAAATATGTCCCAGTTCTTTCTTCATACTAATTAAATGTTTTAGATCCTGGATATTAGAAGGACTAAATCACTGAATCTTCTCCACCTTCTGTATGATAAATAATTGACATTAAGGTATAAGAAAGTTTTATTCTTTGTACAAAATTAGTTATATTTAGTTCACTAATTTTTAACCAGTGTTTCATGCCTGACAATATTAAGGAGTAAAAGAATATATAGGCTGGGCATATTGACTCGTGACTGTAATCCCAGCACTTTGGAAGGCTGAGGCGAGAGGATTAAGGTGAGGACTTCAAGTCCAGCCTGGGCAACATAGGTAGACGCCGACTCAACAAAAAAAACATAGAAGTAAGGCCGGGTGCAGTGGCTCACACCTGTAATCCCACCACTTTAGGAGGCCAACGGAGGTGGATTGCTTGAGCCCAGGAGTTCAAGACTAGCCCGGGCAACATGGCAAAATCCCGCCTCTACAAAAAAATACAAAAATCAGCTGGGCGTGGTGGTGCATGCCTGTAGTACCAGTTACTTGAGGGACTGAGGCAGGAGGATCACCTGAGCCTTGGGAGGTCGAGGCTGCAGTGAGCCACCCAATCTGGATGGCAGAGTGAGACCCTGTCTTAAAGAAAAATTAAAAACTAAAAATCTAGCTGGTCATGGTGGCCAGTGCCTGTGGTCCTATCAGGAGGCTGAGGCTGGAGGATTGCTTAAGTACAAGAGATCAAGGCCGTAGTGAGCCATGATCGCACCACTGCACTCCAGCCAAAGTGACAGAGTGAGACCCTATGTCAAAACAAAAAATCTATTGTCATCCCTTGATATTGACGGTATATTGGTTCCAGGATCCCTCTCACATAGCAAACGGTATATATATCTGCAGATGCTCAAGTCCCTTATATAAAATGGCACATTTGCATGAATGTATATTGTTACATATAATACATATTTTTATTGTCATTTGTTGTTTTCAAGTATTTTCTGTCTGCAGTTGATTGAATCCTCTGATACTGAACTCAGGATTTGGGGAGCTGACTGTACATACTATGTGATGTCATAAATTTTTCTTCTCTCAGTAACAACCCATTACTACATTTCCTTTCAGTTTTTCCTTGTGCTGCCATTTTTATAGTTGAACTTCTCTCTGTGAAGTTAAATTGTGTTTACTTCCTATTTTATGTTGTTTTCTGTTATGTAAGCATGTTCCATTGAGTGATATAACAGAGTTTGTACTCTCATTTATCTCATGTTGAACCTTGGTAGAATTCTCTGTTTTTCCCTGTAATAATGAAATTGCAGTGGTTATGTGTTTTTTGTTTTTGAGACAGAGTCTCTGTTGCCCAGGCTGGAGTGCTTTGGCATGATCTCAGCTCACTGTAGCCTCCGCCTCCCAGGCTCTAGTGATCCTCCTATCTCAGCTTCCTGAGTAGCTAGGACTACAGGTGTGTGCCACCACGCCTGGCTAATTTTCGTGTTTTTTTTTGTAGAGACAGGATTTCACCATGTTTGTCAGGCTGGTCTTGAACTTCTGAGCACAAATGATCTATCCACCTTGGCCTCCCAGAGTGCTAGGATTATAGGTGTGAGCCACTCTGCCTGGCCTGGTTATGATTTTTTTTCCCCAAAAGTTTGGATTGTAGATTACTTAAGATAGATCCCCATTAGGATATTACTAGGTTAAGATGTGTTACCATTTTGAAGACTCGATAAGAATTGCCTGGTAGCTGTTTTAGAAAGATTGTCACAGCGTTTGTTGCCATTGTTACTGTATTGTAGTTATCTTACTGCTTCTCTGCTCCCTGTCTTCTATTACTTGATAAGCTTCTAAAGTCCTTTAACAAACATCTCATGGATATTCAGGGTGGTTAGCATCAATGGCTCTACATTAGAACAGAAGTATAACAGAATTTTGGATCTACATGAAACCCTAGAGGGTGTCTAGTCCACATCTCAGGTACTGTAAAGGAGAGTTCCCTGTCCTCTGGTCAGCTAATACAATGGGGCTTTGACAGAAAGATGGCTATATGAAGGAGGTTTATTGGTTTAAAATATTGCATATGGGGGCTGGGCGCGGTGGCTCATGCCTGTAATCCCAGCACTTCTGAGGCCAAGGTGGGCAGATTACAAGGTCAAGAGATCGAGACCATCCTGGCTAACATGGTGAAACCCTGTCTCTACTAAAAATACAAAAACTAGCTGGGTATGTTGGCCTGCGCCTATAATCCCAGCCACTTGAGAGTCTGAGGCAAGAGAATCGCTTGAACTCAGGAGGTAGAGGTCACAGTGAGCTGAGATCATGCCACTGCACTCCAGCCTGGCAACAGAGCGAGACTTCATCTCAAAAAAAGAAAAAAAAAAAAAAAGCCAATATTGCATATGACTAATCTAGTTTAGAACCTCATTTTACAATGCAAAAAAAAAAAAAAAAAAAAAAAAATGAAGCCTGTAGCATTGTGACTTAGCTGAACATTTCACAAGGCAGCTTGAGTGCTTTTTGGGGAAACACTGGTGAGGAGCTGGTGATAAGGAGAGTTCGAGCGCGGCAGCTGATACACCTGGGATTGGATGGGGCTTATCTGTGCAAGCTCAAAAGTCGTTCTTGAATCTGTTAAAGTGACACTTTCACTAGTTTCTTTGCAGATGGGTTTCTGGTAGAAATTAATGTATTGTGTTTTCTTTTGATTTGCAGAATACAGATTCTGTTCATCTTGCTCTGAAACTAAATAATTCTGAACTCATGGGGAGAAAACTCAGAGTCATGCGTTCTGTTAATAAAGAAAAATTAAAACAACAAAATTCAAATCCACGATTGAAGAATGTTGGTAAACCTAAGCAGGGACTTAATTTTACTTCCAAAACTGCAGAAGGACATTCTAAAAGCTTATTTATTGGAGAAAAAGCTGTTCTCCTTAAAACGAAGAAGAAAGGACAGAAGAAAAATGGATGCCCTAAGAAACAGAGAAAACAGAAATAACCAGGAACTGCTTTTTCTTTTCCTGCTGAGTACTGCTAATAAAAGTGCAATTATCTGCTGATAGCGTTGTCTGCTAATCATGTGTTGAGTTTTATACTTTTTTATGGATGGTATATGTGAAATGTGGAGACTTCCACAGTCTCAGTTTATTCACATTGTAATACTACCTTTGAAAGTTTTTTGTTTTTTGAGGTGGAGTTTCGCTCTTGTCTCCCAGGCTGGAGTGCAGTAGTGTGATCTCAGCTCACTGCAACCTCTGCCTTCCGGGTTCAAGCACTTCTCCTGCCTCAGCCTCCTGAGTAGCTGGGATTACAGGCGCCTGCCGCCACGCCTGGCTAATCGTTTGTATTTTTAGTAGAGATGGAGTTTCACCATGTTGTCCAGGCTGGTCTCGAACTCCTAACCTCAGGTGATCCCCCTGCCTTGGCCTCCCAAAGTGCTGGGATTACAGGTGTGAGCCGCTGCACCCAAGCCTCCTTTCTCTTTCTTTTGCCTGTTAAACCTCTGCTCTTAACCTTACTCCATGTGTGCTCAAGTTCTTGACTTCCTTGGCACAAAGCAACGAACCTTGGGTATTACCCCAAACGATGTTGCTTCAGTATCCAGGCTGCTCTCAAACTGCTGGACTCAAGCCATCCTCCCAACTTGGCCTCCCAAAGTGCTAGGATTACAGGAGTGAATCACTCGTCAATTCCAAGGGGTTAGAACTCCCAGGAACTGGGGAAAAAGGCCAGCCAAATTCTTTATTACACAACCTGGTGTTACTGGAAAAGGGTCTGGATCCAGACCCCAACAGAGGGTTCTTGGATCTTGCTTAAGAAAGAATTTGGGGCCAGTCCACAGAGTAAAGTAAAAACAAGTTTATTAAAAAAATCAAGAAGATCGGTCGCGGTGGCTCACGCCTGTAATCCCACCACTTTGGGGAGGCTGAGGCGGGTGTATCACCAGAGGTCAGTAGTTTGAGACTATCCTGGCCAACATGGTGAAACCCCATCTCTACTAAAAATACAAAAGTTAGCTGTGTGTGATGGCACACACCTGTAATCCCAGCTACTGGGGAGGCTGAGGTAGGAAAATTGCTCGAACCCGGGAGGTGGAGGTTATAGTGAGCCAAGATCATGCCACTGCACTCCAGCCTGGATGACAGAGCAAAACTCAGTCTTAAAAAAATAAAAAAAGAAGTGAAAGAAGGGATACTTCATAGAATGGTACACACTCTAAAGCAAGAGAAGGAACATGTCCACCTTAGGTACAATGTTTGTATGTAACAGCAAAAAAATAATAGGGAAGATGTGCTCTACTACAGGAGCTTGTGACAAAGGATTTTTTTGTGTGTGTTTGTTGTGAGACAAGGTCTTGGCCCTGTCACCAGCTTGGACTACAATGGTGTAGTCATAACTAACCGCAGCCTCAATGGGATTAAAGGGATCCTCCTGCATCATTCCCCATGTAGTTGGGACCACAGGTGTGTGCCACCACACCTGGCTAAGTTTTTAATTTTTTTGTAGAGGCGGGGTCTCACCATGTTGCCCTGGCTGGTGTTGAACTCTTGGGCTCAAGCTATCCGCCCATCTGGGCCTCCCAAAGTGCTGGGATTACAGGTGTGAGACACTGCCTGGTCTTTTGTCAAAGGATTGTTAATCCTCTGTAACTACTGTCTTCTGCAAGAATCAATATTTAAAGGGAAAATTAAAGAATGCTTTTGTTCTTAAGATATCGGGACATCAGAACATTTCCTGGGTGTGTTAAACATTATTCACTTGTTTCCTTCCCTGTAAATATCCCATGACCAAGAATGCCAAACTTCCTGGGAATGTACCCCAATGGGTCTCAGCCTCATTTTACCCAGTCCCTATTCAAGGTAAGGTAGCTCTGGTTCCAATGTCTCTGACAATGATGCTTGACTTCTTTGATATCCCTCAACTTACAGTGTCTGTTTAATGCCTGCTTTCAGCCCACGGTTTTCCTTGTCAGAATATCTTAACTTTGATCATATATATATATATATATATATAGTTTTATTGTATTTTATTTTTTTGAGACAGAGCCCTCATCTGTCACTCAGGCTGGAATGCAGTGGTGTGATCTCGGCTCACTGCAACCTCTGCCTCCTGGTTCAAGTAATTCTCCCGCCTCAGCCTCCAGAGTAGCTGGGATTAC
The DNA here is from genome assembly GCF_009764315.1 of Trachypithecus francoisi. NCBI lineage: Eukaryota > Metazoa > Chordata > Mammalia > Primates > Cercopithecidae > Trachypithecus > Trachypithecus francoisi. The sequence continues at coordinate 13,420,540 of NW_022681470.1, forward strand.
AGGCCCCCGCCACCATGGCCAGCTAATTTTTGTACTTTTAGTACAGACAGGGTTTCACCATCTTGGCCAGGCTGGTCTCGAACTCCTGGCCTTAAGTGACCTGCCCGCCTCAGCCTGCCTAAGTGCTGAGATTACAGGCGTGAGCCACGTGCCTGGCCTGATCATATGTATGTTTTCATGTGGCTATAAAACAATTCACGTTTTCTATTTTTTCTTCAATTGTGTATATTTTTCAAGAAATTACTCCATTTAATTTTATTCCAGTTATCATAGAATGAGGCTATCCTGTAACATTCTTTTGAAATGGAAACACTGCACAATGGATTGTGGCAACTTGAAAGTACAGTTTAATTCAAACAAGTCACAGGCTGCCTGTGTTAGACAAGATGAAGCATTCGCAGTCCGGGACCCTGCATCCTTGTCTGCCACAAACAAGGGTGTCTGCTAGTCTTCTGAGTACGTGCACGCCAGCAACGCGCCCGCCTCGTTACAGCATGGTCCGCGGGTTTAAAAAAAAAGTGCGCGGTCACGTGCAAATTCCCGACTCCAGTGCGTACACGAACCGGCGCACGAGCATCGGTGGCGTGGCCCACTGCGCAGGCGCAGGAGCCGCGTTCCGGGCCTCTGCTCAGGCACTGCCGCGGACTACCTCGAGGCCCTTAGTTGACTGGGGCCGGAAGTGGCGTGTGCTCTGCCTTTCCGAGTTCCTGGCCCGTGGCCGTCGGGTGTGAGCTGCGCCGACCTCTCGGAGGGTTCGTGGCCCACCGCTCCTTCGCCGTCCCTGCCGCCACCGTCCACGCTCAGCGTCATAGAGAAGATGGTGGGTCGGAACAGCGCCATCGCCGCCGGTGTATGCGGAGCCCTTTTTATTGGGTACTGCATCTACTTCGATCGCAAAAGACGAAGTGACCCCAACTTCAAGAACAGGCTTCGAGAACGTGAGTGGGTCCTCTCTTCCCTGGCCGGGCCTGCTGCCTCCGGCCGTCGCCCTCCACAGGAGGGGTCCTTGCAGCCCACCCTCCTGTGGGCCGCCCAGGGCGACCGCGTGGTGCGGCCCGCAATAGGCGATGGCGCTGGCTGCGCCGCTCTGGGGGCTCTTCTGCCCGGCAGGAATTCCCTCCATTTTGAAGGAAGGATTTTTCCTGTTTTGTTTTCCCCAAACACTTTAGCCGTGCAAATGCATTCTTGATTTGTGTTACAATCTCGGGTGTGTATGGCATGGGGAGGAGGTTGTCTCTTTTTTTTGTCGTTCATCTTTTTAAACCTCTACTCTTAAAAAAGTCGTGCATTTTTGTCGCAAATTTTAGTCTGAGGCTAAATCCGCATGCTCAGTGCAGTATCATTGTTGCATTTTTTTTTTTTTTGAGACGGAATCTCGCTCTGTCGTCCAGGTTGGAGTGCAGTGGCGCGATCTCGGCTCGCTGCAACCTCCGCGTCCCGAGTTAAAGCACTTCTCCTGCCTCATCCTCCCCAGTAGCTGGGATTACAGGCGGCCGCCACCACGCCCGGCTAATTTTTTGAATTTAGTAGAGACGGGATTTCACCATGTTGGTCGGGCTAGTCTCGAACTCCTGACCTCAGATGATCCGCCCGGCTCATTGCTGCATTCTTAAACCCTCTTGGTAGCTTCGTGCCAAGTGCTTCCAAGATATGAGTGAATGCTATAGAAATTGCAGGGGAGTCCAAAGGGCTGCGCTTCTCCCGTGGCTCAGTCTTATTTCATACCTGCGACATCTTTTAAGAGAGGTCTACAAGAGGGGAATCGTGTCAAGAAAACCGTTGTGATCCATCTTGAATTTTGGGAGAATTTTCATTTGCATCACCGAAGAGCAAATTTGTTGGAATAAGAAATATTTTTGTAGCTGATCTTGGTTGTTCAGCCAAATTAATTTTTGAGATTAAAATTGATACATAAATTACTAAAGTCCAAGGTGTACAAAGAAGGGATTATTGTTTATTTAAGTAACAGTGGATACGATTTAATTTAGCTCTACTAAGTCATTTCAAGCGTTCAATAGCCATGTGTGAGCAGTGACTCCAGCGCTGATCTTACTAGCGCTTAGAATCAGACATCTAGTTCCAGCTTTCTTATGTTTTAGGAGGGAAGGGATATAGACAGAATTTGATTTATGACTAGGTAGACTAATAGAATACTGTTTTGGATTCAGACCCTGAATTTCTAGGGCCAGGTTAGCGGCATAATTTGGGGTGTCTGAATCCTAATTTCCGTAGTTGTAAAATCAGGTAATGCCACCTGCCTCTTGTCGGTCTTGTGAAGATTGAGATGTTTGAATTGCCTCCCACGTTTCCTGACATGGGAAATGCTCCTCCATAAATGCTAGTAGTCAAATTTTGCCTTCAGGTTATTTTCCTGTAGTTGCCAAAATGGGTGGCAGCTGGGGGATTTGGTACAAATGCAGAGTTATAAAGAATGGGTTAACCCTATTGTCCTTTGGAAACCCTGAAGTCCTGTTGCAGAAACAAGAGCTATCGTTTTAGACAAATGGAGGAATGTTATTTCAAAACTTCTCTGTCATTTTCAGTCTAAAAATTTTTTTTTCTGGCCTAAGCAACTTAATGATTACAGTGAATTACTTAGCTGCAGCAGTAACTTTAGGCAAGTAATTTCAAGCTTTAGTTTTATCTTTCTTAAAATGGTATAGTGTAGAGTTTTAGTACTGTTTCTCACACATGGTAATTGATGAATGCTAGAGAATTTTGTTGTTGTTGTTTGTTTGAGTCTCACTCTGTTGCCCAGGCTCCAGTGCAGTGGGGTGATCTCGGCTTGCTGCAACCTCTGCCTCCCGGGTTCAAGCAATTCTCCTGCCTCAGCCTCCTGAGTAGCTGAGATTACAGGCGCACACCACCACACCTGGCTAATTTTTGTATTTTTAGTAGAGATGGGGTTTCACCGTGTTGGCCAAGTTGGTCTCGAACTCCTGACCTCATCATCCGCCCATCTCGGCCTGCCAAAGTGCTGGGATTACAGGCATGAGCCACCGTGTCCGGACGAGATTTTTTTATAAGTAGAATTATTTTGTTGTTTGATGTTTTTGTTATCAAGTAGAATTTATTTAGAATAATCTTGTAGCCTTGTTTAAAGGTAATTGTGGCCGGGCGTGGTGGCTTAACGCTTGTAATCTCAGCACTTTGGGAGTCCAAGGTGGGCGGATCACCTCATGTCAGGAGTTCGAGACCAGCATGGCGAAACCCCGTCTCTACTAAAAATACAAAAATTACCCGGGTGTGGTGGCGCACACTTGTAATCCCAGCTGCTTGGGAGGCTGAGGCAGAATTGCTAGAATGTGGAAGGTGGAGGTTGCAGTAAGCTGAGATTGCACCACTGAACTCCATCCTCGGGGGACAGAGCAAGACTCTGTCTCCAAAATACACGTGTGTGTGTATCTATCTATCTATATCATATATATATATAAATAGGCCAGGCGCAGTGGCTAACGCCTGTAATCCCAGCACTTTGGAAGGCCAAGGCAGGTAGGTCATGAGGCCAGGAGATCAAGACCAGTCTGGCCAACATGGTGAAATCCAGTCTCTACTAAAAATACAAAAAAAAAAAAATTAACTGGACGTGGTGTCGTGCACCTGTAGTCCCAGCTACTTGGGAGGCTGAGGCAGGAGGATCGCTTGAACCTGGGAGGCTGAGATTGTAGTGAGCCGAGATGGTGCAATTGCACTCCAGCCTGGGTGACAGAGCAAGACTCGGTCTCAAAAAAAAAAAAAAAAGTGTAATTACGTGACTAGCTGATTTTAAAAACTTTGGGGTTATTTGGCCTTTGTGAAATGAAATTTATTTCAGTTCAGTTAATTTTGAGTTTTTAAAATTAATTTCTTTTTAAAATTTTGAGTTCTTCTAAGTCTTATTTCCAGTAGAATATTTACATTTGCAATAAAAGAGCAGTTTCTCACATAAGGCGTGTAGCTTGTAGCTTGTTGGCTTTCTTCTTTTTTGTTAAGAAGAGAGGCTTAGGCGGCCAGGCGCTCATGCCTGTAATCCCAGCACTTTGGGAGGCTGAGGTGGGTGGATTACAAGGTCAGGAGATCGAGACCATCCTGGCTAACATGGTGAAACCCTGTCTCTGCTAAAAAATAGAAAAAATTAGTCGGGCGTGGTGGCAGGTGCCTGTAGTCCCAGCTCCCTGGGAGACTGAGGCAGAAGAATGGCGGGAACCCGGGAGGTGGAGCGTAAGAGAGGCTTAATTGTTAAAAATGAAGGTTGAGGTTAAATTTGGGATCCTAATTTATTTAGACGTTTTGTCACCTGTTAGCAAAAGCAGAGTATCAGGATCCTTGAAGCATAGTTTTTATCATTCTAAATTATGAGTAAATTTAATGTAATTTCCAAATTACAATGCCAACTGCGGGTGCATTTCACTTATATGGGACGGATAAAATGACATGTAAAAAATATATTAAGCATCTTATTTAAATGAATAAATCTTGGAAACATTGAGTCAAGGCTTGATTTTGCTCATTGTTAAATTTCTTTATGGTTTTTCAGTTGATTACCATCTCTCCCTTTATCACAGAGATACTGCATTATACTATATCTGAAAATATGTTAATGTAGCAAGTTAATTGTATCATGAAACTAAAGCCAGAATTTTAATCTTATTGCTAAAAATGTAAAGCAACTAAGAGATCTTAAAATTTGGTAGCTGTGTCAGTTAAATGTATTCAGTGGCAATCACACACTCCTCCCCACCTTATTAAAAAACCTTACGACTAAATTTCACTTTCCTGGGTTTCATGATCAGTTTTGTCATTTTCCCTAAATTCTGGTTTAGCAGATGGTATGTCTCGTACAATTGATCCCGCAAACTTGGCACATTCATTTCTGAGGTGCCTTTTGTTTTGATGGTAATAATGTCTTCTCCACACTATTAACTATGGAGGCAGAAGAGAGTCATGTTTCAAGTCCAAAAGCCTGGGTTTGAGTTGCCATTCCACCAGTAAGTAATTGCGACCTTGATACATTTTCTCATCTGGAAAATGGGGATGATAATAGTTCCTGGTTTTTTGTTTTTTGTTTTTGTTTGAGACAGAGTTCGCCGTGTTACCTGGGCTGGAGTGCAGTGGCACTATCTCAGCTCACTGCAACCTCCACCTCCCAGGTTTAGGTGATCCTCTTGCTACAGCCTCTTGAGTAGCTGGGACTGCAGGTGCCTGCCACCACACCCCAGCTAATTTTTTGTATTTTAGTAGAGACGGGATTTCACCGCATCAACCAGGCTGGTCTCGAACTCCTGACCTCCAGTGATCTGACTGCTTTGGCCTCCCAAAGTGCTGGGATTACAGGTGTGAGCCGCTGTGCCCAGCCATACCTCTTTTAGTGTTGTGAGGATTAAATAAACTAATAAACATTTAGAACAGTGTATGGCATGTAGCATCTAAAACTTAGTGCTTACATACAAGTGTTCCTTGTCTTCATGTCCAGATCCTCTGAAGTCTTCCATTTCTTTTCTAGTTTTACTGCGTTTCCTCTAGTACAGGTTCCAGTGTAGACCACGATATTTAGCAGTTAGATATTGTTGTCTGGTATCACTCATTATTTTCTGCCTTAAGAGAACAAAAACCCATAAGCAAATGGAGGGTCGAATTATGTTCTTTGTCCTTTTTCCCCACAGTTAGTTGTGCAGTGATGAACACTTAGGTAAGGTACTTAAATTAGCAGTCTTCAAATTAATACATAAGATCAACTTTAATGCATATTTTTTCTGTTGAAATGGCTAGAATTGTATTTAGGCCTTACAGTGGTAGCACTCTATTATGGGAGACGAGTGGGTATCTGATGCTGGTGTGATGAAATCCAGTTTATGAGGGTTGACTAAGAAAAGGTACCTTGGCTGGGCGGTGGTGGCTTACACCTGTAATCCCAGCACTTTGGGAGGCTGAGGTGGGCAGATCATGAGGTCAGGAGATCGAGACCATCCTGGCTAACATGGTGAAACCCTGTCTCTACGAAAAATACAAAAAAATTTAGCCAGGCATGGTGGCAGGCGCCTGTAGTCCCAGCTACTCGGGAGGCTGAGGCAGGAGAATGGCGTGAACCCAGGAGGCGGAGCTTGCAGTGAGCTGAGATGCACCACTGCACTCCAGCCTGGGCGACAGAGCGAGACTCCGTCTCAAAAAAAAAAAAGAAAAGAAAAAAGAAAGAAAAGGTACCTTGACCATAGTAAATGAACTTTCTGTCTGCAGGTAGGCAGACCTCTTTTTTGAGACAGAGTCTCGCTCTGTTGCCCAGGCTGGAGTGCAGTGGCTCTATCTCGGCTCACTGCAACCTCTGCCTCCCAGGTTTAAGTGCTTCTACCGCCTCAACCTCCCGAGTAGCTGGGAATACAGGCGCCCGCCACCACACCCAGCCAGTTTTTGTATTTTTAGTAGAGATTGGGTTTCACTGTGTTGACCAGGCTGGCCTCAAACTCCTGACCTTGTGATCTGCCTGGCTCAGCCTCCTAAAGTGCTGGGATTACAGGTATGAGCCACTGCACCCGGCCCTCAGACCTCTTTAGTCATGCATTGAGGCTTGGATTTGTAGAGTGCTTTAAGGTGTTCAGAGGACATTTGCTTGTTTCGTGGCTTTTGTTTCTCATTGTAGTCTTCTAAGATTAGATAGACCTTATCTTGGGAGAGTGAGAGATTTGCGTAAAATCACCCAGCTAATAAATATTAGCTAATAATAAGTATTGGAGCCTTACATTGTCTTAACTATGTCAGTAATTACTCTATGTCATTGGTAGTTTTTAATGATTATCACTTTAGGGGTAGTCCTCCCTCAGTATCCTTGAGTGATTGGTTCCAGGCCTCCCCTGGATACCAAAATCTTGAGGATGCTCAAGTACCTTTAAGTGGTATAGTATTTTCATATAACCACCATATGCCTCCAGTACACTTTAGGTTTTTTTTTTTTTTTTTTTTTCATTTAAGAATGCCAGTTTTCAATATTCCGTAAAGATATAATCTGGCATATTTCAGTAATAAAACTCCCTAATACTAGTGGCGTAATTCTTATCCCTGTTACATGTCCTGTGTTGGTTGGAAGAGGGGGGACTTGATCTGCTTGTTGTAATTACTTTAGAAGTCCAGCTGTGGGAGCTATATCCGTCTTGTGAATTGCTAGATCTTCTGCACCAGAGGGAAGGAGAACGCTCCAGTGCGGTGTCACATTGCCTACAGCTCATTGACCAGACTATTCTTATGTCCTTGATAGATCACAGGGAGGGATAGATTGCTAGAGTTAGAAATGTTTTGCAAATGGAATTAATGACTGCCACAGCAATTAGAATTATTTTCATTCCCATTTTTATAATGACAAAATGTAAATATAACATTACATTTCTTGTAGGAAGAAAGAAACAGAAGCTTGCCAAGGAGAGAGCTGGGCTTTCCAAGGTAATAATCTGGTTTCTGTTTAAATTATATATTTTATAGAAATATTATTTTAAAATCTGTAATTGGAAATGTAATTAAAATGTAATTGGAAAAAGCTAGTTCATACTGGACTTTGCATTTTTATTTTAAAATACAGCTTATTTTTAGGAGTAGGTGAATAACATAGTTCCACTGACAATTATCAGGTCCTTCATTATTTCTTTTGCTGGCCATAACAACAAACAGCTTACTGTGTGAACAATAATTAAGGAACAATATGAGGGCCTCAAGACATTTGCACCAAAAGATGAAAAGTTCCTAATCAGGTGCTTCAAAATTATGCAATATTAACACTTACGATTTAATTTCGTTACTCTAGCTTCCTTTGAAAGAACCATGGGTTATTATTTCAAAAATTATTCAAGATTATTCAAGCCCACTGATCCAGAATCCCACTGCCCTGACAAATTTTTGCCTTGTTGCAGTACACAGTTCTGGATATAAAACTTGTAATTTATTTTTTCTTTTCGTAGATCCTGGGTTCTTGATTATTTTTAATGACTACGTAGGTTTATCTACTTGGTAGAAAATGTTCTGTGGTGTGTGTAAGTAAATTAAGTACATGTTAGTCATTGTGTGTGCAGCTTTCCTTTTTATTGAGATGACTTCTGTTGTCTGGGTTCTTAGGACTTAGATTACTGGATCATTAGTGGTTCTTTTTAAAGCAAGTTGAGACAAGGAAAAATTAAGTCAACCAGTATGTTTTGTTATTTTGAAACAGTTGTGTAAACACAGCTGGTTGACTGGACATGGTAATAGTGAAGTGAAAATGGGAGGGAACTACTTCATTGTTCTAGTAGGTTCAGACTACGTTTCTGAAATGGGTGATGTGTTTATTATGCTTTTGATAACTTATATTTTTAAGGGCATAGGAAAATGGATTGAGACATGCACCAGTATGTATTTTTAGATTCAGGAATAGAATTAAATTATTGCCATATGCTGGGATAGTCCATGAAAGATGTCTCCACTTTCAGAAATTTAAATTGTTTCACTTGTGTTGGCTAGGCTAATAAGAGCATGTACAATGTAATTCAAGTACCAAAAACTTGCACTATTAGAAGTTTAGGTTGGTTTTCTCGCTCTCTTTTTTTTTTTTTTTTTTTTTTTGAGGTGGAGTGTCACTCTGTCACCAGGGTGGAGTGCAGTGGCGTGATCTCGGCTCACTGCACCCTCTGCCTCCCAGGTTCAAGCGATTCTCCTGCCTCAGCCTCCCGAGTAGCTGGGACTACAGGTGCCCGTCACTACACCCAGCTAATTTTTGTGTTTTAGTAGAGACGGTGTTTCACCATGTTGGCCAGCATAGCCTCAATCTCTTGACCTTGTGATCTGCCTGCCTGGGCCTCCCAAGGTGCTGGGATTACAGACATGAGCCACCGCACCTAGCTACTGAAGTGTAGGTTTTCAAATAAAAATGGCCTTTTCTTTGAGACAAGGTCTCACCCTGTCACCCAGGCTGGAGTGCAGTAGCAGTGCAATCACAGCTCACTGCAGCTTCGACTTCCTGGGTTCAAACAATTCTGCTTTAGCCTCCCTAGCAGCTGGACTATAGGCATGGGCCACCATGCCTAGCTAATTTTTCATTTTTTTGTAGAGAGAGGCTGAGGTAGGAGGATCACTTGAGTCTGAGAGGTGAAGGCACTGAGCTGTGATCACACTACTGCACTACAGCCTGGGCGACAGAGTGAGACCCTGTCTCAAAAAATAGTCTTTTAGATGCATGTAAAATGTGGGCTGGGTGCATTGGCTCATACCTGTAATACTAGCACTTTGGGAGGCCGAGGTGGGTGGATCATCTGAGGTCAGGAGTTTGAGACCAACCTGGCCAACATTGCGAAACCCTATCTCTACTAAAAATACAAAAATTTAGCTGGGCATGGTGGCAGGCGCCTGTAATCCCAGCTACTCGGAGACTGAGGCAGGAGAATCACTTGAATCCGGGAGGTGGAAGTTGCAGTGAGCTGGGATTGTGCCAGTGCACTCCAGCCTAGGTGACAGAATGACACTGTGTCTCAACAACAACAACAACAAAAACCAAATCTATATAAAATAATGTTGAATCATAAGGACAAATTGATTACAGTTGTATAAAAATCTACAATAATGGCAGTCCGAAAATAGTGTAAAGTGCATAGATGGTATAGATTTTGCACTCTTTTTACATTCAAGTTAGAGCTTTCTAAGAATTTTTCAAATAGAAACTCAAGTTTTTTCTTTTATTCGTTTGAATGTAGATGAACTCCTAATTCCTACAAGCGTTGTTCAGGAGTAAAGTTCTTCTATCAGTTTTTTTAGAATGATTGATTGGGTTTTTGTTGTTTTATTTTTATTGATATCTGTGTATTGGTTATATCCCCTGGCATAATTGTGGTGTCAGTTATTAAATATTTTATTTCCAGTTACCTGACCTTAAAGATGCTGAAGCTGTTCAGAAGTTCTTCCTTGAAGAAATACAGCTTGGTGAAGAGTTACTAGCTCAAGGTAATAGTCATGGAAGTGCTAAGGAGCTGGGTAGAGTTTTTCTCAGTGATAGAAATTTATAATGATAAGGGATTTTGTTTGTGTAATTTGGCTATAAGAAAAGGTACTCCAGATATCTTAAGACAAGTTTTTAGGCACTTAATAATGGAAGATTATTTTGTGTAAGACTGGCTCTAGAAAGAAATATTCCTCGTGGGATATTGTTGTCCATAATATATTTTAAGTGAGTTTTAGGTTTTCTTGCTATATCATATGATATAGAAGATATAGTAAGTTTTTACAAATGAGGTTCTCTTACTCGGAAGTAGTTTCTAATGTATAGCCATAGTGCGATATGTAAATAGTAACTGAAGGAATATGAGCTAGGAATATACTCCTCAACTCCTTCATCTAATCTTCAGATCTTTTCCAGTATTTATAGGAAGGAATGGCTAATGTAAGGTCCCAGAGAAGGTTAATTTACCTAATCAAGGTCACACGGTGAGTTCATGACCCCTTATTTCAGAACCAACTTGTTATCTGATCCAGAATTTAGCCTTTTCATTACATTGTACTTCATTTATTTCATCAACAGTGCCAAGAAGTTTCTAAAAAACATTCTGTCAGTCTTTAAAGTTCAGCTATGAAATTGAAATTATCAATTTGACAAACGTGAGAACCATAATTTACTCAGTAATCTCAAACGTAGATTTGAAGTAGTTGCTATCATTAATAAAACTGCAGTCAGGTATTTTTAAATTCTGATTGCTGTATCAATAGATTTAGATAAAATTTAACTACATGATGTGGGGCATTTGTGTGTGAATGGGTTTTTGTTGTTTCTTTTATGGGAGAATTTAATCCATTGAAAATGGTGGTAACCTTTGGCAAATGGTCTCCCCTTTGCCAAAAAATACTTTTTTGATATCAATAGAATTGCTCAATTAATTTGACTTAGAGTCACAGTACTCAGATTGCCAACAGACTGGGAAGGGTTAAAAATCATTCAGTAGGAACAGACATGGTGGCTCATGCCTATAATCCCAGCACTTTGGGGAGCTGAGGCAGGAGGATTGCTGGAAGCCAGGAGTTTGAGACCATCATCGACAACAAAGTGAGACCCTCATCTCTACAGTAAATGAGAAAATAAGCCAGGTGCCATAGCATGCACCTGTAGCCAACTACTCGGAGACTAAAGTAGGAGGATACCTTGAACCCAGGGGTTTGAGGCTCCAGTGAGCTGTGATGGTGCCACTGCATTCCAGCCTGGGCAACAGAATGATATGCTGTCTCTTAAAAACTGTATACATAAAATCTGTAACTGCAGAGGAGTACAAGATAGGCACCAATCAGGAGACATTTCCAGGTCTCCTATAGGCATCACACTGCAATTTCTCCATCAGTCTGAGAGAGAGGACCCAGGCATTGGGGAAAGGGAAAGCATTCCCCCTCAGTGCTAAAGCAGTGCTGCATACTGAGTTGCTCTGCTCCTTGCATCGTATAACACTGGGTTTGATCTTCCTATGCTGATAGATGGATTTTATATATTCTTGATGCCATTAACAAAAGATACCACTTATGATTTGACCGTCCAGTCAGCAAAACTTATAGCAGCATCCACTTTGCACAGGAAGGGAGCTCAAGATGAGAAGATCACTGCACTTGAGGTTGTGTCAGTGTGCCTTCTACTACACTTGAGGTTGTGTCAGTGTGTCTTCTTCAGCATTTTTGCTAAATCTGCAGATAAGATAATCAACAGTGCTAGTTCAGAAGAGATGTAATTATGGTATGTATTCAGAAGCAGGAACTGACTTAGCCAATCTTTTGATTACTGTAATTCTAAACTGACCATCAGTGGATCACTGTGCAGCCCTGTGTCTGATCTCTTGTGATGGGTATCATTACATCATCATTTCAATATCTGGGAAAGGAATTGGCCAAGCAGCTCAAGATGGTGCCTGCAGACCCAGATGACAATGACCTACACAATTGGAGTATCCTGAAACATTGTGTAGATGGGACAATCATAGTCCTCACATTGGCAGTGGAGATTCACCTGTTTCTGATGGATGGTCAAGAGGTTAAGAAAAGCTCTTGGAAACCTTTACTTATACTCAGGTGCCATCAGATACTCCGCAGTACTCAAAATTTTACCCAAAATGTTTCTCAGTCTTTCCATAGCAGCCAATTGGTAGAACAAAAAACATATACCAGATTTAAGAGCCTAGAAACAACACCAGAGTGACTATCCTGATACCCAGGCTTGCCATCAGCTGACAGGGTCAAGTGCATTGGGTGTGATGGTAGAGATATTCCCTAAGACATACTTAATATCCTCAGCTTGCTGGGGAAAAATTAGTAAGGTTGATCTGAAACTGTTTTCTCCTTTCTTTTTTTGAAGTGGAGGTTTACTCTGTCACCCAGAGTGCAGTGACTAGAGTGCAATGGCGCGATAAGGGCTCACTGCAACCCCCACCTCCCAGGTTCAAGTGATTCTCCTGCCTCAGCCTCATGAGTAGCTGGGATCATAGGCATGCGCCACCAAGCCTGGCTAATTTTTTTCTATTTTTGGTGGAGATGGGATTTCACCATGTTGGCCAGACTGGTCTTGAACTCCTGACCTCAAGTGATCTGCCTGCCTCGGCTTCCCAGAGTGCTGGGATTATGGGTGTGAGCCACTGCACCCGGTCCATTCTTACCCTTTAAGATCAGTTTCCTGTGAATTTATATAATGGAAAATTGGTAAATAAAAAGAACCTAGTAAAAATTGATCTTAATGGTATTAACAACTGGAAAAGGTCTGACGTGTTTTTTTGTTTTGTTTTGTTTTGCTTTTGAGATGGAGTCTCATTCTGTTGCCCAGGCTGGAGTGCAATGGCGCAATCTCAGCTCACTGCAACTTCCACCTCCCAGGTTCAAGCGAGGCTTCAAGTGAGGGTTCAAGCGATTCTTGTGCCTCAGCCTCTCAAGTAGCTGGGATTACAGGCATGCGCCACCAGGCCCAGCTTTTTGTTTGTTTGTTTGTTTTTGTTTTTGAGATGGAGTCTCACTCTTTCACCAGGCTGGAGTGCAGTGGCACGATCTTGGCTCACTGCAACCTCCGCCTCCCAGGTTCAAGTGATTCTGCTGCCTCAGCCTCCTGAACAGCTGGGACTACAGGCACATGCTACCATGCCCAGCTAATTTTTGTATTTTTAGTAGAGAACAGGTTTCACCGTGTTGGCCAGAATGGTCTCGATATCTTGAGCTCGTGAGATCCAACCACCTCGGCCTCCCAAAGTGCTGGGATTAAGGTGTGAATCACCACACCTGGCCTAATTTTTGTATTTTTAGTAGAGATGGGGTTTCACCATGTTGGCCAGGCTGGTCTTGAACTCCTGACCTCAGGTAATCCACCCACCTCGGCCTCGCTAAGTGCTGGGATTACAGGTGTGAGCCACCGCTCCCATCAAGTTCTGAGATTTACCTCAATTGCATGCTAACAGGTTGGTTTGCCCCAATTTCATGGATGCTGGCAAAAGACATGAGACCACTGGGCTAGAGACAAAGGACAGCTCGTTATTCACTGCAATAATAGTAACAAGGTTATTGGCATTTACATTGGTTTCCCAAGCCACTGCTCCTATAGGCAGTGCAGAAAGTCAGGGGACACATGTACATGTAGTGGGTTACATATAGGAGAGGAACCCTGAATTTAAGGATCCTGAATTTTTTATAATGGGCAGTAAACATGTGTGCACTTTTCCCTACACATAGGTAATGTTGCAAACCTGCCTTTGCTCCAGAGGGAGGAAGTTTCTATTTGGAGGTTGTTCACTGTACAAACATCCTTGAAAAGACAGTTTGGCGCGAAGGCAGTAAATATCTGCTCAGAAGTGCAGAAATGTGAGAAACTTGAGGAGAATTGTACCTCTACTTGTATTGTTATTTTTTAAAAATATATCTAATGGCGTTATTTTTATGTAAGGCACGTTAAAATATTTTGATGGGAACCTCCTATACAGAAGAGTGCTTAATTTAAAATATTTAGTAGCGTAGTTTTGCTCAAATAATTTGGGCCAGTTTTTGGAGTTTGATTTAAAGTGGAATTAGGGCCAAGTGCAGTGGCTCATGCCTGTAATGTCAGCACATTGGGAGGCCAAGACAGGAGGATTACTTGAGTCCAGGAGTTTGAGACCAGGCTGAGCAACATAGTGAGACCCCGTTTCTATAAAAAAAAAAAATTAGCAAAATTAGCCCGGTGTGGTGGTGCACACCTATGGTCCTAGCTACTTGGGAGGTTGAGGTGGGAGGATTGCTTGAGCCCAGGAAGTTGAGGCTCCTGTCAGCCAAGATCCAGCCTGGGTGACAGAGGGAGATCGTGTCTCAAAAAATAAATAAAATAAAATGGAATTAACTAAGGACAGGTGCACATAGCAGATACTTAATATTTATTGAATTAAGTGAACTTTGAAAAACTGTAAGCCCATTAAGTGTTTTTTTTCAAACGTAATGTGTCTATTGAAGGATATTTGTAGATAAAGGAAAATAAACCCTCCCACTCAGAGTTAATCATGGCTTTTTTTCTCCTGTCATATTTCATTAGGGTGACCATTTTTCCTACTAGTATCATTTAAAAAAATTTTTTTCCTTCTCATGTAATACCCTTCAAATAGTACAAAGACTTGGCTTAATGTGAAATTGAGTCTTCTTTCCGCCTCAGTCCCCAGTCTCGTAGTTCTCTGTTACAGAAAAGTACTATTCGATTCTCAGCAATTGTCTCATGTAGTCTTTCAGAAATATTCCAAGTACGGGAGGCTGAGGCAGGAGAATGGCGTAAACCCGGAAGGCGGAGCTTGCAGTGAGCTGAGATCCGGCCACTGCACTCCAGTCCGGGCGACAGAGTGAGACTCCGCCTCAAAAAAAAAAAAAAAGAAATATTCCAAGTATATAAATAGTAATACTTTGACATTTTTAGACATGGATTTCCCCCTTATGTATGTATGTTTGAAACACTTCCATATCAGTACATGTAATCTGAATCATTCTTGTTAGTGGCTTCATAATAGCTGTATGAATACACTATAGGTTATTTCCAGCATTTTACTTGCATAGTGTTTTTGGTCAGCATCATTTGGATATGGCGTGTAAAGTTAATTTTGACAAAGGCCAAGACTTTTCGGGTTACATGTAATTTTATGTAAATCTTACAGGTGAATATGAGAAGGGCGTAGACCATCTGACAAATGCAATTGCTGTGTGTGGACAGCCACAGCAGTTACTGCAGGTCTTACAGCAAACTCTTCCACCACCAGTGTTCCAGATGCTTCTGACTAAACTCCCAACAATTAGTCAGGTAAGGAATTGGAATGTTATGACATAAAAGTGAATAGGATTTAGAACTGAATGATTAGGGACATTTTAAAATGAGCCTAGTGAACATGATGAAATAAACTCGTGTATCATGAAAACAAACGAGACTATCAGTGCTTGACATTTTCTTCTCTGATGGGAAACATCCAGATGACTGCCCAAAGCTAGTGATTGTGCCCTGGAGTGGATCAGGAAGTGTGTGTCTTAGTGATGTCTCAGGTCTTAGTAGTCAGCTGTCCAAATTCAGGTCACTCTTGGGTACTTTCTACATGTAGCTTTCTGCCTACTCTTCCAGGAGACCATGCCTTCTGTTAGGTGACCTGACAAAGGAGCCTAGGTAGCTGTAGCCTAGATATGAGGGCATTCAGGAGCATGGTTTCCCTCTGACTCACTTGTGTAAAGGCTCAGTGCCTCTGCTGCTGCTGCGGTGCGCTTTGAGTTTGTAGTTATTTGACGACATCCCCAAATCCCTACTCAAAAATGCAAAATACCATTAATATGCTGTAAAAGATTAACTTATGTGTAAATTAGTCAACTAAAATGCTTTCTGTTCATTTTGAGTTCAAGGAGCCCAAATGAATCTACTTTTTGGAATAGCGTGTCAATTACATGTGTCGATTTCCCAAGTTGGTATGATTAAAACAGTGAATGATGATAGGAAGTATTTACAGAACTTGATAGTTTTAACTGGTTAATTTTTCTTTTTTTTTTTTTCTTTTTCTTTTTTTTTTTTTTTTTGAGGCAGAGTCTCGCTCTGTCGCCCAGACTGGAGTGCAGTGGCGCAATCTCGGCTCACTGCAAGCTCCGCCTCCCGGGTTCACGCCATTCTCCTGCCTCAGCCTCCCAAGTAGCTGGGACTACAGGCGCCCGCCACCTCGCCCGGCTAGTTTTCTTGTATTTTTAGTAGAGACGGGGTTTCACCATGTTAGCCAGGATGGTCTCGATCTCCTGACCTCGTGATCCGCCCGTCTCGGCCTCCCAAAGTGCTGGGATTACAGGCTTGAGCCACCGCGCCCGGCCAACTGGTTAATTTTTCAAACTGATTTTTACTCAACTGAATTAGAAAAGGACTGGAAAGAAAGTAAACGTCCCAACGATTTGAGGGAACGAGTTGGACAACCAAGGACTTGGGTCTAAATTGTTTTTATTTAGACTAATGTGGTTCTAGTTCTAGAGGATTTGTACTGGAATCATCAGTTTAATATTATGCTGTTTGAAAGGCAGCATAGTATATAGTACTTTTGGAAAACTGGCCAGAGGGTGATGTTTTTTGGAATATTTGTGAATTCACTATGAAGCCTAATTCCTTAAAAATGACCTCTGAATCACTCAGTGTTCTAGGTTTGCCTGGGAGTGAAAAGAAATTTTAAATTCTTTTTGGTTTTAGTTACATAATTGACTGATGTAGTATTATGTAATGATGGCTGGATACGGTGTCTCATGCCCTATAATCCTAGCACTCACTTGAACTCAGGAGTTCAAGGCCAGCCTGGGCAACATGGTAAAACCCTGTCTCCACCAAAAATAAAAAAAGTTAGCCGGGCGTGGTGGCATGAGTCTGTGGTTCCCGCTACTCAGGAGGTTGAGTTGGGGGAGGATCGCTTCAGCCCAGTAGGCAGAGGTTGCAGTGAGCCGAGACTGTGCTACTGCACTCCAGCCTGGGTGTCAGAGACCCCATCTGAATTAAAAATAAATATAATGTAATGCTCTGTCTCCTTTAGCCGGGCATGGTGGCACGAGTCTGTAGTCCCAGCTACTCAGGAGGCTGAAGTGGGGGAGGATCGCTTGAGCCCAGGAGGCAGAGGTTGCAGTGAGCTGAGATTGTGCTACTGCATTCCAGCCTGGGTGACAGAGACCCCATCTGAATTAAAAATATATGTAATGTAATGCTTTGCCTCCTTTGTTGACTTGACTTTTGAAATGGGACCGACAGTAGTGTGATCATTGTTTTCTTGGATGCTGACGGTGTGTAAAGTATTACATGTTGAGTTAAATGTCAGAATGGGTGAATTTTACCAAGATTCGATTATTTGAATACCGAGAGCATTTTATATTGAAGTTAGAATCCTGATTACATGTTTATTACACTTTAAAAAACTATTTTTTTTCTTTCAGAGAATTGTAAGTGCCCAGAGCTTGGCTGAAGATGATGTGGAATGAGAAACAAATGTCAACATAATAAAATCTCAGTTAAAAATATTTTTAAAAGTCTTGGTAGTTGAGCAGCTCTGGGGAAATAAGGGCAAATATGCTTGTTATGAACTACACTGAAATCTACCAAAGTTAATGTTTACTTTGTGTAGATCCATTTGTCTATTTTATTTATTTTTCCCAGTGAAAAGTGTATTTTGATAATTTTTCATTTTATAAATACACTATGAGTTACTGAAATACGGATTTTGTTTATTCCTGAAACATAGTTAAACTGTACATATGACATGGCTTATGTTAAAAATACCCAGTGCTCAGTTTTGAAAGGTAGGCAAAAAAAAAAAAAGTATAGGAGAAATTGAAGAATGGACACTTTAGCTGGCACATTTTGCTGTAAATCCGGAAATTTGATAGGCTTGTGTATGTGAAAACTGAGCATTGAAGGTTTTGATTGATCATTTCTTTCCATTTAATCTCTGAGACGTAAGTATGTGAGGTGTGCTGCTGCGCTGGGTTAACAGCTTCCTTCCCTTTCTGTGTATCGGTCTTGAAATGTTCTGTTTAAATCAGTAGGCTTAATGTGTTCCGGGTATTTATCTCCTCGTATTTTAAATATGTGTCATTCCTAATAGCACCAGGAATTAGATCTCTGTACACCCCAATCTAGCCTTGTGAGCTTCGCCAGTTAGTGTGTGCTCACTTTCCCTCCGTTTGTTACATGAGAGAATGCGTCTGCTGATCTCTGAAGTGTCCCTTTTAGCTTCTGATTCATTGGGTTCTGTTGGGCATCTTGAAATCCACCTTCACCTGAGGAATGTATGTGGGCAACCAGGCCCTGCTTTTTTTTTAATATTCTGAATTTTGCATGCTTGCCTGACTTAGTATTTCTGAATTGATCTTTTTTTTTAAATGGTATAACTATCTTGATTTTCACTGAAATTATATGGTTCTGTCACTACTTTGTAAATTAATCCGAAACTTTTAAGGTAACTGGGATGATCTGCTTGTAAAAATGTTTGTTGCCTTTTGCTTTTATCTTCAGTGTACCTCCTCAATCCTACTTCAACTGGATTAATTTATCTTGTTAAACGATGAGAGTAAGTTGCAACCTTGTGACTGAAGACTTGAAAAGAGTGGAGCAGGTGGGACCTCTTATTCTCAAATAGTGACGTATTCTCCGTAGTCACAGATCCAGTTTCAGAACTGAGTAAGGATCCTTGGTACTGGTGGCATCTGTTGAACTGAGGAGCCTTTCTCATTGTGAAGATTGCCTTTGTTCTGTCTAAAAGTCTGTGGAGAAATCCCAAAGACTTTTCCTATGTACTAGGCATTTTATTTTGGTTGACTTACAAACTCTTCTTAATCATTAATCTCGGTTTTTTTGTGGTGTAGTGGAAAGAGAAACAGTTCTAGTTTCTGCCTCTGATTAGCCGCACAGCCTTGAACAAATCACATTTCATCTTTGAACTTACCTCTACTGTTAAACTAGGCGACTCACATTTGAGGACTTTTTTCGGGTATCTTGAGGGTTTGTGATCCTGAATCCTTAAACAGTGCTTTTTTGTTACACAGGATGCTTTTTTCGGGGTATGACCAGTACAGACGTGCCAGTTAGTTTTATTAGTGGGATCCCAAATCCAGAGCAGTGCAGTGGTGATGGGTCAGTGACTCACCAGGCAGCTAAGAAGTCTTAGGCAGCAGCCCAAATGTGTATAGAGGGGCAGTTAGAGGGAGAACAGATGGGAAAGGGAGCAAGAGGCAGACAGCTCAGCAAGGAAAGAGCAGACTCGGAAAAAGGAGGGCTGGCTGGAGGAGTGAGGGGCAGCTTAAGTTTGGGGAGGGTAGAAACGCCGTTTCCTTGGTAACTGGAGTGCAGTATGAGCTGGGTATCACTTGGCTCTGAACATACTGGCTTTGCTGTAATGCTTGAAAAGGCAGTGATACCTTCATTTTACAGCTCATTAAGCCAAGTACATTTTCTTATTTAAATGACAACTTTGGTGCTTTAAAATGAGGTACCACTTTTTAAAGCTAGCTGTGTCAAGTTAAAGAAAAAAATCAGCACTTTTTTCTCCCAGAAATGTAATTGCCAAACACTATCCATTCCCATCTTAAGTTTTACAAGGTGATAGAATCAGCTCGTTGTAGTGATGCTGGCCAAATGGTGCTCAGCGGGTGAGAACGGAAAAACCCCAGATTTCAGTGAACTAATACACAGCTTGAGTGTTTCCATGTGCTAATGTTGCACACTTACTAAAAACAAAAACTTTGGAAATGGAAAATAATGTAGTAGTGCAACAGTTGACATGCTTCTTTGGGCAAAGATACATTGTTTTGTTCCACAATTTGTACTTAAAGGCGAAATAACATTTAAAACGTAGACTTGCCTTAGCAATGCTGGCCTCTTAACTGATAACTAGAACTTAGGTTCACATTTATGTAAAGTGTGTAAAACCTAGTAGAGCGTGCATAGTAGGCACTCAGGAAATGTTTGGTTCTTTTTGCCCCTCGATAAGTTTATTTTACCATCTTCCCGCCTGCCATTCTGACTTGATTAAATCAGCCTGTGGACCAGAGTGTTAATGAGAGTTGTTGCAGAAGAGACTGAGAAAATTGGTATATCATGCAGATAACATACAAAATCTTTTTGTAACATAAAAAAATGCAGTTTTATTATTGCTTGTGCCTCAACTGTTTAAGTGACTATTAAAGGGCTTGGAGAAAACTTTGGCTTGGCGTATGTTTGGAGAAGTGAACTCTGCTGAATGTGATGAATCTGAAGCTGTGGGTTTTTTGTTATTAACGTCTTTCAGGATGTCTAGAGCTGCAGGCTTCTCTGCCAGGAGAATGCACATTTGCCTCAGATTCCAGGTGAAAATCCCTGTGGCAGTGTCAGCTCCCGAGGGCTTCCGGGTGGTGGTGGGCCCAGCTTCAGGAGATAGCAGTCACCTGGAAGGCCCGTTAAAACAGATTCCTGAGAGAGGAGCTCAGTGGTGATGTTGCTGACATGTGAAACATGAAGCCTTGTTAGAGAAACTAGCTGTGTTAAGGTTACAGAATATGTACATTAGCATTGTAAGAAGCGGCTAATTGGTAGCAGAACACGCTGAGAATATGTTGTATTCTACATCACTGATAAGGATCTGAAGCGTACAAGTCATCAGTATCAGATCTATGAGAGTTTTTGTAATTTTCTCTAAGATAAAATTCTCGTTGCTACCTCCAAAGTTATATTACTTGTAAAAGTGATGCTTTGGAGAGGGTGGAAGGGAGTATGCGCTAGCCTCCTCAGCTCCTGCCACCAACTGCCCAGGTAAGAGGACCTGAGTGTGTTGGAAAGACTGAGTTGAAGAGCAGATCGACACAGGAGGGCTGGAATGAACTTGGGCTAGAGCAGGGCTGTCCAATCTTTTGGCTTCCCGGGGCCACACTGGAAGAAATTGTCTTGAGCCACACACAAAATACACTAACACTAACGATAGCTGATGAGCTTAAAAAAAAAAAAAAAAAATCGCAGAAAAATCTCATAGTGTTTTAAGAAAGCTTTTAAGTTTGTTGTGTTGGGCCACATTCAAAGTTGCCCTGGGCCACAGGTTGGACAAGCTTGGGCTAGAGCCAGAGGCCATGGGAGACAGGACTCAGGGCAAGGAGTAGGGCCTCTGCCAGAACTCCTTAAGCCAGGTGCCATGCTCACCTGTAATCCCAGCACTCTGGGTAGGCCAAGGGGTGGGAGGGTCACCTGAGGCTAGGAGTTCCACAACTTCTTTGGCAGCATAGAAGACTTGTCTGTTTTTTTAGTCTCTATTGCCCAGGCTGGAATTCCTCTCAGGTGCAAGCGATTCTCATGCCTCAGCCTCCCAAGCAACTGGGGTTACAGGCCCGTTGCCACCACACCCAACTGATTTTTGTAGACGGAGGTTTCACCATGTTGGCCAGGCTGGTTTCAAACTCCTGGCCTCAAGTGATCCATCCTCTTCGGCCTTTTCAAATGTTGGGATTACAAGTGTGAGCCACCCTGCCCGGCCAGAAGAGCCCATCTCAACAAAAATGAAAAAATTGGCTGGATGTAGGGCACACCTGTAGTCATAGCTACTCATGAGGCTGAGGTGGGAGGATCGCTTGGGCCCAGGTGATGGCATCACTGTACTCTAGCCTGGGCAACAGAGCGAGACCCTCTCTCATTAAGAGAAAGACAAACTTGCTCCTCTTTTAGCCCATCCAGAAGATCCTGTTTTATCTGGAAGCTCCCCCTGGTGTCTCCATTCTTCCTGGGTGATTTCTCCCTCTCTGCCTTCAGCAGTCACCTCTAGCTGATGACTTCCTCCTGCCCCACTTCTTTCCAGCCTCACTGCCACTATTTTAGGTAACCTAGAGTTATTGCAGGTCTTGTCTCCAATCCACTCACCGCCTGAGGAATTGCTCAGAAACATCATGTCCCTCGTATGGCATCTGAGGTCCTCATAATCTGGCGTGATTAACTCCGATCTCACCTCATACAGCATCCTTCCCCCAAATGCGCCTTCCTCTTCAGCTATCCTGTGGGGCTCCCTATGCCTTGGGCCGGGCACTATGCCTATCACCCCAGATAGCTGGATAAACAAAATACTCCCTGATTTTACCATCTCGTTGAGAGAGACTTAATGTGGCAGGCCCAGGTCTAGGGTTCTGTGCCCCATGTTGGAGATGCTAGGATCTCCCCTGGGATATTCCTATGGCATTTACCAATGTCTACTGTCACTTTCCTGGTGACTTGTCCATCTTTCCCATGAGACAGCTCCCAAGACATGTCTTACTAACCATCAGATTCCCCAGCATAGAGCATAGTTAAAATGCTTGGTAAATAATGAATGGAAATCCAAATTAACAGAAATGGGATTTTTTTCACCATAAAATTTAAAAGATTCTTTGGGATAACACATGCCAAATAAGTGGAAGGAAAGAAACATTGTAAGGAGTAATCTATTTTAAAAGCCACTTAACTTACTTGATTATTAGAAATAGTATAAGTTTGAGAACAGGAGAAGGGAAGGGATCTATTCAGCTTTCTTCATATTTCTTGATAGCCTCCTAACGTAACAACAAAATGCCAAAAAAAGCAAACCTGGCAGCCTTTGAAGAGCATTCATAAAGGTTTTTGTTTTGTTTTTTGAGACAGTCTGCTCTGTTGGCCCAGGCTGGAGTGCAGTGGCACACCCATGGCTCACTGCAGCCTCCTCCTCCTGGGTTCAAGCGATTATCCTGCTTCAGCCTTCCAAGTAGCTGGGATTACAGGCGTGCACCACCATGCCTGGTTAATTTTTTTTGTGTACTTTTAGTAGATACAGGGTTTCACTATGTTGGACAGGCTGGTCTCAAACTAAAAAAAAAAAAATTCTGAGATGGCCTTTTAGAAAAAACCCAAAAACATAATTTAGAGTCATTTTGAACCACCCTTTCATGGAAACTTACTAAATACAGGGGTGATTTAGGTGTCATTACAGTTCATCATTTAAGGGTGCTCTGTGGCCCCGTCTACACCCTGCTTTTCCCAACCCTTTTAAAAGACAGGATTGTTTTGTTTCTTGGCTTTCCCTTAAGCTGGATGAACTACAGACCAGCAGTCCAGGTCAGCAGCTTGTCCAGAACTTTGACGACTTGGAATTTAGTCTACTTTCACAGGTGACAGTTTTTAAAATTCACTTCTATTTAGAAAAAGAGGCCAGGCACAGTGGCTCATGCCTTTAATCCCAGCACTTTGGGAGGCCAAGGTGGGCGGATCACCTGAGGTCAGGAGTTTGAGACGAGCCTGTCCAACATGGTGAAACCCCGTCTCTACTAATAATACAAAAATTAGCTGGACGTGGTGGCACACACGTGTAATCCCAGCTACTCGGGAAAGTGAGGCAGGAGAATTGTTTGAACCTGGGAGGTGGAGGTTGCAGTGAGCCATTGCACTCCAGCCTGGGCGACAGTAGTGAAACTGTCTCCAAAAACAATACAAAAAAAAAAAAAAAAAATGCTGGCTAAAATAACCATGTCTTTACCAAATGTTGATGGCAGAAGACAAGACTTTCCAAATCTTTAGCTTCTCAGATATTATGTTAGACATTCTTAGCTCAATTTAAACACTATCACTAAATAAAAAAATTTAGGAGTGCCTGTAGTGTGAATAATAGCTGTTGTGGCTTGAATTCTGACTCAATTGCTGACTGTTTGACTTTGGGTAATTAATGACTTGGGTATTTGATTACTTAGACCTTTTTTTTTTTTTTTTTTTTGAGACGGAGTTTTGCCCTGTTGCCCAGTCTGGAGAGCAGTGGTGTGATCTTGACTCACTGCAACATCAACTTCCCAGCTTCAAGCAGTTCTGTCTCAGCCTCCCGAGTGGCTGTGACTACAGGTATGTGCCACCATGCCTGGCTCGTTTTTGTAGTTTTAGTAGAGAAAGGGTTTCACCATGGTGGCCAGGCTGGCTTCGAACTCACAACCTCAAGTGATCTGCCCTTCTTGGCCTCCCAAAGTGCTGGGATTACAGGCATGAGCCACTGCACCTGGCTTTTTATTTTTATTTTTAACTGTTTTTGTTCACTGCTGTATCCTCAGCACACAGAATGGCTTGTAACACGAGATAGACACCTCAGTAAAAGCCAGATGAGGACTGCTTTTAGTAAAACCTGTCAGACTGTTGCATCTGAAAATAAAAGCATCGGTTCCAGGGCACTAACCAACATGAAATACAATAAGGGTACATCTCGGTTATAGTTTACTCCCCACCCACAGCAGAGAAACAATAGTGAATTAGTTCCTTCCTCAGAGAGACTTGAGATATGTGATAAAAGACAAGCCCAAGAAACAGTGAAGCCAGCTTTGCCCTAGAAGCAACGGTATTTCCCACTGCAAATGATAATTACTCCCACCTACTCATCAAGACAGGAAAAAGCATCTCTGATCAATTTTGAAAAGAGGCTGGGTTGGTGTAATTATAGTTAATAATACTCACCTACGGAGCTGTTGCCCCTGACACACACACCCTTGAGTAGTCAGCCTCAGACTTCTGTTTCTAGCACCTGTAAGCTGGTCATGTGTGCATTGTAATGTGTCACCATGAAACGAAAGTACCAGGCGAGCTCTCTCTGTATATATACGTGTGTGTGTGTGTGCACGCGCGTATGCCTTGCCTGAAAATGATTTAAAGCTGCCAACTGGGCCCCATGGAAATTCAGTCTCATTGCATAGGGCTCCAGGCAACTGAGTTACTGGACACTAGACCAGGTTTTGGGTTTTTTGAGATCAAAAATCAGCCAAGTATGTGTAAAGTAACATTTCTTACAAAAATAGATTCCTCCCTTCTCTCAACATGGCATCAGTTTTTTCAGTACATTGGCAAAGAGGATCCATCCACAATTCTGGGTCCTGGCTGTGCGTCCGATCGCCTTTGTCAGCTGGGGGAAGACTCAGGGTGACTTGAGCCACGAGGACCGCGGAGTGGACAGCCGGTAGCGCGCGCTCCCCTTTCCCTTGCTCTAAACCAGCCTGGAGAAGTTCATAGGATTTGCTCGTCTGCCCCGCGTGAGCTGAGTGTTTTCATCCAGGCAGCAGCAGTCACGAAGGAGCGCGCTGGCGCCCTCTGGCGGCGATCCTCGGGGGCGTCCGCGCCGTGCCTGTGCCCCCGGCTTCCATAGCCTGGAGCCCCAGGGCAACTGTGATTCTGTCAATTACAGTGATCGTCACAACGAAATGAAAATGCTCCGATTATTTGTTTAGGAATAAAATGGTTCCTCCTGGAAAATGTGCCAGGACGATATTTTGCGAAGTCCTGTTTCTGGACTTGTGAATTAAAATTCTAGATGGGAACCTACCAGACAAGAGAAGATAATTGAAAAGGACAGTTGAAAGGACTTCTGACTTGTCCAAGAAGAGACGCAATTCCAGGTTAATCTTTAGAGTGAGTCAAAGCAACGTAAGTATGGTCTTTTTCTGTGAAAGGCAAAGAATAAAATGTGGCAGAGGGTTTCTTCAACTCCTTGTCTTCCCAGTTCTGTAGAATCACCTTGCAAAAATAGAGGGGCAGCTGTGGGGTGGCGGAACGAACGCTGTTTTTAGAAGCAGGGGCTTGGGGTTTGAGTTCTAAATGTGCCGCGTACTGGGGCACTTAACTTCCTTGAGACTTAGATGCATCATTTCCAAAGGGCATGAGAATATCTTTTCCCCTTCCCTCCCCCTTCCTTTCCCCTTCCCTCCCCCTTCCCTTCCCTTCCCCTTCCCCTTCCCTTCCCTCCCCCTTCCCCTTCCCTTCCCTTCCCTTCCCTTCCCTGCCCTTGCCCTTTCGAGACGGAGCCTCGCTCTGTCGCCCAGGCTATTTTCATAGAGATGGGGTCTCCCTATGTTGCCCAGGTAGGTCTCAAACCCCTAGGCTCAAGTAATCCGCCCGCCTCTGCCTCCCAAAGTGCTGGGATTACAGGCGTGAGCCCAGGTACCCAGCCTGAACTTTCCTTTTAAGAAGATATTCTCGGCCGGGCGCGGTGGCTCACGCCTGTAATCCCAGCATTTTGGGAAGCAGAGGCGGGTGGATCACGAGGTCAGGAGATCAAGACCCTCCGGGCTAACACGGTGAAATCCCGTCTCTATGAAAATTAAAAAAACATTAGCTGAGCATGATGGGGGAGCACCTGTAGTCCCAACTACTCGGGACGCTGAGATGGGAAGATGACTTTGATTCCAGGAGTGTGCGTCTGCAGTGAGTTATGATCTCACCACTGCAGTCCAGCCTGGGCATCAGAGTGAGACCTTGTCTCAAGATAAAAAAAAAAAAAAAGTTCAAACTCCAACCAGAACTACCATGGACTATATCTGTGCCCATAGCCATTGCCTTTCCCCATTACCATGTATGACCTGATGGTACTTCCCTGCCAGCTGCTGGGGTCCCATTCATCTGGGCCATCGTGGGTATTGCTCCAGCAATTCTTCCTCTCTCTTCGGCATCATCAGTTTCACCACTATAACTAGGTATTTCCATTAGCGCACAGACATGGTAGGATTTTTCCTATCTCAAAAAAAGACTCTTGGCCCCACCTCTCCTGCAGGCAGCACTGATTTCTCTCCTCACTTACGTAGCAAAACGTCTCTACTGTCCATGCTGGCCGCCTCCACTTCTCCCATTCTCCCGTGACCAACTTCATTCAACTTGTGTTCCGCAAATTCACGGGGCTGCTTTTCCCGAGGAAGCCAGTGGCCTCCACAGTGCTGAATTCTGGGATTGGTTCCCAAAGTACTGTGATTACAGGCGTGGAGTCTCTGTGCCCAGCCTATTTGGGGAAATTTGAGTGTGCCCGGGTATTAGACAATGTTGAAAATCGCATTAATTGTAATATTTTTCATTGTGGTTCTATATGATTATGTTTCAGTTGTGATTATGTATTAAAATAACCATTTTAGCCAGGCGCGGTGGCTCACGCTGTAATCCCAGCACTTTGGGAGGCCAAGGTGGGTGGATCACGAGGTCAAGAGATCGAGACTATACTGGCCAACATGGAGAAACCCCGTCTCTACTAAAAATACAAAAATTAGCTGGGCGTGGTGGTACATACCTGTAGTCCCAGCTACTCGGGAGACTGAGGCAGGAGAATCACTTGAACCCAGGAGGTGGAGGTTGCAGTGAGCTGAGATCGTGCCACTGCACTCCGGCCTAGGCCAGTGAGACTGTGTCTCCAAACAATAACAAAAACCCAATTTATTATATATAATTTTTTATATACAGATACTGTATATAAAATTAAATTTAGGGGTAAATATAATGTCTACAATTTATTTTAAAACACTTAAGCACAGGTCGGGCACAATGGCTCATGCCTATAATCCCAGCACTTTTGGAGGCCGAGTTGGGTGGATCATTTGAGGTCAGGACTTCAAGAGCAGCCTGGCCAACAGGGCGAAACCCCATCTCTACTACAAATACAAAAATTAGCCTGGCATGGTGGCAAGTGCCTGTAATCCCAGCTACTTGGGAGGCAGAGGCAGGAGAATCACTTGAACCTGGGAGGCGGAGGTTGCAGTGAGCTGAGATGGTGCCACTACACCCCAACCTGGGTGCCAGATCGAGACTCTGTCTCAAAAACAAAAAACAAAAAAACTTCAGTAACAGAAAGAAATACATTTTCATGCTGTTCCCTTAAAAAAAATACATGAAGTGAAACTGGCAATATATTAACAATTGTGGAACTGGGTGATGCATATACAGGCGTTTGTTATACTATTCTACTTTTCTGTATGTTTGAATGTTATAGTAATTTAAACATATCTGGAAGCACTCTCTGAGCTTTGGTGGAAAACCATTTGCAGGAGACTTTTTTTTTTTGGAGATAGAGTCCCACTCGTTGCCCAGGCTGGAGTGCTCTGGCGTGATCTCGGCTCACTGCAGTCTCAACCTCCCAGGCCCAAGTGATCCTCCTACCTCAGCCTCCCGAGTAGCTGGGACCACAGGCACATGCCACCATGCCCGGCTTTTTTTTTTTTTTTTTTTTTTTTTGAGACTCTCGCTCTGTCGCCCGGGCTGGAGTGCAGTGACCCGATCTCAGCTCACTGCAAGCTCCGCCTCCCGGGTTTACGCCATTCTCCTGCCTCAGCCTCCCCAGTAGCTGGGACTACAGGCGCCCGCCACCTCGCCCGGCTAGTTTTTTGTATTTTTTAGTAGAGACGGGGTTTCACCGTGTAGACCAGGATGGTCTCGATCTCCTGACCTCGTGATCCGCCCGTCTTGGCCTCCCAAAGTGCTGGGATTACAGGCTTGAGCCACCGCGCCCGGCCCCCGGCTAATTTTTGTATTTTTTGTAGAGACGGGGTTTTTGCCATGTTGCTCAGGCTTTTCTCGAACTGAGCCTAAGTGATCCTTCCGAGCCTCCGTAAGGGCTGGGATTACAGGCTGAGTCACCGCCTGGCCTGCAGCAGCCTCCTTAAAGTGCTGTTGATGGGAAGCAACCTGCTCCACCATGGCTGCCCACCCAGCTGGAGCCTCGGGGACTGCTGGCAGGTAAGGACCCTATGGCTCACATGGATTCAGTCACTTTCCCAGACTGCAAACAGGGAAGCATCACCGACAGCCTGGGGGGAATTGCGTTCTGAAAGATAAAGGGCACACACCTGGGGTGGGGGGAGGGGGGAGGGATAGCATTAGGAGATACACCTAATGTAAATGACGAGTTAATGGGTGCAGCACACCAACATGGCACATGTCTACGTATGTAACAAAGCTGCACGTTGTGCACATGTACCCTAGAACTTAAAGTATAATTTTAAAAAAAAGGCACACCTGAAATGCCAGCTGCTCCCCCTGAGACAGGTGGTTCGCTCAGCCAGCTCAGCTGTTCTAGCAAAAAGGCGTTTGATCCTGGGCCAAGCCCAGAATAGGGAGTGTCTCCTCATACTATGCCGCTGGCTTCCCGGAGTACAGATTTATGGCTTTTGAATGTGGGAGGAGAAAAAAAAAAATCCTTAAATCTAAGTCAAAAGCCTGCTAAAACTACTCTCTACAGCGAAACAGAAATGAGCTACAAACTCCCGTCGTGCGGCTTAAATGGAGAAACTTGTGAAGGGATCTGGTTTTGGGTTACTGACATGCACAAGTGGTGTTTTTCCTGTCTTCAAAGTAAATTTTAGGAGCAATAAGTTCACTTTGATCATTATCTCTAGGTTATGGGGTTATGGACGGATTTTTTTTTTTTTTTTTTTTTTGAGACGGAGTCTCGCCTTGTCTCCCAGGCTGCAGTGCAGTGGTGCAATCTCAGCTCACTGCAACCTCTGCCTCCCGGGTTCAAGTGATTCTCCTGCCTCAACCTCCCTAGTAGCTGGGACTACAGGTGCCCGCCACCATGCCTGGCTAATTTTTGTATTTTTAGTAGAGACGAGGTTTCACCATATTGGCCAGGCTGGTCTCAAACTCCTGACCTCAGGTGATCCACCCATCTCAGCCTCCCAGAGTGCTGGGATTACAGGCATGAGCCACAGTGCCCAGCCAATTTTTGTATTTTTAGTAGGGACGGGGTTTCACCGTATTGGCCAGGCTGGTCTCGAACTCCTGACCTCAGGTGATCCACCCATCTCAGCCTCCCAGAGTGCTGGGGTCACAGGCATGAGCCACTGCACCCAGCCGGATTTTTTTTCTTTATACTTTCCTGTATTTTTTACATATTTGGCCATAACCACGTACTCTTCATGGAGTAAGAGAAAGCAAAGTAAGGCGTTTTGTCCATGCTTATAGACCCAGGCAAACTGAAGCAGAAGGGGACTTTGTTGTTTGACAGCAGGGTGGGCTTCAGGTACAGCTGGACCTGGGGGTCCCAATGATGAACATGGATCTGGTTTGTTTCTCTCTCTTCATCCCGCAGTCTCCCCTCTTGACTGGGCTGTAGTTTTGGGCAGATGCTGCCCTTCTGGTCCCAGTACAGCTGTGGTAGTTTCAGGCTCACATCCTTCCAATTTCAAGTCTAGTGGGAACAATTTCTATCCCATGATTCCTGACAAACTGTTCTTTGCATCTCTTTGGCTCCAATTGGCTCATAGATCTGCCTAAAAATGAAGTACTGTGGTAAGGGAGCTGGCATGACTGCTTGACTCACGCCCATGTCACATGCATCACTCCTGAGATGGAGTTGGAACCCTGTGTCCCAAGCACACGGGCTAAGAACAGGAGGATAGTTTCCTGGAGGGAATTTGGTGTCCAGCTATCACAACAGGGAATAGATAGGTAGCAAGAAAATCCCAAATGCTCAGTCTTCCTACCTACTTCCAGAAAGGATTTGCAGTAATGCAGGGAGAAGAAAACTCAGGCTAAGAAGAACTGCTATAATTAACCCAGAGTTTAGTGCTGAGCTTCCTGGTAGCCAACGTGAGAGGGAAAGACTTGTTCACAAAATGCTAACCCACCAGGATTAAACAGGAAGATCAATACCTCTGATAAAAAATTTCCTATGACTCCAAGGCTCAGGGCTGTTTTCTATTTCTGCTTTATTCTTTCCTTCTCAATCTTTCTTTCCTTCTCAATCTTTCTTTCCTTTCCTCCCTTCCCTCCCTTTCTTCCTTTCCCTCCCTCCCCTCCTTTCCATCTCCCCTCCCCTACCTTCCCCTCCCCTCCTCTCCCATCCCCTTCCCTTTTTGAGTCGGGGTTTCCCTCTTGTTACGATTTTGGCTCACTGCAACCTCTGCTACCCGGGTTCAAATGATTCTTCTGCCTCAGCCTCCCAACTAGCTGGGACTGCAGGCATGCGCCACCATGCCCGGCTAATTTTGGTTTTTTTTGTTTGTTTAGTTTTGTTTTTAGTAAAGACAGGGTTTCACCCTGTTGGTCAGGCTGATCTGGAACTCCTGACCACAAGTGATCCACCCACCTCAGCCTCCTAAAGTGCTGGGATTACAGGCATGAGCCACCGTGCCCAGCCCTCCTTCTCAATATTTCTTAGTTTTCATTTTTTTCCTCTTGTGGACAATCTTCATTCCCCTTTTTTCTCATGTCACTGAGATGAGTCCTTATCCCATGTCTCTGTCTAGAGCCAATATGTGGCCTGCTGGCCTCTCTTCACAGTTGGATGGGGAGCCATCGGAACTTCCAGGGCTTGGACTGGCTCTGCGAGAACATGAGAACCTCCTGGAGGGAGGTGGTTAAACTTAAAGGAGGTTCAAAATTCATTGCCAGGACCCGGCGCGGTGGCTCATGCTTGTAATCTCGGCACTTTGGGAAGCTGAGGCGGGTGGATCACCTGAGGTCAGGAATTCGAGACCAGCCTGACCAATATGGCGAAACCCCGTTTCTACAAAAAATACAAAAATTAGCCGGGCGTGGTGGCCCATGCCTGTAATCCCAGCTACTCGGGAGGCTGAGGCAGGAGAATCACTTGAATCCAGGAGGCGGAGGTTGCAGTGAGCCGAGATCGGGCCATTGCACTCCAGCCTGGGCAACAAGAGCAAAACTCCCTCTCAAAAAAAAAAAAAAAGAATTCATTGTCAGTGGAGGATCTGCCAGAAACAAAGACTCAAGAGACCTAGGGTTCAGTCCTGTTTACCTTTCAAGGTCAGCTGCCCTCCCTGGACTCTTTAATTAAGAAATGAATGAACTGGATCAGCTGGTGACCCCAACATTCCCGCATGACTCGGCAAAACACCCGTCACACGGTGAGAACGGAGAATTCTCACTAACGCCCATTTCACAGTGTCTTTGGCATCAGAAAGGTTTGCAGAGTTTTTTCTTCCCAGATCACATAATTTCTCACAGATCCTGAGGGTTTCACACCCAATTCTTTTTCCTGCGTTGACAGCCAGAGGAAGCACATCTGTGCAAGGCCGGTGTAATCCTGGGCTTGGGTCTCGGTTGCCAGAGCAACCAGCAGCTGTGGTGTGCAGGGCCGGCCCGCAAGCCGCGTATTTGCCCCACGGGGAGACCTGCTGACAGATGCTGTGGCCGCTGGGGGAAAAGAAAACGTTGAGCCAGTGACCCCCTTCTCACCCACTCCGAGACTTGAAGTTTACAAAGTAGCTACAGGGGATTGTCAGTCCCCAAAAGTGGGAGGGAGAGGGGACCTTTTGGCCTTACTTATGTCTGGGACATTTTCTTTCCTAGATTTTGTCCTATTTACACCTTTTTTATTGCCAGCATTTTTCTGGAAAAACCATAGAGGAGAATAATTTGACTGTGGGAAGGAAATGATTTGCAAGCCTTCCTGTAGAATCTGTCCAGTCTCTCTTTGGTGTTACTCTTGTAGTCTGATCGTGTTTTAATGTGGAGTTTTATGGCTATTGAGTATCTCTCCTTTTTACTATAGGAACGTGTGCCAGTGGGCAGCATCCTAGGGAGGGCTGGTTAAAATGCAGATTCCGGGCCAGGCGTGGAGGCTCACGCCTGTAATCCCAGCACTTTGGGAAGCTGAGGTGGGCAGATCACCTGAAGTCAGCAGTTAGAGACCAGCCTGGCCAAGATGGTGAAACCCCATCTCTACCAAAAATATAAAAATTAGCTGGGCATGATAGTATACGCCTGTAATCCCAGCTACTGGGGAGGCTGGGGCAGGAGAATTGCTTGAACCCAGAAGTGGGAGGCTGCAATGAGCCGAGATCGCACCACTGTACTCCGTCCTGGGCCTCAGAGCAAGACTCCAGAAATATGCAGATTCCAGGGCTCGGTCTCAGCATTTCTGAGACAATCTGGTGGAAGTGAGTCCATAAATCTGCATTTTTAATAAACAGGAGGTCATCTGATTTTTTTTTTTTTTTAAGATGGAGTTTCTTTCTGTTGCCCAGGCTGGAGTACAGTTTTGTGATCTTGGCTCACTGCAACCTCCGCCTCCCGGGTTCAAGCGATCCTCCCACTTCAGCCTCCTGAGCAGCTGGGATTACAGGCATGCGATACCACACCTGCCTAATTTTTGTATTTTTAGTAGAGATGGGGTTTTGACATGTTGGCCAGGCTGGTCTCGGATTCCTGACTTCAGGTGATCCACCTGCCTCGGCCTCCCACAGTGTTGGGAGTACAGATGGGAGCCGCCGTGCCCAGCCACTCATCTGATTTAGTTGGACCCGAGAACAAAGTTTAAAATCATGTTAAGAACTGGGTATATATTGGTCAGTAACCTTAGTATTTTAGGAGGCCAAGGTGAGAGGATTGCTTGAGGCCAGGGATTTGAGATCAGCCTGTGCAACATAGAGAGACCTCATCTCTCTAAAAAATTAATTAGCCAGGTTTGTAACCCATAGTCCCAGCTACTTGGGAGGCTGAGACCAGAGGATCACTTGGGCCCAGGAGTTCCAGGCTGCTGTGAGCTAGGTTTGCGCCACTGCACTCCAGCCTGGGTGACAGAGCAAGACTCTGTCTTAAAAGAAAACAAAAACAAAACAAAAACACAAACTGATGGAAAATGAAAGGAGAATGACACTAATATTGTTCATGCCACCAAGCTCGCCTGTCCACCCCTGCAGCTGGGTGCCTCCCTGGGCACATGTTTCTTGCCTGTCCGAAGTCCTTCTCCCTGACTTTGGGAATAGCACCCCAATTTAGTTTTGGAGAGCCATCCATTCAGCCCCCACTCCACATGGAGCCAGTGGTGGGATGAAAATCACTGTGCCCGCAACCCACCCAAGCCAACTCCTCCGTCCCAGAGGTCATTCCTTCTCTTTTCTCCCCCTTTCCTCCCCCTCTCCCTCTCTTTTTCCTTCCCTTCTCTTTCCCTCCCTCCCTGCCTTCCTTTCCTCCGGCCTCCTTCCTCCCTAGAGTTTGGGTCCACCTCTGTTGAGTGTCACCAGAGAGCTCTGATCCCACAGGTGCACAGTCCGTGGGGCTCTGTGTCTCGCTGAAGTGGGCTGCCCCTCTCCCAAGTGAGGATCATTGTGCGGCCTTAATTCTTTCAGTTGTTCATTGGGGAATACGGTCTCTGATCTCATAAGAATTTACCCAGGACATATTGAGACTCTGCCTCTAAAAAACAAACAAACAACAAATAAAACCCCCAAAAACTATTGGCAGAGGTAGAAATAAGAAGTCTATTGAAAAACAACAGCAACAACAACAAAAACAGGCCAGGTGTGATGACTCACACTTGTAATCCCAGTACTTTGGGAAGTGAAGGTGAGAGGATCCCTTGGGACCAGGAGTTCAAGACCAGCCTGGACAACATCATGAGACCCCCATCTCTACAAAAAAAATTTTTTTTTTTTTTTTTTTGAGATGAAGTCTTGCTCTTG
Organism: Trachypithecus francoisi; assembly: GCF_009764315.1. Classification (NCBI taxonomy): domain Eukaryota; kingdom Metazoa; phylum Chordata; class Mammalia; order Primates; family Cercopithecidae; genus Trachypithecus; species Trachypithecus francoisi. The sequence goes on from NW_022681470.1 coordinate 13,454,647, forward strand.
TCTCAGGCTGGAGTAGAATGGTACGATCTCGGCTCATTGTAACCCCTGCTTCCTGAGTCAAGCAATTCTCCTGCCTCAGCCTCCTGAGTAGCTGGGATTACAGGTGCATGCTACCACGCCTGGCAAATTTTTCGTATTTTTAGTAGAGATGGGGTTTCACCATGTGGGCAAGGCTGGTCTTGAACTCCTGACCTCAGATGATCCGCCCGCCTTGGCCTCCCAAAATGTTGGGATTGTACAGGTGTGAGCCACTGTGCCCTGCCAAAAAATTTTTTAAAAACTTTTAGCCGGGCATAGTGGCATGTGACTGTAGTCCCAGCTACTGGAGAGATGAGCAGGAGGATGGCTTGAGCCGTGAGTTTGAGGTTACAGTGAGCTAGATTGCATAACCTGGGCAACAAAGTGAGATCCTGCCTCAGAAAACAACAACAAACTGCCAGAAAACAAAAACCCCTTTCCTTGGTTCTGCCTATGGAGGTGACATTTATTTCCTACTCTGAATGATGGCTCCCTCAGACCCCTCATGGAGCCTAAGAGCATCCAAAAGAGGACCAAAAGCTTCATCCAGCAGCAGTTAGACCAGTTCCTGGTCCACTACATCCAGGAGCTGGAAGTGCTGCTGATGCGCAGAGAATCTTACTGTGCAGGGACCGCTTGCCATGCCTCCTCCAAGAACTGCAAAGCTGTTTCAGGAAGAGCAGCCCAGCTACCATCAGAGTCAGTAATCCCAGTGACGGACTGCCCGGCCAAGAAAATGAATGGGCAGACGTACACATTTTATTTGTGTTTAAATAAAGCCATAAAAGTTGCAAAAAAAAAAAAAAGACCAGGTGCGGTAGCTCGTGACTATAGTATAATCCCAGCACTTTGGGAGGCTGAGGCGGGTGGATCACCTGAGGTCAGGAGTTCGAGACAAGCCTGGCTAACATGGTGAAACCCCCATCTCTACTAAAAATACAGAAATTAGTTGGGCGTGGTGGCACGTGCCTGTAGTCCCAGCTGCTCAGGAGGCTGAGGCAGGAGAATCACTTGAACTTGGAAAGTGGAGGTTGCAGTGAGCCCAGATCGCGTCACTGCACTCCAGCCTGGATGTCAAGAGCGAGACTGCGTCTCAAACAAAAACAACAAAAAAGAGTGAAGAGTATGCTCGGGCTGTCTGGAATTGTAGAAGGGCCTCTCGTCAGGCGCGGTGGCTCACGCCTATAATCCCAGCACGTTGGGAGGCCGAGGCAGGTGGATCACAAGGTCAGGAGATCGAGATCATCCTGGCTAACACGGTGAAACCCTGTCTCTACTAAAAAATATAAAAAATTAGCCAGGCATGGTGGCGGGCACCGGTAGTCCCAGCTACTGGGGAGGCTGAGGCAGAAAAAAAAAAAAAAAGAAGGGCCCCTCCACTTTGGAGACCTTTCTTTCAGCTACTTTGTCCCTCTCTTCTCTCCTGGGTGGACCAAGGGACAGGCTGCCACGGCTTTCTTACAAGGTAGAAACACCAGCAGGTCACTACTCATGTTGTGTGTTTAGAAACTTTATTTAAAAAACTGGATTGAAAGTAGAGAGTAGCTCAAAGGATGAAGCTGCTTTTTTCCCCAATGGCTTTTGTGAGTCTATTACCAACGGCCTAATTTTGCTTTAATCAAATGTTTTTATGATGCTAGCTGATGATGTCTAAATACAAATTAAAGGTTTTGTTTTCCTGAGAATAGTGGCTTAAAAAATACTAACATGGAAAAATAATGAATGATTTTGCTGATAGCAGTACTGTTTGCAGATTTGTTTGCAGTACTGTTTGCAGTTTTATGGTGAAAGAAAATAATTTAGCAGCTAAGGTGAGTTTGTGCCTTGCCTTAGCACGTGGTCACTTACGAGCTGTGCAGTGTGGAGACGTCTATACCTAGAACTTTCCCTCAGGACAGAGATTTTTTTTTTTTTGAGACGGAGTCTTGCTCTGTCGCCCAGGCTGGAGTGCAGTGGCCGGATCTCAGCTCACTGCAAGCTCCGCCTCCCGGGTTCACGCCATTCTCCTGCCTCAGCCTCCTGCCTCAGCCTCCTGAGTAGCTGGGACCACAGGCGCCCACCACCTCGCCCGGCTAATTTTTTGCATTTTTAGTAGAGACGGGGTTTCACCGTGTTAGCCAGGATGGTCTCGATCTCCTGACCTCGTGATCTGCCCGTCTCGGCCTCCCAAAGTGCTGGGGTTACAGGCTTGAGCCACCGCGCCCGGCCAGGACAGAGATTTAACAATTAGATGAAACTCAGGAAGTTTCCTTTAAACAAGCAAATATTTCCAGTTGACAACAGGAATGTAAACACGACTCCAATCAGTGAATATGCTAAAAGCTCTTTACTATCTGCGATACTGGCTGTGCTCAGCGGACAGGGTAACATTCCTTGCTTACTCATCTCCATTAAATTACTTACCATCAATTCACAGACCTTTAGGGCTGAGCTAATTTTTAAACACTGACTAAAATTCGGGAGAGTGTCCTCAGAAGTTGGACCTAGAACCATGTCATGGGTAGTAGTCTCTGCTTTGCCTTGTGGGGTTGCATGTGGGAAAACATTCTTTTTTGTTTGTTTGTTTTTTGAGATGGAGTCTCACTCTGTCTCCCAGGCTGGAGGAGTGCAGAGAAACATTCTCCGCTCACTGCAACCTCTACCTCCGGGGTTCAAGCGATTCTCCTGCCTCAGCCTCCCGAGTAGCTAGGATTACAGGTGTGCACCATCACACCCAGCAAATTTTTGTATTTTTAGTAGAGACGGGTTTCACTATGTTGGTCAGGCTGGTCTCGAACTCCTGACCTCAGGTGATCTGCCCATCTCGGCCTCCCAAAGTGCTGAGATTACAGGCGTGAGCTACCACGCCTGGCCACATGTGGAAAAAACATTCTGATCCAGGAACCTTTGGATTTCTCTGGGAGGAAACAGGTCTCTGCTCCAGCACTTCACACTCATTATGGGGCTCTTGGGAGAAGGCAAGAGGGAGAGACAGTGGATGCTGGTCTCCATGCAAGTTCACGGCTGCCGGGTACAGTGGCTCATGCCTGTAATCCTAGCACTTTGGGAGGCCAAGGTGGGTGGGTTGCCTGAGCTCGGGAGTTCAAGACCAGCCTGGACAACACAGTGAAACCCCGTCTCTACTAAAACATAAAAAATTAGCCGGGCACGGTGTTATGTGCCTGTAGTCCCAGCTACTTGGGAGGCTGAGGCAGGAAAATTGCTTGAATCCAGGAGGCGGAGGTTGCAGTGAGCCGAGATTGCACCACTGCACTCCAGCCTGGGCAATCGAGCAAGACTCCATCTCCAAAAACAAACAAACAAACAAAAAAACACGGCTTCTCTGGAACAACAGCTCAAGCTGTGTGTGTGTGATAGTTAACTTTATGTGTCAACTGGGAGGGTGTTTTTGTATGATATCAACATTACAGCCAGGCATGGTGGTGTACACCTGTAATCCTAGCTACTTGGGAGGCTGAAGTGGGAGGATTGCTTGAGGCCAAGAGTTTGAGGCTGCATTGGAACTATGATTGTGCCATTGCACTCCAGCCTGAGCAACAGAGCAGGACCTCATTTTATATTTAAAAAAATCCCAAAACATATTGGTAAACTCAGTAAAGCAGAGGCCCTCTCTAACGTCACTGGGCCTCATCCAATTAGTTGAAGATCTGAGTAGAACAAAAAGACTGGCCTTCCCAAGCAAGGGGAGTTATCCGGCAGAGCGCCCTGGGACTTCTCTGCACCTTGCGCTCTCCTGGGTCTCCACTCTGCTGGCCCACGCTGTGGGTTTAGGACCTGCCAGCCTCCACAATCCCACGAGCCCATTCCTCCGCGTGAATCTTTCTCTACACACATCCTGTTGGTTCTGTTTCCCTGGAGAACTCTGACTAATACAGCATGTCCCGCTTATCCTGGCTCATTTGTACCAGATCTTAGACTTTCAGTCGAGGGGCCTTCATAGATAACTGCTACAATCTTCCAGGAAACCCCTCTCCCAAAAACTCCTGCTGCTGGACCCGGCTCTCAGCGCCTTCTTGGTGTGCTTGGGCGCCATCTAGTGCCTACCGCAGGCACTGCAATGTCCTAGCCTACCCGCCTCATTTTCATCACTATCATCACCGGTTTAATTCTCTAAGCACCTATTAGTAGACCTCCATATTCATATGCATCATTCGCTCTTTTGTTCGCTCTACAAACATTTAGCGAAAGCTTGTTTAGGCACAAGGCATTGCCACAGATGCAAGACCGCCCAGCAGGTGGCTTCTCCCCTTTGTGGAACTCGCAGATCAGCTGGAGATAGGGAATAAATGCAGATTACAGTCAGGAGAGAGCAGGGCCAGGCGAAAAGCATGACAAGGAGCTCAGGAGCTAAGGGGGTAAGCAAGGGGGCTGCGGGGAGGGCCACTGTCGATGCAGTGTTTACTGCGTTCCAGGCATGGAGTGAGCTCTGGACACAGAGGGGTGATGGTCACTCCCGGTAGCAGCATCCAGCCTGCTGGGGCCTCTTCTCCCCTGCTTGCATTCGGATTGCGCCCTAGGACAGTTAGTGCTGGTCCCCAGGCCACAGCACCGGGAATGACTTCCTTGCATTTGCCAGAGTGTGGCAGTGGTTCTTCAAAGATCAGGCTCTGCAGTTGGAAGCTACAGGCAAGACACTTGTGCTGCAGCTCCTGAGGGCTGCCTTGCTGGGAAGGGGTCGGTACTTCCCACTGGGGATCAAAGTGAGGGTGGGGATGCGGCCGGACCCCTGCTTGTTTCCTACTCCCCAGGGCCTGACCCCTCACTCCTCACTCTGCGGAGAATTGATGAGGAGGAAACAAGGGGAAGCCTTTGGGTCCCTGTACCCCTGGTGCCTGGGCTCCTGCCCCGTTGGGACCACCAGCACTTCCCCGCTCCCCGTCGTGTTTCGCCATGGGACTCCGGTCAGCAAGGATCCCGCTGAGCTCACACGTACTCAGGGAGTGACCCTGAGACTTGGGTGCTCCTTCCCAGGAGGCTGACTTAGCTGGCGAAGCCACTGTAAGCCAATAGTAATGACCACTCCGAGCCGACTCCGTGCAAGGTGCTGAAAGCTGTTACGTAAGTCACCTCTAACCCTTCTTCTTCTTCTTCTTTTTTTTTTTTTTGAGACAGAGTTTCACTCTTGTTGCCCAGGCTGGAGTGCAGTGGTGCGATCTCGGCTCACTGCAACCTCCACCTTGCGGGTTCAAGTGATTCTCCTGACTCAGCCTCCCAAGTAGCTGGGATTACAGGCATGCGCCACCATGCCCAGCTAATTTTGTATTTTTAGTAGAGACAGGGTTTCTCCATGTTGGTCATACTGGTCTTAAACTCCCGACCTCAGGTGATCCGCCTGCCTTAGCCTCCCAAAGTGTTAGGATTACAGGCGTGAGCCACCGCGCCCGGGCAATCACCTCTAACCCTTCTAAGCCTTTCTAGGTGGTGTTCTCATTTCACACGGATGTGGCAATTGGCTCAGAGGGTTGAGGTCATTAACAGGAGAAGTGAGGCTGGGGGCGGTGGCTCAGGCCTGTAATCCCAGCACTTCGGGAGGCCGAGGCAGGTGGATCACTTGAGGTCAGGAGTTCAAGACCAGCCTGGCCAACATGGTGAAACCCCGTCTCTACTAAAAATACAAAAGTTAGCCGAGCATGGTGGCGGGCACTTGTAGTCCCAGCTACTCGGGAGGCTTAGGCAGGAGAATTGCTTGAACCTGAGAGGCGGAGGTTGCGAGATCACACCACTGCACTCCAGCCTGGGTAACAGAGCGAGACTCTGTCTCAAAAACAAAACAAAACAAACAACAACAACAACAAAACACCCAGCAGAAGTGAGCATGGAGCAGACGGAGGTTGGCCTGGTTCCAAGTCCCCGTCCTCATATACCCATCCCTGCTGCCCAAGTAGGCAGTTGTGGTAGGTGGGAGAAGGCAGGGGGCTTTCCTTGCAAGCTTATGGCTTCTCTCTCTCTCTTTTTGAGATAGGGTCTTGTTCTGTTACCCAGGCTGGAGTGCAGGGGTGCCATCATAGATTGTTGCAGCCTCCACCACCTGGGCTCAAGGGATCCTCCCACCTCAGCCTCTCGAGTAGCTGGGACTACAGGCATGCACCACCATGCCTGGCTAATTTTTAGATTTTTTTGTAGAGATGGGATCTTGCTATGTTGTCCAGGCTGGTCTTGAACTCCTGGCCTCAAATAATCCTCCTACCTTGACCTCCAAAGTGCTGGGATTACAGGCGTGAGGTACCATGCCTGTATTGCATCTCTCTTTTGTTTCTTTTTGAGACAAAGTCTCACTCTTGTCACCCAGGCTGGAGTGCAAGGGCGCAATCTCGGCTCACTGCAACCTCCGCCTCCCAGGCTCAAGCGATTCTCCTGCCTCAGCCTCCTGATTAGCTGGGATTAGAGGCACGCACCACCATGCCCAGCTAATTTTTGTGTTTTTAGTAGAGACGGGTTTCACCATGTTGGTCAGGCTGGTCTTGAACTCCTGACCTCAGGTGATCCACTGCCTCAGCCTCCCAAAGTGTTGGGATTACAGGTGTGAGCCACTGCACCTGGCCATGTCTCTCTTTAGAGACCTCTCCACCCTGGGGACAGGCCTGAGTCTTAGCCCTAAGGAGGGGCCTGCACCGCTTCATCCACCCATTCCTTCGACAGACTCTGACTCCATGCCAGTCACTGATGCCTAACCTGGGTTGAGGGAGACCCAGGATTCTTCTTTCTGAGAATCTTGCCATCCATGGGGGATGTCACCATTATTCAGCCTTAGTCTGTCATTCACAGGTGAGAAGACTGCGGACAGGAAGGTCGGGGGTGCTGAACCCTGATTTCCTGCTGTGGGGTGCATCACTGTCATTCCCCCCTGGGATGAGGTGGCATCTGGAATGCCACCTTTGAGCTGTCCTTCTGCCTTCCCATGTCTATTCCTAAGCTCTGCCCAACGCTTCTCACAGAGTGGGCATCTCTTAGATGTTCCAAAATTGTGGACGATTGTGCAACACAGTTTCCTCTGGAGGGGCCATGTGGACCGTGGGAATTGAGTGACGTCTGGTCTTCAGTGTGGGAGCTTCCTGGTTACAGGGGGCCTCCTTCTTTTAGCAAGACAGGAGCTGCGTGTGTCTTCCGATGCCCAGATCTGACTGGGACAGCAGCGCTCCCTGTTTTGCGAAATCCTCTGGCGAATCAGACAGTGGGTCCTTGATAAAATCAGTAACACGTGCCCCAGCTCTGCCTGCCGGGACGGCAGTAAATCTTCACATTTTTGCCACATCACTGCTTCTCTGACAGCTCAAGATGTTTTTCTGCTTCTGAGGATCCCTTTATTAAAAGCCTTGGAGCCCCACGGACGTGTTAAGCAGCGCTCCCTCTGGCGCCTCCCTGCCTTGCCATTTTCCCAGCTCAGCTTCTGCCTCTCCGCGTCTCCCACAAGCTTTCCACATCATTCATTCTGACATTTGAAAGTTTCCAAGCTTGTTCTGAAATGCCACAAACACTGCCATTGTTATGTGCCGGGCCTGGAATGCTGAGAATCCCAGGACGCTGGGGATGGGCCTCCAGCCTTGCAGGGTTGCCGAGCAGCTGCACAGGGCCTGGGGATGTGGGCTGAGGACGAAGGCTGCTCCTGTTCCTCTGTGGACCGCACCAGGCCCAGTGGCGGCTGCCTTCCCGGGCTTCCTCCATTCCCACTGCACCAGGCCCTGGTTCTGTGCTTCCCACAGACTCACTCACTCCAGCCACTCCGTTTACTGAGGAAAATCATCCCTCTTTCCCGCATTGCGTGGTTTCTTCTGCTTGGAGACAGGTCTGCTTGCTTGTGACAGATTCTTTAGTTTTCAGGAGACGATGTCAGAGAAAACAAACCTTGATGTGTTGGGGTGTTGGGTGTCCAGCCATGACGTCTGTCTTCTTACAGCTTCTTTTTTTTTTTTTTTTTTGAGACGAAGTCTCACTCTGTTGCCCAGGCTGGAGTTCAGTGGTACGATCTCGACTCACTGCAACCTCCACCTCCCGGGTTCAAGCAATTCTCCTGCCTCAGCCTCCCGAGTAGCTGGGACTACAGGAACCCACCACCACACCCTGCTAATTTTTGTGTTTTTAGTAGAGACGGGGTTTCACCATGTTGACCAGGCTGGTCTCAAACTCCTGACCTCAGGTGATCTGCCCTCCTCGGCCTCCCAGATTGCTGGGATTACAGGCGTGAGTCACTGCACCTGGCCTCATTTTTGTATTTTTAGTAGAGACAGGGTTTCACCATGTTGGCTAGGCTGGTATTGAACTCCTGACCTCAGGTAATCTGCCCACCTTGGCCTCCCAAAGTGCTGGGATTACAGGTGTGAGCCAGTGCGCCCGGCCTGTCTTACTACAGTTCTTATGCTGGCTGAAGTGCTGTTTTCATTAAGATTCATATCCAGTTGGCTTTGGCCACAGGTGCTATCTTTGCAAGTGCACAGCGCTCTTGCAGGCCGCTGGGACCTGCTGGCGTCTGGAGTGCCACCTTCCAGCTGTGCCACTGTCTTTCTGTGCCTCTTTCTCACAGAGTGGGCACCTCTTCTTTTCCAGCACTCTGAACGATGGTGCAAACACTGCTGTACCCCAAATCTTCTGTGGGACACCACACTCCAATTCTGCTCTAGGCGCGTAGGAGTCAGCAGGACACCCTGCTGGCTTCATTTGTACTAGTTGTTCCTGGACTTTTGGATTCGTAGACTAGAAAACTGACAACAACAGGGTAGACATAGGTAATCAAGTTTTATTTTGCCTAGTGAAGACATAAACAAAACCAAACAAAACGACGTCTACAATCACAGACACTCTCATGTCCTACAACAAAGCACATTTTAATGCCAGAAAAGTAGGAGGAAGGGAATAAAACCAGAGTGAAAGACAGAGCTTGCCAGGAAAGGACGGATCTCACGCTGACAATTTCACTGCGGAGGGATGGAAACGTGGCCAAAGCTTAGCAACTGTGAGTAAGCCAGCATTTCATTCGTTATTTATTATTAGAGACAGGGTCTCACTGTGTTGCCCAGGCTGGGGTGCAGTGGTGCCATCACAGCTCCACTGCAGCCTCAGACTCCTGGGCTCAAGTGATCCTCGTGCCTCAGCCTCCCGAGTAGCTAGGACTACAGGCATGCACCACCACACCCAGCTAATTTTTAAGTTGTTTGTAGAGATGGGATCTCACTATGGTAACCAGGCTGATTTCGAACTCCTGGCCTCAAAAGATCCTCCCATCTTGGCCTCCCAAAGTGCTGGGATTACAGGCATGAGCTACTTCACTCAGCTGAGCTAGCATTTCCGAATCATGGGTCTATGATGGAAGCAGAAGGTGGCACTCCAGATGCCAGCAGGTCCCAGTGGCCTGCAAGAGTGCTGCGTACCTGCAAAAAAATAGCACCTGTGGCCAAAGCCAAATGGATATGAATCTTAATGAAAACAGCACTCAGCCAGCAAAAGAATTATGCCACTGCGCCTCAAACTTTAACGTGTGCATAAATTCCGGGGGAGTCTTGCTAAAATGAAGATTCTGAATCCTTAGGTCTAGACTGGACCCAGGATTCTGCCTTTTCACAGCCTTGCAGGCAATGCTGGCGTTGCTGTTCCTCGCTCCGCGCTCTGAGTTGCAAGGTCTACACAATGCCAAAAGCAATCTTGTGGTTCAGTCATGTGAGTGAAGAAAAAAGATTAGGTAAAATGATTATTTCGTGTTGTGCGAACAAAAAAATCATTTTTCAACTAGATTCTCTGCTATTTCATACACATGGCCAGAGCTGACAGAGATTGCCAGTGGACTATTGGAGGTTAAAGGTGGTAATGAGCGAGGACCCTCTTAACCCCTTGTGCCTGTAAGGACAGTGAGTGCTGGACAGCCCCCAGCCTCCAGCTCCAAGCCTAGCACTAGCTTGACCAAAAGTGACCAGGGGTTTCACAGCTGACTTCCTGAACTCTACTGGTCTACCAGCCACCCCCACCCCTCTCCCACTCCTCCCAAGAAACTCAAAACTCAATAAAACAAAAGCCAAATGGATTTGTACTGAGAGTCAAATGTGGCAGGAAGGACCCCTGGCAGAGGCAGTACTCCGAGGAGAGGAAGCCATGATTGGGTCAGCCTTAAACATTACTACCTTTCTGCCAGTGTCCAGGCTGCTGATGAAATGCCGGGCAGGTGCACTGATGGACAGGCATCCTGGGGTGCGGTTGCATGTGTGTTGGGTTGGGTTGAGGACTGAGGAACGGAAGGGGAGGGTCACATGGTTGTGTGAGAGCGTTGGCAGGCTGTGTTGACTGAGACCCACAGTGAGAGGTGAGCTTTTGTGGTTTATAAATTTTAATTTCAAATTTTTTTGAGATAGGGTCTCTCTTAGTCACCTAGGCTGGAGTGCAATGGGGCAATCACGGCTCACTTGCATCTTTAATCTCCCAGGCTCAAGTGATCCTCCCACCTCAGCCTCCCAAGTAGCTGGGATTATAGGTGCGCAATATCATGCCTGGCTAATTAAAGATTTTCTTTTTGTAGAGACGAGGTCTCATTATGTTGCCTAGGCTGGTCTCAAATCCCCAGGCTCAAGCGATTCTCCTGCCTCAGCCTCCCAAAGTGTTAGGAGTATAGGTGTGAGCCACGGCGCCTGGCCGGCCAAGGCGGGTGTTTGACATCTTCACTCAGCATACACATTTACAGGGCTGATATCAGTTTTTACAAAACAATACTTAGTTTTACTGCATGTGACATATTCTAGTTTAAAAAAAATTCTAGGCTAGGCCCGGCGGTTCACACCTGTAATCCCAGCACTTTTGGAGGCCAAGGCGGGTGGATCACCTGAGGTCAGGAGTTCGAGACCAGCCTGGCCACATGGTGAAACCCTGTCTCTACAAAAATACAAAAATTAGCTGGGCGTGGTTGTGGTTGCCTGTAGTCCCAGCTACCCGGGAGACTGAGGCAGGAGAATAGCTTGAACCCAGGAGGTGGAGGTTGCATTGAGCCAAAATTGTGCCACTGCACTCCAACCTGGGTGACAGAGCAAGACTCTGTCTCAAAAAAGAAAAAAAAATAAAAAATCTGAAATGCTGGTTCTGATCCATTAAATTGATTTCAGGGCCCACTACTGGGCTGTGACCCAAAGTGTGACAAATGCAAATTTCAGAGGCCTTTTCTCATATTGACAATATGTGAGTCTTTGATCTCTTACCGAGGGAACTCAGGTGACCCCCAGCAATCTGAGAAACCTAATTTAGGAAATACACACTTAAAATGATGATTTCTTCAAATTCTACCCTGGAAGTTCTTAGTGAAGGGATTTTTGCCATCTATTTCTTTGGTAAATCTCAGAGCATCTAAAAAAAAATGATGAAATGGACAAATGAATGAATTAGCCTATCTACAAATATGTAAGTCCCCGGATGAAGGTTTTCAGGACAAATAAATGTAAAGAAAAGCATTAGATGTTATTGGTAGGTGCAGTTCAAGTAGATATGAATAAGAAAGTAGTTTTGAAATTAAAATTTATAGTAGTATTGGTAGGTGTAGTCCAAGATGTTTCTGGAATTTAATTTTATAGCAACAGGAAAACATGAATGATTTACAAACAACTTTTGAATATATCAACAATGGAAGTGATAAAAACGTTAATATTTACTGAGTCATTATATGCTATGCTGTATTGAACATTTAATATTTAATTTTTTTTTTTTTTTTTTTTTGAGACAGGGTCTCACTGTCACCCAGGCTAAAGTGCAGTGACCTGATCAAAGCTCACTGCAACCTCAGCCTCCTGGGCTCCAGCAATCCTCCCACCTCAGCCTTCCATGTAGTTGGGATTACAGGCACAGGCCACCATACCTGGCTAATTTTTGTATTTTTTGGTAGAGACAGGGTTTCACTATGTTGCCCAGGCTGGTCTCAAACTCCTGACCTCAGGTCAACTCTGTGGGCATGGGGGACAGTTCTGAGAGCCATGGGCAGGGCGGGTCCCTCCAAAAGTGCCTACAATACTGCAGAACCCTTTGTTCAAATAAAATCTTAACCTAAACACGAAACATGAAAGAAGAATGAATGAAGAGTTGTTCTGGTAAACTGGGATGGGGGCCAAAGTCCATCCAGTTAGCTCCTCCCCTCCCCTGGGGTCTACGGAGCTGTGGTTTTGAAAACCATGGATCTGGCTGAGCATGGTGGCTCACGCCTGTAATTCCAGCACTTTGGGAGGCCGGGTGGGTGGATCACCTGAGGTCAGGAGTTTGAGATCAGCCTGGTCAACACGGTGAAACCCCAACTCTACTAAAAATACAAAAAATTAGCCAGATGTGATGGCAGGTGCCTGTAATCCCAGCTACTCAGGAGGCTGAGGCAGGAGAACTGCTTGAACCCAGGAGGCGGAGGTTGCAGTGAGCCGAAACAGCACCGCTGCACTCCAGCCTCCGTGACAGAGTGAGACTGTGTCTCAAAAAAATACAAAAAACAAAAAACAAAAAACCTTGGATCTGGCCAGATGCAGTGGCTCACACCTGTAACCTCAGCACTTTGGGAGGCTGAGGGGGGTGGATCATCTGAGGACAGGAGTTCGAGACCAGCCTGGCCAACATGGCGAAACCTGTCTCTACTAAAAATACAAAAATTAGCCGGGCGTGGCAACGTGCGCCTGTAATCCCAGCTACTTGGGAGGCTGAGGCAGGAGAATCGCTTGAACCCAGGAGGCAGAGGTTGCATTGAGAGAGATTACACCACTGCACTCTAGCCTGAGAGACAGAGTGAGACTGCGTCTCAGAAAAAGAAAGAAAACTATGGATATTGTTCTAGTCTCTGTTTTTACACCTGAGAAAAACGAGGCCCAGAGACTGAGGCTACCCCTCAGAGGTGCACAGTGACTTCGTGTCAGTGCTTGGACCCACCCTAGGGGCCTGGGCTCCTTGTGGAATGTTCTTCCTCCTCCTTGTCCACCTCCTCCTCATTTGCAGTTATCCAGACACACAACTGCTGAGAACGTCTTTTGTTTCCTTCTTTATTTATTTTGAGATGGAGACTCACTCTGTCACCCAGGCTGGAGTGCAGTGGCGTGATCTCGGCTCACTGCAGCCTCCACCTCCCAAGTTCAAACCATTCTCCTGCCTCAGCCTCCCCAGTAGCTGGGATTACAGGTGTGCACCACCACCCTGGCTAATTTTTATATTTATTTATTTGAGATGGAGTCTCACTCTGTTGCCCAGGCTGGAGTGCAGTGGCATGATCTCAGCTCACTGCAACCTCTGCCTTCTGGGTTCAAGTGATTCTCCTGCCTCAGCCTCCCGAGTAGCTGGGACTACAGGTGTGCGCCACCAAGCCCAGCTAATTTTTGTATTTTTAGTAGAGACGGGGTTTCACCATATTGGCCAGGCTGGTCTCAAATTCCTGACCTTGTGATCCACCCACCTCGGCCTCCCCAAGTGCTGGGATTACAGTTGTGAGCCAGCATGCCCCGCCTTGTATTTCTTAGGTGAATAGATTTTGATTTGCAGAATTCAAAAAAGAATGTGGGTGAAGTAAGTGAAAGAGTGCGTTTAGCTTGGAGGGTCCTACGAGCCTTTCCCCTGGTGTGCTGGTCACAGCTAGTTTTGCCCAGCACCCTTTTGTCCTCTTTGTCCTCTGCTCTCCTTTGAACATCGACAAGGGCCTGATGGCATTGACAGGCTTGCCCTGGTGACTGACCACATCTCGGGTTGAAAACGTGCTTTAGTGCCTCTTACAGAATGATGACGTTTGTCCCAATGTGTCCCAGTGAAGCGCCTTGCAGGAACTTGGTAAACTTGATCACCAGTATCCATTAAGGTGCTTGTGCATTATACCTGCAGTTGGGGAGATACCTTACCCACCCCCTTGCAGATCATTCTAGGGAAAGGTGTTTGGCCGTGTCTGGGAGGCTGAAGACTGGCCCTTGCCACAGACAGGGTGCTGAGAGCTGCCTCGCTGCCCAGCCCCGTGCTCCTCTGCTGAGGGGTCAGCTCGGGCTGTCTGGAGGCACTGCCCTGCGCCTGCTCCTCGAGCCGCTTGATGGCACTGTTAGAACTGGAGAAAGGAGACGGCTTCTCTTGAAACAGTTTCCTCTGTTCCGATTGGCTCCAAACTGTCATTTCCACCCACCTCCTTCCAAACTGAACAGAACAAAATCACTTCACAGCCCGCTGCTGCGGCTCCGCTCCCCGCACCCTGCCCGCCATCCGTTCCTCACTGAGTGCAAAGATTTAGTAGCCCCTGTGCCCTCTTTCCCACACTCGTGCACCCAGGCTTCCATCCTGTTTCTCTGGAGCGTTATCATTCTTTGTGTTTTGGGGGTCTCTGGGGTGCCAGGCCTCTGCAGGCAGAGAGAAGGCCAGGAAAACCTTATAGGAACCCAGGAATCTAAAAAAGAAAGCAGAAGTGCCTGACATCCTTCTGGCCACATGACTTGTTTTCTAGAAGAAAGAAGAAAATAGCAGTGGGAGAAGGTGCTTGGGAGGAATGGAAGGAATGTGCAGAGAGGGCAGGAAATGGGGTCTCTCGGGCGGAATCTTGGCATTAGGTTGCAAGGCTTAAATGTGTTCTGTTCTTGGCTTCCCAGCTGCCACTGTGTCTAAATTGCTCTCCACAGGGTCAAGGGTGGGTGGAGGCGTGGTCTGAAGGGACCCTTGCCTTCATCTACTTGCTTTGGCCTCGTCTAGTTCTCAGTTCTGTCTCTCTGTAGCTCTGTCACCCAGGCTGGAGTGCGGCAGTGCCATCATAACTCACAGCAACCTTAAACTCCGGGACTCAAGCGGGCCTCCTGCCAGGAGTTTACTACTGGTACATGCCATTACACCCGACTAATATTTAGTTTTTTGTAGGGATGGGGTCTCACTAGATTGCCCAGGCTGGTAACTTCTGGGCTCAAGCCAGATCCTCTCACCTCAATCTCCCAAAGTGCTGAGATTATAGGCATGAGCCACCACACCTGGCCTCTCTTTCTTTTTATTTTGCGGGGGGCGGGGGGGGGGTGGGTAGCAGGTGGGGTAGGGGTGGGTAGTGGGTGGGGAGGGGGACAGAGTTTCACTCTGTAACCCAGGTTGGAGTGCAATGGCACGATCTCGGCTCACTGCACCCTCTGCCTCCCGAGTTCAAGCGATTCTCCCACCTTAGCCTCCTGAGTAGCTGGGATGACAGACACACATCACCAAGCCCAACTAATTTTTTTATTTTTAGTAGAGAAGGGGTTTCACCATGTTGGCCAGGATGGTCTCAAATTCCTGACCTCAGGTGATCCACCTGCTTCGGCCTCCCAAAGTGCTGGGATTACAGGCATGAGCCACTGTGCTTGGCCCTCTCTTTTTAATTTTTTATTTATTTTTTGAAATGGAGTCTCGCTCTGTTGCCCAGGCTGGAGTGCAGTGGCATGATCTCAGCTCACTGGAACCTCTGCCTCCCGAGTTCAAGTGATTCTCCTGCCTCAGCCTCCTGAGTTGGGATTACAGGCACGCATCAGCACACCCAGCTAATTGTTATATTTTTTTTTTTTGTATTTTTTTTTAGTAGAGACAGGGTTTCACCGTGTTTGCCAGGATGGTCTCGATCTCCTGACCTCGTGATCCGCCCGCCTCAGCCTCCCAAAGTGCTGGGATTACAGGCGTGAGCCACCATGCCCAGCCAATTGTTGTATTTTTAGTAGAGAAGGAGTTTCACAATGTTGGCCAGGCTGGTCTCAAATTCCTGACCTCAGGTGATCCACCCGCCTCAGCCTCCCAGTGTGCTGGGATTTTGGGCGTGAGCCCTGTGCCTGGCCCTCTCTTTTTTTATTTTTATTTTTTAAAATGGAGTCTCACTCTGTTGCCCAGGCTGGAGTGCAGTGGTGTGATCTTGGCTCACTGGAACCTCCGCCTCCTGGGTTCAAGTGATTCTCCTGCTTCCGCCTCCTGAGTAGCTGGGATTACAGGCACACATCATCACACCCAACTAATTGTTGTATTTTTAGTAGAGAAGGAGTTTGGTCTCAAATTCCTGACCTCAGGTGATCCACCTGCCTCAGTCTCCCTAAGTGCTGGGATTACAGGCATGAGTTTTTTTTGTTTTTTGTTTTTTGTTTTGACACAGAGTCTGACTCTGTTGCCTAGGCTGGAGTGCAGTGGCACTATCTCGGCTTACTGCAACCTCCACCTCCTGGGTTAAAGCAATTCTCCTGCCTCAGCCTCCTGAGAAGCTGGAATTACAGGCATGCGCCACCACACCCAGCTAGTTTTTGTATTTTAGTAGAGATGGGGTTTTACCATGTTGACCAGGCTGGTCTCCAACTCCTGACCTCAAGCAATCCACCCACCTTGGCCTCCCAAAGTGCTGGGATTATAGGCATGAGCTACCGCGCCCAGCCCTTTTTTTTTTTTAAATAAAATAAATTTTATTGTGTATACTTAAGGTATACAATGTGATGTTATGAGGTACATGTACATATAGTAAAACAGTTACTAGAGTCTAGCAAATGAACATAGCTCTCATCTCTCATAGGTGCGTATTTTTCCTCTGTGGCAAAAGCAGCTACAATCAACTATAATCTACTTGTTTAACAAAGATGCTGAATGCAGTACACTATTAACTAAGTGTGTCTTCACATTGTACATTAGGTCTTTCCACTTGTTCATCCTGCATAGCTGCTGCTTTGTGTCCTTTCACATTTACCTCCCCATTTCCTCTCCCTCACCCGCAATACAGGTAACAACTGTCTTATTCTCCATCTCTGTGTATTTGACTTTTTTTTTAAAGATTCCACCTGTAAATGAGGCCGCGCAGTATTGGTCTTTCTGTGTCTGGCTTATTTCACTCAACATAATACCCTTCCTAACATCCCTCCATGTTCATTCATGTTGTGGATCTCCTTTTATTTTTGAGACAGAGTCTTGCTTTGTCACCCTGGCTGGAATGCAGTGGCGTGATCTTGGCTCACTGCAACCTCTGCCTGCTGGGTTCAAGAGATTCTCGTACCTCAACCTCCCTAGTAGCTGGGATTACAGGCATGCGCCACCATGCCTGACTAATTTTTGTATTTTTAGTAGAAATGGGGTTTCACCATGTTGCCCAGGCTGCTCTCGAACTCCTGACCTCAAGCAATCTGCCTGCCTTGGCCTCCCAAAGTGCTGGGATTGGAGGTGCCAGCCACCACACCCAGTCCTTTCCTTCCCTTCCTTCCCTCCCTCCCTCCCTCCCTCCTCCCTCCCTCCCTCCCTCCCTCCTTCCTTCCTTCCTTCCTTCCTTCCTTCCTTCCTTCTTTCTTCCTTCTTTCCTTCCTTTCTTCCCTCCCTGTTTCCCTTCCCTTCCCTTCCTCTTTCCTTCCTTCCTTCCTTGTTTCTTTCCTTCCTTCCCTCCCTCCTTCCCTTCCCTTCCCTCCCTCCCTCTTTCCTTCCTTCCTTCCTTCCTTCCTTCCTTCCTTCCTTCCTTCCTTCCTTCCTTCCCTCCCTCCTCCCTCCTTCCCTCCCTCCTTCCCTCCCTTCCTTCCTTCCTTCCTTCCTTCCCTTGCTTCCTTTCTCTCCTTTCCTTCTCTGTTTCTTCACTCTTTCTTTCCCCATTCCTATTGACTGCACACATTTTCTTTACTCATTTGTCCACAGTGGACACCCAGGTTTCTTCCCTATCTTGCCTGTTGTGAACACAGGAGTGCAGCTACCTCTCCTAGGTGATGATTTTCTCTCTTTTGGGTATATACCCAGAAGGAAGATTGCTGGATCATGTGGTAGTTCTATTTTTAATTTCTTTAGTGGTTCCCAGTTCTTGCTGCCACTTCCTTTTCCTTGGAGAGATGAGTAGGAGACAGGCTGAGGATATCCATGAGCTGGAAAAGCAGAGAGCCCTGCTGCCCTCAGCTTGCATGTGAAATCTCAGGTCCTACAGCTCTATGCCCTACTTACCTCCCCTGGCTCCCCTTCCTCCAGAGGAAGGAGAAAATGGGAGGCCTTTGCAGTGAGAAAAGCATTTTCCCTAAACAATGACCAGGAAATACTGTCTCAATTGCTGCTCCTGACATGTGCTGCCCTCTTGGCAGAGTTACTGGAAGGCTTATTACACCTTGCCAATGCTGACGGGCCACAGTTCCCAGAGTCGGAATGGTTCGCCCAGCACAGGCCGCCAAGGCCTCTTGGTTTCCCCGCCACAGGTGCCAGGTGCGCTCTCCACACCCCTCTGTTGGCCAACCTTGACCTTGAGCAGGGGCCCCGGCCAGCTCTCCCAGCCTGCTTGCAGGTGGGAGGCCATTCTCTGCTGACTCAGGCCCAGACTGGGGCAGGTGCATGCCTTCAACCCCGTGAGTAATACTGGCTTTTCATCTTCAAAGGGCCTTTCCAAGATGAACCAATTAGTCACCTCCAGGAGAGCTACAAAGCAGGTTATTATTGTCTTTATTAAGCCCATGGTGGAGGAAGGAAGGAAGTGGAGTCCCCATCCCAGGTCAGTGAGAAAACTGGCAGAAGAGTGTGGATTTGGACACAGGAGATGACAGCCACTCGGGATTTCCTGGGGTGTTGGGTGGGGGACGGACCAGCCACTCGGGATTTCCTGGGGTGTTGGGTGGGGGACGAACCAAAGGCAGGTAAAGTAGAGGCTGGAGCTTCTCACTGGTCGGGGGCGGGAGAGACCACAGGGCGTATGTGGGTAAGGACTGGAGAGGCTTAGGCCTATGGAAGAGGGCATCTTACTGAAACCATAGCCAGTGGGTGAAGAGACAGTTTGGCCTCAAAGGACCTGCGGAGGGCTCTGCCCGATGTTCTAAAGAATTCAGAAAACCGCTGCTGATTGTGCGAAGCACTCTGCCTCTCTGAGCCGCCCAGATATTTGTGAAATGAGCCTTGGAACATTTTCCTTTTTGTATCTGTTCGAGGATTTTGATGGACTAAAAATGATCACAGCACAAGTCATTCAAGCACGTTGCAAATAAAAAGTGTACTATGAAAGCTTAGGAGAGGAAGAGGTGGACTGTGTTCTGGTTCATTCTGAGCCACAGGTGTGTCTCCCTCAGGTGCACGATGCAGAAAGTTAGAGGGTTTTAAAAGGTAAATCCAAGTCCTGGTGACAGAGTGAGAACCGATGCACCTTCTGGAAGCCAGACAGCAAAGCAAGCCTTCAGTCAATCCTGTCTGCAGCTGCTTTTTATAAACTTGGCATAAATATGTGCTTGGGAACGCCAGGACAGTGTGTCTGGAAAATATTTTCTACCATTAGAAAACACACACCCCACACATAACACACATGCACATAACACACATGCGCACACACCACACATAACACACATGCACATAACACATGCACACACAACACACATGCACACACAGCACACACCTACACATGACACAATACACATATACACATGACATACACACATAACATACATGTACACACAGCACACACATAACACACACACCACGCAACATGCACATAACACATGTAACAACACAACACACGCACACACAATGCACACACAACACACATATAACATACATGTAACACACACATAACATGTAACATACAACCAGCACACATATGTAACACACATAACATGTAACATACAAACATAGCACACATATATAACCTACATACACGCAACACACAACACACATGCACACACATAACACCCATACACACCTAGCACACACACAGCACATACACACATAGACACACATACATAACACACACACACATAACACACATACACTCATGTTCAGAAATGACAGAAATCATGCATGGTACTGAGTGGCTTCACGTGTGTTTTTTTTCCATTACTTCCTCAGTTCATTGTTTTGCTGCCAATTTTAGAAGGCTGTAAGTCATAGTTGTTGTTAAACTTTGTCAGTTAAAATGTAACTGTAAGAACAAAGTCATCGGAGCTGCTGTAGTCAGCTGGCTTTTGGAGAGAATTCATGGTGGAAGGCGTGCTTTCCTGTGCTCCGGGATGGCTGCGAAGTAGCATGTCATGGGTCTCGGGTGTTTTCTGGTGTGTGTTACACACGGTGCCCACAGGGTGGGTAGTTCTGACTCTTCTGGGCCCTGAGTTCGGCATTTATGCCGCAGCTCCAGAGGGCCACTTACCAGAGGAAAAGAGATGTGATGAGTCAAACTGTCCCCGTTTACTCTGTGTGACCCGAGAACCGAGTGTGGTCTCGTCAGGGGTGGTGTGTTACAACTTCCCCACTTCTGTTTCTCCTAGAAATGACGGCGTCCACTTTCTCATAGACCTTGGCCCAGCAGAAGTCAGAAACTAAGAGGCCCAAAGGGAGTGCCTGGCTTGGTTTGAGGATGGAACAGCACAACTTCCTCACCCCGACTTGGGAGAATGGAAAAGCCAGGAATGGCAAACAGCCTCTGTGCTTGGAGACCTCTAAGCTGTACTATTTGGTTTGCTGTGAGACTGGAAGCCCTTCGAGGGCAGGGCTCTGTGTTTTTCCTGAGGAGTTCTAGTGCTAAGACACGGCCGGGAACACAGTGAGCCAATAGGCCTTTACAAATGCTTGTGTCTTAAACCACATGGAAGACAAGACCCCAGCAGGCCTGCTGGGAGCACAGCCTTCAGTTTGGTGAGGTGCTGGGAGGGTCCTTCCTCTTTCCAGCCCTCCTTTTCTGCCTGCTCTTCCATCTGCTGTTCTTCCTCATCTCATTATCCACTCTAGTGAGGGCTGGGGACTTTGAAGGGAGCAGGGGGAGCCAGGGTGGGAAAAGGGAGGCTTTCTCAGTGACCAGGCCCCCACACTTTGAGGCTGGGTGTCATCTTTGTGGGGCAAAGCTAGAGTTTGGACCATTGCTCTGAAAACTAGAGCATTGCTTCCGTCTGTGATCTGATCAGGGGATTATGGGCAGGGCTGATAGGTCTGATGCCAAGCTCTGCCCTTGCTGGTCAAGCTACTTTCAGGATAAAGCACTGCTGTCTCTGTCTTTGATTCTCCATTTGCTGGAAGGGCACTCGTGCCCCATCTGCTGCATGTCGGGGGACACTCCCTGTACCTACCCGTCCAGTGCGTTGATAGGAAGTGGAAAGGCCTATGCACTGCCCAGGTACCAGGCCCTCCAGGCCCCAGGGTTTGTGAATTTGGAAGGCTTTGTGGCACTGGTTTTGAGAAGGATCATGTATGTTTCTGCTGGCATGCTCAGCACTGCCATGTTTCTCTTTTTGGGCCTTCTTTCTTCTTTCAGAACAAGAGGGTTTTTTTGTTGTTTTGTTTTGTTTTCTGTTGTTGTTGTTTTTCAGATGGAGTCTCGATCTGTTGCCCAGACTGGAGTGAGGTTGCGTGATCTCGGCTCACTGCAAACTCTGCCTCTCAGGTTCAACCTCAGCCTCCCAAGTAGCTGGGATTACAGGCGCCTGCCACTGCGTGTATATATATATATATATAAAATACATATATTTTTAGTAGAGATGGAATTTTGCCATGTTGGCCAGGCTGGTCTTGAACTCCTGACCTCAAGTGATCCACCTGCCTCGGCCTCCCAAAGTGCTGGGATTACAGGTGGGAGCCACCATGCCTGGCTTTTTTTTTTTTTTTTTTAATCTCTTCAATAAATACATACTTCAAAGCTACTGTGCTCAAGGCACTGTGCCCAGTCTGGGTACCTTTGTGAACAAGACAAGTGCCTGTCTTCATGGAGTTTTCATTCTAATGGGGAGTGATCGACATAGGCCAACTCACCCTGCAAATAACTTTTGCTTCCAGTGATGACTCCAGCAATGAAGGAATGGTGCAGATTGCTAAGAAGGGGTACAGCAGGGAAGCTGACTTAGTCTGTGGGAGTGGGTAGAGGGTCCCTAGGATTGCCGCCTCACCTCTCGGGGTCTTACCTGTGAAATAGGCATACCACCATTTGCTTCACAGGGCGACCACGAGTAACGGGTAAAATAATGCCTGAGAAAAAGCACTTTGATTCATGCTGTCTACCCTCATAATTCCTTCCTAATAAAATCTTCAGTGACTAGTCTCTCATATCTGTTTTCTCTTCTCCTTTGAATAGTGTGATTTCATAATTCAACCTTGCCTGGACAAACAGGAAAACCCATTCCGAATTCCAAAGTGGCTTTAGAAACATTTTCTTGGAGGGTGATGGGAAGTGGGGTGGGGGTTTGGGAAGGGACGCGCTCCCGGCTCTTGCGTTGCTGCTAGTTCCCCTGCGGATGGCTTGTGAAGAGCACGGGTCAGGGGACATGCTCTCATCCTCATACTCCGGGTGCCGCCCACCTGGGACCGCTGTGTCCTCTGGCCACAGCTTCTCAATACTCTGTCTACGGGGAAATATTTTAAAGACTCAGGAAGTGAACTCATTTAAAAAAATGTCCTCCCCCTACTTTTCCAAAACAGTGCAGCCTTCCTGGAAGAAAGCAAACAAAACAAGTGTGACTGTTTAAAAAATGATTGGAAAATCCATTCTGAACAGTGTGAGTTTGCATGGCTCTCCTGGGCGGATGTGTCACCCTCGGCTGGGCTTACTCTCTGGCGTCTGTGTGGAGAGGAGGCAGGGCTGACCACACAGTCTTCTCAGAGGAGGCAGCTGATGGCTGAGTGGGGCCTGGGGACCAGTTCCCCCCAAACAGCCGCAAGCACTTCACCCTTGCGGACCTCAAACACACAGACAGATGCGGATGTGAGTCCACGTGTGTGTGTGAGGCCGCGTCCAGCTGAAATTAGCACAATGATCTAATCGCCGCCAAAGCGCGGACGACTTCTGCTCTGCATGTGGTGACTATTTTGGGTTTCTAGGTGTTCGCATGTGATTTGTGGCATTCGCAGTGTTGTTATTAATAACACTGTTGGCTGTGTGGAGGCTGAGGATGAAGCCTTTTCATTTCAACCATCTGGTCAGAATGCTTCTCCTTTGATGAGGGAAAAAACCTTTGCTGTGTTTCAGCTGGAACACTGCCTCCCAATTAAGGTGACAGCAGATTGCCGAGTTGCCCTGTCTTTGCAGGAAGAGCCAGCCAGGCTCTAAATGCTGCTCTGTCCGGGAGGGAGAACGCCTTTCCTATTGATTGTGGCTTGGTATGCAGTTCAGGCACTGGCTTGAAGGGACGCTGGGCCAGGAAAGCCAGCATGTGGTGTTTACCGGGTTGGCTGGCTTGGCGCTCAGGTTTTCCACTGTCAGGCAGTGACAGCGCTGCTCCAGACGCTCTCAGGAGACGTTCCCCTGCTTTCATAACGAAGGGCTTTTTTGTTTTCTGACTCATCTTCAGAAGATCTCCCCCAACTTCGTTTGAAAGTAAATATAATTAGTAACAGGCAGACATACTGTATATAGCCAGCCCTGCCTGTGTGAGAGAGTTATAATTAAACATGCATGCTGTCTGCTGTGCACTGTCTGCGAAAGGCCTTGCTGAAGTCACCTGGAGGGAGAGGGTTTATCTTGAAGCAGCAGCCTGGGGTGGATGCTGCAGAGAGAGAGAGAGAGACCTGTCCCACCTTTGAGTCCAATGTCCAGTCCAAAGCTAAGATTGAACTGTTGACCAAAGGGGAGGTGTGCCCATTGGCCCTCAGCCTGCCTTCGCCTCAGTTATTCTCCATTCTCAACCTTGGGCAGCCCTGGGTAACCCTGCGTGGTCAGGGTTGGGGCCGGCCCCTCTTGGGGACAGAGTGATGGTGGCCAAGTATGCTTGTCATAGTAACTAGGTGGCTGCTGCCACTGCTGTCAGCTCAGGAGGCACCTGCCTGCCTGCAGGTTACAATCTGCCCTCCCCAGGCTGGGGAGCCAAGACCACTTGCCTTTGTTCCCAGCTCCCTGCCCGGGATGCTGGCAGCAAAACCTAAGCCCCGCCCTGCAGGGCAGGAGCTCAGGTAGGTTATCCCCAGGTGACCCTCAGCCCTTCTTCCTGGCTAAGGGTAGGCTGGGTGCTTGGAGGCCACTGTCCAGGCCCATAGAGAGCTCAGATTCTGCTGAAAGCAGTGGCTCAGGCAGCCCCAGGAACACACACACACCTTGTGGGCAGATTCTGGGACCGCAGCAGGGCCAGCGGGCTTGGTGACACAGGCTTGGAGACACAGGAGAAGCTGCTGGGCCTCCCGCCCCTCCGGGGGGTGCGGCGGTGACCGGATGACTAGTTGGCACAGCACTTTCTTGGCCCGGATCGAATGCAACAGGCGTCATCTGAGCCCCGGGCACCTTTCCCCAAGTTGCTCAAAGTGTTTTCCGAGCAAACAGTTGTTTCATAACACCCGTGAGAAGTAGGTGGGGTGACAAAGCATTCTTTGTCCTTGTCTTGCAGATGGGGGAATTGAAAAGCTTGCCGGTCCTGGTGGTGAGGCCAAGAAAGGGAGAAGGTGCTCTCCTGCCCGGGGCTCTGGGCGTGGAGTGCCGGGGCCAACGCGTGCCCCGTCACCAACTCCTGTGGAAAGTGGGGCAGCCGCAGCAGAGAAGGAGGCCCATAGTGGAAGAGGCCCAGGGCTTCTCCCTTAGCGCTGGAGGCCTCAGATGCAATGGCAGGAGCTCGGCCGTGGGCCTCACTGTCTGAGGT
Organism: Trachypithecus francoisi; assembly: GCF_009764315.1. Classification (NCBI taxonomy): domain Eukaryota; kingdom Metazoa; phylum Chordata; class Mammalia; order Primates; family Cercopithecidae; genus Trachypithecus; species Trachypithecus francoisi. Next base: position 13,479,084 of record NW_022681470.1, read on the forward strand.
GCTGAAACTGGCCATTGGCAACTCGAGAGTTGTTGGTGCTCTTTCCTGCTCAGTTTGCTTGAAGTTACTGGACTCTTGGAGGGGGTCAACAGATGCTTTTTGAGCTCACTGTTCTGTCCCAGGAATTGTTCCATTCCAGTGGTAAATGAGGGGGATGTGACCCTGCCTTTATGGTGCTCATAGGAGACAGTCAACACATAAAATTAAGAAGAAATCATTTCAGAGAGTGACATGCTATAAGGACAATAAAAATGCATAAGGGGACAGAGATTGGCTAGAGGGAAGGTAGGAGAGGAGGAAAACAACTATTTTATTTTATTTTATTTTATTTTATTTTTGAGATGGAGTCTCGCTCTATTGCCCAGGCTGGAGTGCAGTGGTGTGACCTTGGCTCACCGCAAGCTCCGCCTCCCAGGTTCAGCACTTCTTCTGCCTCAGCCTCCTGAGTAGCTGGGATTACCGCCACCCACCACCATGCCCAGCTAATTACTGTATCTTTAGTAGAGATGGGGTTTCACCATATTGCTCAGGCTGGTCTTGAACTCCTGACCTCAGGTGATCCACCCCCCTTGGTCTCCCAAAGTGCTAGGATTACATGTGTGAACCACTGCTCCTGGATATTTTATTTTTTGAGACAGGGTCTCACTCTGTATCCCAGGCTGGAGTGTAGTGGTGTGATCATAGCACACTGCAGCCTCAGACTCCTGGGCTCAAGTGATCCTCCTGCCTCAGCTTCCTGAGTAGCTGGGACTGCAGGTGTGCACCACCATGCCTGGCTAGTTTTAAAAAATATTTTTGTGGAGATGGGGTTTTGCCATGTTGCCCAAGCTGTTCTTGAACTCCTGGGCTCAAAGGATCCTCCCACCTGAGCCTCCCAAAGTGCTGGGATTACAGATATGAACCACTGTGCCTGGCTGAGCAAAAATTTTAGATAGGGAATCAGAGATGGCGTCTGCACGAGCAATTCCACAAAGGGAAGAAGGAGCCAGACTAGGGCACCAGCATTCTAGGGCAGGAAACAACGGGGCCAAAAGCCCTGAGAGGGGAATGAGGGTGGCCTGTCCAAAGCTTGGAGGAGGACGCTGCTCTTGAATGGTGGCAAGAGACTATGTGAGGGCGGTGAGCAGGGGTGTGGTCCTGTAAGGAGGACCTTGTTGGTTGTGGGGCCGTGTGTGACTCTGGATGCTAGGGGAGGTGACACATAATTCAGAATTTCTTGGGAAGGTGGTGCTGACATTCTTTTCTTATGGATTGGATGTGGAACATGATGGAGGAATGACTTAAGGACAGTCTCCAGGTGTTTGCTGGAGGTGGAAGACGGGGCTCTTGACTGTGATGGGGAAGGCTGGGGAAGACCATGTGTAGAGGGGAGTGAAGAGGGCAGTCTTAGGGATGGCAGTTTTGAAAGGCCTGCTTCTAAGTGGCTGTCAGTGGAGCCTGGGCATCTGCATTTCTTAAACTCTCCCTCTCAGATCATGGAGAAGAAAGGGAGAGGAATGAACTGCACTCTTTGCTTTGTTTTGTTTTGTTTTGTTTAGACAGAGTCTCTCTCTGTTACCCAGGCTGTAATGTAGTGGCAGGATCTCGACTCACTGCAATCTCTGCCTCCCCGGTTCAAGCAATTCTCCTGCCTCAGCCTCCTGAATAGCTGGTATTACAGGAATGCACCACCATGCCTGGCTAGGTTTTTGTATTTTTAGTAGAGAAGGGATTTCACCAGGTTGGCCAGGCTGGTCTTGAACTCCTGACCTCAAGTGATCTACCCACCTCAGCCTCCCAAAGTGCTGGGGTTACAGGCGTGAGCCACCACGCCAGGCCTGTGCTTGGTTTTGAATTCGCCCAAGACTCCCAGGGCTCAAACTCCATGATTTTCTTTTTTTTGAGATGGAGTCTCATTCTGTCACCCAGGCTGGAGTGCAGTGGCGCGATCTCTGCTCACTGCAGCCTCCACCTCCCGGGTTCCAGGGATTCTTGTGTCTCAGCCTCCCAAGTAGTTGAGACTACAGGCACGAGCCACCACATCTGGCTAATTTTTGTATTTCTAGTAGAGACGGGATTTCACCATGTTGGCCAGGCTGGTCTCAAACTCCTGACCTCAGGTAATCCACCCACCTCGGCCTCCCAAGCTGCTAGGATTACAGGTGTGAGCCATCGTGCCCAGCCTAAACTCTATGATTTTCAAGGACAAGATTCCTGCTTCCAGAGCTAGAGGAGGCCTGCTAATGGTGCTTCGCCATCAAGGAAAGGAGACCAGCCGGGGTTGGTGCGTGGAGGGCAGTGAACACCCTCCTGCCAACTGGCCTGCTGTCCTTCCTATCCAGCCCCCTGCCATTCCCATTCAGATCCTTGGTAATTTGCCCTTGAGCATCATTATTAGCCTGATACACACACACACACACACACACACACACACACACACGCACACACACACACATACACACATACATATATATATATATATTTTTTGAGACAGAGTCTCCCTCTTGTCACCCAGGCATGAGCCACTGCACCTGTCCATTATTAGCCTGATCTTACTACCTGTGGATGAAGAAAGATCCAAGTCCTGCCTCTCTTTTGTTTGATAAAATGGAATGGTAAAAATTTAGCAATTGGCTGGGTGCGATGGCTCACGCCTGTAGTCCCAACACTTTGGGAGGCCAAGGTGGGCAGATCAGTTCGAGACTAGCCTGGCCAACCTTGTGAAACCCCATCTCTGTGAAAAATACAAAAATTAGCCAGGCATGGTGGCAGGTGCCTGTAATCCCAGCTGTTCAGGAGGCTGAGGCAGGAGAATCACTTGAACCCGGGAGGCGGAAGTTGCAATGAGCCGAGATCGTGCCATTGCACTCCAGCCTGGGCGACAGAGTGAGACTTTGTCTCAAAAAAAAAAAAAAAAAAGAGAAAAACAGAAAAGGATGGCCCATGTGAGCAGCAAGAGCTGTCCATCAAAGGGAGTTCCACTAGGCAGGAGGGCAGGGATTCTTTTTGGCCACTAACTTGGCATGCAGTTTTCGAAAACTTGCTAATTCTTCCTTACGTATATACATTGGAAGCTACAAGATTACTTGCATCAGTGACAGTGGCCTGAGCCCACCGTTTTTTTGTTTTGTTTTGCTTTCTGTTTTTTTTTAAAGACAGAGTCTTGCTTCGTCACCCAGGCTGGAGTGCAGTAGCGCAATCTCAGCTCACTGCAACCTCCGCCTCCTGGATTCAAGCGATTCTCCTGCCTCAGTCTCCCAAGTAGCTGGGACTACAGGTGTCTGAGCCCACTGTTGAATCCACCACTGTATCTCCTCGCAGGCTCAAATAACAGCCATTAATGCAATGTAGGTTCCAATCCCAAGTCTCCAAGCAATGATTTTGGGGCAGAGGATGTACTATACATACACCTATGGACATTTCTTGGCATCGTATTACAATGCTTTACAATGTGGCATGGGGCTTGTTTCTTAGATTTTACACAGGAAGTTTACCTACTGATATATAGGTTAAGCGTTCCAAACCAAAAACCCAAAATCCTCCACAATTTGAAACTTCTTGAGCATCAGCCTGATGCTCAAAGGAAATGTTCACTGGAGCATTACGGATTTTGGATTTTTGGATTTGGGATCATCAATTGATAGGTACATTAGGCAAATATTCCAAAATCCAAAAAAATGCAAACTCCAAGACACTGTGATTCCCAAGCTATTTATTTATTTTTTGAGATGGAGTCTTGCACCGTCACCCAGGCTGGAGTGCAGTGGCACGATCTCAGCTCACTGCAACCTCTACCTCCTGGGTTCAAGTGATTCTTGTGCCACAACCACCTGAGGAGGTGGGATTACAGATATGCACCACTACGCCCACCGAATTTTTGTATTTTTAGTAGAGACAGGGTTTTGCCATGTTGCCCAGGCTGGTCCTGAACTCCTGGCCTCAAGTGATTCTCCCACCTGGGCCTCCCAAATTGCTGGGATTGCAGGCATGAGCCACTGTGCCTAGCCCCCTAGGCATTTAAATGAGGAGCATACTCAACCTGTACTAAAAACACTGTGTTATGAGGTTGTCTTTCCATGTCCCAGAAATGGATTCAGGGACATCATTTCTATTCCTCATAGAAATGAGCCATCTTTAGGTGTCTGGGTGTGGTGACTCATGCCTGTAATCCCAGCACTTTGGCGGGTTGAGGCAGAAGGATCTCTTGAGCCTAGCAGTTTGAGACCAGCCTGGGCAGTGCAATAAGACCTCATCTCTGCAAAAGATAAAATTATATCACTTCTCAGCCTTTTGGCTAAGATTAAGTGCAAAAATAATATTATTAACTAGGTGTGGTGGTATGCACCTGCAGTTGCCGCTACTCAGGAGGCTGAGGTGGAAGGATCACCTGAGCCCAGAAGGCTGAGGCTTCAGTGAACCGTGATTGTGCCACTGCACTCCAGCCTGGGTGACAGAGCAAGACCCTGTCTCAACAAACAAACAAACAAACACGCAAACAAACAAACTCCTTGGGTAATGACCCAGCAGTCACCCATCGTGATCAATTTTTCCGTGGGACTGAACCACTGTCATTTGTCTGGTGCTTTATATCAGCTTACAAAGTGCTTTCGCAGCTACTTTCTCATTTGCTTTTCCCCAGTGCTCACGGCGTTATTGGTGATGTATAGATGCAGAAGCTAAGAGAAGTTAAGTCATTTGCCCAAAGTTACAGAGCAAGGGGAGACCTGGACCTGAGCCCCAGTCTTTGGCCTCTGCTCTCACGCTTTCCCAAGTTCCTGCTGTGGGGACTTTGGTGGCAGCGGGCCAAGGCAGTTCCGGGCACCTGGGCTGATTGTGTGACTGAGTTTGGTAAGCCCAGCCTGGGAGGTGTTTGCAATGCCCTGAGCTGGCTCCTGGGAATGCATTCTGTGCCATGCAGGGCCATGTTGCAACGTGACTAATGGATGAGAAGGTTGAGGAGGAAAGCCATGACTTCACCAATGTGAATCAAGGTCATTCGTCACCTCGGGAAGCACATGGAGCTGCGACGTTCAGGAGGGAGGCATGCTGCCCCCAAGCCAAGCCACGATGTGGCCTGTCGCCAGTCCCATGCAGCAGGGAGAAGGGGAGTTTCTGGAAGCGAAGATGAGCTGGGCAGCCAGGCCCAGGGCCCTGGCTGTGTGTGCATCAGCCCCCGCTGAGAAAAAGAGTCCAAGTACTACGTGGGGTTTTGCCCACGAGTGGGGCAAAGGTGCAGTTTCCAGGAGGCACTGGCAGGAGCTGACTGGCCACTGATACTGGCTGGGGTCTCCGGAGGACAGTGACTGGAGGATCAGCGGCCTCTGACCCTCTCCTGTCACCTGAGGAAATCAGGCCAATCGTGAGCCACCAGAGTGTCCTCACTGAGACAGCCTCTCTCCCTGGTGTAACAAGCCACATTTGCTGTCTTTCTGGGAGAGTTCGAAGCAACCACGTGGGTGACTTCTTTTCAAAGTTCTCTGCCTCAGAGGAGGAAGCCCCATGGGTGGAGGCCAGGCCTGAGGCCATCCTGCTCTGGGCCAGAGCATGCTTGTGTCTGATGAGCGAGGACACGCCTCGTCTGGCTGAGGCTTCCATTTCACACTGGCAGTTCGAACCCCCATCACGGCTTCCTTTTGGGCTCCCCTCCTCAGGGGCCCGGGCCTGAAATGTGCTTGCCCTTCATCCCTCAGGATGTGTCCCTCCTCAGAGAGGACTAACTTAGCCCCTCCCCTAGTCTCGATGTGCTCCGGAGCCCTTCCTATTCACAGAAACTATCTGGCCTATTTATTTGCTTGCTTGCTTCTGATATCTTCTCTTACTGAAAGGTAAGTCATGTGGGAGATGGAATCATGCCAGGTTTGGTTCACCATTACATCCTCCACACTTTTCTTTTCTGATTTATTTATTTATTTTAGAGTCGGAGTCTTGCTCTGTCATTCAGGCTGGAGTGCAGTGGCACAGTCATAGCTCACTGCAGCCTCAAACTTCTGGACTTAAGTGATCCTCCTGCTTCGGCCTCCTGAGTAACTAAAGACTACAGGTGTGCATCACCATGTTTGGCTAATTTTAAAGAATTGTTTTAATACAAAAATTAGCTGGGTGTCGTAGTGTGAACCTGCAGTGCCAGCCACTGTGGAGGCTGAGGTGGGAGGATCACTTGAGCCCAGGAGATTGAGTCTGCAATGAGCTGAGATCGTACCACTGCATTCTAGCCTGGCAACAGCGTAAGACCCTGTCTCATTTTTTTCTCTTTTTTTTGTAGACATGGGGTCTCACTATATTGCCCAGGTTGATCTTGAACTCCTGGGCTCAAGGGATCCTTCTGCCTCAGCCTCTAGTGTCCCTGGGATTACATGTGTGAGCCACTGGACCTGGCTCCCCTGAAGACTTTCTGTGGAGCCTGGCACCAGGGGAACCCAATATCTATCCTGTGAATGAATGAATAAATGCAAGGAAGTAAATAAAGAGGAAGTGGGGGTCAGAAGGGGCATATTTTACATGAGTAGATACCATGCAAAGGCCCTCCTGGGTACCATCACCAGTGCGGGGCAGCCCATGAGCCCCTGGAGTGAGGTCTCCCTGACACCCTGCCCACTCCTCCTGGGGCCGAGCAGGAGTCACATCCAAGGGCTGGGTCATTATCTGATAAATGAGTGGGTTGTGCAGATAAGTAAACAGGGACTGACCCAGAGGTCAGGTGTAACTCAGCCTCAGAAACTGCATGTGTCAATAGGAATCGAAGGGCCAAGGAATGTGGTTTTCGTTGATGTCAACTTGCTGCAAAGGACCACACCTGCTTCTCGACCCAGGAACGTGGGAAAGGGAAAGGCATGGCTTGTTTTGGTGGAGATGGAGGAGCTAGCTGGTAACAGTGGAGGAATGCCCTTCTTCTGATTCACAGCGGGGAGGTGCTCTGGGCCCCTGCCACTGCCCGAGGACTTCGGGTAAGTAAGCCCGTGGCCCCCAACCCTTCCCTGCCAGACGCCCTGGCAGACGGCTTGTCCTGACAAGTACATGCTTTCTGGATGGAACAGCCTCCCTTTTGTCCAAACCCTTCCTTTGAATTTAAAATGCACAAAGAAGCTTTCGAAGAGGAAAAGAATGGGATCAGGAAGAGGAGGCTGTATCTCATTTGGACACTCAAGCCCTCAGCGCCTGCCCGGGAGTTTCTGTAATTCGCTCCCACACCACGTCATGCCTTTTGGCTCCCAGCCAGGTGCGGTGGCATCCGTGGCTTCATCTTTCTGGGAAGTCAGAGTCACGTTCCCTTGAGTCTTCTCCCTTTCCTCTCCCCAGCTTTCGGTTGCCCTGATAAGAGGACGCAGCATTTGAGCAGTAGCTTCTGGAACCCAGAGTGAAGCCACACCCAGGCACCCTGACAGCACCACGGGAATGCTCCCGGCACGGCAAGCGGGACTCTGGAGAAGCACAGCCTCCGTGCTCCTTGTAGATGTTCAGTTCAAACTCCACGGTTTGTGTGACTCACTGAGGGGCTTGGTTTGGTTCTTGCTGATGAGTCTGTCATCGGTGCCAGGTGACATGCTTGTCCCCTCCTTCCTTCTAGCCCTCTCTCTTGCCCCAGGGCTTCATAAGCAGTGGGAGGGCTACTGTGTTGCCCTCTGGCCCAAGCTCTGGTATTCCCTTTGTGGTGGGTGCTCTCATTCCTTTGCAATGTGCCCTGCAGTGTAAACCCGGGGGATCCATGAGACAGGGAACCCATGCCTGTTTTCTCCATTTGGTGTAGCATAGCAGTGGGCGTTTGCCAGACAGGGCCTACCATGTGGAGCCTACACCTATTCACACACCTGCCATTTTCCTTCGGAATCCTGTTCCCAGTGGGTAACGGGTTTAAAAGCCCAGAGCTGAATTCTAGCCACATTGGATCCGACCCACATTCCAATGCTCTTGTAAGTCTCCAGTTGGTCAAATGAGCAGTTTGATCCCTTGATCCTTCAAAATACCGGATATATTTATTTCTTCTTGCCTTTTGATCTTTCAAGCTTGAAATTTCTCGGCACATAAAAGTCTTCAAAATGCCCTCAAACTTCTGTCTCCAAAGGCAATTTTTTTTCACTTTTTCATTTTTTTGTAGAGATAGTCTCACTATGTTGCCCAGGCTGGTCTTGAACTCCTGGCCTCAAGTGATCCTCCCCCCTTGGCTTCCCAAAGTGCTGGGATTACAGGTGTGAGCTGCTGTGCCCGGCCACCAAAGGCATTTTTACTTGGCTCTGTACAGTGGAGCTGCTTCTCTATTTGGAGATTGAAGTTTGTGTCAGGTTCTTGAGTTTGTAAGAATAGGACATGAAAACAGAGAGCCTTTTAATCAGATGAGCAGCTATCTATGTTATGTTTTCACAGATTTTGATTCTTCTTCTTTTTTTTTTTTTTTTTTTTTTGAGACGGAGTCTTGCTCAGCCACCCAGGCTGGAGTGCAGTGGCACGATCTTGGCTTATTGCAACCTCCGCCCACTGTGTTCAAGTGATTCTTCTGCCTCAGCCTCCCAAGTAGCTAGCTGGGGCTACATGCCACCACGCCTGGTTAATTTTTGTATTTTTGTTTGTATTAGTAGTAGAAATGGGGTTTCACCATGTTGGTCAGGATATTCTCGATCTCTTGACCTCGTGATCCACCCATCTTGGCCTCCTAAAGTGTTGGGATTATAGGCGTGAGCCACTGCGCCCGGTTGATTTTGATTATTCTAAGTAGGGATAGTCAGAGTCTTCATAGTGTTTGACATTTCATGTATTTATCAGCTGAAACTTATTGTTTCATGGTTTTGAGGAATCTCAGTGAAATAATTCAGTGTTGCCAGATCCTGAGAATCTTTTCTCCCCAAGGCATTTGCTGTATCATTAATAAATGTGTGTATCACATGGAGAGGTATAATTAGAGTACACTTAGAATTAGTTTATTTCTCTAAAGATGCTTTTACCTTAGCTCGGTGTGGTGGTACGCACCTGTAGTCCCAGCTACTTGGGAGGCTGAGGTGGGAGGATTACTTGAGCCTGGGAATTTGAGGCTGCAGTGAGCTATGATCGCACCACTGCATTCCAGTCTGGGCCACAGACCCTGTAAGAAAGAAAGAAAGAAAGAAAGAGAGAGAGAGAGAGAGAGAGAGAGGAAGAAGAAGAAGGAGGAGGAGGAGGAGGAAGAGGAAGAGGAAGAGGAAGAAGAAGAAGAAAGAAGAAGAAGAAGGAAGGAAGAAAGAAAGAAAGAAAGAAAGAAGAAGAAAAGAAAAGAAAAGAAAGAAAGAAAAAAAATATATATTTTTTGAGATGGAATAAAACTCTGTCACCCAGGCTGGAGTGCAGTGGTGTGATCTGGGCTCACTGGAACCTCCACCTCCCAAGTTCAAGCGATTCTCCTGCCTCAGCCTCCTAAGTAGCTGGAATTACAGGCACGCACTACCATCCCCTGCTAATTTTTTTTGTAGTTTTAGTAGATAACCGGGTTTTACCATGTTAGCCAGGCTGGCCTCAAACTCCTGACCTCAAGTGATTCACCTGCATCGACCTCTCAAAATGCTTGGATTACAGGTGTGAACTACTGCACCAGGCCAGAAAACAAAACAAAACAAACCAAACCAAAACAAAACAAAACAAGACTTTACCCGATCATTTAAAAAACAACCAAATAACCTAGGCAATTTTCATTAAGCCTATTTTCATAAGGGAGAACAAAACACAGTTCTCAACTTCTTGTCCCCCTTTGTCTCTATTTCCCTCATTACCTGCTCTCCTGCTTGTCTTTCTCTTCTCTCCAGGAGCTGAGAACAGCCCCCCTTCCGATTTGAGGCCGGCCTGTCCGTGTGCACCCTCAGCCTCACGTCAATGGAGGATCACCCGTCCCTTCCTTGTGCTAGAAACTTGATGGCTGTATTCCGTGAGCCTGCAGGGCTCTTGCTCTCCTCCTTCTTATTTAACTGCACCAGCTTAGGACTGGCCTACATGCTCCATCTTCATTTCCTTACCCCATCTACGCCATAGTCTACCATGCTCTTGCTGAGGTTACTTACCTGGCCTCTTTCCTCTACACTCTTTTCCACACTCACTTGTCCAGGTGCACATTGATACCTACACCTGACTGTCCTACAGATAACTCGAAATCAAGATGGCGGGGAATAAACTCACCATCTTACTCTATATGTCTGCCTGTCCTTCAGTATTTCTCATGTGGGATAAGGGTGCTATGATTCGCCCACTTGTCCAAGACAAAACATCTGGAGGTCATTCTTTTTTTTTCTTTTTTCTTTTTATTTTTGAGACAGAGTTTCCCTCTTGTCGCCCAGGCTGGAGTGCAATGGCACGATCTCGGCTCACTGCAACCTCTGCCTCCCAGGTTCAAGCGATTCTCCTGCCTCAGCCTCCTGAATAGCTGGGATTATAGGCATGTGCCACCACGCCTGGCTAGTTTTGTATTTTTAGTAGAGATGGGGTTTCTCCATGTTGGTCAGGCTAGTCTTGAACTCCTGATCTCAGGTGATCTGCCCGCCTTGGCCTCTGAAACTGCTGGGATTATAGGCGTGAGCCACTGTGCCCGGCCACCTTTTTGTATTTTTAATAGAGATGAAGTTTCACCATGTTGGCCAGGCTGGTCTGGAATTCCTGACCTCTGGTGATCCACCCGCCTCGGCCTCCCAAAATGCTGGGATTATAGGTGTGAGCCACTGTGCCTGGCCTGGATGTCATTCTTGACTCCACTTGCTGCCACATTCTATCATTGAGTTCCACCTGCACGGTTCCCTTGGCTGGGGATAATGCCATTTCTCACCTGCCTGACAGTTCCTGCAAAATCCTCACCTGATGTCACTATGGCTGCAAAGCTTCCCCAACTTCCTCCCTAAGAGAGACACAGTGGCACTTTTTTTTTTTTTTGAGACAGAGTCTCGCTCTGTCACCCAGGCTGGAGTGCAGTGGCGTGATCTTGGCTCACGGCAGCCTCCATCTCCTGGGTTCAAGCGATTTTCCTGCCTCAGCCTCCCAAGTAGCTGGAACTACAAGTGCATCGCACCACACCCGGCTAATTTTGTAATTTTAGCAGAGACGGGGTTTCACCATGTTGGCCAAAATGGTCTCCATCTCCTGACCTCAAGGAGGCAGGTCTGATTTGCCTGCCTTGGCCTCCCAAAGTGCTGGGATTACAGGCATGAGCCACTGCACCCGGCCCAGTTGTACTTTTTTGACATATGTATGTCTTCTCTTATTTTCCCCGTTATTCTATTGCCATCATTTGTTTTTCTGCTGCTCTCACTTGCCAGATAGAAACATCCAGAGAGCAGGAACTGTTTTGGCACAATTCAGTTTCTAGTACAGTGCATAGCACATAGTAGACCCTCAATAAATGTGTGGAAGTGAGCCCTCCAATATTCCAGGTAAGTACAAAGGGGCCTGTTTATTAGGACCTCTTCATGTCTAGTGATGGTCAAAGAGAAAAATCAGGCAGGAATCCAAGAGCACGGTAGCCCTCTTTTCCCCTTTTCTAGGCAGCTGACTGTGCCTGCATTTCCTTTTGTGGCCAGAACATCAGAGCTTTAGGTTTGGCTTTGTCATTTTCCGACCCTCTGAAACTCTGACCCTCTGAGTTTCATTTTGCTAAAGGACAAGATCCTAGAGGATAATGCAGTCTCGAGCATTCTGTGACCCTCAGGCTCCAGGGCCCTCCTCTTGCCCACCCTCTCAGCGGTGTGCACGAGTGTGGCATGTGCAAGCGTGTGCAGTGAGCCCTGGGCGTGCGCATGCTGTTTACAAAGGCAGACCAAGGCGTCCAGAATGCCGTTTCAGCTGGCCACGGCTAGATGCATCCGCACGGTGTTTCTTTATTGGGGCGATGGCTGAGAAAGGAAATTGCATTGTTTTGGGGCTGTCTCAGGGAGGACATTTGATACAGCCACAAAGTTTAGTCTTCCAAGTGGCCTCCACTTTTAGCCGGTGCATTGGTTGGCAACTCCTGGGTGGGAGTCAGAGTTACTGGGGAAAGGAAGGGGAGGGTCTGTAGGAGGATCGGGGTCCAAGAGGGCTGTAGAGGAAGGGGCTGTAGAGCCAGCAGCCCGCCCTTGTGTGCTGCTCCGGGTGAGAACTGCCATCATCACACACTGGGAAGCTCAGTCATGGCTGTTAGCCGGGGCACAAGCCAACAGATGTATCAGCGACCTGAGATGGCATGGCACCTGGGTGTGCAGCCAGGAAGGGCTGTGCATGTGGAGGAAGGGACTCGGGCCCAGCTCGGCTGCCGGCCTCCACAGTACCTGTTGGGGGTGGGGCTAGTCTTGAGTAACCCCTGAATGGACTTTACCCTGCAGCCGTTTTGCGTAACTCCTGTAATTAGCTAACTAGGTTAGTCATTGCTTACACCCTCCTGAGTCCTCAACCTTTTTTTATTTTTCCAGGACGATCTCTATAAACAGGTCATACAATCTGCCACACGTTTTGTGCCAAATTCCTCTGCAGATATTTGACTCCGTTTTGCGTATTCAGGTGGCTCCAAGGCGGGCCACCTTCTCTTGCTGAGTGTCCTCACCTAGGGGTGATTTCACTGGTGGCTGCTGCCTTTCCCCCCAACCTGGCTTCACTTAAGGGATAGATTGTGTTATTTTTTATTTTTTGAGACAGAGTATCGCTCTATCACCCAGGCTGGAGTGCAGGGGTGCGATCTCGGCTCACTGCAACCTCCGCCTCCTGGGTTCAAGCAATTCTCCTGCCTCAACCTCCTGAGTAGCTGGGAATACAGGCACCCGCCACCATTCCCGGCTAATTTTTGTATTTTTAGTAGAGATGGGGTGTCACCGTATTGGCCAGGCTGGTCTCGAACTCCTGACCTTGTGATCCGCCCATCTCGGCCTCCCTAAGTGCTGAGATTATAGGCATGAGACACTGCGCCCGGCCTAGACTGTGTTATTTTGTCCACCCATGTATACCTTTATTCACTCCCTCCTGCCCCAAATGTGACTGAGCATGGACGAAGCCAGGCACTCTGCAAAGTGTATCAATCTAACTGAGGCTCCATCCCCACCCTGGAGAGCTTGTAAGCTAAGCACCATTAAAGGAGTTCCTGTAGGAACCAAATCCTGGAGTCCTGCGCACAATTACTGATACAGAGTTGCTCAGCATCCTTCACAGAAAAAATGCAGTCATATCCAATCTGTCAGCAATAAATATGAAATACTTATTTTGCTTATATTCAATATCATCAGAGGATCATTCAGAACAGGTGCTACCTAGATTTAAGACTCTTGGTGCTGTCATTATAATCAAAAGCACCTAATGACAGCCCACGCATGCTAATGCAAACATAATAATATTAGTGCTTTTGGTTAAAACATGGCTCAGTGAAAGATTTCTGCAGGCCAGACATAGTATGCAAGCAGAACTTTCTTTTTAAACCCTCTTTGAGTAGCCCAGTGAAACAAGAATACTGTAATAAAGGTTATGTGCAGAGTGGAAACCTATCCCAGCGCTTTCTCTCACAATACACCTCACCTGGGTAAACACACATTTGCATATCAATACATGGATTACAGACTTTTCCTTTTCTGAGAACAAGAAGGTACCCTGTTACACACACACAGGACCAACAGCCAGGAGCTTTCAAGTCCCATGCAATCTGAGAACAGAGGACTCAGGTCTTCAGAGCCCCAGAGGCCAGTCCTCTATAGCAATCTCTCTCTTCTTTCTCTTAGTGCACTGGGATTCTGTTTTGTAACTCGCCCAGCCTTCAGAGGTGGCCTCCTCCCATCTGGGAGGCTGTGCTGGCTTCTGCAGGAGCCAGCCAGATTTTGAAATTGCATTTGGAACCAGGCACTGTAAAAAGGCTGGTTCTTGGAGGGGGAGAAAGGTGGCTTTGATAGTTATTGATGAGCTCACCAGGTCGGAATGGGACTTTTCAAACAGGCCAAATTAAATCCCAGGCCTTGAGCTAGGGGCCTGGGATTTGCTGCTTTCGCATTGCAAGGAGCAGGTGGGCAGGCTCTGGGAGTATCAGATGCACAAAGTACAGGTGAACAGGTAACCAGATCGAGATCTCTGCAGGTGCCCCGAGGCTGGGAAACAGCGTTGGTGGGGTGGAGGGCAGCCTGCAACGCGGTGTCCGTCTCGCCTGAAGCAGCCAACAGGTTAACCCAGGCCTGTTCCTGCAGGACAGACATGCGCTGGTTCCAGCCGGTGAAAGCAGATGCAAATCAGTGCAATTTCCTCTGCAGCAATAATTAACCCGCGGGAACCTTGTTGGAGCAGGTAGTTTCAGGAGAATGGCACTGAAGATGTTGGAGAGAGATTAGCATTTTTCAGCTCTCATCGCAGTGATTTGTGCTGCATTTTAGTGTGTGTTCAGTTCCAACTCATTACCATAAAAAACTCCTCATAAATTAAATTGCTAGGCAGGGGGAATCGACTTTGTTTAGGTAGATAGAGAGCCTGGGATGCTAGTGGGTGTTGCTGGAGAACTGGCAGGGAAAGTGTGTCCTCAGTTTCCTGATTCGTCATGGGAGGACCTTGGCCTCTCCAACCTCTAGAACCCGTCCAGCTGGCAACCTACGATTGTTTCCTTCCCTCCCTCCCTCCCTCCCTCCCTCCCTTCCTTCCTTCCTTCCTTCCTCCTTCCTTCCTTCCTTCTTCCTTCTTCCCTCCCTCCCTCCCTCCCTCCTCCCTCCCTCCTTCCTTCCTTCCTTCCTTCCTTCCTTCCTTCCTTCCTTCCTTCCTTCCTTCCCTTTTATTTGAGACGGAGTCTTGCTCTGTTGTCCAGGCTAGAGTGCAATGGTGCGGTCTTGGCTCACAGCAACCTCCGCCTCCTGGGTCCAAGCAATTCTCCTGCCTCAGCCTCCCGAGTAGCTGGAATTACAGGCATATGCTACCATCCCTGGCTAATTTTTGTATTTTTTTAGTAGAGATGGGGTTTCACCATGTTGGCTAGGCTGGTCTCAAACTCCTGACCTTGTGATCCACCTGCCTAGGCCTCCCAAAGTGCTGGGATAACAGGCGTGAGCCACTGCCCCATGCCTGTTTGCTTTTATGAATTGGAGGACTGCCTGGGCTCAGGGAAGCTGCTAGCCATCTGCCTAAGCTGTAGCTGTTGGATGACGCAGGATCCTCATCTCAAGTTGCTTCCAGGACAGGACCACTTTCTTGGGACCCTCTCTACGTGGGCAGTCCTTCCATGATGACAGCTGCCCTGTCATGGTGGGATTACTTTGGAGGGTGTATGTGGCCCAGGGAACTGTGTACTCTCAGTGGGCAGGCCCTCTGTTTTGATCATTTTGTATCCCAGCATCTAACACAAGGTGCTCACGACTCAAGACCTTATGTAAAGAGGGAGGAACGAACACAAGGAATAAAGTTCCCCAGAAATCCTTCCTTACACCTGAGCCAATTCCTTCCTATATGTCCTCAGCTTGAGTCATTTTCTGTAGCTCCCTCTTATTTCCATCAGATACTTGGATACATTTCAAATTGGTTCTTGACACCCCACCCCTGAATATCAGTGAGAGAAATTACATGCATGATCCACATTGCATTGACCAGGCCATCCAGACAGAGAGCGGGCAGGGCTTGTCTCCTAGGGCAGTGGTGCCACGTGCTAGCTTAGAGGCCTCGGTTTACCTGCATGCACCAGGGTCCCTTGAGAATCTGTGCCCTTCCCTTCCCGGAGGGGATGCTTGGAAGGGGTCAATCAGGCCCTTGCTTTCATGATGGGCCCTGAGGCCCACAGTCAGGCTTCTAGAAACCTAGAATTGACCCTGGTTTCCAGAATGACCAGTTTGCATTTCCTTTATCTGCACAAGGAGGTGAATTTCTTGGGGGTCTTCTCGGCGTGAGTGTAGTGAGTGCACTCAAGGTGCCTAAAAATACAAGGACAGATGCCAAATATGAGCATTCTTACCTTGAAGCTGCCTTGAATGGAGTTTCACAGGAAAAGTATATTAAAATAATTCTTAAAAACTTGGAGTTCTTAAATGTTTCTATTTCTGGGGGGTGGGGAATGGGAATAACTGTCTCCACTGCCTGCCTGCCTTCCTTCCTTCCTCCCTCCCTCCCTCCCTCCCTTCCTTCTCCTTCTTTACTTCCTCTTTCTCTCTCTTTCCCCTTCCTTCCTCCCTCCTTCTTTCTTCTTTCTTTCTTTCTTCTTTCTTTCTTTTTTCTTTCCTTTCCTTTCCCTTTCTTTTCTTTCTCTTTCTTTCTTTCTTTCTTTCTTTTCTTTTTCTTTCTTTCTTTTCCTTCCTTCCTTCCTCCCTCCCTCCCTCCCTCTCTCTTTCCCTCCCTTCCTCCCTCCCTCTTTCCCTCCCTTCCTCCTTCCCTCCCTCCCTCTTTCCCTCCCTTCCTTCTCCTTCTTTCCTTCCTCTTTCTCTCTCTTTCCCCTTCCTTCCTCTCTCCCTTCTTTTTTCTTTCTCTCTCTCTCCCCCTTCCTTCTTTCCCTCTCTTACTTTTTTTAATACAGTGTTTTAAAAATCAGCCTGGCCAACATGGTGAAACCTCATCTCTACTAAAAATATAAAAATTAGCTGGGCATGGTGGCAGGTGCCTGTAATCCCAGCTACTCAGGAGGCTGAGGCAGGAGAATTGCTTGAACCTGGGAGGCAGAGGTTGCAGCGAGCTGAGATTGCACCACTGCATTTCAGCCTGGGAGACAGAGCGAAACTCCATCTCAAAAAAAAAAAAAAAAAGAAAAGTTAAATGCAGTTTCATTAGGAGACCCCTTAGAGCCAGATTGTGAGCACAAATGGAGGTGCTGGTTCTAACATGGAGGAGTAATTCCTGGTTATGAGGGTGTCATCCAGACCACCCACAATAAATCTTAATTTTTTTCATACTACTAACAAAAGGCAAAGATTAAAAAAAAAAAAAAGCCACAAGAAAGAATGTGGAGTAATCTGAGCATGTGCTTGAGAAGCAGAAGTACATGCTTTGAAAATCAGGGCTGCATTTCTGGCTCTGTCTTGTAAGGGTATGTGGCTTTGGGCAAATTACTTGACTTTGTCAAGCCTCGGTTTCCTCATGAGGAGTAAAACCAGGATTATAATACCGTATCCCTCCTAAGCTTGCTGTGAGGAATAACTCAGAATTACATAAAGTGTGTCACAGAATGTCCTGTATCTAGGAAGCACCGGGGCGTGGACAGGAGGTGAGATACCCAGTCCTGAATGATCACAGGACCTCAAGCTGAAGAGGACCTCAGAGGCCACGTAAGCCAGCTTGATGGACAGACCTCAGGAGCCAGGAAGCCTGAAGGTCTGCCAGGGGGCCCAGAGAAAGCTGGCGGAGGTGCTGAAACCAAGCACCGTGCCTCTACTCTCTCCCCAAGTGGCACGAAGCAAGCCTGGTGTCTTCTCTTCATTACAGTCTGTTTCTTTGTGCAGGAAGGTCACCTGTGTTTGAAATGCATTTTGCTAAATAGGCATCATAGAAATTCTGATGCTTTGGTGACTCCTCATTCAAGACCATCTCTGTAGCATATGACCCCCTCCGACAATGTAGGAAGACAAAACTGGAAGCTGTGAGACACGGTTTCCATGCCATGATGTGTGAATACAGGACCAACGTCATTTACCTGCTTCTTTTTTTTTTTTTTGACGGCGTCTCACTCTGTCACCAGGCTGGAGTGCAGTGATGCGATCTTGGCTCACTGCAACCTCCGCCTCCCGCTACACAACCCGCTTCTGACCTTCAGACCTTGCTGGAATGCTTGCCTTCCTTCTCACTTCCACTGCCACCCCCAGCAGCTAGCTTTCTTTTGGGGGCCATTTTTACACAGAAAAGCAAGTGTGTACCCCTTTATGCATATTACTGTGTAGCAAAAAGGACCAGAGTATAGCGAGGCTTTCGGGAGGGGAGGAGTCTGGGTGGTTGGTTAGGTTCACCCTCTACTTGTCTGGCTTCCGTCTCCTGCCTGATTCCAGTGGGGCCATAGCTGAATGACAGACTCTCTCACTTGTAGGTGACTCTGTCAGCAGAGCTTAGGTTATGCTGTGGTAATAGGCAAGCCCCAAATCTCAGTGACTTAAAAAAGCAAAGGATTTTCTCACTGGTGATGCACATCTACCGCAGGTCAGCAGGGGGCGCTGGTCATGGCAGGGACCCAGGTGGTTGGAGGCTCCATCTTGACTCATCCTTCCATGATTGCAGGGGTGGGACTAAAGGGAAAGTGCTGAATCACACCCTGGCTCTTAAGGCAACCACCTGTGAGTGACACCTATCACTTCTGCCAGCATCTCATCGGTCAAGCCTTGTCTCATGGCCACACTTGACTTTAAAGGGAACAGGGAAGTAAGTACATGCCTACCACATGCCCAACAAGAAAGAACAGAAGGGAAGAAGAGAAGTGGAATATTTGTTCTTTTATTCATTTATTTTTTGAGACAGGATCTCACTTTGCTGCCCAGAGGCTGGAGCGCAGTGGCTTGATCATAACTCACTGCAGCCTCGAGCTCCTGGGCTCAAGTGATCCTCCCATCTCAGCCTCTTGTGTAGCTAGGTCTACAGGTGCACACCAACATGCCTGATTAATTTTTATACAATTTTTTAATAGAGATGGGGTCTTGCTGTGTTGCCCAGCCTGGTCTCAAACTTTTTTTTTTTTAATAGTCAGGTGTGGTTATGGGGGGAGACAATGTTAAATCAGCTTAACAATAACCTACGACACTCGGACCAACTAGGTCTTGAACTTCTGGCCTCAAGCAAGCCTCCTGCCTTGGACTCCCAAAAGGTTGGAATTATAGGCCTGAGCCACCACATCTGGCCATATTTATTCTCAAAAAACCCCCAAGTCTTTATGGAATTTTAATTGATGTATAATAAAATATGCATATTTAAAATCTACAGTTTGATAAGCTTGACACACGCATATGCCCATGAAACCACCACCACTACAATCACAATAATGAAGATTCCATCATTGCTGGAAGTTTCCTTGGGACCCTTTGCCATCTCCCCACCCGTGACATCCCTGCTCCTCAATCCCCAGACAACCACTGAACTGCTTTCTGCTGCTGTATGGATTAGTTTGCATTTTCTAGAATTTTATATAAATGGAATCACACAGCGTGTTCTCTTTTGGCCTGGCTTCTTTCACTCAGCATAACTATTTTGAGATTCATCCATGTAGAAGAGGAATATTTGTGATATCTACCACAGCAGACTTTTCGATTAATGGACTTTATTCTTTCCAACAAGATAACTGATGTGGGTTGACTTCTGTCCCCCTCCACCCCCAATTCACATGTTGAAGTCTTAATTGCCTGTACCTAAAAATGTGACCCTGTTTGGAGATGGGATCTTTATTTTAATTTTATTTATATATATATATTTTTGAGACAGAGTCTTGCTCTGTTGCCCAGGCTGGAGTGCAGTGGTGTGATCTCAGCTCACTGCAATCTCTGTCTCCCAGGTTCAAGTGATTCTCCTGCCTCAGCCTGCCGAGTAGCTGGGATTACAGGCCTATGCCACCATGCCTGGCTAATTTTTGTATTTTTAGTAGAGATGGGGTTTCGCCATGCTGGCAAGGCTGGTCTCGAACTCCTGACCTCAGGTGATCCACACGCCTCAGCCTCCCAAAGTGCTGGGATTACAGACGTGAGCCACCGCGCCTGGCCTGGAGATAGGGTCTTTAAAGAGTAACTAAGTTACAATGAGGTCGTGAGGGTAGGTCCTAATCCAACATGATGGGTGTCTTTATAGGAAGGGGACATTTGACCACAGACAGCTGTGAAGGGAGAACTCCATGTGAACGTGTAGGCCTGCACGCCGAGGAGGGGCCTGGAACAGATCCGCCCCTCACAGCCTCGGAAGGAACCGACCTGCTGGCACCTTGATCTCAAATTCCCGCATCCAGAACCGGGCGACAAGGCATTTCTGTTGCTGAAGCCACCCAGGCTGCGGCACTTTGCTATGGCAGCCCTAGTGAAAGAATGCAGTCACTTTTATTTCCAAGGGAAGCAGAGTTAAATGAGCCCCCTCAAGAGATCTTCCTGCAGTGTTTGGGACGTGTCTGTGTGTGCGTGGACAGGGCCGTCTGCAGGGGGATCAGCGTGCGGCGCGGGCAGGCACCTCTGTGTTGTAAGCGCAGACAGCCGGTGTCACCCTTCAGGCATCCAGGGAAGGAAGCTGATAAAATGAAGCTCTTCATGCTCCAGGTTCCGTTTTTTCTTTGGAATGCTGGAAGGCTTCCCAGCTATTCCATGTTCAGGCCTGGTTTTCAAGAGGCTGCAGGCCGGAGTGGGGAAGGTGGCTGAAGCCGGTCCTGGGTCTCTCCGAGCCCCTCAGAGAACTCTCTGGTTGCATTAGAAACCATCCTTGTGCTGCTGGCGGCAGTTTCCATGCCGCTGAAAAATGGCGGCAAAGCCCAAGTGGAAAAGGAGGATTCTGTAGGCGTGGCTTCCAACCCAAAGGAACAGAAAGCCACCGCCCTCATTCTCCCCTGAACTGTGATCTGGACGGTTCAGCAGGAGCACAGCCCTTGTGTTCCTCGCTCCCTCCCCCTGAAGGCCCTGGAGACCACATGACGTTGCCTGCCACGTGGGAGTGACACGCTGCCCTGGTCCCGGCCTGGACGGGTCCTGACAGGTGCAGTGGGAGAACAAAGCGTCATTCTGAGGGTGAGGAATTTCACTCAGCAGCGAGCGTGTTGCGTGTCCGCTTCGTCTCAGACACTGTACAATATGCTGTTACATTTACTCCATTTCATCCTTGTGACAATCCTGTGAGATAGGAGGAATTCCCATGTCCACCTAAGAGATGAGGAAACCGAGGCTCGGAGGGACAGGGAACACACAACTGGGGAGGGGCCGAGATGGTTCTAGAACATCCATCCTTTGGCCTCAGGGGGAGTACATAGGAATCACATAGTATGTTACTGGGAGGTCCAGACACTCAAACGTGAATTTGCTTCTCTCTCTAGAGAGCTACCAGATTTAGCAAATAAAAGGGCAAGACGTTTAGTTAAACTGGAATAGAATTTCATATAAACAATGAATACTTGTTTGGTTTTTTTTTTTTTGAGACAGGGTCTCACTCTATTGTCCAGGCTAAAGTTCAATGGCGGGATCACAGTGCACTGCAGCCTCCATCTCTTGGGCTCAAGTTATCCTCCCACCTCAGCCTCCCAGGTAGCTAGAACTACAGGTGTGCACCACCATGTCTGGCTAATTATTTTATTTCTGTATAGATGGGGTCTACTATGTTGCCCAGGCTGGTCTCAAACCCCTAGCTTAAGCAATCCTCCCACATTGGCCTCCCAAAGTGCTGGGATTGTGAGTGTGAGCCACCATGCCTGGCCAACAAATATAGATATTTTGGGTGTAAATGTGTTCCATGCAATATTTGGGATGCATTTATACTGAAAGGGTATTCATTGTTTATCTGAAGTTCACATTTAACTGGGTGTTCTGTGTTTACCTGTCAGTGCTGCTTCCAGGTGAAGCTTATAGTTGGTTTAATGCTGAAGAAGACTTCATTTGCTGGGGCTGGGACTGTATTCAGCTTTACTCATGAACTCTGCCAGCTCTCGAAAGCTCTTTCTGAAATCAGCCTCACTATCCACAGGTGAGGTTACCAGGACCGTCAGCCTGAGGAGAATCAGCTCTTCCACACCAAATCCTGACGATCACATGGCAGAGTGAGCAGGAGCGAGGTACCAGCAGACCTCTTAGCTGGGTCATGCACCCCCTAGTGTCCCATGTCCCCACTGTTCCCTGTGGCTATATCCATTCCACTTGACTTACTTTTACTCCTTGTCTAGCTCCTTGTGGCATTGTTCTTTTTCTCTTTTCTTTTTTTTTTTTGAGACAGTCTCCCACTGTCACCCAGGTTGGAGTGCAGCGGTGTAATCTCGGCTCACTGCAACCTCCACCCCCTGGGTTCAAGAGATTCTCCTGCCTCAGTCTCCTGAGTAGCTGGGATTATAGTCACCCACCGCCACACCTGGATAATTTTTGTATTTTTAGTAGAGACGGGGTTTCACCGTGTTGGCCAGGCTGGTCTTGAACTCCTGACGTCAGGTGATCCACCCACTTCAGTCTCCCAAAGTGTTGGGATTACAGGCGTAAGCCACTGCGCCCGGCTGGCATTGAGTTTTCAACTCTTCATCTATACCGTATGTGAGATCATCTCCTTCTTCTTGCAATGACAGCAAAAATACCGAGGCTTCAATTACTTACCCTCCTCTATTTCTGTTTTATTCCCTCTCGCTATTGCCATTTCCATGCACTCATGCCCACGCACAGGTTGTAGGAACCAACTAGTATGTTGCTGGGAGGTCCAGACACTCAAATGTGAACTTGCTTCTCTCCCTAGAGGGCTACCAGATTTAGCAAATAAACAGGCAAGATGCTCAGCTAAATTTGAATTGAATTTCATATAAATAGTGAATACTTTTTCTTTTTCTTTTTTTTTTTTTTTTTTGAGACAGGGTCTTGCTCTATTGTCCAGCTAGAGTGCAGTGGCATGATGATGGCTCACTACAGCCTTCATCTCGTGGGCTTAAGTTAAGAGCCCTCCCCCATGGCTCAGCCTGCCCTGAGGCCAGTCCTCGTGCATGGCTCATGGCTGCCTTCAAGACATCTCCAAGAAGCCCTCGCTGAGAAGCCCCCTGGTGCACACACAAAATCACGTTGCTATTTAGTTGAATTTCTTCATTGTACTGGTTAAGAAATGGAAGATGTGACTCTCAAGGATTATACACAACTAAAACTGTGTGAACCGGCGATGAGTACCCGGGCAACAGGGAAGTGGGAATTTCTCACCAACCCACGGGCCAGGATCCAGCCTCAACGCTTGTGAGGATCCAGCCTCAACGCTCTGCACATCTCCAGTGTGGAACAGCACCATGTGCCTAATGAGTTCTTCTCTGACTGATTGATTGATTGATGACTAAAACACTCAGCACTCCTGGCAAAGCAGTTCTCACACTGTTGAACAAATTATCTTTATGCACTGCAGTCTCTTGAGCTTAGATGAAGGCAAACTCACTGTAATCTTCAGATCATTTAGCAATGCCTTGGAATCACTGGATATGAGAAAATATCCAGGCATGTGGAATAGGAAGGGGGAAGAAAAGCAGGACTTGGAGGGACTGTGCTAGTGGATTTCAACTCTATATTTTCTAATCTGAACCAGGGGCAGGCAAACTACTGCCTTGTAGGCCAAATCTGGCCAGTGGCCTGTTTTATCATTGATTGATTGATTGATTGACGGGGTCTTGTCTTGCTCTGTCACCCAGGCTGGAGTGCATTGGCTCGATCATTGTTCACTGCAGCCTCGAACTCTTGGACTCAAGCCATCCTCCCACCTTAGCCTCCCAAGTAGCTAGGACTGCAGGTGTGCACTGTAATGCCTGGCTAATTTTCTTTTCTTTTCTTTTTTGTAGAAATGGCATCTTGCTGTGTTGCCCATGCTGGTCTTTAACTCCTGGCCCCAAGCGATCCCTGACTTTATGGCACTTGCTTAGGCTGGTGTGACAGTGTCTGTCTCCTGGAGGCCAGGAGCCCCTGGCATGCAGCCAGCATGCCCCATTTATAATTGTAGCCCAGCACATGGAAGGGACCCAAGAGAATGACAGCAACGTTGACTTTGCCATTTCAACCCTGAACCTCATTTTATTGTTCCATTCGTATTATCTGGGGGACAAAATTTTCCCACATTCCTTTCTGTTGGTGCCACCATCTCTGTGTCTCTGTGTGCTGCTGACCCGCCAAGCCCATGGCCAGCTCAGCACTCGGATTTTATGTGGTCTCTCAGTATGGGTTCCTTTATCGGCATCTCAAAAAGCTTTTGTGCTTTATCCATAATTGATTAAAGGTTTGTAGCTGTGAATAAAAGATTGATTAAAAGTAACAACAGCAAAAGAGCTCTTGTTTCTCTTCACTGTCTGCCTTTCCCCAGAAGAGTCTCCCACCTCCGAGCAGACGGTCCTCGATGTGGATCCACACAACCTTACAAGTTTTCCTTAGACCCAAGAAAGGGAGGCGTGGGGAATGATCGTTACTTGCTGATACTTACTGATATCGCAAGGCCAGCAATAAGAATACCATCTGGACTTTATCTGCGGTTGGCGTGTTTCATTTTGCATTTTATGTGATGGGTGCTGGGATTTGGACAGGCCGAAGCTCCCACCCTCGCGTTGCTCAGTATACTGGGAAATGATGTCACCTGTGATGGCACTGTGATTAGCAAGGTGAGGGGAGGGGCCAGACCTCAGCCCAGGAGTGGGGTTTGGGGAGGCCCCTGGGGGGAAGCAGTGGCAGCAGCAAGAGCTGGGCTTGGTGTCCCGCTCAGACAAGTGGTAGAGCCAGCAGCAGGATCTGCACTCATGTCCTCTGGTAGTAAGCTCTGCTCTCCGCTGGCCCTGACTTCAGAGCAGTGCTGAAGCCGGGCAGTCCCAAGGCACAGCCACATGTTTACAGCTTCTATTTTTTTATTTTTTTTTAAGACAGAGTTTCACTCTTGTCACCCAGACTGGAGTGCAATGGCACGATCTTGGCTCACTGCAGCCTCCGCCCCCCGGGTTCAAGCCATTCTCCTGCCTCAGCCTCCTGAGTAGCTGGGATTACAAGCACACGCCAACACGTCCAACTAATTTTTGCATTTTACTAGAGACAGGGTTTCGCCCATTGGCCAGGCTGGTCTCGAATTCCTGACCTCAGGTGATCCACTTGCTTTGGCCTCCTGAGGTGCTAGGATTGCAGGCGTGAGCTACTGTGCGTGACTTTTTTTTTTTTTTTGGAGACAAAGTCTCTCGCTCGGTTGCCCAGGCTGGAATGCAGTGGCGTGATCTCGGCTCACTGCAACACCATCTCCTGGGTTTAAGCAATTCTCCTGCCTCGGCCTCCTGAGTAGCTGGGATCACAGGCACCTGCCACCACACCTAATTTTTCTACTTTTAGTAGAGATGGGGTTTTACCATGTTGGCCAGTCTGGTCTTGAACTGCTGACCTCAAGTGACCCACCTGCCTCGGTCTCCCAAAGTGCTGGGATTACAAGTGTGAGCTACTGCACCCAGGCACATGTTCACAGCTTCTATTTGAAGGATCTTAAAACCACAGAGAGTGTAGCAGTGCACGCCAGCCCTCTCCCCCACCTCCCTTTGCCCACACTCACATTCCTTTCCTTATGCCCAAATCACTGGCTTAGTTAGAAAGACCATTCTATCCTGAGACTAAACGAAGGAAAGGGATGCAGAGTCCACTGGCTTCTGTTGCCTCACATTTTAATAGAGGCTTCAAGCAACAATTACCTACGGGATGTGTCTGAGAGGCACTATAGAAAGGGGGCAGAATTATCTACCAGCTTGAGAAATGATACATCTCTCAGGACTTTTGGAGAAGAACCAGCTCCATGCTGCAGGAGCCGTGTGGAGCTGGGCTTTACTGCCAGGGCCTTGTCCTGGATGCTGGAAGGAACCAGAAGATTCAAAATAGAGTCAGGGTCCAGGCCACCAGTGCAGGGCAGGGCACATGACAATCGACATTGCCACCACTGCCACCAGCCCCAGTGCAGCCCTGGGAAGGAGCTTGTTCTCTCCTCCTGGGTGATTGCTGCTCTGCTAGGAGACTGTAAGCAAGAGGAGTCCACCCTGGGCTGTGGGGTACCTGCCCTCTCTCCCTCACAGAGTGCCATAAAACAAAGCAGCATCATGCATCAGCCCGTGTTTTCAGCAGTTTATCAGAGCCTCAGATGTGTGGTGTAGATCCCATCGCCTTTAGGCTCCGGAGAACCGGCAAGCGTGTGGTGCCCTGGGCGGGGTCCCAGTTGACCATGATCCCCGTCTCTGGCATCTTTTTTGTGGGTCTCCCCCTTTTTTTTGTTTTTTGTTTTTTATTTTTAAAATTTATTTATTTAATTTTTTTTCAGACGGAGTCTTGCTCTTGTCACCTAGGTTGGAGTGTAGCAGCGTGATCTTGGCTCACTGCAACCTCTGCCTCCTGGGTTCAAGTGATTCTCCTGCCTCAGCCTCCTGAATAGCTGGGATTAGAGGCACCCACCACCACCACGCCTGGCTAATTTTTGTACTTTTAGTAGAGACAAGTTTCGCCACGTTGGCCAAGCTGATCTTGAACTCCTGATCTCAGCTGATCTACCCGCCTCGGCCTCCCAAAGTGCTGGGATTACAGGCATGAGCTACCGCGCGCGGCCTTTTTTTTTTCTCTTTTTTTTGAGACAGTCTCACTCTGTCGCCTAGGCCAGAGTGCAATGGCATGATGTCGGCTCACTGCAACCTCTGCTTCCTGGGTTCAAGCGATTCTCGTGTTTCAGCCTCCCAAGTAGCTGGGACTAAAGACATGAGCCACCACGCCCAGTTACTTTTTTTGTATTTTTAGTAGAGGCAGGGTTTTCGTCATGTTGACCAGGCTGGTCTTGAACTCCTGACTTCAGGCGATCCGCCTGCCTTGGCCTCCCAAAGTGCTGGGATTACAGGGGTGAGCCACTGCGCCCGCTCCCCTTGGTTTTAATGTGGACGCCTTGTGCTTTCTGCTCAGTATTCCTGGCCCCGGTGATCGCAGGGGTTGTGAATTATGGATTCAGCAGCAACTGTTTTTAATCTCCCATGAACAAAAGCAGAGTGTCTTCTGCCCCGGGGGGCTGCGGGTGAGGAAGGGATGGCAGCTGCTGCGATATGGCTGCCTCCGGCTGACGTCAATGCGAGTCATTCCAGGCCAAAGGCTCCACTCAGGAAGCTTGAAAGTGATACTGAAAACAGATTTGCATGTTTTCCTTTCACGGGAACTTGGCTACTCTCAGTTCCACTGAGATGTTTTCACCAGCCTTTGTGCAACCGGTGTGTGGAACGAGCACAGCTTGCAATGCAATTGGAAGGCGACTTTAGCTTTTGTCCTGTGCTGCCCCTTTAAAGTTTATTGAGCCGGATTCATGTTCCCAGACCCTGGCGGGCCTGGACTTTTCTGCTCCTCTTAGGAAATAGTCTGTCTGATGGTTGCTTTAAATGGAAAAAAAAGAAAAAAAAAAAGAAAAAAAAACCAGTCTCAATTTGGAATTTCAATGTCCAGGCCAAGATATTAGTCAAAACTTCAAACCATTCTTCTTGCTCCAGCTGAGGCTGCTTAGGGCTGGAAGACTGCATGGGAAAGGGATGAGGCTGGCTTCTGTCCTTTCTCCCAAGGTGGGAGCTAGGTGAGAGGTTTTAGGGCCCGGGACAGCTCTCACCCGAGTAGGTGCATGGGCAGCTGGCTGTGCATCCTTTGGGTCTGGCTGTGGTTGAAAGCTGCCCTTTCTCCTGGCGGGGCTTCTCTGTGGGGCTGCACTTCCTGGAGTCTCTTCTTGATGATCATTTGAGACGCTTTGCTTTAGTCCCTTGGGTCTACCTGGAGCTTTTTGCTGCTGGAGTTTCCGCCTCTCCAGGTGGTCTTATTGGTCAGGCCCCTAGCGGACCCCATGCTGGTTCCCTCTCCGTGTGGCTGCAGCTGGTTCTGACCCTCTTGTGTGGCTTGCCCCGACAAGCTCTGGGAGGGAGGCCAACCCCAACCCGGTGCTTGCTTCTGGTTCTGGCATCAAAGCAGGCAGGGCCAGACATGGTGGCTCACACCTGTAAACCCAGCCTTTCGGGAAGCTGAGGAGGGAGGATCACTTGAGGCTGAGAGTTCAAGACCAGCAACCTAGTGAGACCCCATGTCATTACAAAAATAAATATTATTATTTTTGAGACAGAGTCTCACTCTCTAGCCCAGGCTGGAGTGCAGTGGCGTGATCTCAGTTCACTGAAACCTCCACCTCCTGGGTTCAAGCAATCCTCTTACCTCAGCCTCCTGAGTATCTGGGATTACAGGCATGCGTCACCATGCCCAGCTAATTTTTGTATTTTTAGAGGAGACGGGGTTTCGCCATGTTGGCCAGGCTGGTCTTGAACTCCTGACCTCAAGTGATCAGCCCGCCGCTGCCTCCCAAAGTGCTGGGATTACAGCCTTGAGCCACTGTGCCTGGTTCACACACACAAAAATTTATTTAAAAAAACCATGTGGTGGCTCATGCCCAAAATTCCAGCACTTTGGGAGGACGAGGCAGGTGGTTCACCTGAGGTCTAGAGTTCGAGACTAGCCTGACCAACATGGTGAAACCCCGTCTCTACTAAAAATACAATATTAGCTGGGCGTGGTGGCTCATGCCTGTAATCCCAACTACTTGGGAGGCTGAGGCAGGAGAATTGCTTGAACACAGGAGGCGGAGGCTGCAGTGAGCCGAGATTGTGCCATTGCACTCCAGCCTGGGCAACAAGAGTGAAACTCTGTCTCAAGCAATCAATCAATCAATAAAAATAATAATTAAAAAAGGCAGTAGTCATCCTGTACATTAGTTCTCTGTGGTTCTCTAAAAAATTACGACAAATTACGATGCTTAACACAGAAATTTATTCTTTCACAGTCCTGGAGGACAGAAGTCTGAAACCAAGATCACGGGGCTGAAATCAAGGTGTGCGCATAGCCCTGCTCCCTCTGCGACTGTCAGGAGAATTCCCAGCTGGCTGCTTCCAGCTTGCGGTGTCTGCTGACAACCCTTGGCCTGTGGCCGCATCACTCAGTCCCCACCTCTGCATCACATCGCCATCTCCTCTGCCTTGGGCAAACCTCCTTTTGCCCCTCTCTTACAGGGAAACGGTTAATTGCATTTAGGGCTAATATAATCTCATTTAGGGCTAATCCCAGATAATCCCCCATCCTGAGATCCTAAATTTAATAACATCGGCAAAGACCCTCTTTCCAAATAAGGCCACATTTATAGGCTCTGGGGTTAGACCTGACACGATTGGGGCTTTCATCAGCCTCCCACAGCCTGACACCCACTCTCTGGATTTCCTGGATGGTAAGGGCGCCAGCCTTCTCTGCCATCAGCAAGAGGGAATCCCAGGGTGAGCTCTCTGAGAAACTTTGTGGAAACCCACAGATTTGAGATGAGGGGAGGCCCCCACTTCCCCTCAGGAAGCACAGCTTTCTCCACAGAGACACCCCTCAGGCAATCTTCTCTTCAAAATCATGTCTCTCAACTGGCCCACTCTTTATATTTTTTGGTAGGGGCAGTGAGAAGGCTCACAGGTTGTGGATCAGGTTCTAGACTATTTCCTATCCCCTTGAAAGTAGCTTGGAACCCAAAGCATCACTTTGAACATTCTGCTACCTTTGCTGTGGAGTTCTTAATGGTTGATACTGTCCAGGGCTGTGTGGGTTCTAAGGCTGTGCAAACTGTGAAGGTTGAAATCCAGCCCACATTCTGCCTGATGAACCTGGTGCCCCAGCCACGGGGTGTCCCATTTGTGGGGAGCATGAGCCCCTCTTGTGAGCAGAGGGGCTGCCTGTGGTTCCCTCTGGGCTCCCCTGGACGCTGATCTCATCCCCTTCTCACACAGCCCAAGGACCTGCCAGCGGGCGGCTGGTGATGGAGACGCTGCAACGTGACCACGGAACTGTAGTGATGAATGATGTAAACTCACTTAATCCTCTGGATTTTCAGCGTGCAACTGCTGTGCTGACGTAGCAATCTCCTACTCTGTGGGTTAGCAGATTGTCATTCAATAAGGAGTCAATGCTTGTGTGAACCAAGCAGAGATGAACAAGCTGGTTTAGAAAGAAAATGTACTTCTCATCTTGCGAAATGTGGTACAGCTTTTAGAAAAAAAAAAAAAAAAACAGATTTGTTTGGAAGGTTCCGGAATGTTCAGATAATAAATCCTTTTATCTCCTTCTTTCACCTTAGCAGCAAAGACAAGTGGCCTGTCTGTTGACTGCCAAAATAGGGAATGAAAAATCAGAAGACCTGGCTACATTCTAAAGACGTGGGCGTGCTGGTTCACAGGAAACCCATTTGTTCACAAGGTTACCTGTGATAACTGCAGTTTATAGAAGAAACTGACAAATATCAGTAAAGATATCATTCGAAATGACAAAGTCATCACAGACTGAGATTGTTTAGGGATCTATCAGCATGCCTTGATTATTTTTTTCTTGACTGAAACATTTCTATCCCCCATTTTACCGCTCCCAAACCCCCACCAATGACTTGAAAGAAAACTTGCATCTTCTCGTATTCACTCCCAACTCATCTTATTTTTGATTCTTCGGTCCATAATGTCACTGGCTCAGATGAGTGAGCCTAAGTCTTTCTTACATGGATAGTCTTGGGGGGAAATGGGGAAGATCTGGGGCAGCCTTGGGGACCAGGGTTTCTTTAGGATTATCAGCCTGAAGACTGTTCCCTTCAAGGGTTGCTGTAACAAAGTACCACAGACTAGGGGGCTTAAATAACAGAAATGGAGTCTCTCCTATTCCTGCGGACTGGAAGTCCGAGATCAAAGTGTCAGTAGGATCAGCTCCCCCTGCAGCCTCTCTCCTTGGCTTGCAGATGGTCCTATTCTCTCTGTGTCTTCATGTGGTTGTCCCCTGTGTTTGTCTGTGTCTTTTTTTTTTTTTTGAGACAGTCTTGTAAGAGCAGGCTGAAGTGCAGTGGCGTGATCTCAGCTCACTGCAACCTCCACCTCCTGGGTTCAAGTGATTCTCCTGCCTCAGCCTCCCGATTATAGGCGCCCACCACAACGCCCAGCTAATTTTTATATTTTTAGTAGAGACGGGGTTTTACCATGTTGGCCAGGGTGATCTCAAACTCCTGACCTCATGATCCGCCTGCCTTAGCCTCCCAAAGTGCTGGGATTACAGGAGTGAGACACTGCTCCCAGTTATCTGTGTCATAATTTCCTTTTCTTATATCAGTCAAATTGTATTAGGACCCACAGTAATGACCTCACTAAATCTTAACTACTCACTAAACCTTAAAACTACCCTTTTAAAGACTGAGCTGAGTTCATACCACGGTTTCTCAGGTGTTAGGAACTGTATTGTCCTCCCACCCCCGGAATTCATAAGTTGAAGCCCCAACGCCTAGCACCTCAGAATGTGTATTTGGAGATAGGATCTTAAAGAGGGAATGAAATTAAAATGAGGCCATGAGGGTACATCCTAATTCAACATGACTGGTGTCTATCTCAGAAGAGGAGATTAGGACAGCCACATGCAGAGGCAAGATCAAGTGAAGACTCAGAATGGAGGCAGCCATCTGCAAGCCAAGGAGAAAGGCCTCGGAAGGAGGTATCCCTGCAGTCACCTTGGTCTCAGAATCCCAGCCTCCAGAAATGTGAAGAAACACATTCCTGTAGATTAAGCCTTGCAGTCTGTGGCACCTGGTATACAAGCTAGTTTCTTCCTTTCCCAGAGTGCTGGGATTACAGGTGTGAGCCACCACACCCGGCCACAACTGATTTTTGTATCCTGATTTTGTGTTTAGAAATCTTGTTATACTCTTATTAACTGTAATATCTTAATAACATATGTATATTATTTAGGGGAATTCCTTTGTAGACATTATGTCATCTGTAATATTAATGACTTGTCTCTTCCTAAACCTCCTGTTATTTCTTTTTCTTGTCTTATTGCATTGTCTGACTTCCTGTGAGACCCCTAGCATAATGTTGAAAGGAGTGGGGTTATCAGGCATCCTCATCTTGTTGAAGGCTCACAGGCAAAGCCTTCAGCATTTCAGCTTCTGATGTTTGCTGTAGGCTTTTTGTTTTGTTTTGATTTTTTGTAGATCTCCTTTATCACATTAAGGAAAATTTTTGTCTATTCCTAGTTTACTAATTTTTTTTTTTTCTAATCAAGAAAGGATATTGAATCCTAGGAAACATCTTTCCTATATCTATAGGGATAATCAAGATTTCTTTCTCCTTTAATTTTTTAAAGGAGGAAAATTTGTTTTTTTAGTTAATTTGTTTTTTTAAAGTTAAAGCAGGCTGGCTGTGGTGGCTCACGCCTGAATTCCCAACACTTTGGGAGGCTCAGGTTGGTGGATCATTTGAGGTCAGGAGTTCAAAACCAGTCTGGCCAACATGATGAAACCCTGTCTCTACTAAAACTATAAAAAATATTAGCCAGGCATAGTGGCGGGCACCTGTAATCCTAGCTACTTTGGAGGCTGACACAGGAGAATTGTTTGAACCCGGGAGGTGGAGGTTACAGCGAGCCGATATTGTGCCATTCTACTCCAGCCTGGCAACAACAGTGAAACTCCGTCTCAAAAAAAAAAAAAAAAAAAGTTAAAGCAAACTTGCATTTTAAAATGTAACCCATCATGGTTATTCCATATTAGCTTTTTTATACATTGCTAGATTTAACTTGATAATTTTTAAAAAAGAATTTTCAGCAAGTTTGGCCTGCAATTTGGAGAGCTTCCCTTTGCCCTTCCAGATGAGCTTGCTCTTTTTACTGCACTTTGCCCACTGCCCAGCAGGGCTGACCCATGTGAATTTCTTCATCGAGGTCCTGTACCCTCTGATTGACAGCTGGATCAGGCCAGTGGGGAGCCCTAGCAGGAGACTGGAGGAAGGGAGGACAGTGTGTTCATTTCTGGCTGGTTCTATTTTTTGAGACATGAGTTGCTTACTCCAACCACTCTCTCTTCTTCTGAGGTCTGGTAAACTTTCTCTTCCCTGGTTCCTATCCCAAGAACAAGATCCCTTGTTGTTCCCCTTCAACCACACATTGTAAATAAATCTTCTCCAAATTATCCTATTTCATTAAAGTTTTTTATGTTTTTTTTTAGAGACAGAGATCTCACTATGTTGACCAGGCTGGTCTCAAACTCTTGGACCCAAGAATCCTCCTGCCTTGGCCTCCTGAGTATCAACTGAGATTACAGGTACGAGTCACTGTGCCTGACTTAAATTATCCTATTTCAGTATGTATTTCCATTGGTATGGTCACTGATGAAGCTTATAACTTCCCTTGCTTATAATATTGTTGGGTTTCACAATCAAGACTATGATAGTTTCATAAAAGGGGTTGGAGACTGCTTCTTCTCTATACTCTGAAATAGTATTTGTTTCTTGGTAGAACAGGTTAAAACTTTGGTAGGATTTGTTGGGTCTTTAGTGTTGCATCTTGGCCTTTATTTATTTATTTATTTATTTATTTTTGAGACGGAGTCTCACTCTGTCGCCCAGGCTGGAGTGCAATGGTGTGATCTCGGCTCACCACAACCTCCGCCTCCCGGGTGCAAGCGATTCTCCTGCCTCAGCCTCCCGAGTAGCTGGGACTACAGGCGCCTGCCACCACGCCTGGCTAATTTTGTATTTTTAGTAGAGTCGGGGTTTTTCCGTGTTCATCAGGCTGGTCTCGAATTCCCGAGCTCAGGTGATCTGCCTGCCTCGGCCTCCCAAAGTGCTGGGATTACAGGCGTGAGCTACCAGGCCTGGCGCATCTGGAGCTTTAGGGTTGCATCTAAGAAGTCATCACCAAATTCAAGGTCATCTACATTTTCTCTTATGTTATCTTCTAGGAATTTTATAGTTGTGCATTTGTGTACTTTACATGTAGGCCTATGGTTCATTATGATTCATTTTGAGTTAATTTTTTTTTTTTTCCGAGACTGAGTCTCGCTCTGTTGCCCAGGCTGGGCTGCAGTTACGTGATCTCGGCTCACTGCAACCTCTGCCTCCTGGGTTCAAGCAATTCTCCTGTCTCAGTCTCCTGAGTAGCTGGGACTGTAGGCTACTCAGGTACCAAGCCCGGCTAATTTTTTTTTTTTTTTGTATTTTAGTATTTTGTATTTTTAGTAGAGACAGGGTTTTGCTATGTTGGCCAGGCTGGTCTCGAACTCCTGACCTCAAGTGATTCGGCCTCCTGAAGTGCTGGGATTACAGGCGTGAGCCATCATACCTGCTGTGTTATTTCTTTTCTTCTGTTTACTTCAGAATTAATTTGCTCTTTTTTCTAGTTTTCTAAAAAGGAAGCTTAGATTATTGATTTTAGATCTTCCTTCTTTTCTAATATATGTATTCAAGGCTATAAATCTTCCTCTATGCACTACTTTTGCTGCATCCCACAAAATTTGATGTCACATTTTCATCTTCATTTAGTTCAAAATATTTTTATTCCTCTTGAGATTATTTTATTGAATTTTAATGTTTTAAAGTGATAACATTGTGTGTATTTATTGTGTGTAACATGTTTCAAAATAAATATTTCAAGATATACATAATATATATTTCAATATATTATATTTCTATATATATTCCACTATATACATATAGTGGAATGGCTAAATTGAGCTAATTAACATATATATGCCCTCACAAAGTTATCATGTTTGTGGTGAGAACACTTACAGTCTACTTCACATTTTCAAGAGTATGATACATTGTTATTAACTACAGTCACCAGGTTGTACAACAGGTCTCTTAAATTTATTTCTCCTGTCTAACTGGAATTTTGTATCTTTTAACCAACTTCCTCCCCGCAACCCCATATCTCTTGAGATTTCTTCTTTGAGTCATGTGTTATGAAAAAGTGTGGTATTTAATCTCCAAGTATTTTGAACACTTCCAACTTTCTTTCCATGATTGATTTTTAGTTAAATTCCATTTTAGTCTGACAGCAGATATTTTATAATTTTTGTTTTAAAAAAATTGTTAAGGTGTGTTTTATGGCCCAGGATGGGATCTATCTTGGTGAATGTTCCATGTGAGCTCGAGAAGAATGTATATTGTGTTGTTGCTAGAATGAAGTAGTTGATCGATGTCAATTACAGCCGGATGATGGATGGTGTTATTGAATTCCACTATGTCCTTATGATTTTCTGCCTGCTGAGTTTGTCCATTTCCAATAGAAGGTGTTAAAGCCTCCAACTATAAGAGTAGATTTATCTATTTCTCTCTGCAGTTCTGTCAGTTTTTGTCTCGTATATTTTGATACTGTTGTTAGGTGCATACACATTAAGAATTATTATATTTTCTTGGAGATTTGACCCCTTTATCGTCAGGCAATGATTCTCTTTATCCCTGATAACTTTCCTTGCTTTGAAATCTGCTCTGTCTGACATTAATGTAGCTATCCCTGGTTTCTTTTGATTAGTGTTACCATGGTATATTTTTCTTCATCCCTTTGTTTAATTGTTTTCCTATAGTTTGAATACAATATACGTAGTATAGTTTATTGTTTGTTTGTTTGTTTTGTTGTGGTATTTATCCAGGTTGGTGTTCTCTGAGTTTCCTAGATCTGTGGTTTTGTGTCTGACATTAATTTGGGAAATATTCTCAGTAATTACTGCTTCAAACGTTTCTTCTCCTCCTTCTTCTTCTTCCTCCTTTTTTTTTTTTTTTGAGACAGGGTTTCCTCTGCTGCCCAGGCTGGAGTTTGGTGGGGCAGCTGAGCTCACTGCAACCTCTGACTTCTGGACTCAAGTGATCCTCCTACCTCAGCCTCCTGAGTAGCTGGGACTACAGGGACATGCCACCACACTTGGCTAATTTTTGTATTTTTTGTAGAGATGGGGTTTTGCCATGTTGGCCAGGCTGGTGTTGAACTCCTGAGCTCAAAAGATATGCCTGCCTAGGCCTCCTGAAGAACTGGGATTATAGGCGTGAGCCACCGTGCCGTCTCAAGTATTTCTTCCGTTTTGTTTTTTTTCTCTCTTTCCTCTCCTTCTGATATTCCCATTACGTGTATGTTACATCTTTTGTAGTTGTACAACAGTTCTAGGATAATCTTCTGTTTTTCAGTCTTCTCTCTCTTTGATTTTTCATTTTGGAAGTTTTTGTTGTCAGATCCTCAAGCTCAGACAGTCTGTCCCCAGTTGAGTCCATTGAAGGAATTCTTCATTTCTCTTACAGTATTTTTGGGCTCTAGCATTTCTTTTTGATTTTTTTTCTTAGAATATCTATCTCTCTGCTTGCACTGCCTATTTGTTCTTCCATGTTGTCTATTTTATCCATTAGATTCCTCAACATGTTAGTCATAATTATTTAACTGGCCAGGTGCCATGGCCCACACCTGTAATCCCAGCACTTTGGGAGGCCGAGGCAGGCAGGTCACCTGAGCTCAGGAGTTTAAGACCAGTCTGGGCAACCTGGCGAAACTACAGGAAATCAAAAATAAAGAAATAAATCTTAAAATAATCCACAGGGAAAAAACACTTTATCTATGAGGAGCAAAAATAAGAATTATATTTACTTTCTCCTCAGAAACCATGTAAGGAAGAGGAGAATGGAGTGAAATACTTAAAGTGTTGAGGAAAAAAAACCCCAAACACCAGCCTAGAACGCTCTGCCCTGTGAAATTTTTCTTCAAAAGCATAGATTTCTTTTCTTTTTTCTTTTTCTTTTCTTCTTTCTTTTTTTTTTTTTGATGGAGTCTTGTTCTGGCGCTCAGGCTGGAGTGCAATGGCATGAAATTGGCTCACAGCAACCTCTGCCTCCAAGATTCAAGCGATTCTCTTGCCTCAGCCTCCTGAGTAGCTGGATTACAGGCACGTGCCACCACGCCTGGCTAATTTTTTGTATTTTTAGTAGAGATGGGGTTTCTCCATGTTGGCCAGGCTGGTTGTTAACTCCTGGCCTCAACTGAGCCACCCACCTTGGCCTCCCAAAGTGCTGGGATTACAGGCGTGAGCCACCACCATGCCCAGTCAAAATAAAGACTTTCTCAGACAAGGAAAACTTAACCAGATTTGTTGCCAGTAGACTTGCCTTGCAAGAAATGATAAATACTTCAGAAAAAAAGAAAATGATATGGATTAGAAAGTTGAATCTACAAAAAGTAAGAGAATTGGAGAAGGAAAAAGTGAAAGTAAGATAAAAATTTTTATTTTTCTTATTCATAATTGATCTAACAGTTAAAAGTTTGTTTAAAATAATAATAGCTCTGTCTGCTGTCATAATAAAATACCATAGATAGAGGTTTAAATGATAGAATTTATTTTCTCTCGGTTCTGGGCCTGGAAGTCTGAGATCAAGATGCCAGCGTGCTCAGGTTCTGGGGAGGGCCCTCATCCTGGCTTGCAAACGGCCACCTCCTCACTCTGTCCTCACATCGCAGACAAAACAAAAGAAAGCACTCTATTGTCTCTTCATATAAGGGCACTGATACCATTAGACCAGCACTCTGCCCTCTTGATCTCCTTTAGTCCTAATTACTTGCCACAGGCCCAATCTCCAAATATTATCACATTGGAGATTAGGGCTTCAACATATGAATTTGGGGGTAACACAAACATTCGGTCCATAACACATATGTATAAATGAAATGAATGAAGACAGTAATACAAGAAGTAGGAATGAGAGATTGGTATTATTTTGTTATTATATTTTATTTTTTTGAGACTGAGTCTTGCTCTGTCACCCAGGCTGGAGTGTAATGGCATGATCTTGGTTCACTGCAACCTCCACCTTCCAGGTTCAAGTGATTCTCCTGCTTCAGCCTCCCTAGTAGCTGGGATTACAGGTGTACGCCACCATGTCTGGCTAATTTTTGTATTTTTAGCAGAGACAGGGTTTCACCGTGTTGGTCAGGCTGGTCTTGACCTCCTGACTTCAGGTGATCCACCCACCTTGGCCTCCTAAAGTGTTGGGATTATAGGCCCGAGCCACTGCTCCTGGCCCTAGCAATTTTTTTAGAGAGATCTGCTGGCAGTCAATGTTAGTTTTCCTTCCATTGAGAATGTCTTTATTTCATCTTCCTTTCTGAACAATATTTTTGCTGGCTGCAAAATTGTGGGTTGATAGGTCTGTTTTTTCAGCATTAGAAAACATGTGCCACTTCCTTTTGGCCTCCATAGTTTCTGATGATAAATCCATAGTCATTTCAATTTTTCTTTCTCTATAGGCATTGTGACACTTTTCTTTTCTTTTCTTTTCTTTTTTTTTGAGACGGAGTCTCGCTCTGTTGCCCAGGCTGGAGCGCAGTGGCCGGATCTCAGCTCACTGCAAGCTCTGCCTCCCGGGTTTACGCCATTCTCCTGCCTCAGCCTCCGGAGTAGCTGGGACTACAGGCGCCCGCCACCTCGCCCGGCTAGTTCTTTGTATTTTTTAGTAGAGACGGGGTTTCACCGCGTTAGCCAGGATGGTCTTGATCTCCTGACCTCGTGATCCGCCCGTCTCGGCCTCCCAAAGTGCTGGGATTACAGGCTTGAGCCACCGCGCCCGGCCTCTTTTCTTTTTTGAGACAGAGTCTTGCTCTGTCACCTAGACTGAAGTATAATGGCACAATCTCGGCTCACTGCAACCTCTGCCTTCCTGGTTCAAGTAATTCTCCTGCCTCAGCCTCCTGAGTAGCTGGGATTACAGGCATGTACCACCATGCTTGGCTAAGTTTTGTATTTTTGGTAGAAATGGGGTTTCACCATGTTGGTCAGACTGGCCTTGAACTCCTGACCTCGTGATCTGCCTGCCTCTGCCTCCCAAAGTGCTGGGATTACAGGCGTGCGGCACTGCGCCCGGCTTTGTGGCACTTTCCTCTGATGGGTTTAGAGATGTTTTCTTTGACTTCAGTTTTCAGAAGTTTGCTTATGATGTGTCTTTGGCATTGATTTCTTTGAATTTAGGATGAATTCAAAGGTACATTTCTTTGAATTTATCTCTAAATTTATGCAGTTTGCTAAATTTGGGAGTTTATATATAACTTTATGGTGTCACTTTGCCAAGCTCCTTCTTCTTCGTGATTTCTTTCACCATGTTGCCCAGGCTGGTCTTGAACTCCTGAGCTCAGGCAATCCACCTGCCTCGGCCTCTCAAAGTGCTAAGATTAGAGGAGTGAGTTACCATGCCCGGCCCCTTCTTCAGGGCTTTCTTATACTCTGGGGCTCATCTTTCTAGTCCTCTTGCCAGAAATCTGGGCTTTCATTCCTCTTATCTGCAATGCATCTCCTATGAGTGGACCATGTCTGGGGCCAAGCAGCAGGAGGACTGGAGAGGGGAAAATGGTCAACTTTCTGCCAGCTCAGCAGTAATCTGAATTATTGTTTTCTCACTTATTCTGCCTGCTGCTATTTACTTCTTCTTCTTTTTTTTTTTTGACAAGGTCTCGTCGCTCTGTCACGTAGGCTGGAGTACAGTGGTACGATTACAGCTCACTGCAGCTTTGACCTCCCTGGGCTCAAGCAATTCTCCCATCTCAGCCTCCCAAGTAGCTTGGACCACAGGCATGCACCACCATGCCTGGCTATATTTTTTGTATTTTGTAGAGATGGGGTTTTGCCCTGGTCTTAAACTCTTGAGCTCAAGCAATCTGCCCACCTGGGCCTCTCAAAGTACTGGGATTACGGGTGTGAGCCACAGCTCCCGGCAGGCTATTTACCTTTGTTTTTTTGAGATGGAGTCTCTGTTGCCCAGGCTGGAGTGCAATGGTGCTATCTTGGCTCTGCAATCTCTGCCTCCCAGGTTCAAGCAATTCTCCTGCCTCAGTCTCCCAAGTAGCTGGGATTACAGGTATGTGCCACCATGCCTGGCTAATTTTTGTGTTTTCAGTAGAGACAGGGTTTCTCCATGTTGGCCAGGCTGGTCTCAAACTCCTGACCTCAGGTGATCCACCTGCATCAGCCTCCCAAAGTGCTGAGATTACAGGCGTGAGCCACTGCATTTAGAATCCTCAGCTTCTCTGTGCATTGTGTTCTGGCATTTGGTGGGAGAGACAGGACGGAATGTGGTTACTCCATCTTCCCTAGAGCTGGAATTTTAGAGTAAGTCTTTGTAAACAAAACTCTCAGTTGAGGGCTTTGAGGACCACCAAATTTCCAGCTTGAGTTATTTAGGGCCAATAGAGCAGATAAGAACAGCAAACTCACATGTGGGCTGGCTTGAGGTTACAGATTCTCAGGGTAGATTTTTCCCTTTTATGCTATGCCAAGCCTCAAGACAGCAATCTTCTCTGCAATCCCTGGTCTAGTTCACCTTTCCACTAAGAGTATGCTAGCGTTGGCCAGGTGCGGTGGCTCACACCTGTAATCCCAGCACTTTGGGAGGCTGAGGCGGGGGATTGACTGAGGTCAGGAGTTCCAGACCAGCCTGACCAACATGGTGAAACCTGGTCTCTACGAAAAATACAAAAATGAGCCGGGCATGGTGGCAGGAGCCTGTAATCTCAGCTACTTGGGAGGCTGAAACAGGAGACTCGCTTGGACCTGGGAGGTGGAGGTTGCAGTGAGCCAAGATTGAGCCATTGCACTTCAGCCTGGGCAACAACAGCG
This sequence comes from Trachypithecus francoisi, assembly GCF_009764315.1. Classification (NCBI taxonomy): domain Eukaryota; kingdom Metazoa; phylum Chordata; class Mammalia; order Primates; family Cercopithecidae; genus Trachypithecus; species Trachypithecus francoisi. Next base: position 13,519,053 of record NW_022681470.1, read on the forward strand.
AAACTCTGTGAAAAAAAAACAAAAAACAAAAAAAGAAGAGTACACTAGTGTTACAGGAAGCTCTAGGTGTTTCTTATTAGACTCCCCATTCTCCATCTTATCTCCAGTTTCCTGCACTTCTCAGATTACTGAGCTTGACCAATGTCTTCAAGGTAAACATTGATTCTGGTGCTCTCTAGGTAATTAATTTTACTTAAATATTTTCAGACTCTTGACTTTACTTAGTATTGCCCTCTCAGTATTCCTTAGTTTCTTGGTTGTCTTCAACAAATTATTATTATTTAAAAAGTAGTTTGTTCAACATTTTGGGTTGTTTTCAGCAATTGGATGTGTCAGCTTAGCAGTCTACCATATTGCTGGAAATGGAAGTCTCTAGAAACATGCTTTGAGTTCCTCATCATGCTCGTTATTTTGCTAGTCTTGGAAAAGGTAACTTTATGAATGTGTGCTGCTTTCCTTAAGAGATTTTTCATTTTAATATGTTTATTTAATTTGTCTTATTTGAAACCGCATTTGGAGATGATAATAAAATACAGTATTTTTTAGACTTTCTCTATTTATCACCTGTATTTATCTTTACAAATGTAGCCAACACTGAATGCCTGATATGCAAATGAAATAAGATATGCGAAAGTACTTTGAAAATGGTAAAGCACTGTATACATGTAATATGTTATTATCTAAATAATCGGAAGTCTTTTTATGTTGGATCAGATCATGGATTACTGGTGAGGACTCAATGGAAAAGAAAATTCACAAATGCCTGAGTAGAAGCCCCAGAGGCTAACGAGGACCAGGTGTTCCTCACCTGATGCCCAGCACCTCCTGTCACAGGTTTCAAGGAGCTTCTGCAAAGCAACTTGAACTAGAGTTTCTTACAAAGCAAGTGGAGGGAGACAGTTAGGCAAAGCATTCCTTGGGGCTGGGCGCGGTGCTCAAGCCTGTAATCCCAGCACTTTGGGAGACCGAGGCAGGTAGATCACCTGAGGTCAGGAGTTCAAGACCAGCCTGGCCAACCTGGTGAAACCCCATCTCTACTAAAAATACAAAATTAGTAGGGCGTGGTGGCACACGTGTGTAGTCCCAGCTACTCAGGAGGCTGAGGCAGGAGAATCGCTTGGACCTGGGAGGTGGAGGCTGCAGTGAGCCAAGAGCACTCCAGCCTGGGTGAGACAGACAAAAAACAAAAAAAATTCCTTGGAAAATTGAATTGCTGGATTTGATTTCTGTACAGTCATGACTCTGGTCTGTTTAAAAGGTGTTTTACAGTTTGTTGACAGTGATGGGAGGATGTGCTGATGTGTTATTTGTGGGATTTACAGAGTCTGACATCAGGAAGAAAACACGTGTTTCCATATTTTGGACGCTGTTTCTCATTGGCTCCTCCATGGTGGCACAACTACATTTTATGTCTCAGAGGACTGTGAAGTTGGGCATTCTCTGTGCACCTTACTGAAACTCACAGAAAGCACAGGGTTTAGAACGGTTAGGAACGCAGGCTTTGGAGGCAGCCACCCCGGGCTCATTCTCTGGCTCTACCGGCTTGAGCTATATGACCTTGGTGAGTTCCTTCCCCTCTCTGAGCCTGGTTTTCCTCCCCTGCAAATGGAGATCGTCATCCTCAGTTCCTGCAGCTTTGGTGGGACTTCAGTGAAACCAGCCACAGAGTGCGTAACTCAGTGATTGGCACATAGGGCCCTTTCAGTAAGAAACGACCCATCTATCATCCTCATGCTGTCTTCAGGGCAGTGATTCTCAACCTTGGCTGATCATTAGCCTCACCTCGGGAGCTTTGAAAAACTGTGGCTCAGGTTCACTCAGAACCATCATGGCAGAATCTCTGGGTGTGCCATCAGGTTGAGACCCACTGTGGGGCCCACGGAGGAGAAGAGCAGGGCTGTCAAGGCTTGTGTGGAGATGCTAACACTCCTGCAGGAGCCGCCTCTGCTACCCAACCGGCTCGCCCTCCACATGCTGGTCTCATGGGGGCTCCAAGGCGCAGAGCTGCTGGTGGGGGAAAAGCCTAGTGTGTGCCACGGCCTTGAGGTTGCAGGGGCAAGGATGACTTGAGGAAGCAGAGGAGGGCCACGGAGGCTGTAGGGCAGAAGGTGGGTGATATGGTTTGGATATGTGGTCCCATCAAGATCGCGTGTTGAATTGTAACCGCAATGTTCGAGGTGGGGCCTGGTGGGAGGTGATTGGTGGGAGGTGGGTGGATCCCTCATGAATGGCTTGGGCCATCCCCTTGGTAATAAATGAGCTCTCGCTCTCAGTTCACATGAGATTTGGTCGTTTAAAAGGGTGTGGCACCTGCCTGCACTCTCTCTTGCTTGCTCCTGCTTTCACCCTGTGACGTGCCTGCTCCCGCTTTGCCTTCTGCCATGATTGGAAACTTCCTGAGGCCTCCCTAGAAGCCAAGCGGATGCCAGCACCATGCTTCCTGTACAGCCTGCAGAACCGTGAGCCAATTAAACCTCTTTTCTTCATAAATTATCCAGTCTCAGGTATTTCTTTATGGCAATGTAAGAATGGCCTTAACACAGTGGGTGAGAGAGGCCCATGGTGAGACAGGAGAGGTCTGTGGGTGCACTGTGGGATTTATGTTCATAGGATCACTCTGGCTTCAATGTGGGAGGAGAGTCTGAAGGGGAAGGAGGCTATTGCTGTGTTCTCGGTGAGACTGGCTGTGCTGGCTTAGTCTAGGAATCCATGTGGAGACAAGTGGACAGATGCAAGGGCCATCCTGTGGGTAGAGTGGACAGGACTTGTGGGGAGTTGAAGGGGCCAGTGAGGACTCAGGTAGACAGATGCCATGCTTGGATGTTTGTCTTCTCCAAATCTCATGTTGAAATTTGATCCCCAGCACCACCAGTGGGGCGGTGCTGGGAGGTGGGCCCTCGTGGGAGGGTTTGGGTCACGGAGGCAGATCCCTCGTGAACAGCGTGGTGCCATTTTTGTGGAAGTGGATTGGTTCTCAGGGGAATGGATTAGTTTCCATGAGAGTGTGTTGTTACAAAGCCAGGATGCCTCTCAGGTTCTCCCTCTTCACACGTATCTGCTGCCTCTGTGACCTTCTCCACTATGTTTTGACCCAGCACCAGAAACAGCACAAATACTGGCATCATGCATCTTGTACAGCCTGCAGAACTGTGAGCTAAGTGAACCTCTTTTCTTTTCTTTTTCAGATGGGATTTCGCTCTTGTTGCCCAGGCTGGAGTGCTGTGGTGCAATCTTGGCTCATTGTAACCTCCGCCTCCCCAGTTCAATAGATTCTCCTGCTTTAGCCTCCCGAGTAGCTGGGATCACATGCGCCCGCCACCACACCCGGCATTTCAGTGGATTTTTGCTCCTTAATACTCAAAGGGTGGCCTTAGTGTCCAGACCTGGTAACTCAGCATATTTCAACCTCCTAAATGCAGTGACCAGCTAAACAATGAGGTTAAAGACACAAACTGGCTCAATGAGACCCCAATCCCAGTGCTTTTCTTAGAGCTGCTGTTCTCTGGGCTGCTCAGCAAGGATGTGAGTCCGGGGTCGCTGCCAGCTGTTTTCCTTCCTTGGGAGGGGACAACTTGCCTAAGAATAACACCAAATGATAAAAGCAGAGACAGGCACTTCAGAACATTGTCTGAGCTGTGGGCCCAGCCGTGATTAAAATCTATTCCCAGACTTCTCAGCATTGGAGCAGTTTGTTATTTTTATTTTAGAGACAAGGTCTTGCTCTGTTTCCCAGGCTGGAGTGCATTGGCACAATCATAGCTCCCCACAACCTCAAACTCCTGGGCTCAAGTGCTCCTCCTGCCTCAGTCTCCCTAGTAACTAGGACTACAGGCGTGCCACCACTCCTGGCTAATTTTTTTTATTTTCTTTTGTGGAGACAGGGTCTCTCTATGTTGTCCAGGTTGGTCTCGGACTCCTGGCCTCAAGCGATCCTCCTGCCTGGTCCTCCCAAAATGTTGGAATTACAGGCATGAGCTATTGTTCCCAACCTTCCAATTTGTTATTTTTTTCCTAAGCTACTTGTCACCAAGCGCTCTGATGAACACAGCTCTCTTCACATGACCACAGGGTCTCAGAGCGTTCAGTCTAACCACTGGAAACAAATATTTTGTTGGACTCACTGCAGAACAGTGGACATAACTGAAAAATCAAGGGCTTTGGCGTAAGACAGGATTGATTGGGTTTGAAACTTGACCCTGCTGCGTGACACAGTGTGTGATGTTGGGCAAATTTCTCTAATACTCCGAGCCCTTGAGCTTGATCACTTGTGCAGTATCATGCTCTGATTAGAACACTCTTGTCTATTGGATAAACCTTGAGTGTAGGAAGTTTGAATATATGAGCACATTCTCTTCATGCAGAATTAGTTGAGTCTTCTGCCTCTGCATTAGAATTGTGGTCACTGTGATACAGTATGAGGGAATGACCTCCAGAGAGGTTAATTGGCTTCTCCAAGACAGAGCACATTTCTGTAGGGCCAGGCTGAGGGGTTAGAGTGAGGAATCCTATAGCTTTGAGCACTGTGAACCGTCACCAAGCATGCCTGCCCCCAGCAGCAGGCAGGGCGTGTGAGAGCCTCTCCCCCCGGGGCCAACCCTCTACGGTTTCTGACTGGAGCCCCCCCACCCCTCCCCCGAAGGCTTTTTTCTGGATTGAAGAAATCTGTCCACGGTGAAAGTTTCGTGTAGGCTGACAGAGAAATCCCCTTCCTCGTGGTGCCTGCTGACTTTGAGAAGCAAGCAAGCCAGTGGGGAGGAAGTGTGGGAAAGGACACAGATGAGCGTGGGGTCTGGGCAGAGCAGACACTCTGGGGCTGATGGTGACAAAAGCCAACAGGTGGAAGCAGTGCGTGGGGAGGAGGATGTGTAAGAGGAGACCGCGGGGTGTCCGGGGTCAGAGGCTGCCACAAAAATAACCTGTATCCGGACCAGGGATGGCCAGGAGTCAGTTTTCCAGATTTCACAGCAGCCTCCTGCCCTGGTGGCAGCCCCCAGGGCCACCTCTCCTGTTTATTTTGTACTGTAATGACATGTAATCAAAGAGCTCTATGGGCCCGGCACCTTGGCAGAAAAGTAGAGTTGGGAGATGGAGTGTGCAGGAACCATAGGGACAAAGCTGCTTTCAGGCCAGTGCTAGCATCTACGCTTCATAACCTCTGAGAATGAAAAACAAACACCCTCAGTTGGTTAAGAGCTATGTTGCATGACTAAGGCAGTGGTTTACAAATGGGGATGAAACTTCACTACTAATGGGTTCCAGTGACTTCAGTGGACTAAGAAAAGAAGACTTGTTCCCAAGGTCCGCATGGCTGCCAGGGAGGGCTATTTATTATCATCTAAATCATCTAAATCACAGTGACCCTGTGAAGCTGTCCTGGGTGGAGTTGTGTAGCCTTAGTTGTTTGTCGGCTGCTGTGGGATCTGGTTGACTTGCCACCGTCGTCCAAAGATTCGAATTCATGACAGGGCTGTCGAGGTCTAGAAGCTGCTCTGTAGGGTCCCTGTGGGCTCTCCACAGCTCTCTGGTATTTTTCCACAGTTTCCTGAAGTTGGATTCTCCCAAGGCCTTTTCTGGCCTTCCACGATAACAACTAAAGCAACATGCTTTCCATCCTTGTCGTGAGAGGGGAGTGTCTTGGTGAGGAACTTGTTTCTGGTTTTCAGCTGACATCTTCCTTTCCTCTCCATTTCATTCCTGTTACTTCTATAGTATGGATACTGCCTGAGTCCTAGTCAAATAGTTCCTCTCTCTTTCTGTGGCCAGCTCCTGCTCACACACACAGCTCCGGCGTGTGATATCCATCCAGCTCTGGCGATGTATTCCCCCGCAAGGCTGTCACTTACTCATTAATCGTCTTTGTTGCTTTTCTCTGAATTTTCTCCGAGTTGATCTCTCGTTTCCTGGACAGAGGAACACAGAACAGCTGCTGCTTCACAGGCTTAGTACAGAAGAGGGCTCGTCTGTCTGGTCACAAAATCGTCCTTCTCCTCCCAAGCACATTGTGGTGACTGCACCTGTGGCTGCATGGATAATGCTATCAGCTTCCAAGGAGCTGGGTGTAAGCTGGGTCTGTCCGAAACTCCTTCCAAGCAAAGGTTTTTACGTTTTTTCAGAATTAAAAAGGGCTTTATTATGAAAAGGAGGTCCCTCACCTTATAAAGCAGGCTCCTAACAGGGACGAAGGAAGTGCTGTTCGGAGAAGGAGAAAGTATTCAGAGGACCTGCGCTCCTTCTGCAGGAGACATAGAGTATGCCTGCCACCTGCCTCCAAGTCAGGACCCCGGGGCTGGAGACTCATGGGTCCAGGATAGCAGGGGACGGAAAGAGTATAGGGCCTCCCTGTACTCCTTACAGTTTTTAAGTGAACAGAGGCCCGAATCATTGGCATAGTTTACCTTTGGGGCAGGAGCCTGGTATAATAAAGCAATCAGGGCCCGAGAATCAAAGGGCTGGTGTCATCCACTGGCTATAAGATCCTGGCATGTGCTTTAACTTCTTTCCACCTTAACAAATTTCAGTGAAGATGAAGTAATAATAATAACAATAACAGTAATAATGCCAGTGAAAAAGAAGCGTCCACTCCCGTCTGTCTTCGGTTTGGCGTGACCTAAAGGGTGCCCACCTGGCCTCAAAGAACAGGAATGAGAGCTCTTGCTCCCATCCTTGCTGGGTGTCCAGGATTCTAATCAGACTTCCAAGTGTCTGGGATGCTGTGGGGTGGCCGAGCGATTCGCACTGATGTTATTGGGGGTACTCAAAGCACTGGCAGGATGCTGATCCTAGCTGGGGGGAGACACTGATGGTCCTGCTCCACGGGGAACAGAAAAGCCAGCCAGTGAGACCTCACGTCACAGCCCTGGAGGAGTTCCAGCTGGGGGTAACCCCTGCCCCTGCGAGCAGGCTTCCCTTTCTGTGCAAGATGTGGTACTGTGGTCCCATCCACCCTTTGGGCACTCAACTCCCTGGCGTTGCTACTTGTCACCTGGCACTGGCTCCAATACTTAGAGGCCCCCAACCATCTATAGGTTCCCAGACCTGGTGACAGAGTCCCTTTAACACATCTGAGTTCACTCCTTCTTCAGACTGGACCCTCTTTCCACAAAAGCCCTGCTCCTACCAAAGTGGCCCCTATGCCCGTAGGTCCACAAAGACTTGTTTGTCTTCCTGGAGGACAAAGAGGGCCTGGTCTACAGCAAGGTCAGGGAGGGACAGCGTTTTCATTCCTTCCAAGTGCCTCCCCATCCCCAAGGAGAGGCAGAGAGCTCTAGCTAAGTTGTGTGCACTGTGTGTCACACCAGGCTGGGCTATCCTGACCTCACATGGTTTTTGGGAGAATCGACTGAGATCATGTAGGTAGAAATGCCTCTCAAGCATGAAAATGTGATACAAATATGAGCTGCTGTTGTTTCCTCAGTATGAAAACACTTCTTTAAAAATTTGAACTGTATTTATTTATTTTTTGAGACAATATTTTGCTCTTGTCACCCAGGCTGGAGTGCAATGGCGCAATCTTGGCTCACTGCAACCTCCGTCTCCCAGGTTCAAGCAATTCTCCTGCCTCAGCCTCCTGAGTAGCTGGGATTACAGGTGCCCACCACCATGCCCGGCTAATTTTTTGGTATTTTTAGTAGAGATGGGGTTTCACCATATGGTCAGGCTGGTCTCGAACTCCTGACCTCAGGTGATCCTCCTGCCTTGGCCTCCCAAAGTGCTGGGATTGCAGGCATGAGCCACCACACCTGGCCCAAACTCTTGAACTCAGGTGATTCTCCCCCATCTGTCACCCCTCAGCCTCCCAAGTAGCTGGGACCACAGGCATGTATGTGCCACCATTCCCTGTTATTGTTTTAATTGGTTTTTATAGAGATGGGGGTGGTCTTGCTATGTAGTCCAGGCTGGTCTTGAACTCCTGACCTTAAGTGATCCTCTCCCTTGACCTCCCAAAGTGTTGGGATTATAGGCATGAGCCATTGGGCTCGGCCTGAAAACACTTAAAGGGAGAGTGGCCCAGAGCTCTATCCCCTGCAAAGAATTGCTGCAGCCAAAACTATCCTTGCATTTGCTAGGCATTTGTAGGGCTGGTCACAATAGAATTGGGACCTACCTTTAAGAAGCAGCGTGTGTGATAAAACAGGAAAAGTGTTATCCTTTCAAAGTGAATACTGCAGGACATTGCTGCTCAATCCTCTTTTCTCCCTTGCCCGGGCGTGGGGATGCATGCCATCAGTCTCAGGATAATGGATTATCGTCCTGAATAATACAAGATTCTCTGAACATTGCTTTCATGCTGTGATGTAATTGCATTGTTTGATGTAGGGGGGGCTTCTTTTTTGTACTTGGAAATCTTTGCTATTTAGAGGAGTAGACCTTTTTTTATGGCATTGTTTATAGTGGAATTTGATTTACAGGACAGAAAAAAAGATTTGTGTGTAGACTACCATTTGTCTTTTTATATTATCTCTACTTTCTCCTCTCTGTGATTTTAAAAGATTTGTCTTGCAATACCTGACTCAGGTCTCACAACCAGTCATTTCAGAGCTATGCTCAACTGGCATCTCCCAAACATGCCCTTTCTTCTAGATAGTTTGCTTCTCTTTGGTTATGGGATTAGTGTCTAGACTGGGGATTCATGGTGGCTTTTCCTTGCCACATACTCCATCCTCTTTCCATCCACCGCCTCTCATGCCCAATTCTCACAGCCATTCCTTGAATAAATACGTTCTGTCTCTACAGCAGATTCTTTATCCCCTTGATGTCCAAGGAAACTGATTCACCACACTGAGGTTTCTGTCTGGGAACTGCTTCCAGACAACCCAAGCCATGTTCTAGCCTGCCGGTGGGATCTGGGTTTGGGTCTGGTCCTTCCCTTTCTTTGTTTTCCTTCATTTGATCTCCCTTTGGGATGCAGTCTCTGCCTCTTTCTGTCCCATGACTGCATACAAGCCTATGCCCAGCCTTAGCTATAATCCAAGAGAAACTCTTGGTCAGGGCAATGCAAAGCTTCTAAAACTTGATGGGAGGTGCTCAGGCACATGTAACTCTTCTCTTGAATCAAGCATGCCCAGGCCAAAGGGCGAATATGTGGGCGTAAAGTCATGTGGTTTCCCGTCTCAAGTTAATGTTATTCAACAATCTTGGTGGCATTTTTAGGGGCTTTGATGGTGAAAAGAGAAGCATTTTTTCCAATTTAGGAAAATAAGCACTCAGTTCTGCCTGGAATTAATTTTCCTTGTTCAATTATCTTTAATCAAATGGCATTGTGAACGAGCTTCTGTGAACTTGTTTAATTCTTCTGTTGTGTTTTTGTGGGTTTTTCCAATATTCAGAAAAATATTTCATCCTTTTAAGAAGTCCTGACAAGAAGTTGTAGGGAATTAACAGGGACCAGCTTGTAAAACGGACATGGACCATTCATCATGGGGGAGGGCACTGCTGACAGATTTAGGAGCCCTGCTGTAAAGAGAGAACCACTGTGTTCTCCATTTTGCGGAGTCAAGATCTTATATCAAGACTTGATATATACTAGAGCAGCTGGGAGTTCAGAGTCCTCTCACCAGGGTAGGGGGAGATAGTGACAGCAAGACATTCATAGGTCAACAGACAAATATTAAGGAGACAATTCATTCTTTCCACAGGCATCTAGTAGCACGCTTGGGAAGAAGAACTCAACCCTTTCTCAGGCAGTATGGTGGGACAGAGCCTCGACATTCTTTGATTCTTTTTCTCTTAAGACATGGCGTCTGTGTTCCTCCTTTTGCCAGGCTTGAGACTACTTTGACCTGTAAATTGTCGGGGAAGTGACGCTGTATGTCTCCTGAAGCTGGGTCTTGAAAGGCAATGTAGATTCCTCCACGTTTGCTGGGACACTTGCTCTTGGGTCTCTGTAACCAAGTAAGAAGTTTGACTGCCCTGAGGCGGCCATGCTGTCAGGAAGCCAAGCCACATGGGGAGGCCATGTAGAGACCTCTGGTCAGCATTCCCAGTCTTTGAGTCAGCTGAGCTCTGATGCCAGACACAGGAGTGAACAAGCACTCGGAGGATTCCAAACCCTAGCTGCCGAGTCACCCCAGCCTTTGAGCCTTCCCTGTTGAGGCCCTAGACATTGTAGAGCAGAGACAAGGCATTTTTTCTGTACCTTGTCCAAATTTCTGACCCACAGAATTTGTGTGCATAGTCAATGGCTGCGACAAGCCATTAAGTTTCGGGGTAATTTGTTTTGCAGCAATAGAAACTGAAAAAGGAACCTATGAATAATGGAAAAATAAAGCAGATTAAGGAGTTAGAGAGTGAGAGCGGTGGGTTTGGGGTCGGAGGTAGACATTTTGGATAGGGTGTCAGAAGACTTCTCCGAGGAGCTGACATTCGAGCAGAGAGTTGAACGATGTCAGCATGCAGACATGCAAACATCTGAGGGAACATGTCCTGGTCACAGGGAAGAGCAAATGTAAATGCTCTGAGATGGGAGTGAAGTTACACAAGGGATAACAAGGTGTGAGCTCTATGTGCCTAGAGCTCCTGGAGTGAGGTGGAGAGTGATAGGAGATGAGGTGCGAGAGGGAGACACATGTAGGGCTTTATTGGTCATGATAAAGGGTTTGGATTTTGTTAAAAGCCAATGTGAAGTTTTGAATAGGGGTATATGCTCCTCACTCACTCCCTCATTGATTTTACCCAGGTTCCATATGCTGATCTTTTCCAAATATGTATTTCTAACCCAGACCTCAGCTTCAAACTCCAGATTCTTTATATAGCTGCTTACTCAGCTCTCCATATGGATTATTAATAGACATTTAAAACATAATATGCATAAACTACTAGCTTATTCTTCACTCCCAAACCACTGCCTCCCACAGTCTACCCAATAGAATCAATGGCAACTTTATCCTAGCTGTTCAGGTCTTCTGACATCCCATGTTTGATCAACCAGAAAGTCCAGTTAGCACTGCCTCCTATCAGTTCTCCCTGCTTCCACCCTCACCCTCTTTCCATCTGTTCTCCTGGCACAAAGTGTGACTGTTGAGAGGTCTGAGGATGACCTGGTTTTCTCTCCCTTCTAAGCAGTGTGCTCTTCACTCCTGGATGTTTGAGGGATTTTATATTTTTCTTTAAAGTCTAAAAATGTTATTAGAATGTATTTTGGTGCTGCTTGTATTGGGGTGATTCTGACTTTATGTAGTCTCAAATCTTTAGAAATTAATTTCAGAAAAATTCTCCCACTCCATTGTAGTTTTTAGCTTGTGTTCTTTTCTTCACTTTGGTTTTCTCTTTTGGGGACTCCTTTTACACAAATGTTGGATCTTCTTTGTCTGTCTTCTGTATTTGTTAATTTCTCTCAAATCCCTCTTAATTCTTTCTTCATTTATTTTAATATATCGTGTTTTTTTCTTTATACTTTCTATTTCTCTTAAGAAATTATTCACTGGATTTATGCTGTCTTCCCTTATTTTTAATTTAACAATAATATCTAACATGATTTAAGAAAATTCCTAATACTTCCCTGAATTTTATCATTTTACTTCTCAGTTTTTCTTGCTCTAACTTATGTTGGTCTTTTAGCTTGTTTTTTATTTTTTTATTTTTTTTTTATTTATTTTTATTTTTTATTATACTTTAAGTTCTAGGGTACATGTGCATAACGTTTATATCATGTATTTAGCTTGTTTTGAAATAAGCTGTGGATTTCATTCATTTTGTAGGCATGTCTTTACGATCTGTTTTATGGTCTGTAGGGATGTGATTCTGTAATTTTATCTTTTTTTCCTAAATAACTATATATTATTTAACTTTAACAGTTTTTTTTCTTTCGAGACAAAGTCTTGCTCTGTCACCCAGGCTGGAGTGCAGTGGCATAATCTCAGCTCATTTCAATCTCCATCTCCCAGTTTCAAGTAATTCTCCTGCCTCAGCCTCCTGAGTAGCTGGAATTACAGGCACACACCACCACACCGGACTAATTGTTTTATTTTTAGTAGAGATGAGGTTTCACCATGTTGGCCAGGCTAGTCTCAAACTCCTGACCTCAAATGATTCACCTACCTTGGCTTCCCAAAGTGCTGGGATTACAGGTGTGAGCCACTGTGCCTGGCCTTTAATAGTTTTCTATTGAAAATTTTAATATAAACTAGTTTCTGTGAATCTCTGGAAGATACAGTACTACTTGGCTTTTTTTTTTTTTTAAGCCTCACTGCTCTAAAGTTCTCTCTTCTGTTGTTTTCACAGTGTTTAGGAATGTAGTGCCTCACTTTTTGAGGTCTCCAGGCTCTGTGTTCCTCTTACCTCCTTTTTATCCTTTCCTTTGTCTCTTTCTTTTTCTCTTGCCCCATGTGTTGCTCAAATTGGGTCCTATTCCTAGAAGTTTCTTCTCAGTGTGAGGCTTTGTCACAGAAGGAGTTTTGGTTGGTTAGTTTTTAGAATTTATGGGACTTTCTCAGACAGTTCTAGCCTTTTCAGACCTTTACTGCTGACTCCTTGAACTCACCCAGTATATGAGTGGGCAAAACCCTTCCTGTTTTAGCTCTTATTCTCAATTGACTCTCAGCATTCCATTGAGTCCTCTTGGGTATTTGGGGATTCTCAGGTCTGTCACATGTGTCGGCTCTGCCTTTGCTTCCTTCTGTACAGATGTTAATTCTACGCAGAGCTGGGATCTATTGGTGGTTTCGCCCCATCCACTTGTATTTTGGAAACCATGGGGATACTTTGTTAGGTAGTTTTGTGACAAATATGGCAAATGGATTTTTGGTTTTGCTCTTCTTTAGTACTTGTACCAACTTTTTGTTTTTTTTTCTTTTGAGACACAGTCTCATTTTGTTGCCCAGGCTGGAGTGCAGTAGTGCAATCTCAGCTCACTGCAACCTTGACCTCGCAGGTTCAAGCGATTCTCCTGTCTCAGCTTACTGAGTGGCTGGGATTACAGGCACATACCACCACACCTGGCTAATTTTTGTATTTTTAGTAGAGACAGAGTCTCACCATCTTGGCCAGGCTGGTCTCAAACTCCTGACCTACCTTGGCCCCCCAGAGTGCTGGGATTACAGGCCTGAGGCACCACTCCCGGCTGTACTACCTATTTTTGATGTTAGTATTTGGGGACATTAAAAAATTATGTGATAGGCATCATCTCAGAATATTCTTCAGTCTGTATTCAATACATTATCTAGAGTGGCACTATTAAAATGTACATCATCAGGTCATGTAACTCTTCTGGGGAAAATGCTTTAATGGCTCTCCATACCACTAGAGCAAAAGCTTAAGTCTTTACATTGGTTTGCAACGTGGTGTGTAATCTGACTTTCTCCACCTCCCTTCCCTGTTACTTCTCTGAACTCATTTCTTCCTGACTCTCGCCTATGCTAATTTATTTATTTATTGAGACAGGTTCGCAATCTGTCGCCCAGGCTAGAGTGCAGTGGCAGGCCTCCCTTTCTTATGCTGTGTAGCCACACTAGCCTCCTTGCTATTTCTGCAGTACGCCAGGAACGGTTCTGTCTCAGGGTGCTTACACTTGCCATTCCATTGGTCTTTAAGTGTCACCTTCCCATCGAAACCTTTCCTGGTTGCCTTATTCACAACTGGTACCCCTCCCAACACCATCTATCCATGCCTCCTCATTTCCTGCTTCATTTTTTGCTGAGTGTATCGCATCATATATTTTATTCATTAACTTATTAATTTCTCAAATGTCAACTAGAATGTAAATTCCATAGAGGAAGATATTTTTGGCCAAAAATTAAATTTTTGTTGAAGAAGTGAATGCATGAGTGAATATATTTCAAAAATCTTTTTGGTTTCATTGTGGAGAAGAGCAACGTGTAGAGAGACATAAATAGAAGGGGGAGACCAATTGGGGGGTAACACAATAATCCAGGTAAGAGATTGTGGTGGAATTGGAGATAAGTCATTGAATTTGTCATCTATTTTAAAGGTAGAATAAGCAGACTTGCTAATTATCAACCTGAGTTGGCAGATGCTGCTTCATTGTTTGATTGATTAATTATCATAACATGTGGGCATAAAAATGACTTGATGACTGTAAGAACCATAGTTCCTGGTCCCCATAAACTCTTAGTTTTTCATCGAATAATCTACCAGATGTGGTGTGGCTAAGGGAAACCCAAGAATGTCCAAGGGAGAAGATGTTTTAGAGGTGGAAATAAGAAAGGTATTTCAGTAAGAATTTTCTGCATACTAAATCATCCCAAGGCTTAGTGACTTAAAACAACAATGTAATCCCAGCGCTTTGGGAGGCCGAGGTGGGCTGATCACGAAGTCAAGAGATCAAGACCATCCTGGCCAACATGATGAAACCCCATCTCTACTAAAAATACAAAAATTAGCTGGATGTGGTGGCAGGCTCCTGTAGTCCCAGATACTCAGGAGGCCGAGGCAGGAGAATCGCTTGAACCCAGGAGGCGGAGGTTGCAGTGAGCCAAGACTGTGCCACTATACTCCAGCCTGACAACAGAGACTCTGTCTCAAAAAACAAACAAGCAAGAATTGATTATTTTCCTGATTGTAAGAGTTGTCTGGACAGTTCTGCTGGTTTTGCTTGGGCTCACTCACTCATGTGACTGCATTTAGTTGAGTGCTCAGCTGGGCCGGAAGACCTGAGATGGCCTCTCTCATGTGACTGGCAGCTGGTTGGGGGACCTCGCTTCTCCATCTGCCCACCCCTCTTCCAGTGGGCTAGATCAGCTTCCTTAGATGGCTGTCTCTGGGCCACATTCCGAGAGGGCAAAAGTGGAAGTGGCAAGGGCTAGCCTTGGAAGTCACACACTGTTACTTCTGTTAAATTCTACTGGTTGAGGCAAGTTCCAGGCTAGCCCAGATTCAAGGGGTAGGGACACAGACCTCAACTCTTGTTGGGAATAGCAACTAAGTAATTGCCAAGGGATGTGCTTACCAAGATAGGAAGAATTTGTGGCCATATTTTACAATTTCTTGTAGCAAGAAACCAACATTATTGGATGTTTACTATGTTCCAGGTACTGTGTAGGTACAACACATATATGAGTCCATTTAATCCTCATGGCAATCCTGGGAGGAAGGTCAGTGAAGCAAGAGAGGTCCGGGGACAATATGGCCTTGCAAAGGACCCAGAACCAGTGAGGGGAAGGCTGACATTCAACTCCAGATTGGTTTTTGTTTTCATTTTTCTCTTCCTCTTGAATGCTGAGACTGGTCCAGCATCTGTGACGCATGAAAGAGGGATTCAGTTGGCTTTGCTAAACAGTGTTTTCCTCTCCCCCGCCCTTCTTCCCTCCTTTTCAGATTTAATGAATTTCTGGCCTTCTTTGAAGGTTTTCTGGGTCACATGCTTTCTAGCGGCTATTGTGGAATAGTACATGAGGCCTAGTTTTGCTCGTGGCAGATCCTGCTCTCTGGACACAGAGTTCCCGGTAGAGCAGGCTAATCTGGGTTGCTGGGTTGGTCGACAGTCTCCCATCCCACCAGACTGACCCTTCTGTCCCTGGGGTTGTCAGGGATTTTCTTGGCTGCAAATTCTTGCCCCAGTGGAGGCAGCTCTGAACAGGCAAGCAGGAGCTAGCAGGCCAGCAGGAGCTAGCAGGCCGGTGCATTTCCTAAATGGCCAGAAGGGTCCTTTTGAAGGCTTTTCTTCATTTTCCTGAGTGTGGCCACCAGTGGAGTGTCCTGGAGAGCCCCAAGGGTGCAGTTCAGCAGCAGGACAGTCAGTCCTCCATCGGCGTGGAGATGGGGTGTTCTGTATGTGGACTGACCCTCTGGCGTTGTTGTTCCTGTTCAAACATTGCCTGTTTCTCTAAGGGGAAACATGAACATTGGCTTCTCCTTTCTGGGTTGGAAGTGGAGCATTTCACCCCCACCTTGCTCTGCTGGTTCATTCTGTTCTAGTTGTCTGGCTTTGCCCGGGGGGAGAGGCTGCCGACTGGTGAAAGCACCCTCTGAAAGCAAGATTTTTGTTTTCTACTGTCTTCTGATCTTGGGACGGGTTATGATAGTCCTCAAAACACTCACAAGCATGGTTTCCATGAGAGCCTTGCAACATTCCCTTGAGCCGGGCAGGGCAGGCCGCCATGTGGACGTTTCAGAGATGAGGAAAGCGGGGCTGTGGCCAGACTCTTTGTGGCCAGACTTTTTCTGGCCAGGTTGTTCCACCTGGCTCTCTGGCTCGAGTCTGTCCAGCTTTCAGTCCTGCTGGTCTGTCTGCATAGGGGCTGCTTCTAGAAGACCAGGCGAGAGGATGTGGGCATGAGGGAAGAGCTGGGGTGCGCAGGAAGAGCAGATGGCCTGTCTCTCTCCAGTATCTGCTAGTCACTACCTGGAAACCAGCAATGATGATGTAACCACAAGCATTGTTCAGTGATGGCTGCCTTCCTTGTGTGGGTGGGACCGCAACACTGCCTGGGCTGGGGAATCCCGTTGGTGACAACACAGCGTCCTTTTGAGATGACGCGGCAACAGATGCCCCAGACCAGCTCTGTGTCTGACAGCATCTCTGTGAAGCATGTGCAGGGGACAGCAGACATCAGAGCTCTCCTGTAAATCACCTCCGCAAAGGCTCTTTGTGGTCGATTCACTGATGACTCATTTCTAATCTGGTTTCAACATTGTGAGTCAAAATGTACCACTTTCATTAAAAATAACATTCACTGGGGTCTAACGGCTTTCTTTTTTCTGTGTTTTACTGTACTGTGTGGTTTCTGGATGGGAAGCTGTCAGATGGCAGGCGAGGTGTTCCGAGGGACTTAATTGTGCAATGACTCAGGTGTGGATTGAGCAAATAGTCCCGAATACCTACTGTGGGTCCTGCAGCCTTCTGAGCTGTGGGAGTGTGCAGGTAGTCAGTGTGGGTGTGTGTGGGGGCGTGTGCAAGTGTCTCTGTCCTTGAAGTATCGGGATCACCTGGGATGGTTGTTAAAAATACAGATTCCTGGGCTTCACCCTTTATCTCTGAGGGTGGAGCATTGTCAAATTCCTCAGGAACTTTTTAGGTGCAATAGAGTCAAGAGTCTTGACTCTGGGTGAGAGAGAATGGGAACTCCCTTCAAGCAGACCCTCCCTACAAATGGAGCAGCCAGAGGAGAGGCAGGCTGACTGCAAGGCTGAGAGGGGTGGATGGAGGAGATGAGAGAGCAAAAGGCAGGGGCGGGGGAACACCCGAGGAGCGGGCCGACAGAGTGCCCACGGGGAGTGCACTAAAACCTAAAACCCCCGGCTTGATGCAAAGAACCCACAGTCTTTCTGGTTTGGGGACCAAATCTTGGGCATCCCCTATTTCCTTGGTTAAAAAAATTAAACATACAAAACAGTTTAGTGGGCATTCTGCAGGGTAAAAAGCCCCTGCTGCGTGGCCGTATCTTTACATTTTATGTTCTTTAGCAATGTTAGAAACTTCACTGGGAAAAGCACTTTAAAAAGATAGAGTTGAGGGGATGGGACGTGGAGCGTTATTGTTGAATGGGTGCAGACTTTCAGTTTTACAAGTTGAAAGTGCCTGGAGATGGTTAGCGGGACGGCTGCACAGCAGTGGAATGTATGTCACACCACTGAACAATGTGCTTAAAAATGGTTAAGATGGAGGCCGGGCATGGTGGCTCACATGTGTAATCCCAGCACTCTGGGTGGCGGAGGCAGGCTGATCACTCGAGGTCAGGAGTTATGAGACCAGTCTGGCCAACATGGTGAAACCCCGTCTCTACTAAAAATACAAAAATTAGCCAGGCATGGTAGCGCATGCCTGTCATCCCAGCTACTCGGGAGGCTGAGGCAGCAGAATCACTTGAACCCTGGACATGGAGGTTGCAGTGAGCTGAGATCACACCACTGAACTCCAGCCTGGGTGACAGAGTGAGATGCTGTCTCAAAAAAAGAAAAAAAAGGTTAAGATGGTACATTTTCTGTTATGTATATTTACTACAATTTTAAAAAATTGGAAAAAAAGATACAGTTGAGTCTGACTTGGATGAGTCTACAGGCCCCCTACTGATGTTCTTAGCAGCTCCTGGGAAACTACCCTTTGTTTCAGCCATCTGTAACTTGATTTGTTGTTCCGAAGTTCGCCGAGACTTCTCTATGCAAGCCCAGGTGTAAGTTTAACCTGAGCCATGTGGGTCCTCCCACCTTCCCTCCTCTGACGGATCTTCTCTCCAAGGGCTCTGGTGCCCAGGCCCTCATAGCATGGGAAATCAGAAGGGATGTTTGGGAGGGAGGCTTGGCATGGAGGGTGAACATTTTGCTAGAGATAGTCTTGCCTTCATGGAAGGCCATTACTATTCTGCATCTGCCCCCTGCCATGGTCCAGCCACCTGAGCCTTCCTGAGCTCCTGGCTCTCTGTTGGAGTCAGTGCCCAATGCCTTCTTGCAGCACCTCCACAGACCTCGCCTCCTTGCCCTGACTCCTCTCATTCTCTGTTTTCCAGACTACCCCCAAGCCCTGCCTGTGGCTACCTCCTCCCTCCATAGCATCCCCGCTCTGCCATGGCTCACCCATTTGGGACAAGACCTTCGTGTGGGGCCTCAAGATGTAGGCAGGTGTCTGCTCAGTGGCCCAACTTTTGGTCGACACCTGCAAATGTGTCTAAAACTCATCTCAACCTCTTCCCCAACACCAGTCCCCTCTTTGATCCCACCCCCAATCTGCTCTTCTCTCAGCATTCCTGAGAGTTTCTGTGAGTTGCCCCAGCCAGAAACCAGGGTGCCAGGCATTACTCTTCCCGTTTGGTTCCCAGCTGCCACCAGCAGTGCCTCCCTGGCAGCTCTAGAATCCCCACTGCCTGTGGTCTAGTTCATGCCTCCATCACTTCTTCTCTGGACCACTGCAGTAGTCTCCTAAGTGACTGTAGCAGTCTGAATAGTGGCCCCAAAGATATCAAGTGCCAATCCCCGGAAAACAGTGAATGTTACCTTACGTGGGAAAGTTTTTGCCAATGTGATTAAGAAATTTAAAAAAAAATCTAAAATTGTGGTAAAATATACAACATAGACTTGAACAGTTTAATCATCTAAGTGCAGAGTTCAGTGGCGTTAAGTATATGCCTATGTTGTGTGACCATTTTTGTCTTGCAGAACTGAAACTTTGTACCCATTAAACAACAACTTCCACTTCTGTCTCTCCTCAGCCCCTGGCAATGACTCTTCCACTTTCTGTCTCTATGCATTTGACTACACTAGATGCCTCATATTAGGTGGAATGAGGCCACGCACAGTGGCTCACGCCTGCAATCTCAGTACTTTGGGAGGCTGAGGTGGGAGGATCATTTGAGCCCTGGAGTTCGAGACCAGCCTGGGCAACTAGTCAGACTTTGTCTCTACCAAAGATTTAAAAATTAGCCAGGTGATATGGTTTGGCTGTGTCCCCACCCTAATCTCATCTTGAATTGTAACTCCCACAATTCTTAAGTGTCATGGGAGGAACTCGGTAGGAGGTAATTGAATCACAGAGGCAGGTCTTTCCCGTGCTGTTCTTGCAATAGTGAAAAAGTCTCACGAGAGCTGATGGTTTGAAGAATGGGAGTTTCCCTGCACGAGCTCTCTTTTTGCCTACCGCCATCCATGTAAGATGTGACTTGCTCCTTCTTGCCTTCTGCCATGATTGTGAAGTCTCTCCAGCCTTGTGGAACTGAGAGTCCATTAAACCTCTTTCTTTTGTAAATTGCCCAGTCTCAGGTATGTCTTTATCAGCAGTGTGAAAACGGACTAATATACCAGGTGTGGTGGTGCACACTTGTGGTCTCAGTTACTGAGGAGGCTGATGTGGGAAAATCACTTAAGCCCAGGAGTCAGAGGCTGCAATGAGCTAGGATCACACCACTGTACTCCAGCCTGGGTGACAGAACGAGACCGTCTCAAAAATAAAATGAAATAAAAAGGTGGACTCATACAGTCCTTGCCCTTTTGTGACTGGCTTATTTCTGTAGCATATGAGAGAATTCCTTCCTTTTAAAGGCTGAATCATATGCCATTGTGTGTATATACCACATTTGTTTATTCAGCCGTTGATGGACATTGCATTACTTTCACCTTGTAGCTATTGTAAATAATGCTGCTGTGAACATGGGTGTACACATATCTCTTTAGACTCTGCTTTCAGTTCTTTGGGGACTATACCCAGGAGAGGAATTGCTGGACCATATGGTAATTCTATGTTTAAATTTTTTGTAAACTATCATCCTGTTACATAGACTGTACCTTCTCACATTCCCACCAACAGTGTACAGGAGTTTAAATGAAGATTTTGAGATGAGAAGATTATCCTGGATTATTCAGGTGGGTCCTAAATACCATCA
This sequence comes from Trachypithecus francoisi, assembly GCF_009764315.1. Lineage (NCBI taxonomy): Eukaryota > Metazoa > Chordata > Mammalia > Primates > Cercopithecidae > Trachypithecus > Trachypithecus francoisi. The sequence goes on from NW_022681470.1 coordinate 13,539,317, forward strand.
CAAGTGTCCTTACAAGGAAGAGCCAGCAGGAGATGGGACACACAGTAAAGGTGACAATGAAGATGCAGATGGAGATTGGAGGGATGCAGCCACAAGCCAATGAATGCCTGCAGCTACCAGAAGTCACAGAGAGCTCCGCTAGAGCCTCTGGAGGGAACTTGGCCCTGCCAACAGCTTGATTTGAACCCAGTGAAACAAATTGCCAACTTCTGTCCTCCTGGACTGTGATGTAACAAATTTCTGTTGTTTTAAGCTACCAAGTGGGTAGTAATTTGTGACAGCAGCCACAGGAACTAATACACAGATCCCCCAACATCCACACCAGCCTCACACTCCTCCAACTGAAGGTGCAGTTCCATTGTTCATTTAGAATTGCAAATGGGATTAGGGTGCTCTTTTGTTTGAGTACTTTCAAACATTTCCCACTGCTCCTGGCATGGTGACAGCTGCTCCTAAACAGGTGCTAAGACCTTTAGTGCCTGAGAACTGCCTGCCTGCCTCAGCACAGCTCCCCTGGTGCTCCATGCTTTAGTGCTACTATTTTCTCTTTGTTCCTAAAGACACCGTGTCCTCTCTTGGGTCTCTTCTAGACCTCACAGTGCTGTTCTATGAGTAGCTGCACCTCTGTATTCTTATTCCCTAATCTCCCCTCTAAGGTTTGGCTTTTTTTTGTTTTTCAGGAATAACTCCGAATTTTCCAGATCTCAGCTGGACTGTGAGTGTCCCCCTTCTGGGGACAACCTCCATGCCCTCCAGATGACTCTGGACATGGGGCACTGCAATGCCCCATGTCCCCATAGCTCCTGGTGCCACCCATCATCGTGTACCTCCTGCTTTGTGGCGGGTGCTTGTCTACTTGTCTGTCTTTTCTGCTGGACTGGGAGCCTCCTGCAGGCAGCGACTGCCGTGTTCACCTCTCAATCCCCTGTGTCTAAGTACAGAGCCTGGCCCATGTTGTGCACAGACCAAAAGTTACTGGCTAAATGACTGAGCAGATGTGGGAAGGGAATCTCACTCCAAGACAAACAAGGAAGATGTCAGAAGCCACACTATATATCCTCCAAGGCAGGCGATTTTTTCTATCAACTAAGAAGCATGTGACACCATGCTGGGTGCCAGGAGTTGGTAGCACAGCTGGAGGAGGTTCAGGATACTTTTGGAGCCAAAGAAACCACCTGAGCACTGCTCATTGTTTGCCAAAGGATTGCCCTAGAGTTGTCACACAGATGTTACAGGTCATCTTGGCCTTGCTTTGCATCTATGCTTAGTACATTATCATCCACCATTGTTCCCACCCCCAAACAACCTGACATCTCTCTCTCTCTCTCTCACACACACTCACACACACACACATCACACAACATATAAAGTATTTTTTAAATTAAAAAATTAAACTGAAGTCAACACACATAACATAAAATTTACCACTGCAACCATTTCTAAGTGTGCAGCTCAGTAGGGTTAAGTACATTCACATCGTTGGGCAACCATCACCACCCATCCATCCCCAAAACTCTTTTCATCTTGCAAAACTGAAACCCTATACCCAGGAAACACTAACTCCCCATTCTTTCCCCACCCTCACACGAGCCGCCCCCTCAGCCACTCTTCTACTTTCTGTTTCTATGCATTTGACTACTCTTGATGCCTCATGTAAGTGGGATCATACAGCATTTGTTCTTTCGTGACTGGCTTATTTCACTCAGCATAATGTCCTCAAGGTTCATTCACATTGTAGCATGTGTGGGAATTTCCTTCTTTTTCAAGGTTGAATAATATTCCATTGTATGGATAAACCACATCTTGTTTATTCATTCCTCTGACAATAGACACTTGAGTTGCGTCTACCTTTTGACTGTTGTGAATAATGCTGCCACGGTACACACGGGTGCACAAATACCTCTTTGAGACCCTGCTTTCAGTTCTTCTGGGTATATACCCAGAAGTGAAATTTTAGGATAATGAGAATTCTATATTTAATTTTTTTAAGGAAGCTTCATGCTGTTTTTCATAGCAGCTGCGCCATCTTCCATTTCCACCCACAGTGCATGAAGTTTCCAATTTCTCCACATCCTTGACTCCCAAAGCATTGATGGGTTTTGTAGCTTCTCCTGAATATTTCTTGGTGGAGGTGGGAGGAAGGTGGTCACATTCCATATCACATCAAAAATGTTTTTAAATATGTTCTTTAAGCAGCTCTCTTTTCCTCTGGGATTCTATTTCAGAACACAGATGGTTCCTCTTTTCCATTCCACTCCTTACCAGTAAGATCTCCTTGCTAACCTCATCACAACAAAGAACATCATTAATTTAATTATTGTTTCAGTTAATTTATTTTTATTTTATTTATTTTATTTCAATTAATGTATTTTTGAGGCCAGGCACAGTGGCTCATGCTTGTAATCCCAGCACTTTGGGAAACTGAGGCAGGCAGCTCACCTGAGATCAGGAGTTCTAAACCAGCCTGGAAATGTGGTAAAACCCCGTCTCTGCTAAAAATACAAAAATTAGCCAAGTGTAGTGCCAGGTGCCTGTAATCCCAGCTAGTTGGAAGGCTGAGGCAGGAGAATTGCTTGAACCCAGGAGGCAGAGGATGCAGTGAACTGAGATTGCGCCACTGCACTGCAGCCTGGGCAACAGAGTGAGACTCCATCTCAAAAAAAAAAAAAGTATTTTTGATTAAGTATTTGCTCATGTGGTTCAACATTTAAAATGTCCTAAAATCTCCCTTCTAGACAGTCCTATATCCACCGAGTTCCATTCCCTGGAGGCCACTCATGTATTGCTTCCTTATTACATATCTGGAGATACTTTATAGACATAAGATAGGAGACAAATTGATGAGTGGTAACATGAACCATGAAATATAAAAGTAATAATAGGTAAGCACCAAAAACAGAACTGAAAGTATACAGACAAGGAAAATCAGATAGGTCTGTTTAATACCAGCTGAGAGCACGAGATAAAATGGAAAGTAGCCACCTGGTTCTTTGCATGATTTGCATCACAGATACATAATATAGGTTGCACACACCTGGAAGAAAGGCAGATTGCATTATGGCAATTACCAAAGCAGGACCATGGGACAATCTGGGGTGGATAAGGGGGCAGTGGCCTAGGACGACATGAGCAGAATTATTGAGTATCCTGAGTGGAATTCTGGGCAGACTCAACAGAGGGTTTGGTGTTTGGGGGTTTGGCGTTCGGATAAATATCTACATCCAAGCATGCACATTTGAGACATCTGGGATACCGCAGACCTGTTTTCTCACTGATTTGATAGGTTACCAACGTAGACATATTGGTTTTAGAAGGGTCACCATGCTTCCCTGCCGTTGATTGCGTTGGGAGGATGAGGCCTGGGCAGGGCTGGAGTGATACATTCCTTGGGTTGTGCTTCTCAATACTTGCTTTCATCTTCTTTTCTGGTATATGGCTAGTCCCTCTATCTAGTGGAACCATGGGCTGGTTTTCAGCAAAGGAACATGAGAGGAAGTGATTATCTCAGTTGATTTTTTGCTGTTAGAATATCACAGACTGGTAATTTATAAAAAGCGGAAGTTTATTTGCTCACAGTTCTGAAGGCTGGGAAGTCCAATGTCAAGGAGTGGCAGATTTTGGGATGGTGCCTTGAACACTGCGTCCTCCAGAGGGGAGCAACGCCTTGTCCTCACATGGCCCAAGGCAGAAGGGCAAAGAGAAAAAAGGGGGATGGACTTATCCCTTATAATAGCATTAATCCTACCTGTGGGAATAGAGCCTTCAGAGCCTAATCCCTTCTTAAAGAGCCTACTTCTTAATACTGTTACAATGGTAGTTAAATTTCCACATGAATTTTGGAGGGGACAAATATTCAAGCCATAGCAGTGATATTGCCATGTGTAGACTAGAGCAGTCCCTTGGGAGACTGTATTCCAGTGTCACCAACCACTGCTCCAAAAGAATCCAAGTTCTTCACCTTTATACTCTACTGTTTTCTCTTGGTTGCCTCCACAAATCATATCCACCATAAAATAATAAGTAGTTATTATTTATTTAATCACCAAGGGCAATAAACAGTCAATAAACTGTCCCCATGGGCAACCTCAAAACTGTCAGGATGATAGCACCATTAGTGGAATAAGACTATAGCTTTCCAAGCTCTTCATCCGTGTGTTTTGAGTCCTCTTTCATTTATTTAGAGATACCTCCCTGCTATGATTTGAATGTGTTTCCTCTTTCATGTTGAAATTTAATCCTTGAAGTGGCAGTATGGAGAGGGGGGCCTTGAAGACGTGATTGGGCCATGATATCTCTGTCCTCATGAATGGATTCATCCATTTGTGGATTAGTGAATTAATGGATGATCATGGGAGTGAAACTGGCGGCTTTATAAGAAGAGGAAGAGAGACCTGCGTACACTAGCATACTCAGTCCATGTGATGCCGTGCATCGCCCTGGGACTCTGCAGAGTCACCACCAGCAAGAAGATTCTCATTAGATGTAGAGCCTTGACCTTGGACTTCTCAGTCTCCATAACTGTAAGGAATACATTTCCTTCCTTCCTTCCTTCCTCCCTTCCTTCCTTCCTTCCTTCCTTCCTTCCTTCCTTCCTTCCTTCCTTCCTTCCTTCCTTCCTTCCTTCTTTCCTTCCTCTCTCTCTTTCTTTCTTTCTTCTCTCTTTTTTTTTTCTTTCAGGTTTTGCTCTGTCACCCAGGCTGGGCTGCAGTGGTATGGTAATATCTCACTGCAGCCTCAACGTCTTGGGCTAAAGGTGTTCTCCCCACCTTAGCCTCCTGAGTAGCTGGGACGACAGGTGTGCACTACCACACCCAGCTAATTTTTAAATTTTTTACTTTTTTCGCAGAGATGGGGTCTCCCTATGTTGCCAAGGCTGGTCTTGAATTACTGGCCTCAAGTGTTCCTCCCGCCTTGGCGTCCTAAATTGTTGGGATTATAGGCATGAGCCACTGTGATTGGCTAAAATTCCTTTTCTTTATAAATTACCCAGTTTTAGATATTCTGTCATAAGCAACAGAAAATGGACTCAGACACTCCTCCTTCACGAGGACCCCTCAGCTATTTGTAATTTATGCTAGTAGATGGAAGGAATGCAAATTCCTGGTACGTCTTGAGAAGTACAGGTGGTGAATTCTAATTCAAGATTGACAACTCAGGACTCTGGATTTACACTTTCTCACATACCATTAGCCAAGTGTGGTGGTGGGCGCCTGTAATCCCAGCTACCTAGGAGACTGAGGCAGGAGAATTGCTTGAACCCAGGAGGCAGAGGTTGTAGTGAGCCAAGATCATGCCACTGTACTCCAGTCCACTGAATCCTGACTCCAGCTCTAGGGTGGTAGAGTCTGTGTGCTGCTGTGTGCTGTGGCTGCTGTGGGCATCTCACTCTCCCCATCCCACCCCACCGTCTGCCCTGGCTTTCTCTGTGCCTCATTGGCCCATCAGTCAGGGAGACTCATCACATGCTATCATTGCAACATCAGTGTTGAACAGTAATCGAAACCCAAATAGAGATCTCCCCTCTGCTTAAAAAACATTCTAATAATATTCCAAGGTCAGGGCCAGCAGTACAAAAACATTGTACTCATTAATGTGCACAAATGTATTGAATGTACATGCTTTATTTTGACTCAAATTTTCCAACATGGGTCTAACTGTGAAGAGCTGAAAATACTTTTTTTTAGTTTTGCACATTTTTTCTTTTTTTTTTTTTTTGAGATAGAGTCTTGCTCTTGTTGCCCAGGCTGGAGTGCAATGGCATGATCTCGGCTCACTGCAACCTCTGCCTCCCAGGTTGAAGTGATCCTCCTGCCTCGGCCTCCTGAGTAGCTGGGATGACAGGCGTGTGCCACCACGTCCGACTAATTTTGTATTTTTAGTAGAGACGGGGTTTCACCATGTTGGTCAGGCTGGTCTTGAACTCCTGATCCAGGCTTAAAAAACATTCTAATAACGTTCCAACATACACCCGCCTAGGCTTCCCAAAGTGCTGGGATTATAGGCATGAGCCACAGTGCACAGCCTAGTTTTGCATTTTTTATGGATATAGAATATTTATACATCTTTATGGGGTAAATGTGATATTTGGATACAAGCATACAATTGTAGTGATCAAATTATCATGTGTAGGATACCCGTCACCTTGAACATTTATCATTTATTTGTGTTGGGAACATTTCAAATCTTCTCTTCTAGCTATTTTGAAATGTACAATATATTATTGTTAACCATAGTCACCTTACTGTGCTATCAAATACTGAAACTTATTCCTTCTATCTAACTGTATGTTTGTATCCACTAACCAGGCTCTCTTCATCCCTTCTCCCACCTTTCCTAGCCTCTGGTCTCTATCATTCTACTCTCTTCCTCCACAAGACCAACTTTTTTTTAGCTCCCACGTAGAAGTGAGGTCACGTAATACTTGTCTTTCTGTGCTTGGATTATTTCATAAAATGAGCTGCAGTTCCACCCATGTTGCTGCAAATGAAAGATTTCATCCTTTTTTATGGCTGAATAATATCCCATTGTGTGTGTGTGTGTGTGTGTGTGTATATATATATATATAAATACACCATATTTAAAAATTCAGTCTAGATGAATATGCGTTGCATGAATTCAGGCTTCTGGCAAAAGCATTTCATGGGTAGAAACATTGAAGGTTGTCCAGTTGGCAAGTGAAGGACAGAATAATTTTACTTGGGGCAGGACACTGGTGTGTGTGTGTGTGTGCGTGTGTGTGAGAGAGAGACACTGGAGTATGACAAAATGTTTCCGAAGCTCAGCTCACGCGAGAGAACACTTTTCTCAGTATTTCCGGAGGTCTTTGAGTGGGTTTGGCCTCACAATATCCTTACACGAATCTTGGGGCCCCTGTCAGGTTTTGGAAGTCTGTTTCAAGCCGTGATGATCTCTTTTTGTACTTTCTGCAGAAATTGGAGACCAAGGCTGATCTTGCTCTCTATTTTCTTTTCTTTTCTTTCTCTCTTTTTTTTTTTTTTTTTTGAGGTGGAGTCTCACTCTGTCGCCCAGACTGAAGTGCAATGGCGTGATCTCAGCTCACTGCAACCTCTGCCTCCCGAGTTCAAGTGATTCTCTTGCCTCAGCCTCCTGAGTAGCTGATATTACAGGTGCCCACCACCACGCCTGGCTCATTTTTGTATTTTTTAGTAGAGACGGGGTTTCACCATGTTGGCCAGGCTAGTCTCAAATTCCTGACCTCAAGTGATCCACCTGCCCCAGCCTCCCAAAGTGCTGGGATTACAGGCATGAGCCACCGCGCCTGACCTCTATTTTCTTTTAATTAAAGTCCAATTGAAAGTTGTCAGTGAAGTTATAAAACTGATACATGCAGGATTCTAGAAAGAAAAGAAAATACAAGCAAGCAAAGTAAGGATTCTTCTTTTTTTTCTTTAAATGATGTTTGGCAAGACTGGCTAATTTATCATGAAATATCGGAATTGTCTTTTAATCTTCCCATGAAAACCTGTGTACTTTGGGACTCAGAGTCACATGAATCTTTGCCTGGCAGGAATGTAAATGTTTTAAGAAGGCTGTTGTCTTTTCAAGTTTGAGCCACAGCAGAAGCAGGAGGGCCTGTAGACAAAGGCTGGGTGGGGCCTGCTAATGTTCTGGGCAATTTCTAACTCTGACAAGACACAGATACCTCCCTCCCTTCCCCTGGCCCAAACATCTCCTGTCACCTTCAGTAGACCGCAGGCTCATGGGGGCCGTGGAGAGAATGCTCCCTTTTCCCTGTTTTGGCCACTTTGTCATGGCCGAGGGTCTGGAGGAGGTCCCCAGTTGAAGCCCAACCTATGGTTTACACCATGACGATTCCTTTGTCCCTTTCTGTGTGGGGTCAGAGTATGGGAAAGGGACACTACGCTCCTCTGTGAATTTTATTTATTTAATTTTTGTTTTTTTGAGACAGAGTTTCACTCTTGTTGCCCAGGCTGGAGTGCAGTGGCACGATCTCGGCTCACTGCAACCTCCGTCCACCTCCCAGGTTCAAGCAACTCTCCCTCCTCAGCCTCCCGAATAGCTGGGATTTCAGGCATGTGCCACCACGCCCAGCTAATTTTTGTAGTTTTAGTAGAGATGGGGTTTCACACTGTTGGCCAGGCTGGTCTCCATCTCCTGACCTCAGGTGATCTGCCTGCCTCGGCCTCCCAAAGTGCTGAGATTACAGGTGTGAGCCACTGCCCTTGGCCTTCTATGTGAATTTTAAACTGGGCATGTCTGACCTGAATGCACAGCTCTCAGTATCCCCAGAACAGGGCCCTGCACCCATCTGATCCCCGAGACTGAGGAGGAGGAAAGGGATGGAGAGAACAGAGCTTCATCTGAGGGTGGCCACATGGCCGGGTGCTAAGGAGCCTGTGTCAGCCAAAATGGAGGGAGAAACAGGCCTTCCTGCCTTTCCCGTTCTCTCTGTCCAGCCTAGCAGGTCCACTTGAATGCCCACTGACGGTTGCAGGTTGAGGTTCTGCCTTTGGCCAGTGTTGTCTCCAGCCAGGTAGACACCCATGGGGAGAGGTGAGGCTGCTAAGTGGGGCACCAGGCTCGGAGTCAGGAGGCCAGGCTCAGGCCCCAGGGCGGCTACATTATTAGTGCTGCTATTTGGCATTTGGCAAAGTGTTTCTCATCTCCAGAGACAGGGTTTCACCACGTTGGCCAGGCTGGTCTCGGATTCCTGACCTCAAGTGATCCACCCGCCTCAGCCTGTCCACGTAACTGGCGCTGTCCACGTCATCGAGGTCTGGTGGGGCTCCAGTGAGAATGGTGCTTGTGAACTGAAGAGCCACGGCGCTGGTGTCAGGATTGGCTCTGCGGGGTTTTCTTCTGGCGGCTGTAGATTAAGGTTGAGTAGGATCGGGGCTTGTCTGGAAATGGGAAAATCCAGATTTTCACAGATTTTTAGTACATTAGAGCTGGATGGAAACTTAGCAAATATTTACTCCAATTCCACCATTGGACAGATAAGGAAACTGAGTCTTAGAGTCTTAGAGAAGGGAAGTCACTTGAAAGGTTGTGTTCGGTCATTTGAACAGCCCTGGGAGAGGCCCTGGGGAAACTCTACTCCTTAAATGAGGCCACATACCAAGGAGCCCTTGCCCTGCCAATGGAGAGTGTTGTTCACTCAAAAATACAACTAAGCCGGGCGCGGTAGCTCATGCCTGTAACCCCAGCACTTTGGGAGGCTGAGGCGGGTGGATCACTTGAGGTCAGGAGTTCAAGACCAGCCTGGACAACATGGTGAAACCCGATCTCTACCAAAAATACAAAAATTAGCGGCGCCTGTAGTCCCAGCTACTTGGGAGGCTAAGGCAGGAGAATTGTTTGAACCTGGGAGGCGGAGGTTGCAGTGAGCCGAGATTGCGCCACTGCACTCCAGCCTGGGCAACAGAGCAAGACTTTGTCTCATAAACAAAAACAAAAACAAAACAAAAATAGAACTGATGATATGAAAGGCAGATGGCAGAGCTGAAAGATCCAACCCCTACAGGAAGAACAGAGGCCCAAGGGAGAAGACCCGGGGTGGGATCCAGGCGGCGCTACTGTTACTATTTCTCATGGCAAGTCTCTTGACCTTATGACTACAGGTGAGCCTTGGTGACTCTTCCAACTCCCAGAGCAGCCTGAGGATCAAAGCTGCCTGTTAGTAGCCACTCCTTTCAGGCAGGCAGGAGCCAGGAAGAAGCCATGACTCACAGGTACTGCCTGCTGGAGGGCTCTTTCACTGCAGCAAATTGCTCTGGTAGAGAATTATAGGTGTGGAAGAGACTAAGCTTAAAGGCTACAACTTTACAGGGCGTGAATAAAGGCGGATGCATGGTGCTTCCTAACAAAATAAGGGGAAGCTCCAGCTCCTGACCTCATTCAGAGAGGTCTTGACTTGTTCAGTGAGGCTTGGGCTGCTGGCGTTGTCCGGGATGCAGGCAGCACGATACCAGAGGCCTAGGAGCAAATGAGAAACCCAGGCGCCAGGCCAGGAGAACAGGGCTTCGTCTTGTCGGAAGATCTGGATACGTGCAGGCTCTGCGCTTTCTTTGCTTTGAGACAACTGACACCTGCAACTCCAGTCACACAGGGACAGCTGGGGAGGGACAGCTGTGTCCTTGCTATTTCAGGCATGTTAAGAAAGTCGGGAAGGAAAATAATCTCTCATTCTGTCATGTACCCTCCCACCCCAAAACATACACAAACCTATTGGGGCCGTGAGCCTCTCTGGCAAGATCTCTCGAGGTATCTGTACTCTGCCTTGTTTTATTGGCATTGATGGCACGTCTTCCTGGCAAACCTGTATTATCCATTACAGCAGAACATAGGTTCTAGTGTCTTTACTGGAAGAAAACGATTCCTCCCTTTGTTGCTCTAGTCTGCTGGACAGTGTGGGGACTGATCGAAGAGACTGAGAAACCCCCGAGAAACAGGCCCCAGTTTCAGGCCAGGGCTGCAGGGTTGGGGCTCTTGGCTCACTGTGCAGGAGGAAGAGGAAGAGGAGGAAGAAGACAGCCCTCTGGTTTCCTTGAAAATCACATGGGAAGGTTGGAAAATGGAAGTCCAGGAGATGGAGTGTGGAAGTTTCTGCACCCAGTCCGAAGCCCATGGTTGTGTTTCTTCTGGAAGCAGCCAGCACACAGTCCCAGAAGGACTCAGAACTGCTGTAGAGATTTTTCCTGAAGGGGAGGACTGCCCGCGGCTCACATCAGCAAGGAGAGACTACCTTGTTCCTCTGAAACCGAGTCAGCTTGCGGAGCTGAGTCAGAGGGAGTGCTGTTGCTCACCCTGGAGCAGGGCCAGGACGCGAGGGCTGGACTTTGCTAAAAATAAGCCATTCATGTTTGGACATCATGCTCTGTCTCCTCAGAGCCCTGGCACTTGGCGCTGTGCCATGTCCCGTGGCGCCCTGTGGTGTCCTGTGGGTCGAAGCCAGGGGCTGACTCAGGACCGGGATGTTCTCTGGACTCTTTTTCTGCCGGGTTGGGTGCAGCGGAGGCAATGCTTGGTGAAGAGTTTTCGCCATCGCAGCTCTGGACCATGCCAAGGGCAGAGGCCGTAGTGAGAGACAGAGCTGGAAGAAGTTGCTGCTCAGGCAGGAGCCCACCCAAGGATGTCACTGGGGTCCTCTCCTCTGAGGGTCTGTCTTTCCTGGCCCTTTGCTGCCCCAACACCACAGAAGCCAAGATGTTTCCCTGACACAGCCCTTCCTAAAGTTGAAAACTTTCACCAGCTCTAAGGGAGTGGAGGAAGTGAGCAACTGTTTCCCCCAATAAAAAGAACTTTAAGGTATACTCATTGTTTAAAAATCAAACACAAAAAGAAAATACAAGGAAGAAAAAATACCATCTATTATCTTGCTTCTCCCATAACTTTCTAGAGGACAGATACACAGTTTTCAACGCACATTTTTGTACACACATTCAGGTGAATACAATTTGCTCTGATGAGAATGGGATTGTGTCAACATTTTCCAACTGATTTTCTTACTTTGTAAGAGATCACGGACTTTTGGTAGCCGTTAATTACAGACTTACAGGATCATTTAATAGCTTCATTTAGGGGAAGCATAATTCAACCTAGGCGTCGACAAACTTTTTCTGTAAATGGCCAGATAGTAAATATTTTTGGCTTTGTGGGTCAGATGGTCGTTGCTGCAAATACTCAACTCCGTTATTGTAGCTCCAAACTGGTCAAAGATGTAAATGACTAGGTGTGGCTATGTTCCAATAAAACTTTATTCACAACATAGGTCCTAGACTTGGTTTTGGCCCACTGGCCCACTTGCAGACCTGTGATTTAACCTGTCACCTACTGATGGACATTTAAGAAGTTTCCAATGTTTTGCTATTAAAAACTGAGCCGAGATGGTGCCATTGCACTCCAGCCTGGGCGATAAAGCCAGACTCTGTGTGAAAACAACAACAACAAAAAAACAAAAAACAAAAAAACCAGCACATAAATATGTCTTTGTATGTGTATGTATATGAGCAGGTGTATATTTGTATATATGCATATACAGACATACACACATAGTATATACATATATACTGTTTATATGTGATTTATATATAAACAAGATTCATACACACAGATATATGGCGTATATCTATGCATATGTGTGTGTGTATATATATACACCTATATATATACCTTTCTCTGATGGCATCCCTAGGATAAACTGTAAGACATATTTTTCTTGGGATATCAGAGAGACAGTTGTAAACTAACTGCGGATTCCGTTTACCCTAATGAGTTCATGAGCTTCCTTCTATCTCTGATTTTTCTAATGAATGCATTTTGCCCAGGCCTTGATAGAAAAACTACTTTGAAAACAGTCTGCTTCAGGTCTCCCCCGTAGGGCTGATGCTGCATTAGAGGATCCATCCTCCAGGCACAACCTGCCCAGGAAGCTTGTTTTTGATGGATGTCAGTGGGCTGGGTGGCTTCCTGGGAAGTTCGGAGGAAGTGGACTCCCTCCAGGACAGAGAGCTTTTGGGGTTCTGGGCATAGGCTGGAGCCCATCAGGGCCCTGGTAGCCCTGAAGCCCGCCTAGCCTCTGAGAGACATGTGTGGTGCATGTGTTTTTAACAGAACACCCGTTAGAGGGAGGGGACCAGGTGGAAAATGTATTGAGGACAGGCTCTGCCCTCCAAGAATTTTCTCTTTGCTGTGAGAAGCAGAGCCACCCCGACCAAGCATTCCCCGCCGCTGGAAGAGGCAGCATCAAGCAGGTCTGTGGGAAGGGGTCCTGGTGGGATCTGGTCGACAGGAGGGTGCTGCTTCCTTCCCTTTCTTCTTGGGAGGAAGTCAACATTCTTTGGCGTCCACTCATTCTGAGGAGTTAACAGGGGCTGGTTACAGACGGCGATGCCAGTGGGAGAAGTTCAGGGTTGAGTTCTGGAGAGAAGAGAGGGCATGAATTGGCAAGAAATAAAATAAGAAGAGGAAGTTAAAAGGAGCACTGAGGTAAGAGAGAGGGAAGGGGTTCAGGGTGACACTCACCGTCACTGCCAAGGGTTGTTGGTGAAACGCTGAGCTTCTTGGGGCCTGGGTGTCCTCAACTGTAATGAGAGGGCCTAGGAGAAAGCTCACCTTCTAGCTGGTTCTCTAAGTAGCATGAGTTAAACTGGAAGAAAATATGTACATGTGTGCATGGATGTGTTCATGTGTGCCTACAGGTGTGTGATGCATGTGTGTGAATGTAACAAAAACATAGTATTTTAGATTTAGGATCAATTAGTATGAGGCATCCTTGCCAGTCCTTGTGTATCTCTGCTGAACACATGAGTTACATCAGGACTGTGCTGGGTAGCTCGGGGCTGGAGCCATATAAGCCAGGTGTGGGGCCAACGGGATCTGTGGAGAATGTTTAGTTCATCCTGAGAACCCTGGGGCCCTGCTTTGAAGGCCTCCAGGGCCCACTCTGAATAGAACTCATGGTCCTAGGAGGAGAAAGAGTACTTGGTTTGAGTCCGAGAAGCCAGTGGAGGTTCAGATCAGCTTGCGTGACAGTTGCTCTTCGGGAACTGGGAGAGTAAAGTGTCAGACCCAGGACCTGGTGATTTGCAATGAAACTACCACAGTGTGGCTGGGAACCGGCCCTGGCAGGAGGCAGGATTCCGCCCTCCTCCACAGGCTACCTCCACGCTGTGTCCTCCTCCCCCGGTTTGCTGGGAGTGAATGGATCACGATCGCCATCACTGGGGGGCCTTGTCAATCAGTCTGGCTTTTAGTTCAGAAAGGAAAAACCAACACCAGCTACCGCTGACTTCTCCCTTCACCTTCATGAAGTTCCATGACATCCTGTTGCTTTTTATCTTATTCCCCTCAGGCCACAACTTTTGAAAATCCTTTGTTAGGGACCTTGTTCCTTTAATTGTGGGTGGTTTTTTTTTTTTTTTTTTTTTTTGAGACGGAGTCTTGATCTGTTGCCCAGGCTGGAGTGCAGTGGTGTGATCTCGGCTCACTGCAACCTCTGCCTCCGGGTTCAAGCGATTCTCCTGCCTCAGCCTCCCAAGTAGCTGGAATTACAGGCATGCACTACCACACCCAGCTAATTTTTGTATTTTTAGTAGAGATGGGGTTTCACCATGTTGGCCAGGCTGGTCTCCATCTCCTGACCTTATGTTCTGCCCACCTCAGCCTTCCAAAGTGCTGGGATTACAGGCGCGAGACACCGCACCCGGCCATTGTGGGTGTTCTTAGCACTCTATCCCTGGCACATTTCTCATTGAATCTTGCATTCACCCCTCAAATCATCTCTGTGGCTTCCAATGCCGTTTCTATGTCCATATGACTTTCAAATCACCATCTTCTGCCCAGCCTTCTTAGCTCTGGACCTGAGGTCTCACAGGTGCACCCACTTCCACATGCCCCAAACACACCACCTCCCTTCCCAAACCTGTTCCTCCCCTCCAGCACCCCAGCTTCATAAGCAGCAGCACCCTTCACCCTGGTCCTCAGGCTGGTAACTTGGGCTTCTTCCTCCACATCCTACTTCCTCCCATGCCTCACCTCCAGTAAATTCCACCTCTGGTCCTCCCAATAAAGATAATAGCTAACTGGGCATGGTGGCTCATGCCTGTAATCCCAGCACTTTGGGAGGCCGAGCCAGGTGGCTCACAAGGTTAGGAGATCGAGACCATCCTGGCTAACACAGTGAAACCCTGTCTCTACTAAAAATGCAAAAAACTAGTCAGGCATGGTAGCACATGCCTGTAGTCCCAGCTACTCGGGAAGCTGAGGCGGGAGAATTATTTGAACCCAGGAGGCAGAGGTTGCAGTGAGCTGAGATCATGCCACTGCACTACAGCCTGGGTAACAGAGTGAGATTCTGTCTCAAAAAAAAAAAAATTAGCTGGGTGTGGTGGTGCATGCCTATAATCCCAGTTCCTTGGGAGGTTGAGGCATGAGAATCGCTTGAACCCAGGAGGTGAAGGTTGCAGTGAGCCGAGATCATGCCACTGCACTCCAGGCTGGTGACAGAGCGAGACTCCATCTCGAAAAAAAAGACAATAGCTGATGTTGGCTGAACACTGGCCATGTGCACAGAGCTTCATAAGCATAGTCTCCTTTAATCCCTGCCCCTCAACTCTCTATACAGTTGGCCCATGAACCATCTGGGCTTGAACTATGTGGGTCTACTTATACGCAGATTTTTTCCAACCAAACGTGGATGGAAAATACAGTCTTCACAGAATGTGAAACCTGCATATAGAGCAGGGCTGACTGCAAATTTGAGTATGTGCAGGTGTGAGTATACATGGGGTTGCTGAAACCAATCCCCCTCGTACACTGAGGGCCGACTAGCGGGAATTCATATAACATTATTTAGTATATGAAGAATCTGGCGTGTGCAGGGGCTTCCTGACTTGGCTGAAGTCCCAGAGAGATTTAACTCAAGACCATGGGATCCCCAAACTCTCCAGATTACCAGATACCCCTGAACCTCCATGGAGGCTGGTGCACTGCCTCTTGCCTGGGTATTGGCCCTCCCTCGTCTCTTCTGCATGCAGTAGCCAGAAGGAACTCTCAAAATGAAACCCTGATGTTGTCACTCCTCTCCCTGAACGCTTACAGTCTCCCCATTGCTTCTGAAATGAAGTCCTTATTTTCCTTTTCTTTTCTTTTTTTTTTTTTTTTTGAGATGGAGTTTCACGCTTGTTGCCCAGGCTGGAGTGCAATGGCACGATTTCGGCTCACTGCAACCTCTGCCTTCTGGGTTCAAGTGACTCTCCTGCCTCAGCCTCCCGAGTAGCTTGGATTACAGGCATGTGCTACCACACCCGGCTAATTTTTATATTTTTAGTAGGGTTTCATCATATTGGTCAGGCTGGTCTCAAACTCCTGACCTCAGGGGATCCGCCCACCTTGGAGTCCCAAAGTCTTGGGATTACAGGCACGAGCCACAGTGCCAGGCCCAAAGTCCTTATTTTTCAACAGGCATTAGTTACAGGCATTGAAGACACTGCAGTGAACGAGACATGTTCCTGCCCTCATGGAACTTACATCCTAGACTGATGACAGGTAATAACTGAATAAATGGATAACTTAATTGCAGAGAGTGATAGGTGATACTGAAGAAAATAAGGCAAGGTAAGGGATGGAGAGTGACCTGGGCGGGGGTGAGTATTAGGAGAGATGGTCTAAGAGGGCCTCCCAGGGGAGATGACAGTAAAGCTGAGATGGAGTGGAGTTAGCCCCTGCAGTAAGGGGAAGGAGCATTACAGCTGAAAGCAAAAAGCCTGTGCAAAGGCCCTGTGGTAGGAATGAGCTTAGAGTAATTGAGAAATAACAAGAAGGCCTGGGTGGCGAGAGCTGTGTGAGAAACACGGAGAGTGATAGGCAGAGGGGCTGACGGGTAGCCAGGTGGCCCTGGCTGGCCACAGTAAAGAATCTGGGTCTTATTTGGGATGTGATGGGAGGGTTTAAGTGCACACCGGGAAGTGTAATAACCTTCTGGCTGCTGTGTTGGGACTGAGTACGTGGGTGATAGTACAGAGAGCAGTGAGAAGTTTCCTTTCATGCTCCAGGGGAGAGACCATGGTGAGGAGGTGGCGAGAAAGCACAGTCCTGGCTGCAGGTGTCGAAGGTTAAGCCAACCTCTCTGAGTGAAGTGGTGGGGCGGGGGGAGGGACGGGCAAGAGCAGAGTCAGGATGTCTGGTGGGCTTTGCTCTGAGTTTACTGAATCCATGGATGACGGTATGTGAGTCTGAAGCTCTGGGGTGAGGTTGAGGCTGGAGATACAAATTTGAGGGGTGCTGGAGAGAGATGGCCTGAAGACCACAGAGTGAGCTCAGTGGGTCCCGTGGTTGATCCCCTGAGTCTAGAAGACTCTTTGGAGGGTTTTTTGCTACAAAGGAGAACAGAGCAATGGAGAGCATTATGGGATAAACTGGGTCCATCTCAAAGGATGCTGAAGACCTGACCCCCAGCACCTGTGAATGTGAGCTTATTTGGAAACAGGGTCTCTGAAGATGATGAAACTGAGGTCATTAGAGAGGGCCCTCATCCAATATGACTGAAGGAAATTTGGACACAGACACAGACACATGCAGAGGGAAGGCGATGTGAAGACACACAGGTTGACAGTCATCTCCAAGCCAAGGAATGCCCGAGGCTACCAGGAGCCAGGAGAGGGGCCAGGGCTCAGAGTCTCCTTCACACTCTCAGAAGAAATCGACCCTGCTGACGCCTTCATCTCAGACTCCCAGGCTCCAGAACTGGGAGACGGTCTCTGTTGTTTAAGCCACTCAGTCTGCAGTACTTTGTAACGGCAGCCCCAGGAAGCTAATAAAAGGAGATAGCTGACATAGATGTGGACTTCATGTTTTGTTTTGTTTTTAAAATAGGGAAGACAGAATAGCATGTTTACAGGAAAACAAGAATGATCAGTGTTGAGGAAAAACAGGGGATGTGGGAGAGCAGAGGGAGGGTTCTCCGCAAGGCACCAGGCTCTCTGTGTCTTGGGTTTTTGCACATGCACCACCTCCCCTAGTGCCCACCTGTCCAGGCCTCAGCTAATGGCTCCGCCTCTCCAGGTAGGTCTGGAACTCTCCTCTGTGCTCTGACCACACTCGCTACTTTCTCCATTTCTGCACTGCCTCGCTGTCTTGCAATTGGTTGTTGCATGCCTACATCCTGTCTCCTCCCCTGCCCTGATCTTGGTAGGGACCCAGGCATGGATGCTGTGTCTTGCAGAGAGCCCAGCCCACAGTAGGAGCTCCATGAACACTATTTATGTTTTGTTTTGTTTTTGAGACAAGATCTCACTCTGTTGCTCAAGCTGGTGTGATCATGGTTCCCTGTAGCCTCAACCTCCTGGGCTCAAACGATCCTTTCACCTCAGCCTCCCCAGTAGCTGGGACTACAGGCAAGAGTCACCACACCCAGCTAATGCTTTTTTATTTTGTGTAGAGACAGGATCTCCCTATGTTGCCCAGGCTGGTCTTCTGAGCTCAAGTGATCCTTCCACCTCGGCCTTCCAAAACGCTGGTGTTACAGGCATGAGCCACTGTGCCTTGCCACGAACACTGTTTGAATGAACAAATGTGATGTCCCTCTGGATTGCTTTTGTCCACGTGGCACTGATTTTAGAGCTCATTTTGGAAAATCAGTCCTGGAATACCATTCCACTCTCCCCAGCGACACATGTTGGTTTTGACCTGGGTTTATTCAATGCTTTGGGGGGCTATAAATCTGGAGACAGCTCCACCAGGAACTTTCAACTGCGGGCAGCCCCTGTGAACTGCCTAAGCTTGAGCAAGTTACTTAACCTCCATGACCTTTGGTTTTTCCATTAGTCAAACAGGGCAAAGAGCTGCCCTTTCTCTCCCTCACGACGGAGGATGTGGTAGCTCCAGCTAAGTTCTGAAGCACAAAAGTGGGCGGGTGCATTCGTGACTCTGCATAGGCTCTAGATTAAAGGCACAATCAATGGCTCCCAGAAAATAGCTGTATATACACAGCTCTGCATGTACAGAGAAGGGGAAGGCTTAGCCACTCAGCATTCTTTATTCACAACTCTGAAACTTTAAAACATTTAATCAAATGTTTAAAAAGCTGTGATAAAATATGCAAAACATAAAATGTACCACCTTAACCATTTCTAAGTGTACAGTTCGGTAGAGGTATGTACATGTACATTCATGTTGTTGTACAACCATGACTACCCCCGTCTCTAGAACTTTTTCATTTTGCAAAGCAGAAATAACTCTATGAACCTCATATAATTGTGATCATGCAGTCTTTATCCTTCTGCGACCAGCTTATTTCACTTAGTATCATGCCTTCAAGGTTCATCCATGTTATGGCAAGTGCCAGCATGTTCTTCCTTTTTAAGGCTGAATAATATTCCATTGTGTGGATTTACCACATTTGGTTTATCCATGCATCTGATCTTCTGGCTATTACTGAGTCACACTGCTATGACACGGGTGTACAGCCAGCACTCTGAATTTGTTATTATGGCTCCATTTACATGCCTTTCTTGGTCCAGTTGTTTGTTTCATTGAAGGGCACAAGAAACCTGAAAGAATCATGGCTGTTACCCCTACACAGTCTATGCTTTTAACTATTCTTTAACACAGGCAAACGTAGAGGGCTTTGTTGCAGGAGTTAAACACAAGATAATTTAAGGTATTATAATTCGTGAGTTAAGACTACTTTTTTTTTTCCTGGAGGATCATCTGTTTCATCTCTACTTGACTTTTTAAAAGTGCTGGAACTGTCTTTTGATTGAATACAAAGCTTTTTTCCCCCTTTGACGTTTATACGACTGAAGGTGGAAAAATAAGACCTTTGCTTATTAACAAAATGAATCAATCTCTTTCCCCCATGGGAACTTGAAAACAATTTAGAGACTAGAATAAACTTCAGATTTTCCTCTGCTATGAATTGGGTTGACCTTTCCTGCAGGTAAGATGTAAGACAGATCCAGCTGGGCTTGACAGAAAATGAGGTCACCCCAGGTACCGCTAGATTGAGCCCTGGCTGGAAGCGCCTTGCTCTGTAAGCCTCTTTGGGCGCCTCCAGAGACAGGAAAGTTGAGGCCGGAGAGGTAAAGTGTGCTGGCGAAGGTCAGCTGGGGAGACAGAGACCAAGGGAAAATAGTGCTTAACTTCGGGCCCTTAATGAGGTTGCAGTGGACCGTGCTCCAGGCAGTAAATCCTCAAAGGCAGCGGGGCTTACCGTGTGGGGTTCTTTTACCCTCTTACTTCATAGGTGCCAGATGTGTTTTGGGAAATTCCCCATAAGATGGGCACACGGTTAACCCCTCCTTTGTCTGACCGGTTTGCACGTTCCACCTGCAGAGGCGGTGAGGACCCTGGAGTTTCCAGCCCTCTAGCCCGTGCAGCCTGATCTCTGGGCCTGCCGTGGGACTGGCTCCTGACTGGGAGTGTGAAGCGCAGAATAAACAAAAATAAAGAGACTGTGTTGGAAACGCGACTGTAGGGCTGAGAAGATACTCGGAAAAGTGGCCTCAGGCCAGCTCCTACTCTTTCCAAATATGCCAGGAATGCCGGGCCCAGAGGCAGGGGACAAAACAGGAGAAAGAAGGAAAAAGAACAGGCGTCACCAGGCCATAGTCTAGCCAGTCTACTTGTCAAAACAAAGCAGAAGAGAACTCCTAGCTCCAAATAAAAGTGGATCAAGAAGTTTCAGAACTCAGTAACAACTGTTACTAAAGTTTGCATCTAGAGATCCTGCACCCTGTCATCCACCCCTGCCCAGGGCTTTACTGGGGGCACCACGACACAGGGTAGCGAGCCCAGCGGAGCCCAAAACAAATGTCTTAGTCTTTTCAGCATCCCATTTTTAGGTGAGGAAGCAACTCAGAGGAACCCTCGGAGAAAGGATTTGTTTGGTACATGCAGCACGGAGCAAGCTGCTTGGGGCTGGGGATTT
Organism: Trachypithecus francoisi; assembly: GCF_009764315.1. Classification (NCBI taxonomy): domain Eukaryota; kingdom Metazoa; phylum Chordata; class Mammalia; order Primates; family Cercopithecidae; genus Trachypithecus; species Trachypithecus francoisi. Next base: position 13,559,727 of record NW_022681470.1, read on the forward strand.
GGTCTGTGCGTGGTTTCCCAGTTTGAGAGGGAGGATCATGACAAGGGACGAAAGGTCAAAGGGTACACCAGTAGGGGAGAAGAGCAAAACAAAAACAGGAAGTGGCCGGCTCAGGGATTTTCCATGAGAAAGCTGGGAAACAGGTCCGGGTAGAAAAGAGTGTCAAAACCCAGAATGACAACAAATGTAGTTTTGACAACAAATGTAGTTTAAAGACCGTGATTGGCTTGATTTGTGATTCTGGCATCGAACAACACTTCATTCCACACAATGGAATAAGTGTTCCATGAGCTGAGCTGAAGAGGTTGGCTTTGTAGACAGAGAAGGACTGAAGAAAGCAGAAACAGGGAACAAAGAGTATATTAGTTACTTTTCAAAGTTACTTGTTCTTGTAAGGAAGGGACAGAGAGATAGAACAATAGGAAAATAACTCATTAGTTAACCTTGGGTGACTTCATGCTACCTTTTCTGTGGTAGGATTAAAGCAGAAAGAACTTCATTATCATTCTGACTGAAGATTTAAACTGGTCTTTTGGGAGACTGGCTGTTCTCTCTCTCTCTTGATTCTCAGAAGGTCAGATAACAACCTTGTTTTGATTTGGTGGTATGGAACTTTAGCGTGGGTGATTCCAGTTTGATTTTTTTTTTTTTTTTTTTGAGACAGTCTTCCACTCTGTTGTCTTGGCTGGGGTGCAGTGGTGTGATCTCTGCTCACTGCAACCTCCACTTCCAGGCTCAGGTGATCCTCCTGCCTCAGTCTCCCGAGTAGCTGAGACTACAGGTGCATACCACCACACCTTGCTAATTTTTGTTATTTATTTATTTATTTATTGAGACGGAGTCTCGCTCTATCGCCCAGGCTGGAGTGTGGTGGTGCGATCTCGGCTCACTGCAAGCTCCGCCTCGCGGGTTCACACCATTCTCCTGCCTCAGCCTCCAGAGTAGCTGGGACTACAGGTGCCTGCCACCACGCCCGGCTAATTTTTGTGTGTGTGTGTGTGTATTTTTTTTATTAGAGACAGGGTTTCATCGTGTCAGCCTGGATGGTCTCGATCTCCTGACCTCGTGATCCGCCCGCCTCGGCCTCCCAAAGTGCTGGGATTACAGGCGTGAGCCACGGCACCCGGCCAATTTTTGTTATTTTTTGTAGACACGGGGTTTCACCATGTTGGCCAGGCTGGTCTCAAACTCCTGGGCTCCATGATTTGCCTCCCTCAGACTCCCAAAGTGCTGGGATGACAGGTGTGAGCCACCGTGCCTGGCCCATGTTGATTTTTGGTCTGGTCTGTTGGGCCCTAGTGCCGGAGCTTGGTTCAAAACAATGGCCTCCTATAATTTTTATATAACAAGAGAAAGAGAAAAAAAAAGAGCTCCTTGAATCCTCCAGAAGCCTCTTGAAATGTGAAATGGGTGGGAGCCAGCTTGTCCAGGTACCAGGACACCCAGCGGGGAGACAGAGTGGAGGACTCAACACCAGCTCCTTGCTGGCCTGATGCCAGCCTGGTCTCTCCCTGCTCCACTGTCCTCTTGGAAGGAGGGTTTTGTTACCTCTTGGGTCCCTTAGAGAAGTGTGTTTGTGTATGTCTTAATGCCAAAGCACGGAAAGGGGTGTGAAACAGCCCGGAGAAAGCATTCCCACCTCGAAGTTATTATCCACAGATGGGACTTCTGCTGTATGAGGCCAGCGAGTATTCACAACTATCATTGCACAAATGGAAAAACATTTTTTTCACCTGCCTCTCACTTTTAGAACCAACTGACTCACTCCTTTTGGCACCAGAATTTGGAAGGGGCAAGGCCCGAGAGTTGTAGGTGGGTCAGGGTCTGTGGGGCATGCCTCTCGGGAGACCCCAGGACAAATGGGATCCGACAAATGCAGAGGACCCACGTCCTGGATCCCAGCCCCGGTGCTTTGTACACAGTGCAAGGCCTGACTCAGGGCGACGGAGGAGGTGCTGAGTACTTCTCAACTTGCATTAAAGTGCTCCCTGGGCCGGGCGCGGTGGCTCACACCTGTAATCCCAGCACTTTGGGAGGCTGAGGCAGGCGGATCACCCTAGGTCAGGAGTTCGGGACCAGCCTGGCCAACATGGTGAAACCCTGTCTCTACTAAAAATGAAAAATTAGCTGGGTGCGGTGGAACATCCCTATAGTCCCCGCTACTCCGGAGTTTGAGGCAGGAGAATCGCTTGAACCCGGGGGGTGGGGGCTGCAGTGAGCTGAGATCACACCACTGCACTCCAGCCTGGGCGACAGACTCAGTCTCAAAATAAATAAATTAAAAAAAAAAAAAAAAAGTGTGCTCCTTGGCCACAACAGGAGAAAAAAATCTCCAGTTCCCTCCTAGCCTTGCTCCACCTTGAGATCTTATTTTAGTCTCTAGTTAACTAAGGAAGTCAGGACTTCATGCGAAAAGGGAAGAATGTGCCAGCATGTTTCGAACACCATATATGCAAATGAGTCAGCAAAGTATGTTGCCGGCAGCCACCAGAGGTCAAATGTCAGCCTCCACACTCAACAATTATTTTGTCGAAAATACACTGCAACAGGGCAGCAGGAAATGAGTTGCAGCAACCTCGATTCTTCTGTGAAAGTTTCCAATTAGGAATTCAAAGAAGTTGCTGTTTAATGAAAAAGTGAAACGAATGGCTTTTATGTGCCTCTCCACTTCCTTGGTGGTCCCTGAGTAAGGGCTGGATCCATTGCCAGGAATATGGACGTCATTCAGTTCACCCAAGAGCAGGGGCGAGCAGAATCTAATGTAATGGAAAGGAAGTTGATCAGATCCTCAGGTTTTGGGGCTGGCAAACGATTGCCTGGGCCAAATCTGACCCACAGCTTGTTTTTGTAAATAAAGTTTTATTGGAACACAGCCATGCCCATTTGTTCACATTTGATCAATGGCTGCTTTCACAGTACAAGGGCAGAGTTGAGTAGCTGGGAGAGAGACCATGTGTCCTGCAAAGCCCAAAATATTTACTCCATGGAGCTTTATAGAAAAAGTCTGCTAACTCATGCTTTAGTTCATCCATTTTTAGTTTTCCTTGTGTGATGGGACCCTTTTGAAATATAGTGAAAGCTCTCTATCCCCTTTCAGAAAAGTGCATGACTTCCTGGTTAAGAATGCTCACATGTAACTCTAACTAGACTCTTCTACAGGGCCAGAGGCCATCACAGTATATTCTGGACCCCTCACAGGAACTGTTTCTGATGGTATGAAGGACATCTTCCACACTAACACCCACCCCTGCCCACTGTACTGGTGCTAGATGCATTACAGCAAAAGCAACCTTGGATTACAGATGAAGAGGCACAAGTTCTCTTGTGTCTGCCACCCTTATGCTTGTGACCTTGAGTAAGTCACTTCACTTCTCTGAGCCTTGGTTCCCTCAAGCATCAAATGAGGAGTCCAAAATACATGACTTCTTAAGGATCTTTCTGGCTTTAGGTTTCTGTGATCTCCAAGGGTCTGGAATTTATTTCTGGAGCTGAGGAGAGAGGGGTTGTGAGTTATATATTTTCAAAACGTCTGCATGTGCTTGGTCACCCAGAGAGGTCTGTGGTAGTTAATTTAGTTAACTCCAAGCTGGGATTTGATTACCACACTGGATACTTGGCATCTGTTGGAGAAAAGTCTGCCATGTGTCTGTCTCCATCCCTCCACCCCTGGTCAGCCACCCTGATCCATCAGGTTGCCACACAGGGACTGCGTAAGACAGTGTGAACATAATCCAGTTCAGCCCATCAGAGCTCTGGAAAAACAGCTTAGAGCCCACGACCTTCTGGTGGGATGTTCGCGGTAACATCTTCCATTAGAAAAAGAACATGTAAAACTTGCCTTGCACAGATACGATCTGTTAGGCAAACGGCTTTAGTATTAGTGTTGCGTTTGGTTTTACAATGAAAAGAAATGTGTGCATATTTTCTCTTTTTTTCTTTTTTTTGAGACAGAGTCTTGCTCTGTCGCCCAGGCTGGAGTACGGTGGCGTGATCTCTACCCACTGCAACCTCGCCTCCCTAGTTCAAGTGATTTTCCTGCCTCAGCCTCCTGAGTAGCTGGGATTACAGGTGCCTGCCACCACGCCTGACTAAGTTTTGTATTTTTAGTGGAGACGGGATATTACCATATTGGTCGGGCTGGTCTCGAACTCCTGACCTCAGGTGATCCACCTACCTCGGCGTCCTAAAGTGCTGGGATTACAGGCGTGAGTCACCACGCCTGGCCAATGTGTGTATATTTTCTGATCATAAGTATGCTTCATATGTATTGTAGGCAATTTTAAGAAATACAGAAAATGTGAGGAAAGTAAAAGTCATCCCCAAATCCCACTCTGCAGAGGTGACCACTGTCAACGATTTGATAAGCCTCCAGGTGTCTCTTCTATGAATATGCACACACAACAACATTTGTATATAAATGGGCTGCACATATTCTATCAGCTCCTGTTTTTCATCTATCAGAATGATCCATGTGAATATCTTCCTATGGCTTTGGATGTAGATTTCCAACACTATGTTTAATGGTTGTATAGTGTATGATTAAATATATTATAAGTCACTGACTCAATCACATCTAGGTTGTTTCAGCTTTATTTATTTTTTAGATTTATTTGCCACACTGTGATGACTATCTGCATTTTTTTCTAGTGGCTCAACTGAGAATAAATTCCTAGTTTTAAAATGAATAAGACAAAGGGTACTCATGAATAATTTTAATGTACAGGGTCAAATTTCTCCTAGAAAATGTATAACACTAAACATCTACCAATAATAAGGAGAGTTCCCATTTCCACACTCTCTGGTCAACACTAGCCGTTGACAATATTTAAAGTTTTGGCCAATCTGATAGGTTAAAACTGATGTTTTATTGTTGTATTGATTTGCCTTTCCTAGATCATTTTACTTTTGAATGGTACTGTTTATGGTTCAATAGAGGCAAAAATAATGACTTCATATGAGGGTATCATTACTACACGAGGAATTAAGACTGGCATGAAGGCAGACGTATGTTATTCAGAGAGCCATGGAGCCAGGTGCCCAGCGCAGAAGAGTTTGATGACTATTTGAGGGTAATAATATTTTGTTGATTGATTTATGGACTCACTGGTAACTACTTTCAGGAACTGGCTGAATGGCATCTAGAAGCCTACATGGCTCTGGTCATAAAGGATGACAGGATGACATTTGCCTATAACTGCAAGGCCACTTGCAGGAGGAATGCACTTCCCGTGTCTTGCTGATGTCTGTGCAAGATCCACCTGATCTAATCTACCTGACCTCCCTGGCACAAGGGATCTTCTTGCTTCAACCCCCCAAGTAGCTGGGACTACAGGCATGTACCACCATGCCTGGCTAATTTTTGTATTTTTAGTAGAGATGGGGTTTCACCATGTTGCCCATGCTGGTCTTGAACTCCTGGATTCAAGCGATCTGCCTGCCTTGGCCTCCCAAGGTGCTGGGATCACAGGCGTGAGCCATGGCGCCTGGCTTCCCTTGGTCTTGAACGGGTCTCCCCATTTCTTTCCCTCCTGGGATAGGAAGATGACAGCTTCACTTCAGCCAATGTCATCAAGACTTTCTCTCCCTTCCGGGATTGGAAGGTGACAGCTTCATTTCAGCCAATGCAACCAAGAGAGCCTTCGGAAAAGTCAGAAGATGCCTAATGCTGCCTGTGACCTAGTGCAAGGGGGAACTGGAAGCCCCCGGGGACGATGGTGTAGAAACCGAGAACATGGGGCGGCAACTCTGCCCTGCTGGCCTCCGTGGTGGACTCTTGCCACGATGACCAGCCAGGGTGGGAGAGGCCCGCTGCAGGGAGCTGCTCCTTCCAGGGCTGGCGCGCAGTGGTTTCCTGCCTTGCTAAATGGCCGTTGCTCGGTGGTGATGATTCATGGCATTTGGAAAGTGTGGCTGTGTTCTGAACAGGGAAGTGAAAAATAACACAGCCAAGGTCAGTGCAGGACAGGATAGGGGCTGTTACAAAATGTGCAGTTTTACTCTGAAAAATGCAGGGGGTGGGGAGCCACAGCCACAGTCAACTCGGTCCTGGCGGTTCACACCGTGTGCGTGGGGCCCTGCTTGCTCTCCTTTAGAGCATCAACTTTTCCGAGTGTCAGTCACTAATTTGTCCCTTGGAAGCGGCTGCTGGTCTTGGCTGAGCGGCTGTGGGTAGAAGGAAGTGGATCAGTGATTCAGTGAGTGTCTGCTTCCTCTCTGACTCAGGATTGGATCTGTTTCTGAGGGTGGTGCCAGGGGGCACAGTGTGGCTTTAGCTAGATTCTTTGAACTTGGAATCAAACCTGAGGCTCTGACCCCTTGTAGCCACTGGCCCTCCTTTGACCCCTTTGGATGAGTGAGGGGGCTCAGCTGGGCCCTATGACCTTGCTCCACGTTGAGTAAGCCCTTCTGACCCGAGGCCTTCCTGTGGTTTCCGCTGAGAGAGGCTAGTGACATAGAGAGCTGAGGCAACTCCTGGATCTGTGCCTGCCTCAAGGGCTCCCACCTTTTTGGGAGTTGCATTTGGGTGAGCAGCATGGTTCTGAGGGGCTCCACCTAGGCAGGTGCTAGACTGATGGAGGAGGCAGTTGAAGGAGGAGGTAGTTTTCTTGTGGTCCATTTGTCCATTTAGCCAATGATACGATAGGAGAGGGTCAGGTGGGGAGCTGAGACATTCCGCAGTGAAAGGTCAGGAATGGTTTTTTATTCCAGAGCATGGAGTTTTCCAAGGATCTGTCGCTAGTGTGCCATCTGAACAGCCATCGCTGCTGACACCTAAAACCTTTTCTAAGAAACACTCCAATTATTCAGATAATTGCTTGTGCCTAAGACTGTATAACCCTAAGAGTGGAGTGCAGGCTTGATAAAGAGTTGGAAGCCCTCTGGAAAACTGCTACAGGTGTTCTATGTTCCGATGCCCACCATCACCTTGGACAGTGGTCTCTTCTTCCAGCCCATTCTCTCCCATTTCCTCTTTTCTCCCTCCATCTCCTCCCATTTCCTTGGCCACAGCAGAGGCTCGGCTGGTCTAATTCCGGTAGGATGGCCAGCATCTGATCACCGCCATATTCAACAAGGACTTGAGAGCTTCTCGAGAGAGAAATGCAAGTCAAACCAGTCGGGGCTTTTAAAAGGGGGCTTTGTGTGACCCCAGACACCTGCAACTCGGAGCCAACACTGCCATGTGCTCTCTCTTTTCTCACACCTCAGCTTCCTCCAAGTACTGATCTAAATCTCTTTGCTAAGCTTCCTTTCCATGGCAGGTAATGCGCATGATGGCAGCTTTTGCTTATTGCACCTCATGACTTCACTGCCAGAAAGGGACACAGAGAGGACTTCATGGCCTTCACTGGGGCCAGGTGACCATCATTGGCTCAATCACCGCGGCCCGGGAAGAGCTGAACTGATGGCTGCTCACATCTGGACTCGGATTTGTGCTAGGGAGGGAGTACTTTCCAGAAGAAAGGGGCCCTGTCCTGGGAGACACACAATGGAGCCTACCACCCTGAGGCTGAGAGCTATTCCCAAGTCCCAAGGCGCAGTGGGCCCTCCCTGCTCGTCTCTGCTTCTCCTGCCTGGCAGTGAGGGGCATGGCCTGGGGGAGCGGTCACATCTGTCCACAGAGCCGTTTCATTTTTGGCTAGAAAATCCATAGGAAAATGGTTTTTCTTTTGTTTTTTTCTCAGCTCCTTTTTTTGGAGTGAGGGCAGCAGTTGTGTGATTTTCTGAACAGAATGCCTTGGAGGATCTAAGCGGTGAGTGAAGGAAGAACAAAAGAACCATTCTCAGAAGCACGGCAAAAATGAAACCAAATAAAAACCCCATAAAAATCCCTACCGGGGCAGAGGAAATACCAAGCCAGTGCTTTTGGACTGCAGATTCTGTAATAAAGGAAAGACTCATGGATACGCTGTGCAACTTGCTTATGTTTGGACTGGAGGGAGAATGTGCAGGAAAATGATATAAAAGAGTCATCCAAGAAAGGGAGGCATCGCTGTGTGCATTTGTGTGGTGTGTTGTTGCAATTCAGGAGCGGACTAAGGACCGGGGTTCATGGGGAGCCTGAAAGAGACTCTGGACAGGAACTGGTACAAAGTTTGTGCACAGCTGTGGAGGTCAGATGACTGTCAGCTGGGCCTGCCCCCTGCTGCCTCTGCTCCATTGCAGGAGGAACTCTGACCTCGATTTAGTCACCAAAACACCCATCTGGAAAGCTCTTTGGAGATTGATTAAGTAAACACTCACAGCACAGATAATCATAATTGAGTGACGTAGCTGAATTATCTGCAGTGCGTGGAAGAATGCACTGATGACAAAGCTCAGGGGCATGTTCCCTCTCTGTTCCTCTAATTTGGCTTCCTTACTTAGGGGTGCAGTTTTGGGCACTGGGAGTGTTTTGAGGGGATGGCGGGGAGGATGTGGAAACTCACTCTCATTTGGCAGGGTGATACTATCCCGGGCACAGAACACCACCCGTCACTGCGCTGCAGCTGGTGTGGCCTGTGGCAGGTAGCGCTGTCCACACAGCTGACCTGAGATGCCGCCTATAGGGGTTTCAGTTCTGCTGTGTGTCTGTGGGCTGCTGTGAGCCCCTCACAGATGGGGAAGGCCTGGATTTCATCTGAGAGTGCCTCACCTCTCTGCATGGTGGTTCTGCTCTAGGCAAGAGCTGGTGGGCTTCTGTGGGCATGAAGCAGTGGCCACATTAGTTCCCTAATGATCTCTGCAGCTCCATGGGAGATAGAGATGGGAATAGGCTGTCAGCTCTGGAGTCGGCTTCTGGACTCAGTATGCCTGGAGTTTGTGGAGTCCTCTGGATTCGGGGAGCAGTTTTGATGTTCATTCAATTCATTCATGATTGATCCATCCACCTATTCACTTCCTCACCGAGGCTATCATTTCATCATTCAGTCACATTGAGACGATGTCTCTTCCACCTTTTCTTTCTCCTGCCTGGCACAGTGCCAAGCTTCTGCCAGGGTTATGCACATTTACTGACATCTCTTCCTGCTCTGCCTTTGTTACGGTTGAATGGCTAACCCCCGGGACCTCAGAATGTGACCTTATTTGGTGAAAAGGTCTTTATTTACTTATTTACTTAATTTTTGATATGAAGCCTCGCTCTGTCACCCAGGCTGGAGTACAGTGGCACGATCTCAGCTTACTGCACCTCTGCTTCCTGGGTTCAAGTGATTCTCCTGCCTCAGCCTCCTGAGTATCTGGGATTACAGGCACATACCACCACGTGGGCTGGGCTAATTTTTGTATTTTTAGTAGAGATTGGGTTTCATCATGTTGGTCAGGCTGGTCTCGAACTCCTGACCTCAGGTGATCACTTCGGTGATCCCAAACTGCTGGGATTACAGGTGTGAGCCACTGTGCCCGGCCAAGTGAGAAGGTCTTTAAAGAGGTGATTAAGTCATGATGAGGTCACAAGGATGGGCCCTAATCCAACATGACTGGTGTTCTTCTAAGAAGAGGAGATGAGGACACAGACACACACCGAGGGAAGCCTATCTGAGGACACAGGGTGAAGATGGCCATTTCCAAGGCAAGGAGAGGCATCAGAAGAAACCAACCCTGCTGGCACCTACACCTCAGACTTCCAGCCTCCAGACCGTGAAGAAATAAAGTTCTGTTGTTTAAGCCAGTCTGTGGCACTTTGTCATGACAGCCCGGGAAAACGAATACAGCCTTTCAACATGTTCGCTGAGCACATAGCCATCTGCAAGTTACTCTAGACGATCTACACACAAAAGTAGAGAAGTACAGGAAAAGAGGAACAGGAACGAGCTCATCTTTTCTTCTTCATTTTCTCCTCCCAAGCCCTCCCTACTGAGCCTCTCCTTACCTCTATCCTCAGCAGAAAGCAGAAACTTAGGGGGAAATGAAACAGATGGCTCTCCAGCAGATGCCACCTTACAGAAGCTCTGGAATAGAATGGAGACCCTTCAGTACAGAATCACAAGCATCACTTTCTTTTGGCTGTCCCCCGCTCTCCAAGTTTGTTTTTAGCTCACGTGTATGTACACACATGGCCAGAACACACATGGCCTGACGAAGCAGCCACATGTGTGCATCTCAGGAAGCCTGGGAACAGGGACCCCAGCTGTTGTGGACATGCTGTGACTGTGTGGCTGGCAGTGTGTGTGCCAGTGTTTGCCAGTCCCAGCGTTATGGGGCATGGTGGCTGGAAAAGGCTGCAATAAAATGATCCTCTAGGGCACGAATTATGTCACTTCTTGCCCTTTGTGTGTAAAAATGATGGCAATGTTGTGTTTCCACACAATTGCTACAGGAGGACTGTCCTTTGATTTATGGCCCTGGTGGATGGCTGTGTGCTCTGACCTCTGTATCTGCAGGAATCACGAGCTCATTTCATTGCGGAATCATCTTGTGATCTCTGGAAGCCCCTCCCAGTCTTCAAACCTGCTGTGCCTATTAACAAGCCAGGCCCGTTTAAAACAGGCTCCGTATGGAAGACCCGATATTCCTCGTTCTTCTACAGTATCTACCATTTTGGATCAAAGACATTTTTTCACCACACAACACAATAATAATCCTGTCCCATTGGTCCTTTTGCAATCCTGACTTAGTTCACGTATTTTAAAGAGAACTGGGATTCCAGGAGCTCAGTCTTGACCAATTGGTCCCATGTTGCGTAGTAGTGGGTCCCCAGAGGACTTTGGACAAGATGTGACTGCCAACGTGGCTGCAGTCAGCTTCTTTGTGCGTGCTGGGGAGTGAAACTTGCACGTCACGGTCACTTTTCCCTCATATCGATAGTGGTGTTTCTGAAGTCTCGTGGCATTTCTTCATTTAATGTTGATGTTAAAACAAGCTTCCCTTTCTTTTCTATGTCTATTCCAGTGATGTTCTGAGGGCCAGCCCAGCAACAGCGTCCCAAAGCCCCCATAAGCTCAGCTTCTCCTGCCCTACTTCCTCCTGCAGTGCCTTCCTTTCCTGGCCTCCATTTCAGCCCCTCGGCCCTGCCTTCTTCCTCTTGCTCCCTGCTTATTCCCAAGCAGACTCCTCTTACCTGATGGCACCTTGGGTGTGCCCTACTCCTGAGGTTAGCTGTGTTTTAGATGAGTGGCTCCTGAATATCCTAAGCTTTCAATATCCAAAGAAATTATCTCCCAATGCTTGAATGGAGCCAAGTTTTTCTACCTGGACTGGTTGGGCAGACAGGTCTACTATGCTTACTCACATAACCAGGCCAGGTGATCTGCCGGGTTCTAAGCAGCACCCCTTCCTCGGTGTGTGTCTGTCTGCATGTTTGGCTGATGTGCAGACGTCTTCTCAGGTAGGTCTGGGGTGATGCAGACTCCTATTACTCAAGGGTATTTATTATGAATCTTGCTGCAAGTGGAGACTGATGTGGGCTCTTAGTGTCATCTCACTGCCACCTTCCCTTAGCCCCAGAGCTGTATTTACTAGCTAGCCAATAAAAACAAACAAATACTACAGCTCTACACGCGCTCAAACCCTTGTGCTCTTTTATGCTTTCATTTCATAAATGTTGGTACATCCAGAGAACTGAACTGAGCCCATAGCCATGTACACGCTTTTCAGTGACCTGATCACTTCCAATCTGCTCCAGCCAATGAGGATTCAGAGCAGTGACCCTTAGATAAAAGGCTTCATTTGGCATGAGTCATCCGTGGAGACATCCAGCCCACTTGGTCTGTGTTAAGTGCCTGGTTCCTGTAAATATTGACAGTCAGAAACCATCCCAAGAGCTACCATGCAGTGATCTGGAAGGTAAGGTACATGAACATGACCAGTGATTAGGCAATGCTCATTATTTGCTAAGATTCAGCCACTGATAAATATCACCCCATTATCTCTCTTCCCAATAGCAGCTCATTTACTTGTGTGTGACTCATAGTTGATATTTTATGGGGTCTGATTCAGCAAGGAAAGTTTACTGCAACAGAGAATGGCATCCAAGACCACTTCAACTTCTAGAATACTGGCTTCTCAACAAGAGTGGCCTGGACAAGCTAAAGGGGGCATGGAGGGATACAGAGCAAGAGTGTTTGTCACCAGTCAAAGCCGATGTGTTAAAACCCACTTATCCCCATAGGCATACTTCCATTACCGTTTATCTGTGGATGCCAGTGACCTGCAAGAGCCTCCTTCTCCTTGTTCAAGTCACTTTGGGCTTGTTAACTCTACCTCAAAGCAGGGGCAAGGATAAACCTCTACCCCTGCAGAAGCTGATTTTACCTTTTGCTCTCCCTTTCTAATTGCTTACAATCAATGTATCATTACCTGAATGTCTACTGATGCTTTCCAGTGGTTTTGACCGCTTGGTTTATTGCGTTTTATTATGTGCAGGAACTTTGCATGTGAACCCTAGTCTTTATGAATGCCCTTTGTTTATTTCCTACATTTGCTGTGGGCTGAGGGTCAGAATCAAGCTTTTCAGTAGGTGGGTTTTGAACATGGGCCTTTGGCAGACTGTGTGCCGCTGAAAAGCACTGTCCTGAGCTGAGGGTGTACACACACACACACCACACACACACACAGCCATTGCCCTTTTGCATAATCACTTGGATTTACTCTGTGTTGCCCTGCAGTAGCAGCGCTGCTTGTGTGGACCTGTCTTTCCATGCAGGCCAGCACGGCGCTGCGGAGGAGGCATGGATTACCTTAATGGGAGCCATCTCTTTGCCACTATCTATGTGACTTTGGGCAAATTACTTAACTGCTCTAAGCTCAGGTTCCTTATTTGTAAAATAGGAATAATGATACCTACCTTGCTGGCTAATGTGAGTAGAAGTAATGTATTTAACACACATGGCTCATAAAAATTGCTCAGTAAATTGCAGTGATCTTCTTCAGCACCAAGCCACTGTAAACATTGTTGCTGCCAACAATAAAAAGCGGCCTACCAGAAGCCAGAAGTGCTATAAACATTGTATTAGCCCATCAAGGAGGTATTATTATCCAAGGCTTGGACTCCAGCTGGCCAGGACTAGAGAGCAAGCACTGGCTGTTACCCATGCCACCTTCCAGGGACACTGGAGGTCATGATTTTGTGTGTGTGTGTGTGTGTGTGTTTAGGGGAGACGGCAACTTATTGCGTCAGGTGGCCACAAGGGCATCTGCTTCATCTTTGCTCCCATCACGGGAGCACAGACTGGTCTGTGTGCTGTTAGCCAAACAGCTTCTCAACGCCCTTGTTAAACCACTTGGCAGTGGCTAAGGGCTCTGTCTTTTGTTCCAGTTGATCACACATCTGCTGAGTTGCAGAGTCCAGTGTGTTCTGGAGCTTATTCATATTCCATATTTTTAATGGCATGTCCATGGGTGGGTAACAGGAATCCAATCTGTTGGGATGTATGGGCATGGGGGTCCAGGGTGAGTGAGGAGTGGGCAAGAAGTTCAAGTTGACAGCCAACTCCGCTCTGTCCTGGTGTTCAGAGGGTAACCAGCTGTGTTCAAGCAGAAGCTCCTCCTCCAAAGTCCCTCCCACCTCACCCCACTCCACCTCTCAGGGAAGCATCTTACATGAGAGGGGGATATTTCAAATCATGCCCCTGGAGGAGTGTTTTTATTTTTTATTTTTATTTATTTTTATTTATTTTTATTTATTTATTTATTTTTGAGACGGAGTCTTGCTCTGTCGCCCAGGCTGGAGTGCAGTGGCCGGATCTCAGCTCACTGCAAGCTCCGCCTCCCAGGTTCACGCCATTCTCCTGCCTCAGCCTCCCGAGTAGCTGGGACTACAGGCGCCCACTAACTCGCCCGGCTAGTTTTTTGTATTTTTTAGTAGAGATGGGGTTTCACCGTGTCAGCCAGGATGGTCTCCATCTCCTGACCTCGTGATCCGCCCGTCTCGGCCTCCCAAAGTGCTGGGATTACAGGCTTGAGCCACCGCGCCCGGCCGAGGAGTGTTTTTATTAAAGGCACATCTGTGATGTCACGGATGTAATAGCATGTTTGCAAGAAAGAATAATTCAGTCGAGTAATGGTGTAGACCATGAAGGAGAGACAATTCCCCTGAAGTGACCAAAAAATAAGTAAGGTGCGTTTCCAGGAGAGGAAACGTGAGGTGGAGGAAAATGATCCCTGCGATGATGCTGAAAAGAGAACCCGCTCAGCCTTAATGAATTAGAGCTGCCAGGCACCAGCACTTCAGTCGGGTCAAACCAAAGTTCCCTGCACTCTTAAAGATGAGAGAAGGTCCGTGGAGGCCACCAAGGACAGGCCCGTTGGCATCACTCTGGCAACCTGAGTCCCCTTAATGTCCTGGAAAACTGGAGTGTGCTTCCTCAAGAGCCCAGGGTTGCCCAGTAAGGCTGGGGCCGGAAGCACAAAGGAACCAGCCTTGAACCCTAGGGATGCCAGTTCTTCCCTTCCCTCCCGCAGTTTCTGCAGGAAGGAAGGAGCAATGGGGAGGAGGCGGCTAGGCCAACTTTTGCTGCCTGGGATCAGAGCCATTCCACCCTTGGCCCCCTCAGGGTCTCTGCACAGTACATCAGCAGGAGAGCAATTGTCTCCTCTCAAGAGTGACCAAGGCGGGCAGAAACTACAGTGGAGGTCAGACTTAGGCAGGCAGGGCCACTAAAAGGCCAACCTGGAGTTACACATGGGTTGCTTTTGGTCGGACACATCTGCTTCAAGTCTTCTTAAACCCTTTGGGTCCAGGATTTTCTTCTCTGGTGCCCCAAAGAGTTGACTACCCTTAACCTAGTTCCTACTTCCTGGGGTTGCTATGAGAACCAGCTGAGATGATGTGTGTCAGACACTCACCGTGTCTAGCATGTGGCAAGTGTTCAAGCTTGTTACCGAGTGTCATTATCATCAGTCATCATGGCAGACTCCTGGTTTGGGTTTATGCTTTAGAAGTCTGTTCTCTTCCAAACTGATCCAGCACCAACCCCATCCACCCCCGAGAAAGTTTCAGCTCTTTTTTGCTTTGTTTTCTAAACCAATTCATTCCTGTAATTCATTCACTTGATCATTTGTTCATCTGCCCAATCCTTATTACATTGGTGTGAAAGTAATCACGGTTTTCACCATTACTTTTAGTGGCAAAAACCACAATTACTTTTGCACAACCTAATAAATACCTACTGTGTGCTGTGCTCTTATCTGCTTATGATGCTGCTATGCACCCATCCCTCCCCCAATACACACACACACACACACACACACATTCTTTTTCAGGTTCCAGGTCTCATTTCTGAGTAGATTCATGTGACCTTGCTCCATTTTCTCATGCATATTATTTTTTCCATGGCAGATCCGCTTTTCACACGAACCTGGTGTCGGCAGCATTTAGAGTATTTAGAGGCTTTGGTTGACAAAGTGCTCTAAAATTTACACTTTAGAAATCTGTTCTCTTCCAAACGGATCCAGCAGCTCTACCCCCATCCACCCCTGAGAAAGTTTCAGCTCTTTTTTGCTTTGTTTTCTAAACCTATTTATTCCTGTAGTTCATTCACTTGCTTATTTGTTCATCTGCCCAATTCTTATTACATTGGTGTGAAAGTAATCGCGGTTTTCACCATTACTTTTAGTGGCAAAAACCGCAATTACTTTTGCACAACCTAATAAACATCTACTGTGTGCTGTGCTCTTATGTTATCTGCTTGTGACGCTGCTATGCACCCATTCCTCCCCCAATACACACACACACACACACACACACACACACACACACACAGGTTCTTTTTCAGGTTCTAGGTCTCATTTCTGAGTAGATTCATGTGACCTTGCTCCATTTTCTCATGCATGTATTTTTTTCCATGGCAGATATGCTTTTCACATGAACCTGGTGTCTGCAGCATTTAGAGGCTTTGGTTTACAAAGTGCTCCCTGTTCTAAGGTCCTCTGATGCCCTTGCTGTCTAGATCAGGGAAGGGATGAGGGGGAAGCCAGTATAGCCCACAGGGAGAAAACCAGGCCTATGTGTACTCTGGGCCCCGCTCCTTTCTCCGCCTGCCTGAAACCACACTAGCAGTCAGCACGTCAGAACCTGCGAGGTCAGGATGGATTCCTGCTTTTGAAGAGCTGCCTGGGCAAAGAATGTCAGAGTCACATTACTCTACAGACCAAATGGCAATTCACAGCCACAAAGGGAGTGGCCCACTCCATCAATCCTCACCCTGTGGCTGTCGGGCCAGACCCCTAGGGTGTCCACGGCTGCCCCTGTTGAAACAGTGGGGCTGACAAAAGCAGTTTGAAGGGAAACAAAAATACTGCAGGATCAGGTTACAAATGTTTGCCTAGACTTGGAATCCTTATTCTAGAAAGTTCTATGCTAACCCATGGGGGCAGCTGTTGCTACCTTTGATGAGTAGAGAAAAACAACTGTAGCGGAAGCGGGGTGAGAGGGAGCAGAGCCAGAAGAAATCCTGGCTCAGCAGCCCGGGATGGGTCCCACCAATACAGTAGCCAGGGAGGAGGGCGCATGCTCTCCAGGATCCGATTTCAGGCCAGCTGGAGCTAGGATGCGTTCTTCGCCACAGGAAGAATTTTCCCTCAGACAGAACTGCTAACCCGGCAGGATGGAGGGAGGACTGTACCGCCAGTGGTGGTGACTGCACTTCCCAGCAGCCTTTCCCCCTTCCTTCCCTGGGTAACATGTATTATTGTGTTGCCAATTTACCCACCTCCCACAATAGCCTTCATTTTTTTAAAATGTGGGAATTTTTCTGAGCCTGTGAGCTATGTTGCAAAACTATGAGCACTTTTCCACAGCTACCCTATGTCATCTGTCTCTTTGACATAAAGAGGAAAGGAGGAGGGTGGAGAGGGAAAAGGAGGGAGAGCGGGAAAGCAGCAGAAACGCGAGAGAAACATTTTGCTGACGTCAAAGAAGACCACACTCTACAGGATAGCATTACTTGTACCTCAACAACCCACTCCCTCTAATTTACTAGAAACCAAACGGACTGTTTAGAAGCCCTCAGCCTGGCAGTCTGGGTTGGGTTTTGCTGGGGGGTGGGTTGGGGTGGGGGTTGTTTTGTTTTTTTGCTATTTTCCTTTGACCAAAACGGCCATTAATTGTTGGGAGTTTGAAAACTACCTGATTCCGTGAAACAGAGGGGATTTCCATGAGTAATAATTCAGACCGTGCTTGTGTAGGGCACTGTGGCTCGAGAAAATTGATCCAGCTGCTTGCAAAGCTCATGGAAAAGGGCCCGGGGGTGAGGACGGCGGCGTCTGCAGCTGGGGCCGCTGCGGCCGCTGCTGGCGTTGTCACGTGGTCCCGCCGGCGTCCGCCCAGCTGGTCCGGGCTCGCCCCCGCGCCCTGCGCGCCCCCTGCGTCCCACTCCAAGCTCCAGGCGCCCTCCGTTCTCGCGCTGCCCCAACCTCTGGTTCTTCGAGAGGTCGTCGCCTTGCATCCCTGGCTGATTTCGCAGGCTGAAGGCGATTCTTCACACAAGTAGCAACCTCTTTTTGGGAAATACAGGGTTCTGAGTCTGGATGGGGGCGGCCCTAAGCTGCCTCTCGAATGTTACCTTTTGGTTCGCTGGCGTGTTTGTGCTTCCAGAAGCATCCCGCGGTTCTGTTGTCCAGACACACCAGGACCTATTTGCTAATACAATCAAATCTAGCAACAGTCACCTGTAACCCGAGGTTACAGAAATACCGATTCCACTACCCAGATGGTAGAGTTTAATATGTTTGCTGGCTAAGGCCTCACAAGTTAATTTTTATCCTAGTAAAAAATAATAAACACTACATTAGCAACTAAATGTTTATCAATTTGCAGTTCATTTCCAGCCAGATCATTTCGCTTCTGCATGTTTTTACTGCTAGCTGATGCACTGGAGTGCTTTTCCCCAAACCATATGTGGCTATTTAAGTCTTAGCCTCTGTAGCATTTATACGGTGCTTTTCACTTTAATTGGATAATATTATTTGGCTACTTCAGCCATGGTCTTCAAACATTGCATTTTAATGATAAAGAAACTGCAGTAAAGAAAGATTAAATGAGTTGCTGGGGAATCATCCTGCACTTCAGGGGTGAGGCTAAACAAGGAGCCACAAGTTGATATGCAGCACAGACCTGTATGGGCTGGACCACGTGGCTGAGCAGGGCTGAGTTTGTTGTGTTTCTTTTCCTCATCTTATGGGAAGATAATATTAGAGGAAGTGGCAGAGAAGGACTATCTAATGGAGTTAGCAACCCTGAATGGGAAAAAGACGCATGGATGCACATAAGCAATGGTAGCCTGTTGAGAGTGTGATGGAAACTCAAGTACCTTCAGCTGCCCTACAGCTAAGCCCTTCTGCAAATGCTTTGGCTATTTTTGTTATCTTAGCGGCATTAGAGCCACCGTTGGGTAGTGTCATCCACTGTTTATTACTAGACTTTCATAGCCAGAAACAGTGATTTGGCTAAGACAAAATGAAGCGATGGCTGTCCTGGGATGGTGCAGATGATAAACCCTTCCCGTCTCCCGGTATGAGTAGAAACCTTGATATTGCCGCTTGATTTAGGGCAGATCTAAAGCTGCTACTCTGGGGAAGATGAGAGTAGAAGAGTCTTCAGGGCAGAAGGCAGAATAAGTCAGATCTGTGTTCCAACTTTATTATCTCTGTGGGAAAATAACTCTTTCTTGAAGTCTAAGTTTTTCTCCCTTGAAAAAGTGAGGGGATAGTAGGATGTCCCTCACAGGGAAGGTATCCACATCAGGGACATATATACTCAGGGCCTGGCTTGGTGCCTGGCATCTGGTAGACACTGAAGAAGCACTGTTGCCAGGAAGAGTAGGCTTGGTGGATGCGGGCAGGTGATGGGTTGAAGATACCACGTATGCAAGCCCAAATATGAGGCAATGACCCATTTCCCAATGGGTAGGTTACACACATTTTGTGTCCTTTTTTTTTTGCCATCTTGAATATATATATATATATATATATATATTTTTTTTTTTTTTTCTTCAGATGGCATCTCGCTCTGTCACCCAGGCTGGAGTGCAGTGGTGCGATCTCGGCTCCCTGCAACCTCCAACTTTCTGGTTCAAGCAATTCTCCCTGCCTCAGCCTCCTGAGTAACTGGGATTACATCATGCCTGGCTAATTTTTGTATTTTTTAGTTGAGACAGAGTTTCGCTATGTTGGCTAGGCTGGTCTTGAACTCCTGACCTCAGGTGATCTCCCTGCCTTGGCCTCCCAAAGTGCTGGGATTACAGGTGTGAGCCACCATGCCTGGCTTGAATTTTTTTTTTTTTTCTTTGAGATGGAGTCTCGCTCTGTTGCCCAGGCTAGAGTGCAGTGGTGTGATCTCGGCTCAGTGGAATCTCTGCCTCGCAGGTTCAAGCAATTCTCCTGCCTCAGCCTCCCGAGTAACTGGAATTACAGGCGTGTGGCACCATGCCTGGCTAATTTTTGTATTTTTAGTAGAGACAAAGTTTCACATGTTGGCCAGGCTGGTCTTGAACTCCTGACCTCTGATCCGCCCACCTCAGCTTCCCTAAGTGCTGGGATTACAGATGTGAGCCACCATGCCTGGTGGCTTGAATATATACTTTTAATGATGCAAGTGAAATAGTCACTTTTCTAGTTAAGAATTTAGTTTATTGACTTAGTTACTTGTTTATTTATTTATTTGTTTGAGACAGAGTCTTGCTCTGTCACTGAAGCTGGAGTGCAGTGGTGCGATCTTGGCTCGTTGCAACCTCCATTTCTGGGTTCAAACGATTCTCCTGCCTCAGCCTCCGGAGCAGCTGGGACTACAGGCACGTGCCACCATGCCTGACTAATTTTTGTATTTTTACTAGAGACAGGTCACCATGTTGGCCAGGCTGGTCTGGAACTCCTGACCTCAAGTGGTTCGCCTTGTGTGGGCCTCCCAAAGTGCTGGGATTACAGGAGTGAGCCACCACGACTGGCCAGTTATATTTAGAATCACATGCATGAATATTCTTATTTAGGAATCTTGCCTTTTTCCTTTTTGTTACTCATTATTCAGACTCTTTGTTATCAACTGTCTTTGTCATCACTTGTGCTCCCCATCTTTTTTTTTTTTTTTTTTGAGACAGAATTTCGCTCTGTTGCCCAGGCTGGAGTGCAGTGGCACAACCTCGGCTCACTACAACTTCTGCCTCCCAGGTTCAAGTGATTCTCCTGCCTCAGCCTCCCAAGTAGCTGGGATTACTGGGCGCCACCACATCCAGCTTATTTTTGTATTTTTAGTGGAGACAGGGTTTCACCATGCTGGCCAGGCTGGGTCTTCAGCTCCTGATCTCAGGCGATCTGCCTGCCACGGTCTCTTCAAGTGCTGGAATTACAGGTGTGAGCCACCATTCCCGGCTTTGTGTCCCTTTTTGAATGATCTGACTCAGTCTTCCAGAACACTTCATCTTGCTTCTGTCCAACTGCCTTTGAGATTTAGGACTTTTTGAGGCTGTACGCTATGCTCACTGGAAATGTTATCTCAAGCCTTCATAGCCATGTGCTATTTGCCATCTCCACAAAACCGACTTCTTTTATTGCTTTTAAAAGGGATCTTCATGGGGCTATGCAAGGAAATGTTCATGCATTTTAGAGATGCATACTAAAGTAGGAAGGAGTGAAATGGCATGAGGCCTGCAATGCTCTTTAAAAGATTTCGGCAAAGAGAAAAAAAAGTAAAACGCAATAAATGAAGCAAATGTCAAAAAATCTGGGTATTGTGCACGTGTACCCTAGAACTGAAAGTATAATAATAATAAGAAAAAAAGATAAAAAACAAAAAACAAACAAAAAGAACATTCAAAGATATTGCCTGTAGTCTACCCTTTCTTAAAAAGAAAAAAAATCTGGGTAATTGTTAATCTCCATAATTATGTGGAGAGTCACTGTGCTATATGCTCCTTTTGTCATAATAAAATTTTAAAATATAAAAATAAAAATTGTCACAATAAAATTTAAAATGGGCCTGGCCTGGTGACTCATGCCTGTAATCCCAGTACTTTGGGAGGCTGAGGCAGGTGGATCACTTGAGGTCAGGAGTTCGAGACCATCCTGGCCAACATGGTGAAACCCTGTATCTACTGAAAATACAAACATTAGCCACTTGTGGTGGTGGGTGCGTGTAATCCCAGCTACTCGGGAGGCTGAGGCAGGAGAATTGCTTGAAACCAGGAGATGGTGGAGGTTGCAGTGAGCTGAGGTTGTGCCACTGTACTCCAGCCTAGATGACAAAGCAAGATCCTGTTTCAAAAAAGAAAAAAAAAGTTTAAAATGAACTTTAAAAGTCTGGCTTACAGGCTGGGTGTAGTGGCTCACACCTATAATCCCATCTCTTTGCGAGGCTGAAGTGGGCAGATTGCTTGAGTACAGGAGTTCGAGACCAGCCTGGGCAACATGGTGAGACCCTGTCTCTTAAAAAAAAAAAAAGAACTTGCTTACAGTATCTCTCATACTTGTAATTGTAATTGGAGGTCATACCTTCAAGAATAACTACAAAAGCTTTTATTTTTCTTTGTATTAAAAAACCAAATCAACAAAAACTATTCTTCCAGACAACCTCTATAAGCATTCCAAACTAAAATTGATGAGATTCCCTTCAGAATATTTTGTTGTTCCAAATAAAGAAATTCTGTAATATAAAGAGCTTTTTACAGACACAAGTATAAGGTGATGCCTTATACTTGCCTATTCATCCTATTTTTCTCTATGCTTTGCTGATCTGAGTAGACAGGGTTGGTAATGACCCCAAATGGAACACTTCTCTAAGTAATGGGAAGATCTCATGCAGTGTCCTTCATCAGAAGTACCCATTACCTAGTGCCCTTGTTGGCACTGGAGCTGGAAGGCTCAGGATAGCAGGGAACAGGCAGCCCACAGTTCTGGAAGCAGGTCTGGTGGCAAAGGCCTGGGTATGGAGTGTAAGTGGTGGCAGAAGAGGGGAGAGTCACTGTTTTCTTCATTAGTTAATGTCTCTCCCCTGGAGGGAGGGCAAGACCCATGGTCTACACAGCCAAAGTGAGAGGGTGGTTGAGAAATTCTCCAGCAAACTCAGGCAAAGTCAGGCAAGCATATTTAGGCCTAGGAGTCCTGGTTACCACAGCCTAAAGTGATAGGAACAGAAAGTGAAAGGAACAGAAAACCAGCCCGTATTTGTTTTATGTGAATTTTGTAGCAATTGCTTTTCCAAAGGAGGAAAGAAAAAGTTATTCTTTTTAAAACACGATTGAAGAAGAGGATGCTTTTCCTATGGACATGGTAGGCCATTTACCGACGCGTTATTATCATAAAAAATACCTACTGAGCCTGTGTGGGAAGCCTGGAATTCTTTTACTTTATTGTATTTTCCTCTAAGGATATATTGCGTTATTCCACAACAGGCTGGTCACAATCTTTGAGAGATTTACTTCTGAGACTTTTTGGTGTGGCTTCATTCACACTTCACATTTCATAAGAGAGACAATTTTGAATACTTTGAAAGAACCCTCCCTCAAACATAAACATCACAGCATCCTGACTTTAGAGTGTCTATCTCAACATTTCAGTGCTAGAAGGTTTTTTGGAATGCAGACAAATAAGATAAACAAAATCCCAGTGTGCTTAAACTGAGAGCAGGTTCTTTTTTGGAAGATGTGTGTGTGTATGTGTGTGTGTGTGTCTGTGTTTTGATGAGCTAAGTGTTGATTATAACCCAAAAAGAAGGAAAAGTGTGAGATTAGATAAGTGTCTGCTAGATTCATTATTGCCGTGTGCATTCTGTGAAATGGGCTTAGAGGTCACTGGTTGTAGCTGCAGGATAAAGTTCACTTGTTTATTCTCAGTCTGATTGGGCCACCATTGAAAACAGAATGTGAACTACTGTCCAGAAGCCCTCTGTGAACTTTAGGTCTGCCTTAGGAGGGATGCTTCCAGCGAGGGAGCGCGTGATGAAGTGATGAAGTCTGCAGGCATTGCTTGGGCAACGCCAAGTGGCCACTGGCCAGGGTAGAAGTTAAACCAGGAGATGGCTGTCAAATGCAGTTGTTAGGTTTGGCACATCTTTCTCAAGCTGCTGAGCTGAGCAGGAAAGAGAGACGTTTGTTTGTGGATTTATCTCATCTATAAGACACTCTGATAGATGAACTCTATATCAGTTCTATGTAGAACTCTGTATCAGTTCTATAAGGCACTCTTTAATCTGAATCTATTTGCTCAAGAGAAAAACAAGTCTGACTTGCATCCCATTGGAGATTCAGATTGGACAGTTTACATCTTTCACCTGCGCCCCCGTAGCGTCCTCTACTGATGCTGTCCTACATTGATTTTTCCAGCAGCCTGGGAAGTAACCTCATAGATGGTTTGGGATGTCTTTTGGCTATGCTTAAAAATTTCCAACAGATTTGCTGCACATCTTAGGATAAATATGTTTCCTGTGAATTGTAATGATTTCTTACACTACATTTGCAACCATGTGTATGCATCTGCAGGAAACATAGCCTGGCTCTGTGAAGGAATACTGCTGTGACCGCAAAACTGTTTCTGTGGAATTTTCTCTGCTGTGGTCATCCTGCCTTCAGGTCAGTGAATAGATGGTGTTTGAACAGTGTCTGGCACAGATACTTGAACCTTAAAGCTTAATGTATAACTGGTATTTTTTCCCCTTCTGTGTCAGCAATTGGCAACGGGACACTGTAAATAAGGATTCTGGTTTGTAAATGGACATCTGTTCCTCCAGGGGAGGGGAAGGCTGGAGTAAGCAGTTTTGAAATTCATGCTGCAAGTGATAAGATAATTTGAGTAACCTGTAAGACCTGTGGATTCACAGGTTTCAAAAACAGGAAAGTCTCTTGTCTGAAAACCCTCTAAAGCAACGTGTGGGCTTAGAAAAGAAGCCGGCTTGTGGTTTGGTGATTGTACTTCCTTATTGATATAATGGCCGCTGATGCAAGGCCTCCTGGGATTGCAGCGTGGTGACCGCAGGCCTGACGGTTACCCTGACTGGGTTCTGCAACAGCCCGGGGCTTTCAGCACAGATGAGAAGTCTAAAAATTTCCCTTTTCATTTCCTCTCTTGTGTGACTTTGTCATTTTTTAAAAAACTGGTCACAGAAAAGGGAATTTTGCCCATGCTTTTAAGGAGTTTATCTCGACTAGGTAGCTTCCCCGCCACTCCTCTAAAATCCCTCCCCAAAAACCCCAAGTTAAAAAAAAAAAGATCTATTCTTGTAGATTTTTTTTGTGTGGGTCTATGTTTCATTCATCTGCTTTTAGGCTGGATTTATAACAAGCAGATCTTTTAAAATGGTATGATTTTAAAATAAAATTTAAAAAACACGCTGAGATCTTTCCATAACTTTGGCTTCTGGGAGTTGAAAGTGCAGGTACGTGCTACATCTTCTGGAAACCTAACCCTCACACGCCAAGTGGAAGGCTCTTTTGGTCAAATACTCCCAGGACTTATGCTAGAGTTCTGAAATAAGCGAAAGCAGATGCCATGCCTGTGCGACACAGCTAACTGACCGCAGCCCAGAAAGTTCGGTTGGCTAGCTGTGTGGGGGCTGACTTAAGCCCTGAAAACATTCTGCATCAGAACTCAGCTTTATAAAGGAGTTCCTGCTCTCCTGTCTGCCCTGGAGATAGTCATGCATGACAGCTTGTGGGCTGATCGTGCATTTAGGCAGCTGCTTTTCCTCCCTCCCTCCAGGAGGAAAATAGAGCAAAAAGGTAGAACTTACTTCCACACCCAAGTTTCTCCTGAAAGCACTGTGCCTTGTTTTGTTTGCTACACGTCTTAGGTATGTATGTTTGCATCTACATAGGCCCAGAGCTCAGGTACGCACAGTGCTCAGGTACACGCAGTGCACACACTTGCTAGCCACATACACTCTCCGTGCACACACAGTGCTCATGCATACATGGTAGTGCATGACGAATCCACATAGTATCCATGCACACACACAGTACCCACACACACATGGTACATACACATGGCACCCCTGCACATACACAGTAGACATGCATAACCCAGAAAGTGGTTCTTGCTCTCTCTGTAACCTTAAGACTTGGGCAGTTTTTGTTAACTCCCACACTTGGCAGGATTACATTTCCTTGCGGCCTCAATGACGTGATAGGGCAGATTTATTGGGCTTACAGAAAAAAAGAGAGAGGAGAGAGAGTAAGCAAGCGAGTAGTAAACTCTGCTGTGCAGTCAACCTGGGCCTTGGTTTTAAGGTGCCGATCATCAGGGCCAGGAGAGAAGATCTGGCAACATGGGGTCGTTTGGTGAGAGTCAGCAGGTTTCACTGGTAATCTGCTAGAGCACTAAAATACATACTTCCAAAGGTTGCCTTCTTTCAGTTCACTGAAAAATAAAAGGAGCCCCAAGGCTGGACCAAATAACATACATAAATAACACATGCATTCCTGCACGTGTTATTTATGTATGGGCACATGTTTACAGCATGCATGCATGTGTGCTATGTGTATATACCATGCACTTGCACACATATACTGTGTGTGCAGCCCACCAGATGCCACAGATATGGTAGTGGCAGGGTCAGTGACAGAGAGTTGGGGGGATGCAGGTGTGAGGCAGGCCTGCTTGGGAACAGGTAAATCACTTAAGGACACAGTGCTTTTCATCTGCTTTGCTGCAAGCGCTTAAGCAGCATGCGCTGAGATTGCAGAAACCTGAAAGATAGGCAAAGTGTATATCCCACCTCCCCTTCCTGCCTGACTCTTAAGTAAGTTTTCTTTAAGTATCTTTTTTCTTCAGCCTCAGGAAAAAGAGGACCTTAGAACTGAAGGAGCAAGGATTCAACATCACACTGTTTTTGTTAGGTGCCTATGTGTGTTTGTTTGCTGTGTATCCAAAAGACAGAGGAGATGAACAAGGAAAAGAAAAGAAGGAACCAGATTGGAAAGACAGTATGAGTTTGTACTTATGAAATAAAAGTTCTGTCCCTCTGCACAGGACCTGGAGTCTGTCCCACTTTCCTGTCTCTAACCTCACTGTCAGTGCTGACCCACTTCTGCCTATTTTTATTTGTTTCTTTGAAAATGCTCACTGTGACTGGAGTTGACTTGCCGACTCTGTTCTGTATCCTTCCCACCCCCTGAGTCCCAGAGGGCAGCACTTCCCACCTCATGCCAGTAATTATGGGTGAGCACAGAGCCAAAGGATAGCAGGGTTTTGTTGGTGGTGTGACAAACGGTGACCCCTTTCCTTGCAGTCAGAGACTCAGGGACCAGCAGCTTGCACCTGCACGTGGAGCTTTGCACATGGTCTTCTGCCTGATTTTCCTCTCGGAGGCAGGCCCCCTCCACGAAAGATGAGCACCTTCCCATGTGCCAGAATTCTTGGGGGTGCGCTGACTCCAGGCTCTTGCCCTAGCTTTGGGCCCCGGGCCAGCGAGCATGTGTAGTTACTTATCTGGGATTGCAACCTGAGTCAACAGTGAAACCAGGAAGTGAACTCAGGGTCCGGCATTGTATGGAAAGTTGGGTGTATTTACTTTTCTCTTAAAGCAAACTTTGATTGACTCTTTAATAAGTTACCATGGAGGATATAGTTCTGGTGAGATTTGACTTGGCATCCAAATCTAAGTCACATATTGATAATGGAGGAGAGGAACAGGGAGTCTTTTACGTTTTTCCAGTTTTATCATTAACCCCAAGTTCAGAAATCTGTTTGCTTTTAAAATGATCAGTTTCCTCGTTTAGGAAGGTGACAGTTCTCTACTGATGATGAGGTTGTTTTAGACGGAGTCTCATTCTGTCACCCAGGTCTGGAGTGTAATGGCACGATCTTGGCTCATTGCAACCTCTGCCTCCCGGGTTCAAGTGATTCTTCTGCCTCAGCCTCCCAAGTAGCTGGGATTACAGGCATCCACCACCATACCTGGCTAATTTTTTGTATTTTTAGTAGAGATGGGGTTTTGCCATGTTGGCCAGGCTGGCCTTGAACTCCTGACCTCAGGTGATCCGCCCACCTTGGCCTCCCAAAGTATTGGGATTACAGGCGTCAGCCACCGCGTCTTGCCTGATGAGGTACTTCGATGTCCTTTGTGGAAAGGCCTTATCAACCAGCTGGCACACAGCACTGTGGGAACCTCTGGTGGGGCTGTGTGAGGAATTAGAGTGACCTTGACTTCAGACAGGCCCGATATGGGTCTCGACTCTGTCACTTACGGTGTCACCTGAGGAATCCCTTCTCTTCTTTGGCCTCAATATCCTACTCTGGGAAATGAGAGTAAAAAGTCTCTCCCTTGTAAGGTTGTTAGAGGGCTTGGCAAGGAGATGGATGTGAAGGGCTGGCAGGGGGTGTGGAACGTAGCATGTGCTTGGTGGGGCAAGCTATCAGAGTTATTTATGACTCAAATCATTTTAATTGTGGGCCATAAAATTTCTGTTTTCTCTTTCCAGAGATTTCTCCAGGATGTTACCTGTATGAGGTACACAGTGTGAGAACACGCTCCGTGCTTTTCCTACTTGGGTCCACGTGAGTGTCTGGAGCTGCCCTTCAAGGAAGGGAATAGAAGAATGATTCTGCCTCCCTGCTGAGAGGGATGTGGGTCCTGCGGGTGGTCGGGCTGAAGCTTCCTCTCCTTTCTGCTGATAGCACTTCCTCATTAAACGCAGAGATCTGCAAAAAGGGAAAACAAAAACACAAGAAGAAAAATGAGGCATCAAAGACCCTCCTCTTATGCCCATGGGGATTCGGAGGACGTGCTATTTCTTTACTTTCCCAAAGGGCCCAAGAAGAGCTTCCAGGGAGAGGGAGAACACCCTTTTAGGGGATTCCCAACAGGCCTGTCTCCTGAGGGCTCCTGTAGGAGAGGTAGTAACTAGGGTGCAGACCATTTTCTGTGTTATGGGCATCCAAGGAGAGAAGAGAGTGACCCCTTATGACTTGGGAGGCCCATAAAGATGGGGTCCTGGATAAGCAGTAGCAAGGAGGGTACAGGGATGGGTGTGCCTCGGGGGCTGGCAGTGAGGATGGCATTGTCCCTAGAGAGTTTAAAGACAATCCAGCTCCAAGTCAGACTGCTTTTAAACCATTTTAATTGCCACACACCAGTAAGTTCAAACAATATCAGTGATAAAATCTCCTTCCGTTGGGCAGCCAGTCCTTCTGCTCCCTCCTGATGTATCCTGAGTGAGAGGGGTAGGGAGGAGCTAGTGTGTCCCGAAGACAAAGGAACCCGAGATATTTCTTTCCTCTTCCAAGCAAGAGAGGCTGGAGACAGCAAATGAGTGCTCAGGGATTCTTGGGGGTCAAAAGAGTCACCCGAGAGAAAGGAAGAGAGGGGAACTGCCACATCTCAGTGAGGGGAGCACCGCAGGCTCTGCCTCTCTTTCCCACCCGTCTAGGAGGAGGGTCTGGAGTGGAGTCCATGAGGGGCTGGGCGGGCCTGGGGCCCTACTTTGGAGGGAATGTGTAAGCAGACCATACAGGCAAGCAGACAGTCCTTGGAGGTTGAGGGTGAGACAAAGAACTGTAGTATCCTCTGTGTCTAAAGACACCTTTGCCTTCTGTCCTGACCCACAGATGGGCACTTATCCTGCCCTGCCGTGCTTCTGCCATTTCTGGTGGAAATAGCTCGAAAGACTCCTGCTTATCCACAGAGCAGGGGCATTTACCCATTACAACCCCCTGGCAAAGTGACACGGTTATGCCCATTTCATAGACGAGGAAATGAGGCCCAGAAACGGGCAGGAATCTTCCCCAGCTGGGAAGCGGTGGATCTGGGACTTGTTTGCCCCAGAGGCTGCCACCTGGACACCTCACTGCCCTCAAAGGCTGACGGGGGCCCCCAGCAGCTGTAACCATTTCTTTTGAGTGCTTCTCATTGTGTGGAAGATCATTTTGGGGGTGCACAGAGCTCCCAGCCTGCTGTGATTCAGCACAACCCTGGTGTGTCACCAATAGGAGGTGGCCTTGATGGGCATAGTGCCAGCCAGCCAGAGACCCTCGATGGACAGGGGGCGTTTCCAGAGGGCCTGGTGTTTTCTGCATGGCAAGACTCCTACAGAGAGGCCAACCTGGTTTTTGGAGAACAGTTTGCATTTCCGGTGGCCCTGGGGGCACGTGTTCCTGTTGGATTCCTGCACTGGAAGTGAGCTTGTGGGGCCGGGCTGCCAGCAGTGCCTGCCTTGTGCCGGGGCTTTTTTGGTATGGAAACTTCAGAGAGGCGTCACCACCATCTCTTTTTTGCTCAGGCTTTGCTCATCTCTCCGCACCTGCTTTTTGGGGCTCAAGCCTGGAAGAAGCCTCAGGACACAGGGGAAATGTCCGCCTGCTGAGCAGGACCCGGTGTGAAGGAAGAAGCCGTCCTCTGATTCCTCATGGCCCAGCCACCCCTCGCCTGAGCTGAGCCTGGCCACAGGGCCCGCCTGCAGGAAAGGCTGACCCACGGCTTCATTGTGCTCAGGCTGTGCTAAGAGCCCAGGGTGAGGACCTCCAAGCCCCGGAAGCCTCAGTTGGCCAAAGTGCTAGATGCACGTGGTCTGCCTTCATCCCTGCTTCCCTCAGAGCTTGCATTTTTCCAAATTCAAGAGAGGCTCCACCTTTGAGAAGACCCGCCTGTCCCGGTTATTTATGTGTACCATATCTCCCTTTGTTCCGCAGAGCGGTGCGCATAAAAGGCTTTTGGGGAAGGGGAGAAGTGCGGCTCAGTGACTTGCACAGGAAATTGGAAATTGGATCCCAGGTCTACCCCCACTCCTCTGACTCATGCTTAAGCAAACCCAACACATGCCCTGACCTTTGCTCTCTCCGTCTATTGCAGGCCATACCTGCCAGCAGTCCGCTGTCCTGGCCATGCTGCGGCTCACAAAAGTCCAGCATTTGGCTAGCTTCCTGGGGGAATGAATCTTTCCGAGCCAAACTAATGCTATGCATGCAGCCTATGCTTTTTTTTTTTTTTTGGTCTTCCACAAAGTGAATACTTACTTTTTTTTGCTCTTTAAATTGTCATCCATTATATTCATCAACACAGAGAGATGGAACATTTGGCAAAATTATTTTAAGTAGCACTCCAACCTGTGATGGTAATTTCAAGTCAAGGAATTTGCTGAGCAGCTGTGGGGAAGAACAAAGGGCCTGAGAGTGATTTAGGGCCTGGGGGAGGGGAGGTGGTGGAGTTGAAGGCCCAGCCGGTAGCAGAAACAGCTGGAGAGGTAGGTTGTGCACTCCCCGTGGGAGAGCCGGCCTTCTCAGCCCTGCCATCCCATCCACACGTGCCTCATCAGAGAATTTTCATCTGCTGAACATACCACATGCAGCACTTCAAAACAGATAAACTAAGCAGAGGATTCAGATTCAGTTTAATACCCTCGCTGAGAACTTCGGCTCAGGAGTTGGACAGGCCTGGCCTTGAATCCTGGCTCTGCCACTCACTGGCCTCAGTTGCATCATCTGTAAAATGGGGCTAATGTAGCAATCACTTCGTAGGGATTACTGTTAGGTTGAGTGTTTATTTGACCCAGTCACTGGCATAGAACAAGTGTTCAAAATACTATTATTATCACAAATATGCAGAAATGTTCAATGTATACACTCGGTTTTTGCAACCAATTAATTCAATGAGCATCTATTGAGCACCTGTTATATGTTAGGTGCCGGGCTGGGTGCTGTTTGGGTACAAATATGTAAAGCATAGGAATTAATATGCTATTAGATAAACTAAAAAGACTTCTATTGACTTAAAAAGTAATAATGACTTCCAATCGTATTTAAGTAATTAACAAAAGAGCCTTTCTTTTTTTTTTAATTTCCATTTTTGAGATGGAGTCTTGCTCTGTCTCTCAGGCTGGAGTGTGATGGTGCTAGCTCAGCTCACTGCAACCTCTGCCTCCCGGGTTCAAGCAATTCTTGTGCCTCAGCCTCCAGAGTAGTTGGGATTATAGGTGCGCCACCACGCCCAGCAAATTTTTGTGTTTTTAGTAGAAACAGAGTTTCACCATGTTGCCCAGGCTGCTCTTGAACTCCTGACCTCAGGTGATCCACCAGCCTCGGCCTCCCAAAGTGCTGGGATTACAGGCATGAGCCACTGTGCCCAGTCGAAAGAGCCTTTCTTGACAGATGGTCTACTAGAAACAATTTGAAAAGAAAATGTAGAGTTGAAAAAAATAAAAGGGAAGCTGCATTCTTTTTAATTGTTTCTGAACTTGTTGCTTTTCAACACAACTATTATCTAAATTAACTTAATTTCTTAAAATAAGCCCTGCTTCATACCCGGGAAGCTTCAGTCAGCTAATTTGCAGATAATCAGACCTGTTTACAAATAGTCTGGTTTGTCTGAGTGACTTTCGGTGACACATGCATACTTAGAAAGGGTATCATTTGCCAGGGATTAGCCAGTTCTGCTGAATGACAGTCTTCGGAATTAGAAGTCATCTAGTTCAACCTTTCATCCTTTTAATAGAACTTCTGGTAGATAACAGCTGAGCTTCTGCTCAGACTGCTAGAAATGGAGAACTTACTACTTCAAAACGTAGATACTGCCCGCGTTGAACAGCTCTAAATGTTCAAGATGGAATAATTAATAGTAAACTAATTGAAAAGAATTTGCATAGCACATCTCAAGGACAAAAATCCCTTCTGTTGTTTTTTCCTTTCGTCTTGGTCTCCATCTCTGTCATTTGGTGGTGTTTGGACTGCCTGTATGTCTTCCCCTTTTACTCCGAGCGGCCGCCTGCCCTCTGCCCCCTGCCCCCGGCGGAACAACAATGGCTCTGATCACAATTGGGTGGCCAAGCGTATCATGCCGTAGAAGTTTGGAGCCAACACTCAGTTCAAGTTGCTCCTCTCCTTGTTCTCTAGGGTGGCTCCACTAGGTTCTGCTTTCTTGGAAAACAACAGTGAACTTTGTTTAGCCAAAACCCTATTTCCCAAGCTGATATTTGCTCACTGGCCTCCCCTCCTCCAGCTGCTCCCAACTGCTGACCACTTCTTGAGCACACTGCTAGCTGCTTCTGCTGTTCCAGCAATTCCTGGAAGGCAGCCGCAAGCGGCCAAGGCAGATGGAGCCCAAGCCCTGTTGCTTGTGGCCTTGGCTTACTGAGCCTGAATCCACGACCGGATCATTAGAAAAGGAACGGTGTGGGCCGGGCGCGGTGGCTCAAGCCTGTAATCCCAGCACTTTGGGAGGCCGAGACGGGTGGATCACGAGGTCAGGAGATCGAGACCATCCTGGCTAACATGGTGAAACCCCGTCTCTACTAAAAAAATACAAAAAATTAGCTGGGCGATGTGGCGGGCGCCTGTAGTCCCAGCTACTCGGGAGGCTGAGGCGAGAGAATGGCATAAACCCGGGAGGCGGAGCTTGCAGTGAGCTGAGATCCGGCCACTGCACTCCAGCCTGGGCGACAGAGCGAGACTCCGTCTCAAAAAAAAAAAAAAAAAAAAAAAAAAAAAAAAAAAAAAAAAAGAAAAGGAACGGTGTGTGTGCCCACCTTTGAAGCCAGTAGGCCAAAAGAAGGGTGAACAGGACAGCGCCATAACACCTAGAGTTATCGTGTTTGGTTCACACTTCTGGTTTCCTGCAGAATTGTTAGAATTTTTTAAAAAAGGAAGCAGCAAGTTGAGAGCAACTAAAGTGAAAAGAGAAAAGTGATACAAAGGGAAAGGTTTATTTTTGGAGCTCTTAGATTCTGAAACTCCTTCTGACTCTTTTATCCTTTTACCTCTCCCATTCTCCTCACTGGGCTTTTTGTCCTCACGGGGACTGTGCGTCTCTGATCTCACTCTAACTCTGGGTCCCTTAGGCTCTTCTGGCTTTCTGGTTCCTGGAGTGAGCCCTTTCAATGAGGCCCTCCCTCAGTTTCCCATCCCTCTTGTTCTTCTGCCATCCAGACTCATCACAGCCCAAATCGGAGACCGGCTGGCTGCATGGCTGGCTACTCAGAGTGGCTGGAGACAGCCATGCCCCAGGGCGACTTGTTCCACAGTGATCTGACTGGTTCATCCAGGGGTCTTGGACCTCACAGACCTCATCGGGAACATCAAACGAGGTTTCTTTGGAAGGAATGATATTTAAAACAATGTGATTTAGTTATGAGCATTTAAGAAACAGGAGATCACCAGAAAATCCAGAGTTTCAGCTCCACAAGCAGAGCTGGCAAGCTGGCGGTACCCGGTCTTTACCCATTCTGGGATGACCACTGGCTGGAGCTGAGAGGCAGCGGCTTCTCTGACATGGGGCACACACTCCATTTTACTACCATCTCTGCAACAACAGAGAGTGTCTTCCTGGACCCCCAAACTGAGAATTAGATGCCTTTGATCCATGGGCTTGGTTCCTCCCACTCCCCAGACAACCTGATTCATGAGATGCCTGCCTGTTCCCCGTGGGTATCTGAGTTTGCAGCCCATGCTCAGTAGAGTTTATTCAGCAATCCTTTTCCTGACCGATAGCAGATTCCTAGCCCATCACATTTCTAATGCAGTTGTTGCAAGTCTTGTCCAGACCTTTCAGACCCTTGATCTTTCCGGGAGATTGTGCCTCATACATTATTGAAAAGATTGAGGCCACACAACAGGTACTCTTAATGCCTCAGCTTTCTGCCTTTCTGCTTCTAAGGTCTCTCTCTCCATTCCTTCCTCTTTCCCTCCTTTCTAACTCTCTTTTTCTTTTTTTCATCACTTAAAAAAATTGTAAAATAGAGTGTACCTACAGAAAAAGGAGGCCGAGGCAGGAGAATCGCTTGAACCTGGGAGGCAGAGGTTGCAGTGAGGCGAGGTCATGCCATTGCACTCCAGCCTGGGCAACAGGAATGAAACTCTGTCTCAACAAAAAAAAAAAAACAAAAAAGAACCAAAAAAACAAAAACAAAGATATACAGTTCAGTGATTTATCACAAAGTCAAAACAAGTGTCATTATCAGCCTGATCGAGAACTAGAACTCTGCCCTCCTTCACCCTGCACTTACTCCTCATTCCCCCGTCCACCTCTACCCTCCCTCCCTATCAGAGGTGACCATTATCCTGACTTTTTATGTAAAGCATCTTTGATTATCTTTACCACCAAAAATATATGTATAAACAGATGTTCATAGCAGCTTTATTCATAACTGCAAAAACCAGGAAGCAACCAAGATGTCCTTTAATAGGTAAATAGATAATAAACTGTGATACATTCAGGCAATGCACAATTATTCAGTCCTCAAAAGAGATGAGCTATCAAGCCATGACATGATATGGAAGAATCTTAAATGCATATTACTAAGTGAAAGAAGACAGTCTGAAAAGACTATATGCCTTATGATTCCAACTATATGTCATTCTGGAAAAGGCAAAACTGGAGAGGTAGTAAAAGGATCAGTAATTGGCCAGGCACAGTGGCTCACATCTGTAATCCCAGCACTTTGGGAAGCCCAGGCGGGCGGATCATGAGGTCAGGAGATCCAGGCCATCCTGGCTAACGTGGTGAAACCCCATCTCTACTAAAAATTAAAAAAATTAGCCAGGCATGGTGGCATGCACCTGTAATCCCATCTACTCGGGAGGCTGAAGCAGGAGAATTGCTTGAACCCAAGAGGCAGAGGTTTCAGTGAGTCAAGATGGCGCCACTGCACTCCAGCCTGGGTGACAGAGCAAGGCTCCGTCTCACACACACAAAAAAAGTATCAGTAATTGCCAGGGATTAGGGGGAGGGAGGGATCAAACAGTGCAGCACAGAGGGTTTTTAGGGCAGTGAACTGCTGTGTATGATACTGTCATGATGCGCACCTGTCATTATACATTTGTCAAAACTTGTAGAATGTACAAGACCAAGAGAGAACCCTAATGTGAGCTATGGATCCTGGGCGATACCGATGTGTCAGTGTAGGCTCATGGATTGTAACAATCACACCGCTCGGGTGGGGGATGTTGATAGCGGGGAAGGCTGTGCTATGTGGGGGGCAGAGGGTATTTGAGATATCTCTGTACCTTCCGTTCAGTTTTGCTGTGAACCTAAAACTGCTCTAAAAAAGTAAAATCTTAAAAAAAGGGAAAAAGGTCTCTTTAAATGCTAAAAT
This sequence comes from Trachypithecus francoisi, assembly GCF_009764315.1. Taxonomy (NCBI): domain Eukaryota; kingdom Metazoa; phylum Chordata; class Mammalia; order Primates; family Cercopithecidae; genus Trachypithecus; species Trachypithecus francoisi. Next base: position 13,594,643 of record NW_022681470.1, read on the forward strand.
TTAGTTTTTGGCTAAACTGAACTTTAGTATTTCAATGCTAAAGCCTGTTTTTTTTGTGTGTGGTTTTTTTTAACTTTATATAAATGTAACTAAACAGTATGTATTCTTTCATGTGCCGCACTTTTTACTCAACATTATACTTGTGAAAATCATCCAGGTTGTCATGTGTAGGTGTAGTTTGCAGTTTTTATCAGTGGATAGTATTGCATTTAAAAAAATGGCATAATTTGTTGGTCTGTTCTACTCTTGGTGGAGATTTAGGTTGTTTCCAGTCTAGGGCTATTGTAAATGATGCTGCTGTGATCATCCTTGCTGTTGTGTGCTGGGGGAGGCATATGTGTGTTCCTGAGGAGTCTGGAGTCTTCTTTGTGGAAGGGTTTAAATGATCAGTTCAGTTTATTGAATAGTTATTGGGCTAGTTAAGATTTACATGTTTTCTTGTGTCCGTTTTTGATAAATTTTCTTTTTAAGGGATTCACCAATGTATCTAAATTTGCAAAATGTTTTGGCATAAAACTATTCATAATACCTTCTTATGATCGTCAATAAAGGTGGTTCTGTTGTGATGTCTCTTTATCATGCCTGACATTGATTATTTTAATCTTCTTTTTCTTTCTTTTGCCCCCTTGATAAATCTTGCTAATTTTTGTTTGTTTGTTTGTTTTTGTTTGTAGACACAAGGTCTCACTCTGTTGCCCAGGCTGGTCTTGAACTCGCGGCCTCAAGCAGTCCTCCTGCCTTGGCCTCCCAAAGTGCTGGGATTACAGGCATGAGCAACCACGCCTGGTTTTGCTAGGGTTTTAAATCAATTTTATTACTCTTTCCAAAAAATCCAGATTTTGGTTTTGTTGATACAGATGCTCCTTCATTTACAATGAAGTTGTGTCCCACTTAAAGTGTGTTTTTAACTTAAGATATTTTCAACTTATAATGCGTTTATCTGGACATAATTCCAATGTAAGTTGAGGAGCATACTGCATGCATATTGCTTTCATATTATTGGAGTGATAAAATCATAAGTTGAACCATTGTAAGTTGGGGACCATGTATATTTCATATTTTATATTTGTTTTTTAGTGCATTAAATTCTTCTTTTCTTGGGTTTAATTTTCTGTACTTTTTCTAATTTCTTGAGATGGCTGCTTAGTTCATCAATTTTAAGCCTTTCCTATGATCAATATATGCAATTATGCAATTATAGTTATAAATATTCATCTAATCATAGCTTTAACCTTATCCCATGACCTTCAGTATGCAATATGTTTATTATCATTCTATTAAGATATGTTAAAATGTTATTTTGATTGTTTTCATGGGTTATTTAGATGTATATCTGCATTTTCAAATACATGGGGCCAGGCCCAGTGGCTCACGCCTGTAATCCCAGCACTTTGGGAGGCCAAGGCGGGTGGATCACCCGAGGTCAGGAGTTCAAGACTGGCCCGGCCAACGTGGTGAAACTGCATCTCTACTAAAAATATAAAAATTAGCTGGTCATGGTGGCACATGTCTGTAATCATAGCTACTTGGGAGGTTGAGGCAGGAGAATTGCTTAAACCAGGGAGACGGAGGTTGCAGTGAGCCAAGGTTGTGCCATTGCACTCCAGCCCGGGTAACAGAGCAAGACTCCATCTAAAAAAAAAAAAAAATTCATGGGAGTTTTCTAATTATCATTTTTGTTACTGGCTTTTTAGCTTACTTGCAATGTATTTAAAAAGTGTATTTTGTATAATTTCAGTCATTTGAGATTTGCCAAGACATGCTTTATGACTCAGCATATGATTGATTTTTGAAATTGTTTCTTGTGTGTTTGAAAATAATGTACACTTGTAGTTGTGAGTTCAATATTCTATATATGTCCATTAGGTTATAGTTCCTGATTGTGTTGTTTGAATCTTTTATATCCTTACTGACTTGTCTGCTTGTTCTGTTAAATATTGACAGAAGTGTGTTAAATTCTACCATGATTGTGGGTTTGTCCATATGTAGATATGTTGCTTTTTGCTTCATGTATTTTGAGGTATTAGGTGTATATAATTTTATAATATTGGCTGGGCGTGGTGGCTCACTCTTGTAATCCCAACACTTTGGGAGTCTGAGGTGGGTGGATTCTCTGAGGTCAGGAGTTCAAGACCAGCCTGGCTAACATGGTAAAACTTTGTCTACTAAAAATACAAAAATTATCCAGGCTTGGTGGTGCACACCTGTAATCCCAGCTACTTGGGAGGCTGGGGCAGGAGAATCTCTTGAACCTGGGAGGTGGAGGTTGCAGGGAGCCGAGATTGTGCCACTGCACTCCAGCCTGGGCAACAGAGTGAGACTCCATCTCAAATAATAATAATAATAATAACAATTTCATGACATTATAACTTCCTGGGAAATTGGAAATCTTGTTATTAAGACAGGCCCTTCTTTATCTCTAGTAATACTTTCTGCTTTAAATTCTATTTTTTTTGATAATTAGTAATATAGATAGTGTATGTTTTTTGGATTAGTATGGTATATATTTTCCATACCTTTACTTTTATCCATTTTGTATCCCTACCCCCCCTCCTTTTTTTTTGGCTCATCTCAATTTCGGCTCACTGTAACCTCCACCTCCAGAGTTCAAGCAATTCTCCTGCCTCAGACTCCTGAATAGCTGGGATTACAGGCGCCTGCTACCATGCCTGGTTAATTTTTGTATTTTTGGTAGAGACGGGGTTTCACCATGTTGACCAGGCTAGTCTTGAACTCCTGGCCTCAAGTGATCCACCTGTCTTAGCCTCCCAAAGTTCTAGGATTACATGCATGAGCCCCTGCCCAGCCCATTTTATATCCTTAATGTAATCTTCTGTAAACACTATATAGTTGAAAACATTAATCATCTGGCAATCTTCGTCTTTTAATTGGACCATTTAGTCCATTTATATTTAATGTAATTCCTGATTTCTCTTTTTGGTGGGGAGACAGGGTTTAGCTTTGTCATCCAGGCTCAAGTGTAGTGGTGTGAACATGGCTCACTGAAGCCTCGACCTCTTAGGCCCAAGAGATCATCCTGCTTCAACCTCTCAAGCAGCTGGGACTACAGGCGTGTGCCACCATGCCTGGCTAATTTTGTATTTATTGTAGAGATGGGGTTTCACCCTCTTGCCTAGGCTGGTCTTGAATTCCTGAGCTCAGGCAATCTGCTGGCCTTGGCCTTCCAAGTGCTGAGATTACAGGTGTGAGCCACCGTGCCTGGTCTAATCCCTAATATATTTGGATTTAGATCTCTCATGTTGTGTGCTTTCTACTTGTCCTACTTATACTCTATGTTCATCTTTCTCTCATTTTATTGCTTATTTTGGATGACTTTTTTTTTTAATGTTCCGTTTCCTTCCTCTATTATCTTGGAAATTATATACCCTTTTTACTCTTCTTTTGGTGATAAGCTGCAAGATCACAGTATTTCTTCTTGTCTTATATGAATTGGTGTTTCATGCTCTTTTCAGGCATTTCAAGAACTCTGAAACACCCTAACTCGACTCCTGTCCCCAATTTTGTATTATTGTTGTCGTGTATTTTTAGCTATATCTATATTTTTAAATTTTTATTTATTTATTTTTTTGAGGTGGAGTCTCGTTCAATCACCCAGGCTGGAGTGCAGTGGTGCGATCTTCGCGCACTGCAAGCTTCGCCTCTCGGGTTCACGCCATTCTCTTGCCTCAGCCTCCTGAGTAGCTGGGACTACAGACGCCTGCTACTATGCCCGGCTAATTTTTTTGTGTGTTTTTAGTAGAGATGGGGTTTCGCTGTGTTAGCCAGGATGGTCTCGATCTCCTGACCTCGTGATCCCCCTGTCTCGGCCTCCCAAAGTGCTAGGATTACAGGCGTGAGCCACCGCGCCTGGCCTATTTTTGTTTTTTTTTTTGAGATGGAGTTCACTCTTGTTGCCCAGACTGGAGTGCAGTGGCACAGTCTCGGCTCACCGCAACCTCTGACTCCCGGGTTCAAGCGATTCTCCTGCCTCAGCCTCCCGAGTAGCTGGAATTACAGGCATGCGCCACCATGCCTGGCTAATTTTGTATTTTTAGTATAGACGGGGTTTCTCCATGTTGGTTAGGCTGGTCGAACTCCTGACCTCAGGTGATCTGCCTGCCTCAGCCTCCCAAAGTGCCAGGATTACAGGCATGAGCCACTGTGCCTGGCCAAGGAATACATATTTTAAATTCAACAACATTTAAAATTTTTTATATAGTCACTCTCAATTTGTATTTACCTATATTTTAATACTTGCTATTGTTTAATGTATTACTTTCCTTCTTGCATCTCTGACTTTCCATCTGGGACTATTTTCCTTGGGCCTGAAGAGTATTCTTTAATATTTCCTTTATTGTGAGTGACAAATAATTCTTTTTTGGTTTGTTATCTTTAATTCATCTTTATAGTTGAAAGATATTTTTGGAGGGCATACAATTCTAGGTTGGCAGTTATTTACTTTTAGTATGTTAAGGGTAGTCCATTATTTCCTGGATTTCCTTGTTTCTCTTGAGAAATCAGCTGTCTGTCTAATTGTTGCTCCTTTGACAGTGATCTGTCTTTTATTCTATGGCTTCTTTTAAGATATTTCCTTTTTCTCTGGCTTTCAGCAATGTTACTGTAATGTACCTAGGTGTATTTCCTTATTCTTGGAGTTTTTATGGACTTCTTGAATCTGTAGCTTTATGTGTTTAATTTGCTTTGGAAAAAATCTCAGTTATTATCTTTTCAAATATTGCTTCTTTCTCATTTTCTCTTCTATCTTTCCAGAATTCCAATAACATGTATACTAGGTATTCTTACTCTATTATTTACCACTCTTAACTTCTCTTTTGTCTTTTTCATTCTTTTATTCCTTCATGCTTCATTCCAAATATTTTCTTCTGATCCAATATCCAATTTACTTCAGCTTTATCTAATCTCTTATAAAACATACTCATGACTTATTAAATTTAATATATATAATAATATAATAAATACAATATATAATATAATATATAACATATATAATATATGATATAATAAACATAATAATATTTTTTCATTTCTAGAATTTCTGTTAACACCAATATCTGGAGACTCTCTGAGTGTCCATTGTTCTCTTTTCCATTGTTATGCTGGTTTTTATGTTTATTATCTTTTCTTCTTATTTAGTTATTTTTGCTGTTATAGTGGGCATAGTTATAACATTAATTGCGGAAATTATTTGAGACCTAGGATGATGTTGTCTTCCTCCAGAGAGGACTTACTTTGCTTTTGTCAGGAGTCTGGGGCCAAGTGTACCCTGAGATTAATTTAATCCAAATGGATTGAAATGATTTGAAGGTGAGCTGCAGTGTCTGCAAAGGCCAGGCTATTTCTGGATAATATTTACTCCTACAGTATAGTCCTTTAGGGTCACAACCCAAAGATAAGGATTTTCCTGGGAGACTCACCTTGGTGGACCCTGGACCCCAGTATCAGATCCTCTAACCATATCATGCTGTATAAAGTGTTGCTCAGATTCTCATCTTCTCTGCTGTGTGACCTGAAGTTGGCTAACAATGAGGAGGAAGAGTGACTTCAGACTCTGGGTTTACCTTCTGGGCCTCCATTTTTCCTGGTCCCTGGCTTGCTAATTCTTCACTCTTGTGTTAGCTATCAGATGCTTCCGGAAAGATGATCCCTATATTTAATGCAGCTCGTATGTTTGTTCTCATTGGGAAGATGGGTATGAATTACCTAGCTGCTATGGTTGCCCGCCTCTACTTTCTCATCCTTCTTTCTTTTGTATTTCATGGAATTTCAAGTAAAGAAATGTCCCTTCTTCTCTCTAAAGCCAGCCCTTATAGGTGCTACTTGGTGTCCTTTCTCTCCATACTTGTCTAGAATCATAAAGCATCTTCAATCTCTCCTTTAACACTAGAGCCTTCCCCTACAAACACGTTCAGCTATCCCCTACACAAACAAATACAACCGACAAACACGGTTTCCTAAACCTTGCTATTCTTCCCAATCACAAGCCTATGTGGTACTATTTTTGGTGATGACTCTTGCCAGAACAGTTTATCAACTCCTTTTTTTCCCAGAGTAATGTTGACAAATCTGCTCAAATCAGTGTTCCCAACTTGATTGACTTGGCCAGAACGAGTTTACATAGAGAAGAGTGAAGGGGGAAGATAAAAAAAAAATGAAGAGATGCAAGAGGAAATTTATAATGTTTTATTTTTGTGATGGTGTCTTGCTCTGTCACCCAGGCTGGAGTGTGGTGGCATGATTGCAGCTCACTGCAACCTCCACCTTCCGGGTTCAAGCAATTCTCCTGCCTCAGCCTCCTGAGTAGCTGGGATTACAGGTGCCCACCACCACGCCCAGCTAATTTTTTGTATTTTTAGTAGAGACGGGGTTCCCCCATGTTGGCTAGGCTGATCTTGAACTCCTGACCTCAAGTGATCCATCTACCTCAGCCTCCCAAAATGCAGGAATTACAGGCATGAGCCACCGTGCCTGGCCATAATTTTTTTTTTTTTTTTGGACGGAGTCTTGCTGTGTCACCCAGGCTCGGCTCACTGCTGCTTCTGCCTCCCGGGTACAAGCAATTCTCCTGCCTCAGCCTCCTGAGTAGCTGGGACTACAGGCACGCACTGCCACACCCGGCTAATTTTTTGTATTTTTAGTAGAGATGGGGTTTCACCATGTTGGCCAGGATGGTCTTCATCTCCTGACGTCATGATCCACTCGCCTTGTCCTCCCCAAGTGCTGGGATTACAGGCATGAGCCACCGTGCCCAGCCCATAATGTTTTAAATTATGCAGACAAGCCTGGGGTTTTTCCATAAAAATTATCTGTCCCTTATTCTTATTTTCTCTTTTTCCTCCCTTTTGTTATCAGAGTTTTTGAAGGGGCAATTTATCTTTGTTATTTCTATTACTCAAACACACACTCTTATTTAAACATCACCAAAAACCTCCTAGTTGCCCATCCAGTGGCCTTTTCCCAATCAAAACTCATTCTCCTTGTTCTCCTTGTAGAATTTGTCAGGGCTTTCATCCCTCAAGTTTCTCCTCCCCTACGTTCTGGAATGCTTGACTTTCTCAGCTCTCCTGCCTACTCATTCTTTTCCACCTTCCATTCCTTTCTTCTACTTCCTAAAGATAGAACTTCCAAAGGTTCTTGGCCCTTTCTCTCATCTTCTCATCATAGAGTTTTTGCCTTAGTAGATTCATGGCTTCCACCATTCTTTTTTGGGTAAGGACACCCAAATCTAAATATCCGGCCTAGGTTTCTCTGAGGGTTCCAGTTTTGCATTTCTGAATGACTGCTGTTTTTTCTAGCTGTGTGTCCTAGAAGTCCTTCAAGGATATTTTTAAAAGTTGAGCTCATAATTTCCATCCACAAACTTCCTATTTCTTATTTCCCAAGTCGATTAATATCACAACGGCATCTCTATACTCCTTCTTTTTTCTGTACATTAAATGCCCTTTCTTTCATCTCCACTTGTTCAAATTCCATATAGCTTTGAAAATTCAAAGGTTTCTCCTTCAGAAAACCTTAGAGTCATATGAAAAAAGTATGGGCTTCAGCAGTGAGAGATGGGTCTCAAATGCAGGCTCTGTCACTAACTGTATGACTCTGTACAAGGTGTTTACTGCAAACTTGAGTTTTTCTCATCCATAACGTGGGAGTCAGGGTGACTGGCTCACAGGGTTTATTGATAAGATTAAATGCATTATTTATGAGCATGCTCTGTGTCTTTTGTTAGACTGTAAGCTCCTTGAGAGCAAGATTCATGTCTGATTAATCAATATATCCCCAGGTACTGATTAGTTATCATATGAATGAATTAATATTGCACATGTTGCCAAACAACATGGTGCTGATGTCAGCATTTTATTCACCCACTAAAGAGATCAAACCTACTTTATTTTGGTCAATATTGCCTAATTATATGCAGGCACTACTTTGATAGCCTTATTTTATTTCTACTCAGGTTGAATGACTTGACTTAATGTCAAATGAGTGCTAAGATGGGAGAAGGAATTGGAGGCTTTTAGACCTACCCTGGGGTCAGTTTTTTGTTGCCCTCCCACATGCAGAAAAGTTGGAATAATTGTCTAGTGAGCTTAATAGTGTAGACAACCGGCCCTGGCTGGAAAGGTCCCCAAGTCCCATTGCCTCTTTTTATTTTTGTTTAATTTATCTGGATAATTCCTTCATCTCTTCACTTCTTTTGATCTTTGGTGAATAGCCTCTTGGGTCCAGGAAGCCATCTGTTCCTACTTCCCTATTCTCATTCTCTCTCTAGCCTCCTTCCTCCTCCTTGTCCTTAAAAATGGGCGAGACTGGCTGGAGCTGTCCTGCAAAGCCAGCCCTCACCTGGGAAGGGATCTTTTTCCAAGGGCATACCAGGCCCAATGCACCTGTCTGCTAGGGTGAACATGCCAAGCACTTGTCCCTCCCTTGGCCTATCAGATGCAGCTGAATACACTTGGCTGCTGCTCCAGCAATTTGGTTATTCATTTTCGGCTCTCGGCTCAGTGTCTACACCTGGTCAGAGCTTGGCTCACACACTTTCTAGTTCCCTTGGCTGAATGTCTGCAACCATTGCATATTGGCTCTTTCCCTTTATCCTCACTTTCCCTCATTAGGTAAATCCTTCAAGGGAGGAATAAATGGAGGTGAGGTAGGAGATGGGCACACACAGTGGCATTCCCTTTGAATAGCTGGAAGAGATCTTAGAACAAAGTTTTCTGGTCAAGGCCAGCGCAGTAAGGTGAATTATTGCCTCCCCCAAAATATCAGGTCCTAATTCCTGGAACCTATAAATGTTATAGCTGAATATTTGTGTCCTCTCCCAAATTTATCTGCTGAAATCCTAATGCCCAAGGTGATGGTAATAGGAGACGGGGCCTTTGGGAGGTGCTCTTGTAAAAGAGAGTGCAGAGCTAGTCCCTCCCACCATGCGAGGACACAGCAAGAAAGTCCATCACCACATGTATGAACCAGGAAGCAAGCCCTCCCCATGTTACTGGATGGAAGATCTTGACTGTGAGTTGTCTAAGTTCTTGGGGTGTTGAACAAACAGTTGAACAAAACACACAAGCAAAGCAACAAAAGAATGAAGCAATGAAGGACAAATGAAGCAACAAAAGAATGAAGAATTTATTGAAGTGAAAGTACACTCCACAAAGTGGGAACAGGCTCAAGCCAGCAACTCAAGAATCCCCCAATTCAGGTTTTTATTAAGCTAAAATAATTTGGTGACACCCCAGATGCCATTTAGAGGTCTCCAATTGGTTCCATCTTATGAAGGATTGGCCTGTGACCAATCAGAGGCTGAAGTGGAAGCTTGGCCTGCCGTCAATCAGAGGCTGAAATGGAAACTTCTGTCTTGTTATCACAGGAGTAAAAATGTGGCCTGTATGCTGCCTCATCTTGCCTAGAACTGGCTGCACCTGCTGTTCTTTTGCTTATGCCTTAACCCTTGGTTACCCTTATTCCCTATTCTCCTGTCTCACCCAAATGTCAACTCTGCGAGTGTCTTGACCTTGGACTTCCCAGCCTCCAGAACCGTGATAAATGAATTTCTGTTGTTTGTAAGCCACTCAGTTTATAGTAGTTTGTTTCAGCAGCCTGGAAAAACTACAACATTTACCTTATTTGGATAAAAATAATTTTGTGGGGCTGGGTGAGGTAACTTATGCCTGAAATCCCAGCAGTTTGGGAGGCTGAGGAGGGTGGATCACATGAGGCCAGGAGTTTGAGACCAACCTGGCCAACATGGTGAAACCCCATCTCTACTAATAATGCAAAAAAATTAGGTGGGCTTGGTGATGAATGCCTGTAATCCCAGCTACTTGAGAGGCTGAGGCAGGAGGATCACTTGAGCCCAGGAGGTAGAGATTGCCATGAGCTGACATGGTGCCATTGCACTCCGGCCTGGGCAGCAGAGTGAGGCTCTATCTCAAAAAAATTAAAAAAAAATTAAAAAAAAAGAAAAGGATTTTGCAGATGTGATTAAGAATCTTAAGATGGGGAGATTCTTCTGGATTATCTTGGTGGTCCCTAAATGACATCATAGGTATCTAGTTCTAGACTGAATGTTCGTGGGTGAGTCCACTAAGAGCTGCTGCTCCCGCTACCACCAGGAAGCTGGCCACCCACTGCAAAGCTGCCCTACAGCTCCTACAATCTGTGCCCCAAACACATGCCTCACATCCAAGGCTTCTGTCCCCTCTGAACCCAGTTTGAAATTCAAGTCTTGCATGACTGCCTGTTATTTGAGGAATCTAAATCACAACTGGGACTTTGGTTGCAGGGGTGCCTGGGAAATGTGGTTTTTAGCATTCCAGCTTCTGCATTTCAGGAAGGCAACTTCCTGTTGTGGCCGTTGTTGCACTCCAGATGCCATGTATGTTGAGTGGGCCAGTCCAGAATTTCTTACACAAACACCTACTACGTGCATAGCAGGGCTGTAAGCCGTTTAGAAAGCCCTGCACGCAAGGCACTTACTTTCTTATGGGTGTAGCTAGTAAGCTCATCAACAAATAAACCCAGTAATTTAAGATACTGTTATTTGCCACAAAGGAGATAAGGTAGTGTAATGAGGTAGTGACTAAGAGTAGGGGTTGCTTTAGTTATGTAGATTTATATATAGATTTCACTAGCAGAACAGTCAGGAAAGTTCTCTTGACCTGACGTTCTTTGTCTTGATCTGAATGATAAAGAGGCAGCCATGTGCAAGTCTGGGGAAATGGTGTTCCAAGAAGAAGGAACAGTAAGTGCAAAGGGCTGGAGGTGGGAATACCTTGGCATACTCAAGGCAGAGAAAGAAGCCAGTGTAGCTGGAGTGTGGTGAACGAAAGCAGAGTGGAAGGAAATGAGGTTGAAGGACTAGGCAGATGCTAGATCCCAAGGACCTGATGGGGATTTGGATTTTATTCTTGTGACAATAGGAAATCACTGGGAAGTTTTAAGTGGGCGAGTTAGAGTGGGTTGAATAGTGCCCTCCAAAATTCATGTCCACTGGGAAACTCTGAATGTGACCTTATTTGCAAATAGGTTATTTGCACATGTAATGAAGGCAAGGATGGAGATCCATCCTGGATCAAGGTGGGCTCTGAATCCAATAAGAATGTCTTTGTAAGAAACAGAAAATGAGTCACACAAAGAAGAGGGTTTGGGGCGATGCAAACCAAGGAGTGGCAAGGATTCCCAGCAACCACCAAAAGCTAGGAGAGAGGCAGGGAATGGGTTCTCCCTTGGAGCCTCCAGAAGAAATGGAACCTGCTGCCATCTTGATTTTGAACTTCTGGCCTCCCGAATGCTGAGAATACATTTCAGTTGTTTCACACCTCCTAGTTTGTGATACTTTGCTATGATAGCCACAAGAAATAAATACAAGAGTGATGTGATCTTATCAGTGCTATAGAAAACTCACTCTGGCTGTGGTCCGGAGGTGAAATCTAGGAGCCAAGACCGATGGTGGCAGGGAGACCTGTTAGGACTGGGTGTGGCAGGGGTCCAAGTCGGAGATGCTGCTGCTTAGACTGGAGGAGTGTCTGGCTAGATGGTGAAAAGCTTTCAGTTTCAGGATGTGCGAGGAAGGTAGACCCTGTGGGTTTTACTCTTGGATTGGATGTTGGGGGAAGACTGAGAGATGAGAAAGAGGAGTTAAATCCGACTCTTAGGTTTCTGGCCTGTGCTGTTGGCATGATTTATTGAGATGAGGAGGCTTACGGAGCTAAGACGCTTACGGGATTGAGACGCTTTTTGGTCATGCGAAGTTGGAGATGCATATTTGAAATCTACATGGAGATGCTGAGCTGGGCAGTTGGGCTAGACCAGTGTAGGGCTTCAGCGGTAAGTAGACACAGGGATAACATTTGAAAGCCATCTATATATAGGTGACATTTAAAGTCTCGGGACTAGATGAAAGAGTAGATGTGGAAGAGAGAAGAGCTAATGTCAGAACTCTGGGGCATTTGAGTGATAGGTAGAGGTCTGGAAGAGACAAAGGAAACTGAGAAAGCATGGGGAGGAGGGAGGAGAAAAACCAGACAGAGGTGGGCGGCAAGTCACCCGAAGGAAGTATTTGTGAGACGAGATGATCAACCCTGATGCTGTTGAAGGTTGAGCTAGATGAAGACATTGGTGTGAGCATCAGCGTTGGCTCAACGTAGGTCTTTGGGAATCTATTTTAGGAAGAGGTGGAGGAAAAGCTAGACTGGGGCCATTGAAAGAGAGAATGGTTGGCAAGGAGGTGGTGATGGTGTCTGCACAACTCTTTGGAGACGTTTACCTCTGGAAGGAAGCATGGAAAGGGCCTGGGTGCTGGAGAGGGGTGTGAGAGAGGACAGCGGCAGGAGAGGTGTCCACAAGGAGCGTGGTGATGTGATTCTGGGAACGAGTGGAGTTGTCGGCCCTCGACAGGCCAGGTGCAGTTCTTCTCTTGTGACCTAGGAGAAGGCAGAGCAGATGCACCAGCTGCTGCCAGGGCTGGTGGATGGAGCTGGTGGCTGGAAGAGGTGAGGGAGGTCAAGCTACAACCCAGTGACAAGGGCTGGGTCCCTGTTTCAGAAACCTGTGGGAAGGCATTCTTAGTCTCAGATGTAGTCTGTTCAATCATCTCAGCAATATCCAGGTGGCAGGAACCCAGGACTAAGCTCTAGCACTCTAGACCAGTGTAGAATGGCTATAGTTAACAATAAAATATGACCTGCTTTCCGGCAGTTAGAACGAGGATATTGAATGTTCCCAACACAAGGAAATGATGAATGTTTGAGATAATGGATATGCTAATTACACTGACTTGATCACTATACATTGTAAGTATGGAAACATCACTATGTACCCCATCGCTACAAATATATGCAGTTATTATTTGTCAATTAAAAAAATTAAAAAATAATTTTTAAAGTCATTTCTCTGTCCAGGAGTTAGAACCACTGCTTTCCTTTCTTCTCACCACCCACTGTCCCCCACCTTTCACCCTTGGGGATTTGGTAGGGCTCAGCGAGTTTTTCTGTTAAACCCTATTTATTTATTTAGAGACAGGATACTGCTCTGTCATGCAGGCTTGAGGGCAGTGGCGCAATCTGGGCTCACTGTAACCTCTGATCCCGAGGGTCCAGCGATCCTCTCACCTCAGCCTCCTGGGTAGCTGGGACTATAGGCGTGTGTGCCACCATGCCTGGTTAGTTTTTATATTTTTTGTGGAGACAGGATTTCAGCATATTGCCCAGGCTGGTTTCAAACTCCTTGACTCAAGTGATCCACCCACTGCCACCTCCCAAGTGTTGGGATTATAGGCGTGGGTAGCGATCTGCCCTGCTAAACCCTTCACATACTGAGGGTCTGATTACATCCCCGGTGCTTAGGAGAATGGCTACTTCTTTTTCCTTGTCTTAGAAAGAAAGTAGCCCAGTGTGGTGGCTCACACCTATAATCCCAGCATTTTGGGAGGCCAAGGCGAGTGGATTATGAGGTCAGGAGTTCAAGACCAGCTTGGCCAACATAGTGAAACCCTGTCTCTACTAAAAATACAACAATTAGCCAAGCATGGTGGCGTGCACCTGTAGTCCCAGCTACTTGGGAGGCTGAGGCAGGAGAATCTCTCGATCACTTGAACCCGGGAGGCGGAGGTTGTGGTGAGCTGAGATCGTGCCATTGTACTCCAGCCTGGGTGACAGAGCAAGACTCTGTCTCAAAAAAAAAAAAAAAAAAGAAAGCTAATAAAGTAACTCATCTTCGAGTCATCTTGGAGAGTAAAGGACTATCACTCTGCACCTATCTTTTAAAGTAGAGCCACCTTGGGGATCATAGCCTGTTCTCTTCCCTCTCACCCCAGTCCTCTGGTAGGGCTTTTCTCAGGGGGCAGGCTTTTTAATGCTTTAATTTTTTCCTAAGAAAGGGGAAAAGCCTCCATAAATTTAATCTTAGCTAACTAGTAATATGGTTTGGCTTTCTGCCTTTTTACCTTCCAGACATGTTTAAAGCGTTCTATAGAAGTCTCCAGTCCTGTGTAATAACCTGCCCCCAAAGATTCTATGTTCAAACGAATTTTGGACATCTTGTATGTTAAAGGTTTAGAGAAGTCCTGTAGTTAAAAAACGTTTGTTCTGTTTTAGTCAACATTTCTCAAACATATTTGACCACAGTGTTCTGCAGAACACATTTTGGGAAATTTCTGCTTATATAACCCTCAGTTTATCAGAAAGAAAACAGTCATTTCCATTTACCATCTAGATGCAATGGACCCTATAAATATTTTTCAGTCATTTTACATATAGTTTGTAGAAATAAAAATAAAAGGAGAGTGAAAAAACCTCTGCTAGAAATTCAGACATCAGAATTTAAACACACCAAGTCCAGTTTTTTAAATTCTATGTTTTCTTGATTTTGAAGGTGTATATAACTCACAGTGAACAATACTCTCCAAAGGCAACCAGCTGCTCATCAGCTGCCATGCATGAATCTGGAACATCCATCTTAGATATAGTGATTCAGATTTCAAACCCATCTCTAATTAAAGTTCACACTTACCATTGCTTCTGCCTCTTCTTGTACTTGCACTGCCAAAATACATAAAACAAATTTGAAGCCTTCAAAAACAGTTTTGTTAAAGAGAGGATGACCATCTTCTTTGCTTCATAATTGCAGAGCATTTTCGTTTTTAGATTTGTAAACACCATTTAAGATGATCAAACCACCAGGCTTTTTATTTCCTTCCAGTGACCTTTGTATATATACTTGCCTTCAACATCTGTTCACATAACAAAACATTCAAGTAAATTTCAGGCTGCGTGCAGTGGCTCACGCCTGTAGTCATAGCACATTGGGAGGCTGAAGCAGGAGGATCACTTGAGGCCAGGAGTTCAAGACCAGCCCAGGCACCATAGAGAGACCCTGTCTCTACAAAAAAACTACCAAAAAAAAAAAAAAAAAAAAAGAAAGAAAGAAAGAAAGAAAAGAAAAGAAAAGAAATTAGCTGGGTGTGATGGCTCATGCCTGTAAGTTCCAGCTACACAGGGGGATAAGGCAGGAGGATCTCTTGGGCCCAGGAGTTTGAGGCCTCAGTGAGCCATGATTGCACCACTGCACTCCAGCCTGGGTGACAGAGCGAGACTCTGTCTCCAACACACAAACATACAAGCAAGCAAGCAAACAATTAAACAAACAAAAAACCCAAGTAAATCTCAGTGTACAAACGTCATAAAAGTTGAAAAAACACGACCAGGCATCTTTTTAGCAAATGACATAGTCCAGGTCCTGTTGACAGAATATTATGTAATAAAGTCCTTCTGGTGGAATGGCTAACTGGATGAGAACACCGTATTCCCTTTAGGTCTATGGAAATATATCATTTATCCATCAAATTTTGAGTCTGAGAAATGTGTTGATGATACTGTCATCTGTAGATGTACAGTCTGAGATCTCACTTACATGGTCAATTTCATCATCGTCATTAGTATCTAGAGACCGGCTATCTCTTTGCTTTCTCCTTCAAATTCATCTAACGGTTGTGAAACATCTTCCTACATATTTTTTCTCTTTGCCATTATAGACTGACAGTAAAAAATTCTGAATTTTCAACTGCATTCAATGCAAGCAAAAAGCAGGCTATAGAGATGTCTCTAGTCCTCTTTATACCTTCCGGAAGATGATACCATACTTTTGCCAAGGCCATAGGGAAACTGACAATGATGGCAGGGTAATGATTAATCTCATGATCGCATCATTCTTCTAATCTAGGTCATTCTGCCATTCTTTTTCTAAAAGTATACTTTGAAATAATTCATGAGTAATGATGAAATAGCAAAAATGTTTCAAGATACAGAAAAAATAAGAACCCTAAGCCCCTCAGATGTAACTTAGATGTATCTGAGGGTCCAGTGGGTGCATACGGTAATTGCAGTATAGAGCGAGTCTTATTTTTTTAGGAAAAATAAGTAATTACTTTTTTTCCTGTGGAAACCCTTTAAAAAATAATAAAAATCAAGTAATATGAATCCTTATGAATACAACTTCTCAAAAAAAAACTTATAAA
Organism: Trachypithecus francoisi; assembly: GCF_009764315.1. Lineage (NCBI taxonomy): Eukaryota > Metazoa > Chordata > Mammalia > Primates > Cercopithecidae > Trachypithecus > Trachypithecus francoisi. The sequence goes on from NW_022681470.1 coordinate 13,610,670, forward strand.
TTGAAATTAGATCCAACATATCCCAATAAGAGTTCGTTTTCTCCCATATTTTGACTCATGTATAATTTTTTAAACCTTTCTGTAAATGGAAACATGCTTTTCCCTTTTGAGTGATATATGATAAAGAAGTGATTTTAAGTAGAACATTTTATAGAGTTTTTTTTTTTTTTTTGAGGCAGCCTGAGCAATATAGCAAGACCCCGTCTGATCTACCAAAGGAAAAAAAAAAGGTTTCTTTTGAGTCAGGGCCTTACTCTGTTGCCCAGGCTGGAGTGCAGTGGTGCAATCATGGCCTACTGCAGCCTCAAACTCCCGGGCTCAAGCGATCTTTCCACTTCAGCCTCCTGAGTAGCTGGGACTGTACACACGTGCCACCATGCCCGGCTAATTTTTAAATTTTTTTGTAGAGACAAGGTCTCACTACGTTGCTCAGACTGGTCTTGAATACCTGGGCTCAAGCAATTCTCCCACCTCGGCCTCTCAAAGTGCTGGGATTACGGGCATGAGCCACTGCGCCTGGCCTAGAATAGTGTATTCTTAATTCATGTATTGAAAGTGTATTTTTGGACAGTCTTTAAAATATTCACGATATTTGTCTTTTTTCCCTCTTAAGTGACACATGTCACTGAGTGGTTTGAGATATGTAAGAAAAGTGTGATTCATAAAGTAAAAAAGGCAAAAAGTAAAAATAAAGTAAAAAAAGCAAAAAAGTTTGATTTTTTTAACCAAATATACATATTGTATAATGTTATAGCATATAAAAACATGTAACATATATATGTTATAACACATGAAAATCAGCAACTGTTTTTATTTTCCTGACATTTGGAATGCTTATATTTGAGACTTAAATATGTCTATTTTTATAATTTCTGACATTTTATTTCTTTTTTTTTGAGACCAAGTCTCACTCTGTCACCCAGGCTGGAGTGCAGTGGTGCAATCCTAACTCACTTCAAGAAATCACTTGAACTCCCCCTCCCGGGTTCAAGCGATTCTCCTGCCTCAGCCTCCCGAGTAGCTGGGGTTACAGGCATGCGCCCCCATGCTGGGCTAATTTTTGTAATGTTGGTTGAGATGGAGTTTCGATCAACTCCTGACCTCATGATCCGCCCACCTCAGCCTCCCAAAGTGTTGGGATTACAGGTGTGAGCCACCTGACATTTTATTTCTAATGAACATAATCAGACAGGAGATCTCAGCTGTTCTTTTCAAATAATACATTATAGTATATGGATTCTTTTCACCCATAAATAAAAAGCCAAATTAGACAGAATCACCAATATATACATTTTTTTCTTTCAACTTACATTTTTGAAGTACCAAAACTCTGGGTCTGGTGAAAATAATCTTCAGATAAATTTGCTGAATGATTACCATTTTGTTTTTTGTTTTTATTTTTTTAGAAACAGGGTCTCACTCTGCTGCCCAGTCTGGCTAGTTTATTCTCAATTTTTTGTAGCGATGGGGTCTCACTATGTTGCCCAGGCTGGTCTCGAACTCCTGGCCTCAAGTGATCCTCCCACTTCAGCCTTTCAAAGTGCTGAGATTACAGGCATAAGGCACAGTGCGCAGCTCATTTTATGCTTGTTGTGAAGTTCCTGTTTTTCATCATCAGGGTTCTTATCCTTCTTGTCTTCAGCCAGTGCTCCACTGTGGATGTAAAATAAGCAATATATGACAAAGACTAACTCAATGAAAGACTGTATAAGGTCAGATCCACTGAGGGTCACAGGGAGTGAGTGGCTGAGTCACAAGTATGCTCACTCGTTTCTGCAAACAGTCACACAATGGGGACATTCTTAAACAGTTCTGTTTCAGAGGTGGATACTTTAAATAATAATTTTGTTTGAGTTAAAAAATAGAAATAGGGCTGGGCATGATGGCTCATGCCTGAGATCCCAGCACTTTGGGAGACTGGGGTAGGGGGATTGCTTGAGCCCAGGAGTTCAAGATCAGCCTGGGCAACATAGTGAGACTCCATCTCTACAAAAAATAAAAATAAAAAATCGGCTGGGCGAGGCGGCTCACACCTGTAATCCCAGCACTTTGGGAGGCCGAGGCGGGTAGAACATGAGGTCAGGAGATCGAGACCATCCTGGCTAACATGGTGAAACCCCGTCTCTACTAAAAATAAAAAAAATTAGCCAGGCGAGGTGTCACGCGCCTGTAGTCCCAGCTACTCAGGAGGCTGAGGCAGGAGAATTGCTTGAACCCAGGAGGTGGAGGTCGCAGTGAACTGAGATCATGCCACTGCACTCCAGCCTGGGCAACAGAGAGAGATTCCGTCTCAAAAATAAAAATAAAAAAATAAAAAAAATCAACTAGGTGTGGTGGCCCGTGCCTGTAGTCCTAGCTACTAAGGAGACTGAGTGGAAGGATTGCTTGAGAGCCTGGGAGGTTGAGACTGCAGTGAGCTGTGATCACACCACTGCACTCCAGCCTTTAAAAAAAAAAAAAAAGGAGAGAAATGGACACAAAATACTCTTAGTTTTTTTAGTGATTAAAACCCTTGGGTCACTTTGTTGTTGTTGTTAGAGATGGGGTCTCGGTATGTTGCCCAGGCTGGAGTGAAGAGGTTATTCACAGGTGTGACCATGGTATACTACGGCCTCCAATTCCCACCCCAGCCTCCTGAGTAGCTGGGCTTACAGTGTGTACCACCATACCTGGCTTCTGGATCACTTTTGAGAGATTTTGGAGTGTCACTGGCTGAGGGACCTCGGTGCTGGCCATGGACTCTGGTTATGTGGGGCAAACCTGACTCATTCTTCCTCTTTGAGGCTCCTTTGCATAGATTCCTTGCACACATCACTTTTTCATTTTCTATAGCTCAAAACAGATTTCAGTTTCCAAGACTGTAACTCAGGGTATGTGCGTTTACATTTAGTTTGGGATATGCTAATGTGGTCAGCAGCACATTTCTAGAAAATTGCTCCCAATGGCTGCTACTGCAGGGTTAAAGTTCTGATTTGATGTTGACCCTCACTGGCTGGGGCGGGGAGGCTGACATTTTCATCCTCATCCCCAGGATCTTGGAGGAGTGTCCCCTGTGGGTATGGTAGCCTCTGGGGCCCTGAGCTGCTGACAGCGGATGAGAGGTGGAGTGAGCCTGAGGGGCAGTCGTTGTTACACAGAGCCTGGAGAAAGCATTTGGGAGGAGCTTCAGCTCTGGCATCTCCTCTTATCAGAGTTCCTCTGGGCCAGTAGGCGCACGTGTCACTTTCTTACCTGATCAGTCAGGCCTGCATAGACACATCCCCGGCCCCTTCCTTTGGAGCTGTGGTGTAAGCCCAGGATCAGTTCCCATCCATGGCCAACAGGGTCTTCCCCAGCCACTGGCCCCAGCAGAAGGCCATCCCTCTAATCCCCTGCTCTTGGAAAACATCGCAGAGGTGGATGTGCTTTGACGGGTCAGCAGTTCCAATAACAGTACTGAGCCGTGAAGCCAAGGGTGAGCAGGAAAGAAAAGAGGATGGAAGAAAGACAAAGAGGAAACAGTGTGCAAAGAGAAAAGAAAACTGAGTGAGGGGAAATGTGTAGAAAGATGAAAGGAAAATCAACATGCCTCGTGGGATGAGTCCTGTGCTGGTGGCGGTGCCTCTCTCATTGGGCGCTGTCACTCCCAGACGGGACTCTCTGTTTTGCACAATGAAGATCAGGCAGAATGTGAGTGGCATAGCAAGTGAGAGCCCGCTGACGTGGCGTGCTCTGGGGGATCAATGCCCATGAAAGAGAAATGTGACTACATTAGAAGCTCTGCAGAGGCAGATATTCAGAGCGTGTTCATTCACGTACCCCAATGCCCAGGAACAGTGCCTGACACGTCCTAAGCACATGATAAATATCTGTTGAATTAAATCGAATGTTAGGTGAATGCCGAAGAATGAAGTTGGACCTGCTGTTGTCCTCGCATTCTCATGGATCTAAAGGTGAGTCCCTCTATTCCTCTAGGCTCCCATATTTAGAGACTACAGCTCCATGTCTACCCTTGACTTGGAATGATTCTCCCCCAGTAATGAGGACACAACCGGGGCAGCATGGGAGCAGCTAGCTGCAGCCAGGTCAGTGGCCTGGGCCCGACACAGGACAGACAGTATACGGTGTCGCTGGGAGTGTACCTTTTGGGTTGCTAGCATGCGAGCCCTGAAGGGCGGGGGATGGAGATCTAGAATAATGGCCCTGTGCCTTGGACCTATGCAGTACTTAAATCTTCATTCTGTTGTAAAGTAGGTGGGGTTAATATTTCTCAGGCGAATTGTCTCCCTCATGGGGAAGCAGAGCTTGGGTGTCACATGCTGGGTGCTGTGGGTTTCAGCTCTCCTGCTGTGCTGAGTTGGGTGCTGGCTGCTACGCTGGGAGCCCTGGTGTAGACTGGGGAGGGGACGGGGCAGCTGGAGTGCTCTAGCCATGTTTCTGCTATTTTCCACCATAACGCTGATGGGAGCAGGGCTGTTGTAGCAGTTCCTGGACAAAGGTAGGCAGAAGTCACAGGATCTCTAGGATGCAGAACAGGTTTATTCCCCTAGGGCTCTGTCCATGAGCAGACCAAGAACTTTTCCAAATGACAGTGGTCACACTATTTAGTCTGAAACTGGGGTTTCCAAAAAGCCCGATTCCTTGTGTAAAGTCAAATCAGCAAAATCCCATTTGGACCAGGCTGGATACTTGGCATTTGCAGCCTCTCCCTATTGATGAATTCAACCTAACTACATGTTTTGAACACATTCTACATTCAGGGATGCCATGAACAGATGTGCAGGTTGTGCACTGCACAAATGTGCTTGGCTTAGCCAGGAGTGTGGAGTGTGTGGGGGGAGTGGAAGGTGCATGGGTGCTGAAATACAGATTGTGCTCCTCTGTTGGATGTGCTCTGAGGGTTGCCTCCACTAGGAAAGAGGTGACTTTTTCTTCACACAAGGGCATAGCTCCACAGAGCTGTCATGCAGGCTGGTAGGCACTCTACATGTGAGGGGGCCCCAACTCTTTTCCCTAGGTGTGTGGGTGTTGGGGATATGATAGAGAGGAAGACAGATCTCCTTCCCTCCAATTGCAAACAGACTCCTAGAAAGACAGGCACCTAAACCAACAATTGCCATCACACCACTTCTCCTTTCCTTCCTGTAAATATTCCTTTCTGGTTTGTTGGAATGGTAGCCAGCTGTTAGCAACCTTGAAAAGGCTACAGTGCTGTTAGGGAGGACCGACAGTCTCTGTGGAGGAAGTTTCCCCTTGCTCCCCTTCCGCAGGAATGTTCCGTAGGAGCCCAGCTGAGGGACTCGGCAAGAGGTCCTTTCATCCCATAGCCTTGTCCCTTAATGATGTGAAGGCATCCCAAACAGGCACAAGTGGGACAGGATGCTGAATCCCAGCTCTGGCCATTGGAAACATTGTAACAGAGGACAGGTAACACCGGACAACTCCCAGCCTGAAAGGAAATCCAGTCAGCAGAACTTTCGTTCATCAAACTAAAAGGGACGTTGTAGGTGTGTCTGTGAACATATGGCTTCCAGGCCAAGGCAGCTGCTCTGTTGGCCCCAACCCCATGGACAAGGAGGATGTGAGCTGGGAGGTTTCTGGGTTGGCATCCAGACTACTGGTCCTTGCTTCTACCTGGAGCTGTGCATCGGGGAGCCAGGTGGGCACTGACCCAGATACCAGCCCGGCCAGGATAGCCAGGAGAGGTGTGGCAGCCCCACCCCAAACCCGAGTGGGTGGGTCAGGCTCTGTGGGCGCATGAGCCATCAGCCAGCCTGGCAAGACACTGGTCAGGAGTCACCTACTGGGGACCTGAGGGGCTGCAGGGACCCCCTGACCCAGCACCCTAGAATGCAAAGTCTGTCAAAGATTGAATTCCTATAAGCTTTTTTTTTTTTTTTTTGACTGAGTCTGGCTCTGTCTCCCAGGCTGGAGTGCAGTGGCCGGATCTCAGCTCACTGCAAGCTCCGCCTCCCGGGTTCCCGCCATTCTCCTGCCTCAGCCTCCCGAGTAGCTGGGACTATGGTGCCTGCCACCTCGCCCAGCTAATTTTTTTGTACTTTTAGTAGAGATGGGGTTTCACCGTGTTAGCCAGGATGGTCTCCATCTCCTGACCTAGTGATCCGACCGCCTCGGTCTCCCGAAGTGCTGGGATTACAGGCGTGAGCCACCGCGCCCCGCTGAATTCCTCTAAGTTTTTTTACCTCCCATCATCCCTATTAAAGAAGGAGGGAAAATGTCTTAGCTTGAGCTGTTGTAACAAAGTACCAGAGCCTGGTGGCTTATAAACAACACGCGGTTCTTCCTCACGGTTCTGGAGACTGGGGGTCTGAGATCTGGGTGCCAGCACGGTTGGGTTCCCGCGAGGGCCTCTTCCGGGCTGCAGATGGCACATTCTGGCTGTGTCCCCGCATGGCGGGAAGAGAGTGAGACTCTTCTCTGGGGTCCCTTTGATAAGGGCACTAATTGCACTCACAGGGGCTCCAACCTCAGGACCCAGTCACCTCCCAAGGGCCCCGCCTCCTAACGCCAGTCATTGCCTTGGGAGTTGGGTTTTTTCAACATAGGAATTTTGGTCGGGCTGTGAGGAGCATAAACATTCAGTCCATGACAGAAAGGAAGTCAGCACGGATGAAATGTAACTGCTGTTTCACTTCATTCTCACAGCAAACCGGCAAGGGAGGCAACGCGACTCTTCCTATTTTACAGAGGAACAGAATGGGCTCAAGAGGTGAAGGAATGCTTTCTGGGTTAGAGAGTTAACCAAAGTAGAGTTGGGGGCCCAGCCTAGCGGGTAGATGCCAGGCCCAGCTGTCCCTGCAGAGAGCAGGCAGTGACCTCCTCTGATGGGGCCAAATCCCCTTTTCTCCTTGGTCTGAGGAAGGTGGACAATGAAGAAATAACAGCACACGCTCTTCACCCTTCCAGGCTCAAGCCAAGTTCCACCTCTTCCATGAAGTCTTCCCTGATCCCTCAGCTCTGAATAACTGCTCAGCCCTCCACACTGCCATACATTTTAGCAGCCACTTTTATCCTGCTTTGCCTACCAAAGAGTGAAGGACCCAACTGCCCCTTCTTCAGGACAGGGTCAGCAGTCTCTGTAACCCCTCAGGCTCTGGGACCCTGCCCTGCCCTTATTAGGAGTGGAGCAGTGCAGTAACAAGGGGATTATGTGCTGGCTGCTGGACTCCGGTGGGCAGAGAATAAAGCCAAGGCTGCCAGGTGTGTGCACACCTGTGCCACGGGCCTGTCCCGGGAGCTGATTACATTGTCAGTGAGGAGATGTATCCCCATGAAGGGAAAATCCATCAGATGATAACTACTGTTTTGAGATATTAACTCTCCCAAGCTAATTAGTTCCTCCCAAGCCCACCTGGGGTTTCTGAAACTTCTGGTTGCCTGCCCTGCTGGCATTTTCACTGAGGGAGGGGCACAGTGTGGAGGGGGAGAGCTGGGGGAAATATTCTCAGCTTCGTCCCAAGCATCTAAGCTATATTCTCTGTGGATTCCCTTCTTCCTGCCTGTTGGTAATCCATCATTTCCTTTCCGGCAGATAAATAGCTATTCTCTGACACCAACCCACATTTTCTGTCCACTTCTGCTCCCCGTAGTCATGGTGTAAACCTGCACTCCCAAGCTGTAGCTTCGTTCTTGATGTGTGAAGGCATCCTTCAGAATTCTAAGGGAAATCTCTTTCTCATTGCAGCCCGGCTTTTGCAAATCAAAAGTGCTTTGTTTTTCAGACTATTTATTGTTTCTGCTAGAGATTGAAAGCTGGGAAATGAAGAACCTGAAGTTGGTGTGCACAGTGGGTAGAAAGTGATCCTGCCACCTGAACCTTGGGGAGCAGTGAGCTCAGGCAGGTTTGTCACCAGCCATCCTAGGGCCACCATTCATCTCAGGCTTCATAAATGTGTTCATAAATGTGAACAGACTCAGTAAATGTGACAATCATCTGAGCGGTAGTGTTCTGAGGAAGGGGAACGTTTTTCTGAATTTGCGAATGAGTCCATGGGGGTCTTTGACAATGGGTATAAGGAAGTAGAGGAAACAGCAACTTTTAATGCCGACTGACGTCCCACTATAATGAAGCAACATGGTGGACACACAGGCAAGGATAAGGATGGGATTGCAGTTGCTGCAGAGTCAGGCAAGGTTGCCACAGGGAGGGAGGGACTGGAATTTGGCTTCGATGAGGCATTGAATGGGCAGATCAGAGGGAGAGACATTTTAAATAAGATGATGGGGGGGGACACAGGTATGAGGGATGGACGTTCATGCAGTGGCAGGGGACAGTGTGATGGTGTTGAGGCTTGAGGTTGGAGAATAAGAGAAGAGTGGGTTGGCGGATTTGGGTCCTTGAAGGCCAGACTGAGAGGTGGCTCAGTGGGCAGTGAAGGACCCCGGGGAAGGAGAGCAGCCTTCCAGAGGGAGGCGGAGGGCAGGGTAGAGGTGAGGCGGAGGGCAGGGTAGAGGTGAGGCGGAGGGCAGGGTAGAGGTGAGGCGGAGGGCAGGGTAGAGGTGAGGCGGAGGGCAGGGTAGAGGTGAGGCGGAGGGCAGGGTAGAGGTGAGGCAGAGGGCAGGGTAGAGGTGAGGCGCAGGGCAGGGTAGAGGTGAGGCGCAGGGCAGGGTAGAGGTGAGGCAGAGGGCAGGGTAGAGGTGAGGCGCAGGGCAGGGTAGAGGTGAGGCGGCAGACACTCGGACAGAGTCTGGAGAGGAGGCTCTTCTGGGCTGAGGCCGGGCGGGGTGGAGGGCAGTGGGTGTGAGGAGGAGGAGGTCAAAATGAGGAGATATTCAGAAGGGGAATCAACAGGACTCCAGGGCTCCTTGGAGACAGCGAGGCTTCCCGTCTGTGTGGCTGGAAGCTGATCAGCCTTCACCAGAAAGGGGAGCCGTGAGGAGATCCTGTTGAGGACACATTGGTGGGACTTTAGGGGTGCGATATCCAGTAGGCAGCTGGCTTTGAGAACCTGGAGACTGCAGCGGGGTCAGTGCCACATGCCCATCCAGGGGCCCGCCAGGCCGGAGGTGAGGCCGCAGGGGACAGAGGCACCTGGAAAGAAGTGCGGAGCAGATGTGACCCGGGAAAGCCTGTGGCGGAGGCCACTCCACACAAGAACCAAAGAGCTTTGGAAAGGAAGCATTGCAGTGGTCATATGTGCCTCTCTGAACTTGTGCAATGGGCTGGTGATTCCTCATTGTTCTGTGATGTTGGTTTCAGTTTTGTAATGAGTTTTCATGAAAATAATGAGCATAATGAAAGCCCACAAAGTAGCAGAATGGAAAATAGAACTCTGAAGAACCAGCTCTCTTGACATTCTGAGGCCCAGATATTTCTCTCGGGGTTGTAGAACAACCTCGAATCTGCGTGTCTCCCTGGCCCCACTGGACACCTGCCCCTGGACCTTCCTACCATCTAGGGGGTGACACACTTGAGTGAAGATTCTCCACGCGGCACCGGGGATTTCTGCTATTGTGAACTTTTTAACAGGTGTTCTTGGGATGATGATTTTTCGGGTGTGCCCCCCACCGGCAGCAGTTGCATTTCTGGGCTTGAGATTCAAGGCGTGACTGAGCAGTTGGGAGACGATGCCATGCATCTTTTGGCATGAGGTCTCTTTCAAGTAAACGAAGAGGCGTTTTCGGAAACACTGCAGAGAGAGAAATGTGAGCACATATTTTTTTTGCTCTGGCCACCATGATTATTTTGCATCTGGCCACCATTTCCCTGCACTCCATGGCACCCCCTTCCCTAAGCTCCCGGGCCTACTAATTGTGAGATCAACGAAAAGCATTAGCTATGGACTCAGCACGCTTCCTCCCCTGAGCGCTCCCGACAGCCAGCAGAAATCAATAAATTAGGATAAAGAAAATGACATTTAGCTTCGTCTGGGCTCTCCTGTCTGTATGACTTTGCAGGCTTGGTGTGGAATGAAAATTCGGTTTCCTCCCCTCCCTTCCCCTAAACCTACAGACTGGCCTTCCTGCTTCCCTATGAGTGCCTGCTTTGACCCAGACAGTTCTGACACTTTGACTTACTGATCAACTTTTTTTTTTTCTTAAACCACAGTTTAAAAAAAGTTAAACACAGTCACGGGAAACAAAAACACACAAAACAACAAAGCCTGTTTAAGAGCTGAGTAAGCACTAAGGCATGCATTCCCTCCAAGAGCAAGGGCCAGGATAAGAATTCTTGGTTCAGCTGACTAATGCAGCTTACATTTTAATAGTCTGCAGCTCTTTCTAAGCTGTTAACGCTTTACTGTCTTAGAGGATGTTTGGGCTAAATACCTCCCATAGTTCTTCCACTGAGAATTACCTTCTCCATATTAGAGAAAAGCAAACAGGAGTGTTGCAGAGAAAGATGAGTCAGGGGTCAAGTGGGTTGGTGCCAAGACAAAGCAGGAACAAACCAGTGTTCTGGTGCTTTCCAAAAGGTATGTGGTTAGCTCCCACTGATAAGTGAGAACATGATGTATTTGGTTTTCTGTTCCTGCATTAATTCGCTTAGGATAATGGCCTCCAGCCACATCCATGTTGCTGCAAAAGACCTGATTTCATTCTTTTTTATAGCTGCATAGTACTCCATGATGTATATGAGCCACATCTTAATCCAATCCACCATTGATGGGAACCTGGGTTGATTCTGTGTTTTTGCTATTATGAATAAAGATGGGAACAATAGTCACCGGGGACTACTTGACCAAGGAGAGGGGAGCAGGGGCAAGGGCTGAAAAACTACCTGGTGGGTGCTGTGCTCATTCCCTGGGTGCCAATCATACCCCAAAGCTCAGAATCATGCTATATGCCTTTGTAACAAATCTGCACAGGTACTCCCTGACTCTAAAATAAAAGTTGAAAAAGAAAAGAAAAAAAGGAAATGTGTGTATGTGTCTTCTACACTTGACTGGTCAGCCAGGGCTGTCTTGTCCAAGCCTCTGTTCTCATCTCTCTCTTCACCCTGATGGCCACGACATGTCCAGAGCAGAAGAACAAAACGTGCTTGAGGTCGTCTTGAGTGCAGGTTCCAAGACAACTGTTAACACACACAAAGCCTTCCGAACCGCAGCAGAAGGGTGACATTTTCTTCTGGTAGAGTTTGTAATTTAAGATAAGGCAATAGAGCCTGAAGCTGGCAGTGTGGTGTGGACGCCAGCCACATAGCAGCCTCACTTCTCAAGGGGAATCACAGTTTCTGTTTCTAGGTCTCTGGATTTGTACAGCCCGGACCAGATACCATGAGGATGCTGGATGGAAGTCTCTGTATAAAGAGCTGGTCCCGGAAATGAGTCTGTCATGTCTGTAGAGAGGTCACCAACAGCTGCTGGATATCATGCTGCCTCTTCTAGTGGCATGCATTTGCTTGGAGGAAAATGCACACTTATTTTACTATTAGATAAAGAGGAGTAATTCTTCTCCACCAGTGAGCCCGACTCCAGAGAGTTTCTGGAGCCTTGAGGATGGGTTTGTTGAGCCCTTAGCAAGGGGCTAGGCACGGTGCTGTTGGCAGTGGACAAGGCCAAGGGCCTTGAGGCCTCTACTATCTAGGGCAAGGCCAGCAGATGTCTTCTGCAAAGGGCCCGATAGTAAATGGCATGGCTGTGTTACAATAAAACTTTATTTACAAAAACAGCTGCTGGCCAGACTTGGACCATTTGTTTGCTGCCCAGATTTTTCCTCTGAGCTTCTCAATGATAAAAACAAATTGTTATCCGTTTTTTGTCTTCCTAGTGCCTAGCACGAGGCCTGACCCATGGTGGGCCTTTGGTGACACGTGCTGAGTAATACTCCTTGAATGTCTTCCAAGGAAAATGCTGTGGCTCTCTAGGTGTATTTACAATTTGCAACTTGAGCTGCTAGCATAACTTGGAGTTATGCTAAATTGTTTAAAGGACCGTAGCATCGTGTGTGCGTACACACACACAAACACACACAATGTGCACACACATCTTAACTCCCCAGGTACATGGGCAGTGTATAACCCAATTCTGTTGGTCTTTTGACTCTTTCCTTTCCTTCTCCTTCTCTGTTCTTCTCTTTTCTCTTTTTTTTTCTCTCTTTCTTTTCTCCTTTTCTCCCTTCTCTTGCCTCTTTCCCTAAATATTCATTATATACTCTCTGTGTGCCAGGTACTATGCTAGGCGCTAGGGATGTGAGGAAGAGAATCAAGACCTAACGTCTGCCTGCAAGGAGCTTACAGTTCAGTAGCTGAGCAGGCAAAGAGAAAAAAATTCTTGCCGAGGGAGCAGCGTGCACCAAGGGTGCATTGTGCTATGCTGGGGAAACATGGTCATGGGGGTGGTGCTGCTTAGTGGAAACATGAGAGACAGAAAATATTTGCTGGTGGGGAGGGCGGGCAGAGACTCTGTGTGCAAGACAATGCAGTGTGTTTGGAAAAAGGCATTGGTGTAGCTGGAGATAAGGAATGAAGTGGGTCTGGGCCAGCAGGAGGCAGGATGAAGGGGAGGCCAGCCAGGGAGAGCCACTGAGGGCTTTCAGCTGGAAAATAAGGTGATCAGAGCTTCCTGCCTTAGACAGATGCCCTGGTGGTTTGCTGAGGATGGACAGAGAAAGGCAAGCCTGCAGGAACGGTTGGAGAGCAGTGCAAGGCCAGATGAGAGGTGCTGAGGTCGGGAAATGGTGCTGTTGCTGTGGGGATATGTAGGAGTGGGTGGGAGCAAAGACCTTACTAAGGTTGAATCTAGAGGACTTGGAATCTACATAATTGGTAGTAGACATTTTGAAGCAAAGAAGAAGGTAAACTGAATATGTGCAGGGGGTTGGGGAGAGAAGGAAGATAAGAACCATACATTTGGGAAGGAAGTAGGGGGAAGATGAGGCATTGAGTTGGGGCATG